>NC_143510.1:10904894-11514894 GCF_031878675.1 Megascapheus bottae
CCAGGAGGGATCACTACTACACTATTGGTGGGAGTGCAAACTCGTTCAACCACTATGGAAAGCAGTGTGGCAGTGCCTCAAAAGCCTAAACATAGAACTCCCCTATGACCCAGCAATTCCACTACTTGGCATTTACCCAATCATCCAGAAAAAAGGGCATACTAAATGCACTAGCACAACAATGTTCATTGCAGCACTATGTACCATTGCAAAGATATGGAACCAACCTAGATGTCCCTCAGTTGATGAGTGGATCAACAAGTTGTGGTATTTGTACACAATGGAATTCTATGCTGCTGTCAGAAAGAATGACATCGCCCCATTTGTTAGGAAATGGAAAGACTTAGAAAAAAATCATATTAAGTGAAGTAAGCCAGACTCAAAGGAACTTAGGCTCAGTGGTGTCCCTCATTCGTCATAATCAGTAGAAACCTTGAGCTCTACTAGCCAAGATATGCAATAGAGCAAAATCTTGATACATAAGGCCATATAGTATGAAGCTAATTGAAAGGACCTCCAGGATATTGAAACAAAAGCCATATAATGAACGATGGTTGTCCTTAATGTATTATATTGTATCTCATCTTTGCTGTCCCTTGGTTATCTCATATTGTTACAGTATCTCACTTTGTTATCTGATATATTGAATTTAGTTGTACTTGGTTATTTGAAATTTGATAGGGAAGCGGGGAAAACCAAGACAGTGGGAGGTGGGGGGATTGTAATGGGTACCAAGACATGTGCAAGGGTATCAATGTATGTGAATTAATGCACCTTCTATCTGGCAAATATCATGTAACCCTTTTACTAATTACAATAAAAATTTTTTTTTAAAAAGTCTAATAATTTATCACTCAAAAAATAAAATTTAACAGCAAAATTTTGCCTGTCACCTGTGGCACACTTTTATATGGTAAAAGACTTAAAAGTAAAACAAAATACATAAAAATATCAACACGTGCCTAACACATAAATAATATACTTCTTATTGTTTGCAATAAACATATTATTCAACTGGCTAGTATATGTTTGACACGGATTGCATTCACTAATTGCATTTGTCATCTAGTGTGGTGAAAATTAAAGTGTGCTGGGACATATGAACCTTTAAATGAACGTAATTAATAAAGCGCATTCATGAACACTCATCGCAAACAACCATATATAATTATGTCCTTAAGAATTAAAAGCCTTAATCTCATCATTATTTCTTCAGAGTAATATGTAAGAATTTGATTAATAAACTCTAAATACTTATTAAGCCATCTACTTCTCTCTGGATTCAATTCTCGATAACTCACTGTAAGTGAACATCATTAACGCTAATGGTCATTGCTTAAAATATATGTGACTCTTCTTAATATCTTGGCTATCATCATTAGCAAATTATACAATTCCTCTCCCAGGCTTTAGGGGTTTGATTTTGTTTTGGCAAAATGGAGAAGTATTTAGCATAATCTGATTACAGCTCATACTTGAAATAATGAAAATTTCCTTATTTTCCAAAGTTCCATGCTATACTATATACATAGCACAGTTATGAAAAATTAAAACATAAAAATATCTAAGTACACTATTTATTAAGGTGGAAATTAATGAATATTCCTATTTTGAAAAATGAACAATAATCTCTCTATATAGCCTAGTTCCTGAAAACATGAAAAAGTGCAATTGACAAAATCTATGTACCAAACTTAAAATCAGTTACTTTAACCTAGATGGCAAAGGAGTACTTCATTTTTTCTGTATTATTACAAGATACATTTTTCTTGCTTAACTTTGATTAAATATAAAAAGAATACCGCTCAGTGCCCCAATTTCAAGATAAGAATCCTTTAGTGTCTACTTATCATATTTGGGGAAGTTAGGTATTCTAATTCTTACAACACTTAAAGACAAACAACAGTATCTTCATTTTTCAGACTGAGAAAAACAAAAGCAACTACCATTCCCTAAGCCATATAGCAGACACTAAGTAGACCCTGTCTGACTCTAAAGCATGATTACTCAATATTCCTTCAATAAGCCTATCTTGGTATGTTCATAGAATAATCTCACAACTGCAAATATCAAAGGACTAAGTACTATATGGCCTTGTACTTTAATGAGACACTATATCTTTTTTATGTTTCTTTTTAATTCTAAAGGTGATATCCAAAGGGATTATTAATTATATGTCACTTCAAACGTAGTGTCAAACATAGTGTCTAGTGAGTATCATTGCTGAATTAGGTCTCCTTGGTTCTACCATTTTTGTGATTTTTCCTTCTTCTCCCCTACTCACTTACAAGACAAAGGGTAGAGAAATCAAAAACAGAGACAAAAGGGAAAAATCAGAAGATAAAAAGAACCACAAACAGTATAATAAAAAGAAAACATCTTGTTTTCATTTCTTGGAGTTCAATTCCATAAGCAGCAACGTTTTCTATGATCATATGCACATAATTACTGAGCCCTTGTGATCCTCTCCTAAGAATATCCTCCTTTAGTCTCCCTGTGTGAATGCTTTAAAGTCCTGACCAAAGTATAATATTTTGTCTTTTACTATTCATAAAGTTTACATGTAGATTTATAAGCACATTCTAATTATTACAAGTGAGGAAAATCATGCACCCTATGTTTCTTTTGGTCTGGCTTACTTCATTTAATATAATTTTTTCCAAGTCTTTCTATTTCCATATGAATAGGGCAATGAGACACTACCTCTTGAAAAAGTGGTGAGACCTAATAAACTGACATGCATATAATACTGGGTGACTAGGTCAAAGTGGACAGTCACAACATTCCCTTCACCATTAATCTGTGGGCACTCAGCAGCATTCCTTGGATGAATGACATCAGTCCCTAGTTTAATATAAATGTGTCATTGCCTCCTAGTATTAAAATGTGTTTGCCAGGACTGTGTGAAGGTACTTTCATCTATTTCATGCAAAGAATAAGCCATGAAACATTTTTCTTCATTTAGTGCACATATACCATTGTAAGCTCTAAGCTGTATTATTCCCTTTGTCACTAAGAGAAAAACCTATAAACTGTCTGGTTAGGAAAAGTGTTTTGCAAGTCGTCATACAACAAAAGAGATCACTGGCAAATTTGGCAGTTAATTGCCTCTGATTCCCAGAAGAAGCCACATGCTGACAATGATACAAATTGCTTTAGAAAACTACTTCTAAATAGAAGATATCAGACCAGAACATAAACCCAAATGAAGTGGATAACTTTACATGCTTCCCTAATCATCTTCATTCACAAGGAAGAAACTGACTGTTTTTTGTATAGTGAGAATTGGTGTCAAAATAATCACATTTGTTAGATCATTTTTTGTGGTATATAATAGGCTTTTTTTTGGCTAGTCCTGGCGCTTGTACTTGGGGCCTGAGCACTGTCCTTGGGCTGTCCTCAAGGCTAACACTCTACCACATCAACCACAGTATCACTTCTGGATTTTTCTGTGTATGTGGTATTGAGGAATCAACCCCAGGGCTTCTTCAAGAATGCTAGGCAAGCACTCTACCACTAGGCCACATTCCCAACCCCCTATTATAGGCTTTTATGCCAGAATCTATATTACGGTTCCATACTCATAAAATAATTAATTTAAAATGCTTTGGACTCCAAAGAGAACTTTTCAGAGATTACGTCTAGTTGACTGAGCCACTCAATCAGAAATAAAACACAAAATTAGTTGGCCCATAGTTTTTCCAAAAATATGATACTATAATTCTAATTTAATTTTTTATTAGTCAAACTTATGAACAGACATTCAAAAAGTTTTACTACTAATGAGCCACTAATTCATACAAAAAAACAAATGCTTCTATTGTATTTGACCTAGTCTGCAATTCATAAATTGTGAATAAAAATAATAAAATATCTGAAATAGGATAGGAAAGGGGGAATACAAGATGAGGGGATCAGGGGAGGGAAACTGGGCCAAAAACATGAGAAGGGGTATCAATGTATGTGAAATAATGCACCTTCTTTCTGGCAAATATAATGTAACCCTTCTATTAATTATAATAAAAAGGAATATAAAATAAAAATTATAAAATATACAATTTCAGTATATAGTTATGAATTAAAAATTACGATAATCTCCATTTATTAATTCATCTACTTATCCAAAGAAATAAATGTTAAAAATCAATTATTAATAAAATAATTCATTAGGTATTGAATATTTAGGTACTAAATATTTAAGTTTATTAATCAATAATTGCTTTAACTGCAACTATTAAAGATACCAACTAAAACTGTAAGTTTTAAAATAATCAAAAAACTTAGGAACCCATGTACATAAAAGATTTTGATGTCTTTTCAATATTTATTACACTAAAGTCTGACCATTTAATTGATTAAATGTTATCAATGTTTCTGCATTTCAAAATCCTGAACATTTTGACAAATGTGCAAGATCATTAGTTGTACTGAAATTTCCTGGAGACACTATGAAATGTGTTCTCAATGGGATATTAATTAATTCAGAAATAAGTTTCTGTTGATTATCCTCGAGCTAGACATAAATGTTAATAGAAGATCACTGCTTAAGAGATGATGAGATGTTTTTAAATAAAATGGACTGGAAGACTGGTTTTTGTCTTTATTTTTTTAATCCCTCAATTGCCTGGCAATCACAGGGTTCTTTATTTTTTCTTTTCTTTTAATTGTATTTTATTGTCAAAATGATATATACAGGGGTTACAGTAACATTCATCTGGTAGTGGGTACATTATTTCTTGAACATTGATACCCATTCCCATGTGTTTATTTCATCTATTGCCAACATAGTTAAAAAGTAAAAGCAAGATTCTTAATTTACTCCATTGTATAAATTTCAGGAATACTGTGAAGAAGAACTACAGAATTACTCATACCATGGTGGTCAACTTTACTAGAGATATCAGAAAAATGTTCTCATAGGAAATGTCACTTAAGCAAACCAGTAGTTGTCATATAGCAAAAGTGGTATAGGTAAAACTAGGAAGATAGGTTGGGGAGATAAAGCATGCCAGGTCTATGGGAAGCTCTGAGGCTGGAGAAGGCATAAAAACACATGAGGCTGAAGGTAGGTGACTGTAAATGGAATGAACAGGTATGGGAAAGCCCTTGCTATATGAACTCTTAAATATGTGTGTATGTATTTGTAGGGTAATGTGCAGAGGGTTGCTGTTACATAAGTCAAGTATTGAATACATTTTTAACAGTGTCACCCGTTCCCTTGCTCTCTCCCAGTTTTTTCTCTCATCCTCACCTGGTGAGTATCACTGCTGCAATTTTTTAACCTTTAGTCCCATCCTCTTAAAAACAGATTAACAAAACAAAAACAAACAGCAACAAATTATTTTTTTGCCAGTCCTGGGCTTGAGCTCAGAGCCTGAGCCCTGTCCTTGGACTTTCTCAAGACTAAAGTTCTACCACTTGAGCCTCAACACCACTTCTGGCTTTTTTCTATGTATGTGGTACTGAGGAATCGAACCCGGATCTTCATGCATGCTAGGCAAGCACTCTACCACTAGGCCAAACTCTTGGCCCAACAAATTTTTTAAAATACCCTCTTCTTTCTGCTTCCTGGAGTTGAATAGATATTATTTTATATGCACATAGCTATTGAATCTTTGTGATCCTCTGTCAAGATTATCCTCCTTTGGTCTCACTGTGTCAATGTCTGGAGACCAGTGTATTTTTTTATCTTGTAATATTGAGTGTGTTTACTTGCAGATTGATAGGCATATTTTAGTTACCACAAATAAGAGAAATCAAGCAGTCTGTTTCTTTGGGTTTGGCTTACTTCACTTAATATACAGAAATACAAATACAAAGAAAGTTGAGATTCTACCTTACTGGAGTTAAAATGGCCATTATCAAAAAAGTAATAACAACAAATACTGGTAGGATGTGGCCAAAAGGAACTCTACTACACTACTGGTAAGAATGGGAACTTGTTCAACCACTCTGGAAAGCAGTACAGAGGTTCTTCAAAGTTGAAACATTAGAGCTTCCCTATGATCCAGCAATTCTACTTCTGGGCATTTATCCAATATAACACAAAATGCAATTCTACTCTTCCATCAGAGAGAATGATTTTGTACCATAGAAACACATAAATCAAAACTGAAGCCCTGATCTTTGTCCTGGGTGGCAGAGGAATGTAGTACAAGTCTTCAAAGTGTGCTGGCAATGAGAAGGAAGGGTTTGGGCAGGAGTTGGTAAAAGGTTATGGCATCAAATATGGCTTTACTTTACCAAGATGTTTAATCCCATGTAATTACAGGGATATTTTCCTACTACACTAATTGCAGAGAGAGTTATTCTTAAATTTCAAAATCCTTTCATGTATGCAGGGATATGAACTACATTTACTGTCACAGAATTATTACACACAGATTACTTCTTACTTTCTAATTTATCAATCATTTTATCATGACAACTTTTGTACAGTTTTAAGATCTTCAGAATTTCATATCATTACTAATTATGATAAAAAGTAATCATGTATCATGTAACCTTAACCTATAGGTGAGTCTTGACCCCCAGAGGAGACTAGCTAAGTCCCTTCTCACCTAACTACAAGATTCTCTCCCAATTTCCCTGCCACAGAGCCTCCTAGATCAAGGTGATTTGCACGAGTCCTGCTCTTTCCTGAGATTTATGTATCAGTTCTGTGCATGCCCTTAAAATGCCTCAAAAAAGGTAAACCCTTCCACACACAGGAACAGAGGGCATCCATGCCTGAATCTAGTCATCTCCCACAGATCCTGTCTTCTCATACAATGTCCTTCTTCCTGTAAACTTGAGTAACTATTATAAACTACTGCCATGTCCATCTGTCCAATGCTGTGATCCCTATATTCATCCATCTCTAGAAACTTGAGGCAGAATCTATCCACCACAAAGGACATGAGCAGGCAGTCATTAAACTAACAATTGGAGAAAGAAAACAGCCTGGGAAAATATGTTTGAAAGTGATGAAGTGCTTTACAAATATAAATGAGACCTCTATATTAAGCAAAGTTTCCCGATTTTTACTTTGAAAGTACCCTGCACTGCTTTATAGATAATTGAGGCCAATACAATGAACTTGTTTCTTTCTAATGGTTGTTTCTCCCAAGATCATACAATTACTAAGCATTAAAGCTGGGATTTAAAATGTTTTGTTTGTCTGAACCCCAGGCCTTTATTGCTTCTATTCTGCCATTTTGCTATCATGTACCCCTCCCCCACACTCCTTCAAGAACAAAATGCAATAAATGATTACTATTTCTATTTAAAGGAATATAAACAATCAAGAATTGATTTTCTTAAAAATAATTTGTCATTATTCTCCTACTATCCACCCAGAATTGTAGGAAAATAACCATATACAAAGCTTTTAGGCCTAGTTCCTCCATCACTGTCATTTTCTGACAGGTACAAATAGAAGATCTAACACATGAAAGGGCTAACACACACACACACACACACACAATAACACAACACATGAAAGGTTTAACACACACACACACACACACAATAACACAATACATGGCTACGATTGCTGCCTACTCCACACAGCCTTGTGAAATTGCTAATTCTCATATAAAGAAGAGGAGGTTTTTCTCTACTCAATCAACACAGAGTGCATGTGCACCAAGAAGAAAGTGTAGTCATAATATTTTAACTGGGAAACCACAGATTATGCTGTTAATGTTATAATGCTTAAATGTGTTCATGACACCATTTATTTAGCACCCAACTTGGCCAATGTCTTGGGAAGATGTTTCAAAAAGCAAAGTCTAGTGTGTTAAGAAAGTACTGATAAGTGAACGTGATCATTACTCACGTGTGCCAGGGTCTGAAGTGTGGACTGTTAGGCCAAGGGAGGGTCCAGAATGCAGTGCTGGGACAATCCTGTGGCCAGCTTCAATCTGGAAAATAAAAGATGACCACGTTATCTTACACTAGCAAATTAAATGCAGACATTGCTCATAGTATCAGGAATCAAAAGCAAGCTTGTGCTTCTTCTACATAATCTTCAACGTGGAGAAAAGACTTTCGTGTCTATTGTGACATTTACATTGCACATATGCTTGTATAAAACTAAATGGCAATATAAAGTATTTAGTCATGATTAGTCAGAATTAACAACAATTCAAAACCCAAGTTAGCAGAGTAGAGAAGCTCTTTCTTCTCAAAAGTCAGCTATGCCTTCTATAACTGTACACACACACACACACACACACACACACACACACACACACACTACAAGTGCATGCATTTTGCCTTTCTAAATTCATACTACTCAGGCAATTTTCCAAATAAGAAAAATTGTAGAAAGAGGAGGAAGCGCTGGATTTTATTTAAGCCACCAGCATCTACTGAGTGTCTAATGTCTACTTGGAACCTGGTGCACTTTGAACATATATGTTAACTCAAATGTACACCATCTCTCAAATATGCCCCATGGTTAGCAAGAAGCAGAGATCTGCCCACCACTTTATTCTGACTGTTTTGATTCCATACCGTTCACTGGTAAACATTTGTGTCTTTCCACATGCGAACTGGCTGCTTCATCACCAGATGGAAAGCTCGTTGAAGAAAGAACTCCTTCCTATCTGCTCCATGCACAGCTGTACACCCTGCCCTCCATAGGGACCTTCTATGTTGAATATGTACTATAATATGAAGAGGTTTCCCATACAACTCTCAGCAGCAATGATTCATCAGAACTCAACAATTAAGCAAAAAGCTGTATTATTTGGGGGGATAGTTTATTACAGCACAAACAGACTATTACTAGCAAACAAAAAAAAGCCTCCTCCTATGACAAGGTCCAGAGACCAAGCACGGTTTCTGTTATCCTCTCCCAGTGGACTAGCACAGACCATTCTTAATTTCCCCAGCCATGATGTATGACAACCGACATCAAACATTGTCAGCCACAGAAGTTTACTTAAGCCCTCTTGTCCAGGGGTCTTGCCCCTGTTAATCAAATAGGAATAAAACTCCTATGAAACTGACATTATCAAGTCAATCTCTAGCCTCTTCTAAGGCCAAAGTGATAAGGCAATGACCCCATCAGCCTCAAGTGTGAGTCAATACCTCTTTGCACAGAGTTAATACATCAATGCTAAGAGAATGCAAGGTGAGGGATTTTTGCAAACAGAGTGCAACAACACCATGAAAAAAAGATGGAGCCTCGTTCTGAAAATATGAGAAAATATCCCTGTGGACATTGGTAGATACCCAGATCTGGAACATAAATGGGGGTTAACAAAAGCCAGAGGTTTATAAATGGAGGCCAGAGGGTTAGAAGTTTGGCCTAGTGGTAGAGTGCTTGCCTAATATGAGCAAAAACCCAGATTTGATTCCTCAGTACAACATACACAGAAAAAAGCCAGAAGTGGTGCTGTGACTCAAGTGGGAGAGCTCTACCTTGAGGAAGCCAAAGGACAGTGCTCAGGTCCTCAGTTAAACCCAGGACTGGCAAAGATAAATAAATAAGGCCAGATGTATAAAGAGATAGGAAAAGAGAGGTGGCAGAGGCATGCAAAGTGAACAAACAACATATGAAGATCTGGAGACACAAATTTTCAAAATGTATGCATTTAAATTCATCTTTCAACTCTCAGGTGCATCCTTTTGTATTTTATATCAAGGAAAAAAACAACTCCTTACTTTGGCCAATGCATTTTAAATTCCAGTCTTAGTCTTATGCTGCTGTTTATCTAATCAAATATGTTTATTGAGAGTTACTATGTATTAAACATAACACAGAATACTGTCAATATAACTATAAACCTCAGTTCTCACTATTAATGGGGCATTTTATCTAAAACGAATTGGCGCTGTTTTACAAGTTGGGATTATAAAAGAAAGGAAAACTATAAATTGGAGTAATAGGCTAAGTCATTAAGATTATAATGATCTAAAAGGAGTTAGACAGGTAACAGACAGAGGATAGGAAGAAGACAATGGACAGCAGTACTGGAAAAGCTTCACTGCAGCATATGAAAGGAACTAGTCGGGGAAACTTGAAGTGCTCCAGGAGCAAAAAGGAAATTAATACTCCTGGGCAGACAGCAAAAGAAATGGTAAGGTAGACATCTCATGGTAGAAGGCCTTCTGGAAGAAGGAAAGGAAGAATCCTTAGTTCTTAATGCAAAGTGAGGATTACAAAGGGATTTCTAGAACTATTCAGTTTTTTTTGTAAGAACAGCTGTAAGTTTAAGGATATCTGTGAGATAAATTTCTGTCCTGAACATGGTGTTTTCTCATCATCCAATACGGCACCACAGACACATGCATGTACATGAACACTCTCTCCCTCCCTGTCTCTTTCTCTGTCTCTCCCTCTCTCTCTCCCTCCCTCCTGTCTCTGTCTCTGTCTCTCTCTTTCTCTCCCTCCCTCCTGTCTCTGTCTCTGTCTCTCTCTTGCTCTCTCTGTCTCTCTCCCTTCCTCCTGTCTCTGTCTCTGTCTCTCTCCCTCCCTCCTGGCTCTGGCTCTGTCTCTGTCTCTGTCTGTCTATGTCTCTCTTGCTCTCTCTGTCTCTCTGTGTCTGTCTTTCTCTCTGTCTCTCTCTCCGTCTCTGTCCCTGTCTCTCTCTCTGTCTCTGTCCCTGTCTCTCTGTCTCTGTCCCTGTCTCTCTCTCTCTCTCTCTCTCTCTCTCTCTCTCTCTCTCTCTCTCTCTCTCTCTCTCTCTCTCTCTCTCTCTCTCTCTCTGAGTGATTTTGTGCCTTTCCAAGAGCAGACTAGTGCTGTATGACTCCCACCAGCTATGAGACAAGAAGAGGTCCTGCATTTACTTAAGAAGGGGCAGAACCCAGGAGTTGTGGTATTTGTACACAATGGAATTCTATGCTGCTGTCAGAAAGAATGACATCGCCCCATTTGTTAGGAAATGGAAAGACTTAGAAAAAATCATATTAAGTGAAGTAAGCCAGACTCAAAGGAACTTAGGCTCAATGGTTTCCCTCATTCGTCATAATCAGTAGAAATCTTGGGCTCTACTAGCAGAGATCTGCAATAGAGCAAAATCTTGATACATAAGGCCATATAGTATGAAGCTAATTGAAAGGACCTCCAGGACATTGAAACAAAAGCCATATAACGAATGATTGTTTTCCTTAATGTACTATGTTGTCTCTCATCTCCTTTTCTGTCCCTTGGTTATCTCATATTGTTATAGTATCTCACTTTATTATCTGATATATTGAATTTATTTGTATTTGGGTATTTGAAATTTGATAGGGACAGGGGGAAAACCAAGACGGGTGGGGGGTGTGGGGGGTAGGGTAATGGGTACCAAGACATGTGAAAGGGTATCAATGTATGTGAATTAATGCACCTTCTATCTGGCAAATATCATGTAACCCTTTTACTAATTACAATAAAAAATAAAGAAAGAAAGAAAAGAAACAGCATGTGCACTGTTTTGCTTGCAGGCATAGAAATTACATTATTCAAAAAATATTTTCTACATAGTAGGTAGGGTAGCTACACTGGACATGAAAGGGCGGGGACAATTAATATGGATGAAACAGTCCTGTTTCATTAACTTTCCACCTTATTGTTCATTTATTTTTTCAAATTTTGGGTTTGTCTGAGAGATGAGAGATTCTCTTCTCTCTTTGATTATATCAGAATAAAAATAGATATTGGTCTGGAGGTGTGGCTCAAATACTAGAGCAGCAGATGTGCAAGCAAGTTGAGCAAATATGAAGCCATAAGTTCAAACCAAGTATTTTCTAAAATCATCATCATCATCAATAAAAATAATAAATAGCATAAGCTGGGGACAAGGCAGAAAAGTTCATGAAATGTTAATTTCTAATTAATCAGCAAAAAGAAAAAATTCAGAAGTGGAGATATGGGCTCAAGTGGTAGAGCATGAAATAGTTGAAATAGCCAAGTGAGAGCTCAAGGTCCTGAGTTCATGTCCCAGTGGTGCTTCTCTTAATCATATATGAATGCACATATACACACAGGACTGAAAATGTACATGGTATACACTGCCAAATACACAGCTCACTCCCTCCAGCAGCTCCTAAAACCTGTTTTTAGGTTGCAGGTTTGAAGTCTATAGCAACTCCACATCTCTTAGGCACCTTATTTCAAAGAGGATTGAACAGAGGGACCAGGAAAAGACTTAATTAACTAGGGCAGTATTTCTCGAGATATTTGTTGTTGACATTGCAAAAGGGACAACATATTATATTTGATTTCCCATTTTCAAAGCAGAAGGAAAGGCAATCCACAACATAGGAAACATTTCACTTTCCTTCCTATTTTAATCAATCTTGAAAGAAAGACTGGGGTGGGAACACTTAAAGCATAATTCTGCGGTTATTGAAAACCCCAAGAATGATGAACTTCATGCATATGATGTTGAAATAACACACAATGAATTGTAGGCACTCTGAACGGCAGTGAAATTTACAACTCCTTTCCTCTGTTCCAAAATAAAAAAAGAATTTCTATCTTCCCAGCAAGTGGTCTCCAAAATAAATGCTGTTCTCACACCCATGAACAAAGAAATAACTTGGGGCAAGAAAGCACAGTGTGTTTTTATTTACAAATTATATACATCTCATCACTTTACTAACATGCTGCCAAATATAAAAACTGAAAAATAAACTGTATGAGATATAAAATGCATAGCGTATTAGGCATCTCAGTATTTTTCCCCACATTGTCTGACATACTGTTCCACATAACTCAAATACTGACTATGATGATGTCTCGTGCATAACTATAAATTTCTACCTCCCTAAATATCCCTTCCACACAGCTGAAAACAAAAAACTTGAAGATAACTCTTATTGCTGGCATGCCTCTTTTAGAGAGCCTAAAAGGACAGAAATAAGTTGAGACCATAAATGATTCTCTCAATTTGGGTAGGTACGATACTAACTGAGTGCTTTCCAGGTGTGAGGCATTGTAATGTCTTGTGTTTAATTTTCCCCAAAACTCCATGTGGTAGATCATCTTCCCAGTTAACAGCTAAAGAAACTGAGGACTAACGTACCTTAGAATTGGCTAGTTAGAAAACAGTAGCAAACTGTGTAAGAATCCTTTCTTGACTGAATTTATTCTGGGTCCATGGCTCACCAGAGAGAAGCTTGGATTCCCAAGGGGATCCTTAGCAACATGGGAAGGAGGGGGAAATTTGGGTTGTCTGGAGGCACAGGGAGACGTCAGGGTTCCTCTCATCTTTTGGTAGAAGCGAGGGATGCTAATATTCTGACGTGGACAGGACAGTCCAAGAACATACCTACAGTGCTGTGGAGGGAGAATCAAGAGGTATCAGAGACGAATGACGAGCCAGATATGTTCATCACAGTGCAATTTGTAATAGCTGAGTATTCCAAGACTCAATAAATTACAGTGTATCTATTTATCAGAGCTCTGTGGCTACTAGCATGACACTTTTTCAAAAGAATAACCATATGAAAAAATTCACACTTCCTATTTACATGTGCAAAAGCAATATTCACCAAAACATTCATATTCACAAGTCCTAAAAGTAATCTGGTTAGCAGGGCTGTTGTGTTAGAAAAGTATTTATATGTTTATGTATGCACATGGGAAATACTTTGGAAGACATCAGCCAAAGTTTTAATTACTATTTGTTGCTGAAGTATAGTCGAGAGTCCATATAAAATATTTTATGACAGAATCATTATGAATAGCCACACATACCACTGTAAGAAGGAAACACTCATAAGTAATATAATCTATTATCTCAAAGTCCTTATGAATTCCGTAAGGCAAAGATTTGATACCCATCTTTTCAGAATGTGTCACTGGCAGCATTTTATTTCGTTTTATTTTCTGACATCAAGTTCTTTAATAATAGAAAAGAAAAGCACCAGGTGTTTCTCACCAGGTGCCTTTGCAATGGCAGCAGAGTTCACTGGTATTTTTTTCAGAGCCAGGATAGCACCTACTATTCACATGCCCTATGCCTTCATTGTTTCACTATGATTCAAAAGTGAACTTACTCACTCCCGCCCACACAGCAAGAACAATACGATCACGACACTGAACTGAATAAATGCTTGAAACTTCATAAATACTAAGTATCTCATCTCAGAATGTCTTATGAGTAGAAATCATTATGATGCTGTCTGCCATATAATTTATCATCATCATCATCATCATCGTTTGGGTTTTTGTTCTGGTACTGGTGATGGAACTCCATCACCTGAGCCACACCACCAGTCCAACATTTTGCTGGTTAATTGGAAATGAAGAATTTTCTGTTTGGACTAGCTTCAAACTGATCCTCCAGGTCTCAGCATATTGACTAGGTAGGATTTCATATGTCAGCCACTGGTGTCTTGCTCAGAAGTCTTACTTTATTAGAACACAGTCTAACAAATTACCCTTTATTTTACTGACAAGTACCTCATTGTGACCTGGAAAAAAATACAACTAAAATGGCAGCAAACCTTCAAAAATACCATGAGATTTATATCGGCCAAAAAAACTGCTAAGAAAAAGTTTATTCCCCAATACAGATGAAAAATTTGACTTACAGTAGCAAGACAAACAACAAAAAAGAAAGAGCTGGACAAATATAAAAAGAAGATAAGAATTGTGATTTCTTTCAAAATTGTAATGATTAAATAAAATAAAATTTGCTTATTTTCATCTTCAAGGAATCCAAATGGTTTACATTGTATCTAGCATACAGACTATTACTAAATAATAACAGTTAACAATATCACAAAGTATAAAGGTTTTCAGAAACATAAAAATGTTAGAAGGTATTTCAGAAACTTCTTTGATTCAAATTAGAGAAGATATATCTAATTATGACATGATATGAAAAGGAATGCTGTATAAACTAAGTAAGCAAAGATATTTGCCAGTAATATTAAAAGTAATTCCTGAATGTTTCTCAAGTATGTGAAATACAGAGAAAATCAATGCATAGCATGACAATGCCACTTGTCAAAACAGTCTGTTAATTATCTTTATCATGCTCTTGGCAAAATAGGATACTGTTGGACAAATAACATCTTCACATAATTTAAATCCATGCTATGTTTTATTAATTTATTTTTTTTTAAATTTTATGTTTTTATTGTAATTAGTAAAAGGGTTACATGATATTTGCCAGATAGAAGGTGCATTAATTCACATACACTGATACCCATTCACATTATTAATTTAGATCCTCCGTTTACCCCAAGAGGGGGTGGAGATGATTGGCTACATCTTCTGTTGCAAATATACACAAAGCCTTATTTGCAATGGAACAAAAACACAAATTTAGAATTGGATTGATGAATGTCCAAAACCCAACTCTACTACTTCAGTGCCTGTCTTTGCACAATTTACATAATACTACTGACCTTCCGTGTCTCTATACATTAAAAATAAACAGTGCCAATAATCAGATCCCTCATAGGGTCCTGTAAGAAAAACAATGAGATATTATTTGTGAAGTTCTGGCAACACAGTAGGGATTTGATTGCTGTGAATTTTTTTATCTCCTTCCCATTTTTACCTTTCTGTCCTTGCTTTCATACCTAGATCTTCACAAGGCAAGTTCATCTGGAGGGAAAACAGAAAGAAGGAAGAAATAAAGGGGGGGAGAAGGGAAGGAGGAATAGAGGGAAGGAATGGAGGGAGGGAGGTAAGAAGACAAAGAGGAATTCACCTTACCAGAGGCTTACACCTGTAATCCTAGCTACTCAGGAGATTGAGATCTGAAGATGGAGGTTGGAAGCTAGCATGGGACAGGAAAGTCTGTGAGACTCTTTAACCACCAAAATTCAGACGTGGAGCTGTGGCTCAAGGGGTAGAACTACAAGGAACAGTGCTAGGTCCCTAAGTTTAAATCCTAGTGCCAGCACCAAAACAAAGAAACTCACCTTAAATTCAAAGAATGTTCTAGGGAAAAGGAACTGTAAACAGCAACAGGCTCAAATCCCCTGATTATACAGATTGTGAAACTGAGACCACATCAGGATCATTCTATAGAAACATGCATGTGCAGGGACCATTTCCTCTTATCCTCCAGAAATGTCTAAAACTAGAGGCCATTGGGGAAAAAAACCCTTCAACTTCCAGGGCTCAAAGGGCTGATTGTTCCATGGCCACAAAGTTCCCTTTTACCCAGTTTATACAAGATGTGGAAGGTGGTAAACTAGGAGTTTACCACAAAGGCATCAAATTGGAACTGAATAACACATCTCCACCAACAAAAACCCTGTAACTCATAGAGATTGAACAACACATTGTTGAGTCACCAATGGGTCATCGAAGAGATCAGAACAGAAATCCAACAGTTTATGAAATTTAACAGTAAGGAGCACACAAAATACCAACTCCTTTGGGACACAGCAAAGGCAGTACTCAGAGGAAAATATATACAATATATCAGATAACAAGGTGAAACACTGTAACAATATGAGATAGCCAAGAGACAGCAAAAGAGATGAGACATAACATTAATGACAACAATCACTCATTATATGGCTTTTGTTTCTATATCCTGGAAGTCCTTTCATTTAATATCATACTATATGACCTTATGTATCTAGGTTTTATTCCATTGTAAATCTCTGGTAAGACAGCTCAGTGTTTTTACTGATTATGAAACTATTGAGCCTAAGTTCCCTTGAGTCTGGCTTACTTCACTTAATATGATTTTTTCTAAGTCTTTCCATTTCCTTACAAATGGGGCAATGTCATTCTTTCTGACAGCAGCATAGAATTCCATTGTGTACAAATACCACCCTTGTTGATCCACTCATCAACTGAGGGGCATCTGGGTTGGTTCCATATCTTTGCTATGGTAAATAGTGCTGCAATGAACATCACTGTGCAAATGGACTTAGTATGTTCTTGTTTCTGGACAACTGGGTAAATGCTAAGTAGTGGAATTGCTGGGTTATAGGGGAGCTCTATGTTTAGTGTTTTGAGGAACTGCCATACTGCTTTCCATGGTGGTTGAATGAGTTTGCACTCCCACCAACATTGTAGCAGTGATCCCTCCTGGCCACATCCTCTCCAACATCTGTTGTTAGTAGATTTCTTGAACATGGCCATTCTAACTGGAGTGAGGTGGAATCTTAGATTGCCTTTGGATCCTCTTTATGCTTGCTTCTTGCCTTATTACTGGGTAGGAATTCTAATACTATGTTTTTAGCGGAGTGGAGAGAGTGGGCATCCTTGTCTCGTTCCTGATTTTAGAGGGAATAAGGGCCTCTCTTTCTAAGCAGATTGCTGAAATTCCACTACATTTTTAAGATAAGGAAAAGGGAAAGATGAGGAAAAGCAGAAATGATTTCTATCGCTTCAGCTATAAGTACTCTCTTCCTTTCCCTAAAAGTTCCTACCTGTAGATCAATCTTTACTCTCCCAGAAATAAACAAGAAAAGGAGCACTATGAAACAAAGATTCAGGGATACTAGCAAGGCATTGAGTCAGAGCAACAACCTGGAAGGAAGACAAGCTTCAGAGGACTTCCCCTAGCCAAGAGCAAAATCTTGATACATAAGGACATATAATGTGAAGCTAATTGAAAGGACGTCCAGGATAGTGAAACAAAAGCCATATAATGAATGATTGTTGTCCTAAATGTACTGTGTTGTCTCTCATCTCCTTTGCTGTCCCTTGGTTATCTCATATTGGTATAGTATCTCACTTTGTTATTTGATATACTGAATTTATTTGTATTTGGATATTTGAAATTTGAAGGGGAAGGGGGAAAACCAAGACGGGTGGGGGGTGTGGGGGGGAGGGAAACGGGTAGCAAGACATGTGAAAGGGTATCAATGTATGTGAATTAATGCACCTTCTATCTGGCAAATATCATGTAACCCTTTTACTAATTACAATAAAAAAATAAAAAATAAATAAAAAAACAAAGTGAAATGTATTAGCTCATGTATCTAAAACACTTGACCATGGCACCAAAAGTTCTGTGTGTGTTTATCTTTATGTGTGAAGTTGGTTTTCTGTTGATATTATTTGGGATTTTTGTTGTTGTTTTGTCAGTTGTGGGACTTGAACTCAGGGCTTGGGGGCTGTCCTTGAGCCTCTTTGTGCTCAAGGCTAAAGCTCTACCACTTGAGCCACAGCATCATTTCCAATTTTGGAGTCGTTAACTGGTGGTAAAAATCTCATGGTGACTTTTCTGCATGGGCTGGTTTTGACCCACAATCCTCAGATCTCAGCCTCTTTTGTAGCAAGGATTACAAGAGTGAGCCACCCATGCCCAGATTTGTGTGTGAGTTTTCCCTACTTCCCTCCATCTTCCAAGATATTTATAGATCTACTAAGCTTTCCTCATTCACATTCAGTGGGGAAAAAGTCACCTTTTCTCCAGAATTTCGAGCAAAGTGCCTCTTACTCAGATTGTACCAATTTAGATGACATAGAAACAGGGTGGCTGGCCTGAATAATCTCTTGCATACAGTTTCAGATAATACATAAATATCTATAGAAATTGTAGTAAATCAAAATGGAACTCACTCTTCAGTAAAATCAAAGGGTTCAGATGACTACCCTTATTGGGTGCTGGAAACACGTCTACAATTTTAGCTATTCAGGAAGCTACTCGGGAAGCTACCTACAGCATTGTAGTTTGAGGCCAGCTTAGGTGAAAAGTCCATGAGACTATCTCTTCCAAATAACAAAAATCAGGACGGAAGGATGGAGTGTTCTGACTACAAAGGAAGCCAAATGAGGACAAGACTGTTGTAGGGAAAAGTTGAGTGTTAATCTTAGCTGCTAAGTATAAATTAATTTTCCACCTTTATTTTTAAAGGTAGTAATCTAAGAACAAAAGTTATTTCAACTTTAATGCAGCACAACAAAAAATATAAAACAAATAAAAACTGAACTATGAATTTATGGATAGGGATGGGAGGGGAAAATGAAAGAGGGCAAAGGAAGGGATGATACTAATCAAGAAGCACTGTACTCATAACCTGACTTACAAAATTGTAAGACTTTTATACAACTACTTAATAAGAAAAATAAAAAATACAAGAAATGAACAAGAAAAGAAACATAAAACAGTGCTATCATAACAGTCAGTAGAAGAACTGCTGCCCTCTGGCAATACAAAATCCATTACCACCAAATAAATATTTGAAAGTATTACAGGACCACTACCAAAGTATTTTTATCAACTATGATTTTAAATCTCAATACTCTTATGCTTATTTGTGTTTTTGATTAGCCACTTATGAATTCTAATGATAAAAGGTCATAGAGAATGTTGACATCCACAAAATAAAATTAACATTAAATATTAGAGAACTTCTTTGAATAATGAATTGTTTGAATAACAAGGTTTGCTTTAATTAGCATTTTTGGTGTGTATTTATTTATATCTGGACAAGGGAATAAATTACAATGCAAATTACTGAATCACTTCTCTGCAAAGTTTAGAGAAAGGGTAAACAAGCACCTTAAATAACTAGATAAAAAATGATAACTAGCTTTCATATAATGACCGTATTCTACATTGAAAGTACATATAAAATTATATACACCTGTGCCAAAAACAAAAAAAGACAACATAAGCCAGTGCTCCAAAAAAATCCTTGCATATAGAACTTTAGGTACTCATAGCCTCTTTTACATAGAAATTAAACAGCAACAGTCTATAAAGTCCTTTAAAAAGTATATTCAATGACCTCTGTCTCCCTGAACTGGTCATCTTCACTCTGTCATTACTTTTACCATCTCCTCCATTCTTACAGCTTCTATTCCAATACCCATGCTCGGAATGACTCAGAATTCCTCAACAAGCCTCCACCTCAGACCTCTTCATTTGCTAGTTTCTCCTGCTTGGATTGGAATTTTCTTCATGCCCTTCTCTCCTACTTCCTTCTGTTTTTTTTTTACCTAAATATGACATCCATGGTAAGTCCTTCTCTGACTACCCACCTGAAACAAATAAAATAACTTCCCCAATACCATTTCTTACTTTTTACCAGAACATTAATCACCATAAAACATTCTTGCTATTCACTAGCTTGTTTAATTTGTTTATAGCCCTACTTCAAACAAAAATGAGATTGATAATGGTAACAACACGTTGTCATTCCCAGTAACTAATACCACATCTTATACACAGTTTCTCATGAAATGAATTAGAAATGAACAATTTTAAGACTTTTGCTAGATTAACATCCCTAAAGAGTTATGCAATTTTTATTCTCCCATAGTATATAAAAATAATCATAACTATTTCTCTACCTTTTCACCAATACTTGACATTATCAACATTTTCACAAATCAAAATTTTCAAAACAAAAAAGATTTTGTCAATTCAACAGTCAAACCCTAATTTATAACCTGTGTGTATATAGATATTACACATCGGCCTATATACACACACATATACATATATTTAATTTATTTGGATATATTCCTCATTATAACTGCCCTCCTGGAGTCCTTTCAATAATATGCCTCCCTACAGATAAAGATATAAAATGAAAAATTCCAAATGGCAAAATCTAGTAATTGAACTGCTTTCAGGTAAAAGGATTTCAGGGATGCTTGATTGTTGTTCTTAATGTAGTATGTGACATTATTTCTTTTCTTTTTCCCGTTTATGATTTATCTTAAAGACTAGATAAAATTATGTGCTTGCTTTATATTTGTTTAATGCAATTACAAGTGAAATTTCAAATTATGTTGATAAATACACATAAATTTTTTTCCTTAACCTATTTTAATATGTTGTCTACCTAAATCTCTCTTCACTACTGTAATTACACAGTTTTCAAATGACTGACAAGGTTTAACAATGAAGTACTTGTTTAGAGAGACACGGAGATGAAACCTAGTTTTTTTTTCCCTCAAAACTAAAGAAAGACAGATAATGACAGTGACTTTCAGAGGATGAAACTCTTATTTTTCCCTACATATGTCATAATTTCAAAGGGTCAGTACACTGAGAAGAATATACTTTTCAAAACAATCCTCCAGAAAGGTCACTCCCACAGTGACAGTTACTGGCAAATTTGACAACTACCATCACCAATTAGAGTGTCTTCCTCCTGGGAGTCTGCCCCTGTTTTATTCTAGATGTGCAATTTGGCCTCTATCTGTCACAGACCTCCTCTTGGTAGGGCACAATAAGGAAACCAACACTGTTGCTTAATTTTTTTCAGCCATAGGAAATTTCAATCCACAGCCATCTCATCCATTGGTGTTAATTACTCTTCCCTCTTCCCGGAGCCCAAATTGGGAAGACAATGCCCACAGGTCACTGAAGTGCAAGACCAGGTCAACAGGAGTTTGCAAATGGCACATTCAGCAAACCCATCAATGCAAGTGTGTGTACACAAATTATTACAGCAAAGTAGGCCCGGTTCATGGCAAAACAATAAATTAAGAGAAAAGAAAAAGAATAAGGGCCTCCCTTTCTTTGCTTTTTTCATGTATTTTTATCGTAATTAATAGAGGGGTTATATAATATTCGCCAGATAGAGGGTGCATTACTTCACAAACATTGATACTCTTTCTCATGTCTTGGTCCCCATTTCCCTTCCCCCACCCCCACCCCTCATCTTGTTTTCCCCCCTTTCCTATCCGATTTCAAATAACCAAATAAACATATATACAATATATCAGATAACAAGGTGAAACACTGTAAGAATATGAGATAGCCAAGAGACAGCAAAAGAGATGAGACATAACATTAAGGACAACAATCACTCATTATATGGCTTTTGTTTCTATATCCTGGAAGTCCTTTCATTTAATATCATACTATATGGCCTTATGTATCTAGGATTTATTCCATTGTAAATCTCTGCTAGGACAGCTCAGTGTTTTTACTGATTATGAAACCATTAAGCCTAAGTTCCCTTGAGTCTGGCTTACTTCACTTAATATGATTTTTTCTAAGTCTTTCCATTTCCTTAAAAATGGGGCAATGTCATTCTTTCTGACAGCAGCATAGAATTCCATTGTGTACAAATACCACACCTTGTTGATCCACTCATCAACTGAGGGGCATCTGGTTTGGTTCCATATCTTTGCTATGGTAAATAGTGCTGCAATGAACATCACTGTGCAAATGGACTTAGTATGTTCCTGTTTCTGGACTACTGGGTAAATGCCAAGTAGTGGAATTGCTGGGTTATAGGGGAGCTCTATGTTTAGTGTTTTGAGGAACTGCCATACTGCTTTCCATGGTGGTTGAATGAGTTTGCACTCCCACCAACATTGTAGCAGTGATCCCTCCTGGCCACATACTCTCCAGCATCTGTTGTTAGTAGATTTCTTGAACATGGCCATTCTAACTGGAGTGAGGTGGAATCTTAGATTCCCTTTGGATCCTCTTTATGCTTGCTTCTTGCCTTATTACTCTGGGTAGGAATTCTAATACTATGTTTTTAGCGGAGTGGAGAGAGTGGGCATCCTTGTCTCGTTCCTGATTTTAGAGGGAATAAGGGCCTCTCTTTCTAAGCAGATTGCTGAAATTCCACTACATTTTTAAGATAAGGAAAAGGGAAAGATGAGGAAAAGCAGAAATGTTCTCTGTCGCTTCAGCTATAAGTACTCTCTTCCTTTCCCTAAAAGTTCCTACCTGTAGATCAATCTTTCCTCTCCCAGAAATAAACAAGAAAAGGAGCACTATGAAACAAAGGATCAGGGATACTAGCAAGGCATTGAGTCAGAGCAACAACCTGGAAGGAAGACAAGCTTCAGAGGACTTCCCCTAGCCAAGAGCAAAATCTTGATACATAAGGACATATAATGTGAAGCTAATTGAAAGGACCTCCAGGATAGTGAAACAAAAGCCATATAATGAATGACTGTTGTCCTAAATGTACTATGTTGTCTCTCATCTCCTTTGCTGTCCCTTGGTTATCTCATATTGGTATAGTATCGCACTTTGTTATTTGATATACTGAATTTATTTGTATTTGGATATTTGAAATTTGAAGGGGAAGGGGGGAAAACCAAGACGGGTGGGGGGTGTGGGGGGGGAGGGAAACGGGTAGCAAGACATGTGAAAGGGTATCAATGTATGTCATTTAATGCACCTTCTTTCTGGCAAATATCATGTAATCCTTTTACTAATTACAATAAAAAAAATAAAAAAATAAAAAATAAATAAAAAAAACAAAGTGAAATGTATTAGCTCATGTATCTAAAACACTTGACCATGGCACCAAAAGTTCTGTGTGTGTTTATCTTTATGTGTGAAGTTGGTTTTCTGTTGATATTATTTGGGATTTTTGTTGTTGTTTTGTCAGTTGTGGGACTTGAACTCAGGGCTTGGGGGCTGTCCTTGAGCCTCTTTGTGCTCAAGGCTAAAGCTCTACCACTTGAGCCACAGCATCATTTCCAATTTTGGAGTGGTTAACTGGTGGTAAAAATCTCATGGGGACTTTTCTGCATGGGCTGGTTTTGACCCACAATCCTCAGATCTCAGCCTCTTTTGTAGCAAGGATTACAAGAGTGAGCCACCCATGCCCAGATTTGTGTGCGAGTTTTCCCTACTTCCCTCCATCTTCCAAGATATTTATAGATCTACTAAGCTTCCCTCATTCACATTCAGTGGGGAAAAAGTCACCTTTTCTCCAGAATTTGATCAAAGTGCCTCTTACTCAGATTGTACCAATTTAGATGACATAGAAACAGGGTGGCTGGCCTGAATAATCTCTTGCATACAGTTTCAGATAATACATAAATATCTATAGAAAGTGTAGTAAATCAAAATGGAACTCACTCTTCAGTAAAATCAAAGGGTTCAGATGACTACCCTTATTGGGTGCTGGAAACACGTCTACAATCTTAGCTATTCAGGAAGCTACTCGGGAAGCTACCTACAGCATTGTAGTTTGAGGCCAGCTTAGGTGAAAAGTCCATGAGACTATCTCTTCCAAATAACAAAAATCAGGACGGAAGGATGGAGTGTTCTGACTACAAAGCAAGCCAAATGAGGACAAGACTGTTGTAGGGAAAAGTTGAGTGTTAACCTTAGCTGCTAAGTATAAATTAATTTTCCACCTTTATTTTTAAAGGTAGTAATCTAAGAACAAAAGTTATTTCAACTTTAATGCAGCACAACAAAAAATATAAAACAAATAAAAACTGAACTATGAATTTATGGATAGGGATGGGAGGGGAAAATGAAAGAGGGCAAAGGAAGGGATGATACTAATCAAGAAGCACTGTACTCATAACCTGACTTACAAAATTGTAGGACTTTTATACAACTACTTAATAAGAAAAATAAAAAATACAAGAAATGAACAAGACAAGAAACATAAAACAGTGTTATCATAACAGTCAGTAGAAGAACTGCTGCCCTCTGGCAATACAAAATCCATTACCACCAAATAAATATTTGAAAGTATTACAGGACCACTACCAAAGTATTTTTATAAACTACGATTTTAAATCTCAATACTGTTATGCTTATTTGTGTTTTCGATTAGCCACTTATGAATTCTAATGATCAAAGGTCATAGAGAATGTTGACATCCACAAAATAAAATTAACATTAAATATTAGAGAACTTCTTTGAATAATGAATTGCTTGAATAACAAGGTTTGCTTTAATTAGCATTTTTGGTGTATATTTATATCTGGACAAGGGAATAAATTACAATGCAAACTATTGAATCACTTCTCTGTAAAGTTTAGAGAAAAGGTAAACAAGCACCTTAAATAACTAGATAAAAAATGATAACTAGCTTTCATATAATGACCGTATCCTACATTGAAAGTACATATAAAATTATAAAATTATATACACCTGTGCCAAAAACAAAAAAAGACAACATAAGCCAGTGCTCCAAAAAAATCCTTGCATATAGAACTTTAGGTACTCATAGCCTCTTTTACATAGAAATTAAACAGCAACAGTCTATAAAGTCTATAAAGTCCTTTAAAAAGTGTATTCAGTGACCTCTGTCTCCCTGAACGGGTCATCTTCACTCTGTCATTACTTTTACCATCTCCTCCATTCTTACAGCTTCTATTCCAATATCCATGCTCGGAATGACTCAGAATTCCTCAACAAGCCTCCACCTCAGACCTCTTCATTTGCTAGTTTCTCCTGCTTGGATTGGAATTTTCTTCATGCCCTTCTCTCCTACTTCCTTCTGTTTTTTTTTTTTTACCTAAATATGACATCCATGGTAAGTCCTTCTCTGACTACCCACCTGAAACAAATAAAATAACTTCCCCAATACCATTTCTTACTTTTTACCAATACTTCACCTGTGTGTATATAGATATTACACATCGGCCTATATACACACACATATACATATATTTAATTTATTGGGATATATTCCTAAGGGACACATGATGCAAAATACAAACAGCAATAAAGTAGAGAATTAAAGTCATAGAGTTAGTGCTTTCCATAATTCATGCCTGTGCTTTTGGTCTAGTGATTAAAATGCAAATCAAAGACATCTTCCAGGGGACCTGACTAGGCAGCAATCCCTCAGGTGAACAAGAGTGTATTTCAGACAGCACCATCCTTTGGTGAAATAAGCGGCTTTTTGGCAGGTCTGTAAGAGTATGAGGAAAATGAGAGGATCACTCATTATAACTGCCCTCCTGGAGTCCTTTCAAGAATATGCCTCCCTACAGACAAAGGGAATTCAAAGGCTAAGAGGCACTCCACTAAAATTTACAGGAGGCTTTGGCATAGATCCACATGAAAGATAAATACAGAAGTGCAAAGGATAAAAGATGTGTCAGGTTGACAATATCCTTCATGTGCTGTGGAAAGCAGTGTTTCTGAAGATGCAAATCCAGCCTGTTGAACAGTCCTTGGCAATGACATTTTAAAAGAACATCAGGAAACTAGACGACCTATAGGGAAAATGGCTTAGAATCCAAAATTAGAGAAGCTGAGCACTAAAGCAAAACATGTACTGCCTTCTAAACCTTATTGTTCAAAGATCACTGCCATTTGTGGTGTAGAAATTACAAAGTTGAATCACTTCCAATAATTTCTGTGTTAACAAATGATGTATAACCAAAATTTATGGTATCACAATATTCTGCTCTCCTTTCTAAGGGGTTCTTTCTCTCAAATTTAACAGGATTTTACAAAGTAAAATAGATACTTTTCGGTAGTGCAAGCTAAAGATTCCTGTAAACGTTCAAAATCAAGCCAGGACTTTGGCTTAGCAGTAGAGTGCTCTCCTAGGATGCATGAAGCCCTAGGTTCAATTACTTGGTTAACCACATACCCAGAAAGAGCTGAAGTGGTGCTGTGGCTCAACTGATAGAGCAGTAGCCTTGAGAAAGTTCAAGGACACTGTCCATGCCCTGAGTTCAACCCCAGGACTGGCAAATAAAGAAAAAAAATTTGGTGACTCCTCTATACATTGCAATAAAAAATTTTCAAAATCATCTTTTATAAAATTATAAATCAAGATATGTAATGGGAAGAAAATGGCATGAGCTATACGGTACCCTCCTCTCAATAACCATTCTTTCCTCTATATTTCTTTGGGAATACAAAATACTATAAACACAAATTATTAATTTATATCCTAAATTCCTGAACCCATATAAAATACATAGAAAAAATTAATATATTCAATGGTTTCCCTCATTTGCCATAATCAGTAGAAACTTTGGACTCTCCTGGCAGATATTTGCAATAGAGAAAAACATTGATACAAAAAGGCCATATAGTAGGACACTGAATGAAAGGATCTCTAGGATGTAGAAACATGTCATATAATGAATGCTTGTTGTTCTTAAGGTACTATGTTATCTCTCATCTCTTTTGCTGTCCCTTGGTTATCTCATATTGTTACAGTATCTCACTTTGTTACCTGATATATCGGATATATTTGTATTTAGTTTTTTGAAATTGGATAGGGAACAGGGGAAAACAAGATGAGGGGTAGGGTTGGGGGGGAGGGAAATGGGTACCAAGACATGTGAAAGGGTATCAATGTATGGGAATTAATGCACCATCTATCTGGCAAATATCATGTAACCCTTCAATTAATTACAATAAAAATTATGAAAAAATTAATATATTATAAGTTCTAAATTATGATTTCTTTAATTTTTTATTGTAATTAGTAAAAGGGTCACATGATATTTGCCAGATAGAAGGTGCATTCATTCACATGCATTGATAACCTTTCACATGTCTTGGTACCCATTACCCTACCCCCCGACCCCCCACCTGTCTTGGTTTTCCACCATTCCTTATCAAATTTCAAATAACCAAGTACAAATAAATTCAATATATCAGATAACAAAGTGAGATACTGTAACAATATGAGATAACCAAGGGACAGCAAAGGAGATGAGAGACAACATAGTACATTAAGGACAACAGTGTTTCGTTATATGGCTTTTGTTTCAATATCCTCGAGGTCCTTTCAATTAGCTTCATACTATATGGCCTTATGTATCACGATTTTGCTCTATTGCAGGTCTCTGCTGGTAGACCCCAAGGTTTCTACTGATTATGACAAATGAGGGAAACCATTGAGCCTAAGTTCCTTTGAGTCTGGCTTACTTCACTTAATATGATCTTTCCTAAGCCTTTCCATTTCCTAACAAATGGGGCGATGTCATTCTTTCTGACAGCAGCATAGAATTCCATTGTGTACAAATACCACAACTTGTTGATCCACTCATCAACTGAGGGACATCTAGGTTGGTTCCATATCTTTGCAATGGTGAATAGTGCTGCAATGAACATTGTTGTGCTAGTGGATTTATTGTGCCTTTGTTTCTGGATGGTTGGGTAAATGCCAAGTAGTGGAATTGCTGGGTCATAGGGGAGTTCTATGTTTAGCCTTTTAAGGCACTGCCACACTGCTTTCCATAGTGGTTGAACGAGTTTGCACTCCCACCAACAGTGTAGTAGTGATCCCTCCTGGCCACATCCCCTCCAGCATCGGTTGTTATTCGTTTTCCTGATCCTGGCCATACTAACTGGTGTGAGGTGGAATCTTAGAGTTGTTTTGATTTGCATTTCTTTTATGACCAGAGATGTTGAGCATTTCTTCATGTGTCTATAGGCCATTGTTCTTTCTTCTTCAGAGAAGACTCTCTTTAAGTCCTTGGCCCATTTTTAATGGGATGGTTGTTACTTTGGAGATTAGTTTTGGAGTGATTCAATTTTTTGAGTTCTTGACATATTTTAGATATGAGGCCTTTGTTCGTTGTTTGGTTGGTGAAGATCTTCTACCACTCTGTAGGCTCCTAATTAACTTACTAGCTATATCCTTTGCCATACAAAAGCTCCGCAGTTTAATACAGTCCCACTTATCCAGCCTTTCTCTGATTTGTTGTGATTCTTGGTCCTTATTAAGAAAGTTTCGACCTGTGCCAAGGAGGCCTAGTGTATCTCCTATTCCTTCCTGTACAGTTTTCAGTGTGTCAGCTTTTACCTCCAGGGCTTTGATCCATTTGGAGTTAATTCTTGTGCAAGGTGACAAAGAAGGATCCAACTTTAGTTTTCTGCAGGTGCTTCACCAGTTCTGCAGCACAACTTCTTCAAGACGCTGTATTTCTTCCATTCTATTTTTTTGGCTCCCTTGTCATAGATTAGGTGGCCATAGGTCTGTGGTTTAATATCTGGGTCCTCAGTTCTATTCCATTGGTCTTCAGGCCTGTTCTTGTGCCAGTACCAAGCTGTTTTGAGAATTATAGCTCTGTAATAGAGTCTAAAGTTTGGAATTGAAATTCCTCCAGCACTGTTCTTTCTGCTAAGAAGTGTTTTTGCTATACGGGGTCTTTTATTATTCCATATGAAATTTTGGATTGCCTCTTCTATTTTTTTAAAGAATCGCATTGGGATGTTGATGGGTATTGCATTGAATTTGTAGATAGCCCTTGGCATGATTGTCATTTTCACAATGTTGATTCTTCCAATCCAGGAGCATGGGAGGTTTTCCCATGCTAGTATTTTAATAGTTTAACGGCCCTCAGAGTTTGCCATACAATTTTTAAGAGTAAATAAAACAGGCTTCCAAATCCCAGATCTCCTCCTTTTCTCTCTTTGTGTAAAACTGCTACAGAATAAAAATTTTATTGTACTGAACAGCTTTAAATAATTCAGATAACAGCAATGAACTACTTTTATGACACTATCTAGAATGCTTTCATGGGCATAAATACCTAGCTTTGTTTTAATGGGCTACACAAAAGTTTATCCTAAATTTGCAGTATTTGCAAAGGCCTTTAAGATACAGGATGTTTGTACAAGATGATGTATATGCCCTCATTGGATGGTGACTTTTGTCCCAGGTCAAAAAAAGTTAAGTTTAATCATATCAACATGCATCATTATAATATGCTAAATTAAAACCAAGGAAATATTTTATCCTCAGGTAACTCTTACTTTAATTTGAAAAGTCTCTCTGAAACAACTAGGAACTGAATTAGTTGGATTTATTTTTTTATTTTTATTAAGTTTACTTATCAAGGATATCTTGAGATTTTCCTGGATACAAGCCCAAGGTGCAGGAAGAATAAAACTTTTAGAGGCACAAAAGTTAAAGAATCTTTCCAAGATACTGCTCAATGGGTGTTAGCAACAGGATGTGTACATGATCACACTGAGTGAACACAGGTGGCTAGAAATGATGACAAAGAAGATTCTAATGTATACTAAGCACTTCCTACATTTCTCACTATTCTGAGCCTTCCATATACATCTAAACTTTTTAAAATTTTTTACATCTAAACTTTTGATAAACTTTTCTGAGATCACTCTTCTCAATTCACAGTCACAAAAACTGAGCACTAGAGATAGGGGTAATACCTGCAAAATCACACAGCTTCCAATGGCATGCATTCTGAACCCAAGAGTTGCTTGACTCCAACTCCATGTTTGGAGAGAAAGGAAATACTTATAATGACCAGAGATATGCCAAGGACTATCCAGCACAGCTGAAAGTCTACACTCACATTGGCTATATATATAAAATAGGAGAATCTAAAGCCAGATGGTTGTAAGGAGATGGAACATTCATGGACATCCTAATGGACATCCATTAATTCTTTTGCTCGGGAGTTTCTTCATGGTTATCTAAACCCCACACATATCATCAAGCTGCCAGCACTGACAGTCATCTAGAAAGTTATACAGCCAGGGTCACTCCTACTGCCCAAATACTTTAGCCATCTGGAGTGAAATCAAATATTGAATTGTCAGTCATGGGTCTTGAACTCTGGCCTGGATGCAGCCCCTGATCATTTCAACTCAAGGCTAGTGCTCTACCACTTGAGCCAGAGCACCACTTCCAGTTTTCTGATGGCAAAGTGGAGATAAGAGTCTCATAGATTTTTGTGCCCAGACTAGCTTTGAACTGAGATCCTCAGATCTCAGCCTCTTGAGAATTACAGATGTAAGCCACCAGCACAAGGCTGACACTAACCTTTTAATTGACATGGATAAAGGAATAAGATCCTGCCATAGGGAATAGGAACAAATACACTCACACCTGTTATCAATCACTCCAAAGTGAACTGTGCACAAGAAGTCACTGAGAAAGAACCCCCAAATCAGAGGTCCTCCTTTTAAAATACTTCATTCAATATTTCACTTGGCTTAAGAATAAGCTGCAATAAATACTTCCACCAAACTAGCAACAATGCCCCTCATCTACTCCTATGTACAAAGAAACCAATGAGGCTAATAGATATGAACTAAAACAATGGGGCAAGCCTAAAGCAGCCACATGAAGCATCAGGGTGGCTGGCTAAAGGACAGGAGAGCAAGGGCTGTGCTGCAGAGGCCAGGAAGCCCAAGGCAGTAAGACCAGATCACATCACAAAATCCAAAAGAGAGGACTTGAGAGAACTGTTCTCTTCCTGATGGCTTCATTCCATTCATGATTCACATAGAAATATACCCTACTTCTGCATTCCACCTGTCTACCATGAAACGGCAGAAAGAGAGAAATTAATACCCTCCAATAAAAAGTGACTAGTAATAGCAGTTACCAGCATTTTAAATGGAATCATTATTCTATCTCATGTCAACAGCTCTGCAGCAGAGGGGCACATTTTCAAAATTTTGACAAGTATTTTAAATCCAGATATCAGGTTTTTCTAGTTACAATAGCACACACAGGAAGCACTTACCTTCCTGACTATATATTGTCTTGGGTTTTAAACCCCCAGAGGGGAATGCTATATTCTACACTTAATTCTGAATAACCTTTTTCTTTTAAATAACTCATTGCTTTTATAAAGCAGATTATATATTTCAGTGGAGTTTTTCTATTATAACATTTTATTTGACTTTCATCGTCTTATCCCAAGTGTATAGACAGAAGCTGAAAAAGAATACTTTCCCAAGAACACATAGCTACTCAATACAAAAAATTAAGGTAAGAATCTGAATCTTCTGATGTAAGGGAAACAAACCTAATTTTTCAGATTTGCTTATTTTCAACAACAACAAAAAAGCAACAGTGATTTTTATTGTATAGCCTCCCTCTTAAATTGACTACTCAGCCTAAATCATGGATCAGACACGAAGAAACCTTAAATAGAAGGTCTAGGACAATTACTGTTTAATCTTAGAAATTATTTTTTTTAATTTCAATATATAGTGGGGTTAGAGTTATATTCGCCAGATAGAGGATGCATTACTTCTCACACATTGATATCCCTTCTTATGTTTTTGTCTGCATTTCCCTCCCACTACCCCCTACCCTCATTTTCCCCTCCTATTTCAAAGAAACAAGTAAACATCTATATAATATACCAGGTAACAAAATGGGATAATGTAACAATATGAGATGAACCAAAGGGCAACATAAGAGAAGGGAGAAAAACATAATACATAAAGAGTAACTTATACTTAAAGTCTTGTTTCCATGTCCTGGAGGTCCATTAGTTTGGCCTCATCCTATATGGTCTTCTGTATCTAGGGTTTGAGCTATTGTAATCCTCTGCTAGGAGAGTTTTAGATGTGTACTAATTATTACAGATGAGGGAAACCATTGAGCCTATGTTCCTTTAGGTCTGGCTTACTTCACTTAATCTGAATTTTTCCAAGTCTTTCCCTTTCCTTACAAATGGTGTGATGTCATTCTTTCTGATGGCAGCATAGAATCCCACTATGTATAAATACCACATCTTGTTGATCCACTCATCAACTGAGGGGCACCCTGGTTGGTTCCATATCTTCGCTATGGTAAATAGTGCTGCAATGAACACTGTTGTTCTAGTGGATTTAGTATGTCCTTGTTTCTGGACCAATGGGTAAGTGCTCAGTAGTGGAATTGCTGGGTCTACAGGGGGCTCTATGATTAGCCTTTTGGGGAATCGTTATACTGCTTTCCATAGTGGTTGAACAAGTCTGCACTCCCACCAACAGTGTAGTAGTGTTCCCTCCTGGTCACATCCCCACCAGCATCTGTTGTTGTTAGAATTCTTGATTATGGCCATTCTAACTAGAGTGAGGTGGTATCTCAGAGTTTATGCATTTCTTTTATGTCCAGAGATGTCAAGCATTTCTTCATGTGCCTAGAGATCGTTCTTATTTCTTCTTCAAAGAAGTCTCTAAGTTTTTGGCCCATTATTTAATGGGATGGTTGTTTCTTTGGAGATTTGTTTTGGAGAGATTCAATTTTTTAGATATTTTAGATATGAGGCCTTTGTTGTATGGTTAGTAAAGATCTGTGGGCTTTCTATTTAACTTGCTAGTTATGTCCTTTGCCATACAGAAGTTCTGCAATTTAATGCAGTCCCATTTGTCCAAGCTATCTTAAAGTTGTTGTGTTTCTGTGTGTTTCTGTGTCTTTATTAAGTGTGTTTCTGGGTTTTTATTAAGAAAGGAGGACTCTCCTATTCCTTCTTGTAAAGTTTTTGAGGTGTATGCTTTTACCTCAAGGTCTTTGATCCATTTTGAATTAATCCTGGTGTGGGGTGACAAAGAAGGATCCAACTTTAGCTTTCTGCAGGTGCTTAGCCAGTTCTGCCAGCACCACTTGTTGAAGAGGATGTCTTTCTTCCATTCTATTTTTTGGCTCCCTTATCAAAGATTAGTGGCCATAGGTCTGTGGGTTGATATCTGGGTCTTCAGTTTTATTCCTTTGGTCCTCGGGCCTGTTCTTGTGCCAGTCCCAAACTGTTTATCTTAAAAACTGTTTTAAACGATAATGTAACCGATTGCTAATAAAGTGGAATGAGGATAGATCATTCCTCTAAGCAAGAATTTAATCTGGACTGATAAAGGTGGATTGTTAGTACAATGCTCTACTGAAAGACTTAAAAACAAAAGGAAGAAAAGGACAATGTCATGGATTGAAGGTGTGTGGGATGATATTTACTGATGTGGACTTCAGGAGCTAATGGGATTAGATTAGACCATTACAGTTGGGTTTTCATGATGGGATTGTATGCATATAAAAAGAAAGGCACTCCACTGCTGTATCTGTGTGGCCATAGGAGGACATAACCAGGACCTCACCAAGAACCTAACCCTCCTGAGCCCCTGATCTTGGGCATCCAGCTCCAAGAGCACTAAGGACTGAAACATCTCTAGTGTAACACCCCAACTATGGTATTCTGGAAGGGCACTCTGAGCAGGCTGAGAACAGTGCCGATGAACAGATGTCATCTGTGGCCACATTACAAGCTAAGTGTGGCAGCAATTCCACACACCAAGTGATCCCTGTCATTATGTGAAATTGTGACTCAACAGCCAAAGTAAAGTCATTTTTCTATACTGTCTTCTAAAAGATATGACAACAAAAATCTAGCTCTTAGTAAGTTCTAGTTACTGAAATACCACCAACCTCTAGCTTTTCAAAACACAGCTAATGAGTTAAATGGGGACCAAGACATGAGCAAGGGTATCAACGTTTGTGAAGTAATGTACCTTCTATCTAGTGAATATAATGTAACCCTTCTATTAATTATAATACAAATATATTTAAAAATAAATAAAAACAAAAACACAGTTACATATATATATATATATATATGATAAATTAATGGAAAACTCGCAAGTACCACTACTCTATTTAGAGGACTGTCTCAACATAACACTTCTCTATGAGATGACATATACTAAGGACAATACCTATGCATCCGCCAGATGAATCCAAAAACCACCAATACTCACAAACCCTGTTCTGTGATGCCTTTCCACCTCAACAAAACACAGAAGCACTGGCTCTAACTTTGATAGTCTGAAGTATGACCACAGAGTAATATGCATTTTCTCCTTCATAATTTCACAGATCGATTTAGTCTATCCATGAAAAGCATGAGGTAGTAAGAAATTTACATTTTATGCCAAAACCAAATTTTCACTTTAGGAAAACTGTAAAGAATAAGGTTATTTACCTACCAAAGTAAGAATTTTCTTCATTTTTAAGCAAAGTTATTATAAATGTTTATCATATGAACTCAATAAGAAATCGAATTTTAAGTTTTAAGGAATAATAAAAGAACTCTATTTGTGACTCTCACCAAATATAATCGCAGATATTATATTTACATAAATGTATTTTTGAATTTCATATTGAAGTTAATATCAAAGTACTGGAGAATATATATTTGATAATATACATTATTCTAAACCCAGAAATATAGAATATATGATAGCTTCAGCTTCTGAAGAGCATTAATCATCAGGGTAGAGTATTTTAACTTAGCTAACATTGACTTTTTCTTCTTTTTGGCTAGACCTGGGGCTTAAGCTCAAGGACTGGGTACTGTTCTTGGACTTTTTCAAGGCTAGAGCTCTATCACTTGAGCCACAGCATGACTTCTGGCTTTTTCCATGTAAGTGGTACCAAGCAATCAAACCCAAGGCTTTGTGCGTGCTAGGCAAGCACTCTACCACTAGGCCACACTCCCAGCCCGTGAAGTCAAGATTTTGAGGTCCAGAGAAAGAATTCTGTTAAGCAGTAAAGGCAAGGGATTTAAATCCTAACAGAGTAGAAGTCAAACTCTGCCCCTTCCACTTTCTGACTGTATAATCTGTAAGTGATCAGCAGTCAACCTGCTTCCTTATAATATGTGTACTTACCAAACATGTTGCCAGGTGGAATATCTGAGTTGAGATGAAGTGAAAAAGAAGTGAGAACAGTACCGCACTCACGATAAGAAGCCAATGGCAACCATTATTTAAGGAAAACAAGGAAACTTCTATATACAAATATATGTATAATTCTGTTGGTGGGAGTGCAAACTCGTTCAACCATTATGGAAAGCAGTGTGGCAGTGCCTCAAAAGGTTAAACATAGAACTCCCCTATGACCCAGCAATTCCACTACTTGACATTTACCCAACCATCCAGAAACAAGGACATACTAAATCCACTAGCACAACAATGTTCATTGCAGCAATATTCACCATAGCAAAGATATGGAACCAACCTAGATGTCCCTCAGTTGATGAGTGGATCAACAATTTGTGGTATTTGTACACAATGGAATTCTATGCTGCTGTCAGAAAGAATGACATTGCCCCATTTGTTAGGAAATGGAAAGACTTAGAAAAAAATCATATTAAGTGAAGTAAGCCAGACTCAAGGGAACTTAGGCTCAATGGTTTCCCTCATTCGTCATAATCAGTAGAAACCTTGGGCTCTACTAGCAGAGATCTGCAATAGAGCAAAATCTTGATACATAAGGCCCTATAATGTGAAGCTAATTGAAAAGACCTCCAGGATATTGAAACAAAAGCCATATAATGAATGATTGTTGTCCTTAATGTATTATGTTGTCTCTCATCTCCTTTGCTGTCCCTTGGTTATCTCATATTGTTATAGTATCTCACTTTGTTATCTGATATATTGAATATTTTTGTATTTGGTTATTTGAAATTTGATAGGGAAGGGGGGAAAACCAAGACGGGTGGAGGGTGTGGGGGGGGAGGAAAATGGGTACCAAGACATGTGAAAGGGTATCAATGTATGTGAATTAATGCACCTTCTATCTGACAAATATCATGTAACCCTTTTACTAATTACAATAAAAAACAAATATGTGTATAATTACATATTGTATGTACTTATAATATAGAATTATATATAATTGCATATTAAACATTTATTATACAACTGCTTTCATGAGACATGTGGTAATTATTTCATGTATCTGTCCCCTTATTGGAGACCTAGCTCCCAGAGGCAGATTTCGCCTTTTTCCACATTTAATAAGGATCTTCATACATATTTGTTGCAGAATGATTTTTTACATGGAGTAAAGCTTAAGTGGCTATTATTTTTAAGCAATTATTTCCAATTATTTTATCTAAGAAGCAGAACTATGTAGCCCTGTATTCTGCTTCAAATATTTAGAAGTATTTAGGATAAATTACCCTCTGAAAACTTCCATCAAATACAATAGTAAAAGGGGAGTCTGTTCCCAAGAAAAATAGGCTGTGCTATGCTTTTCAGCTGGTAGTAGAGTTCAAAGTCTCAAGGCAAGTATCGAGTTAATGTCTAACAACTGAACTGCTATTTCATTTTAAGTACTGACAGTGTTCTTAGCAATCGGCAAAGAAGAAAGGCTGTAATGTTCTTTCAGATACAGGGACAGAACTGTTGGTTCTGGGCTCTAACCCCTGCTGCATAATTTACATTCAGAAGGCTATTTTCAAAGCCAAAAGATCAAGGACTACAAAGGCTTCAAGTAAGAAATTTAGGAATTACTGTATCTAAAAGTCTTCATATTTTAAAACTGTCTTCACATGATAATAGGATTCTGAGTATAATGAAGAAAAGAAAGTCTTCACTTTTCCCCCTGGAAAATGAATTTTTCCTATGGGGAATGACCTGAACTAGTTTAAAGTTATGTTCATAGATATTTCATGGGTTGCAGTTAACTACAGAGTGCTGAAGGAGTGGACATGTTTCTGGAATCCGGACTCAACTAAACTGAATCAAAGCAGAAGCTCTGAGTACCCCCTCACACCTGCTTCCGAAGCTGCATCCAGGGCTTACCTGGCCTAGACAAAGCTCAGCAAATCTCTGAAGGTGGGTGCTCAATTACAGCAGGAAGAGGCTACCTCCCATCAGTTAATCTAACATCTGCCTGGAAAGCTAGAAGTGTTGACTGTGATCTAGAGCAGAAAACAAGGTGGTAAGTTTGCAGTAAGGAGGCAAAGAAGGAAGGTGAAGTGTACAGTAGAGACAACAAAGGCTACCACAACCACTTAGGTAAGAGTTCTGACCAGCCATTTCAACTGTCTCCAACTTACTACTCTAGAAGGATCTTCTTCTCGCTAGGGTATTGTGCTCAGCGTTTGGAGTTCTTTACTTTCCCCTTCTCTGACCTGTGGCCTTAGGAATTGAATCCATTTCAAGTAGTGCCTATGCACTGATGTGATCCCCAGTGTTCATCTTGAGTACTGCCTGTGCTCTTTTGATATGGACATGTGGGCCATCTAATGCACCACTGCTAATACAGGACCCTTGAACATGTGCCCCACGTCAGCCATCCCAGCCAGTCAGAATCAATGGCAGCACCACCTACTTACTTCTGTTTTCCCCAACAACATTCTAGTCAAAACAACTCTTCCCTGTCACTCCCAAAGGTCTTCCACAGGCACCTTTGTTCCCTAGCATTCATTCCCCACACTGCCAGACCCAGGCATTTCCTTTTCTTTTGAAGAACAGCAACTTCACAATCACAATTCTGAGGAAACATTTACTATGGTTTACCTCTGCTCCTAGAACCAACTCTTACTGTAGTCAAAAGTCCCTGCATCATCTGTTCCCTCCCAATGACCACTTTTCCTCCTCCTCCTCTATTCAAAATATACCAGTGCCTTGAGCATGGGAAGTCCCATTGGAACGGAGCCCATGAAGTCATTCTCTTTTCACTCTTAGGGAAAGGATTTTAAATAAAATTCACTGTGTACAAAATTTCTCTTGGATGCTATATCATAATCTCTGGTTTGGTTCTTTGTACACTGTCCCTCTTTCTGTCCTGGAAGTCAGTCCTTCAAAACCCTTGTCATTGCAAATTCCTCTCCTTATCTGGAAATTATGTTCCCATCTCCACACAGGATCCACTGCTTTTCCCTATACAGGACTGACAGTGATCCACAATTAAATATTCCAGGATGCGTTCTGATTTGATTACTCATTCTAGTAAAAGGCCACATGGGGCTTCAACAAAACACTGCACAGTGGGAGAAGGGTTTGGCAATTCAAATCAAGATGATCCTGAAGACTTTGCATATATTTGTTTCCTCCATTAGTCTGCTCTCTGAACATACAATATTTACTGCCTCCATTGGTATGCTCTCTATACATATATTTACTGCCCCTGTAGTATATCAGGCATCATATACATTTTGAAGGGTGACTATCAGCAAATGTACGTGAAAAGAACACCTTACTCCTGCAACCACTCATGATACTCATATGTCCAAATACACTTCAAATGACAACCAGTATCTGCTCTAATGCGAATTGATCTGCAAACCTTACTTTGTTCATAGTACACATAACATATTACATTTTAATGTAGATCTGTTTCATTATCTCTGTACATGCTCTTTTCCACATCAAATTAGGTCTTATCCTTCTGTATCACAAGAGTAGACTATAGCACAGTATAAGCAACACAAATATTTGCCTCACATTTCCAACTCAAAAGACACAAAATGACTGGGAAATAAACCTTCAAAATATCTCTGTTTTTCCATTTACCTTCATCCAAATTCCCCTCCACCCCCCATTTCCTCAGGACCGCTTTCAATTGTTAAAAGGAGCACATCATGGAGAGAGGAGGATGGATTTTTCTTCTACTCTATAAATACATACTTCGTAGACATATGTATATAAATATACATATTGCATAAGCAAATTTAATGTATCTTAAAATATAATTTATAAGAGGACAACACTTTTCCAAATGCAACTCAGCAATATGAATTTTTAAAGTAGGGTTGTTTCACAGTCATTGGGTGACTAAAAGGTGACTTTCACCCGCAACTACATTAGTTAGTCAGCAATTCAATTTTCTCAGATCTGTAAGAGGGGGTAATAGCTGCAAATTGTCCTGACATATGCTACCAGCTGCTTCTGTAAAGCAACAGTTATACAACTTGCTCTCTCTCAGTTTGAAGCAGAAAGAAAAAAAATTTTCTTTAACAGTTATTTTCCATTTTCAAGTTTGGAATTAAAAGTCTGAAACTGCCTCTGTGCACAGTACACAAAAGCCAGTTCACAAAAGCTACTCTGATACATAATTTTAACTGCTGACTCATTTTTTCACAATTTGACCACATTTTAATGTCTCCATGAAATTTTACACTACATCTGAAATAATACCGCATTTTTTCAAGAACTGTTCAGATCCCTCACTTCTTGAAGCCTAAAAACCATGGTGAGTGGTGTGTTCAGTGTATAATGCAGGGAGTACTTGCCACAGGTCCAAGCAGGAGAAACTGAAGTTCCAGGAAATCAGAATGTGACTACTACAAAATGAGTGTCTTGATTCCTGTTCCTTCATTCAACAACAGTAACATTCAACTCCACATGAGAAAACCATTCCTATCAGGAAATCATTCTACCTTTAATTCATGCTATTTATCCAAACTCAACAACACCACCTGTGATTTTCATGGTCTCCAGAGTGTCATGCTATGCTCTGTTCTTATAACTCAGTCTTACTCCCAAGGCATGGCCCACTGACTATCTTCTCCTGGGAGGACTTCCTCGAAATTCTTCAGCAGCCCATTCTCCAGCTCAGAATCATTTTTAGTATATTTTTATTGTAATTAATAGAAGGGCTATATTATATTCACCAGATAGAAGATGCTTTACTTCATAAATATTGATACCCTTTCTCATGTCTTGGTCCCCATTTCCCTCCCCCCACCCCTAACCCTCATCTTGCTTTCCCCCCTTCCCTATCCAATTTCAAATAACCAAATAAACATATATACAATATATCAGATAACAAGGTAAAATACTGTAACAATTCGAGGTAACTAAGGGACAGCAAAAGAAATGAGAGATAACATAGTACATTAAGGACAACAATCACTCATTATATGGTTTTTGTTTCTATATCCTGGAGGACTTTTCATTTAGCATCATACTATATGGCCTTATGTATCTAGGTTTTATTCTATTGGAAATCTCTGCTAGGAGAGCCTAAGGTTTCTACTGATTAGGACAAATGAGGGAAACCATTGAGCCTATGTTCCTTTGAGTCTGGCTTACTTCACTTAAAATGATTTTATTCTAAGTCTTTCCATATCCTTACAAATGGAGCGATGTCATTCTTTCTGACAGCAGCATAGAATTCCATTGTGTATAAATACCACATCTTGTTGATCCACTCATTAACTGAAGGGCATTTGGGTTGGTTCCATATCTTTGCTATGGTAAATAGTGCTGCAATGAACGTCATTGTGATAGTGGATGTGGTATGTCCTTGTTTCTGGACAACAGGGTAAATGTCAACTAGTGGAATTGCTGGGTCATAGGGGAGCTCTATGTTAAGTCTTTTGAGGAACCACCTGTCAGGAAGGCTCTTTTCCTTTGTTTTGCAGAAACTGTTCTGTATTCAAACAGAACCCTACCTGTATTACTCACTTCTGGAAAGGATTGTACTGCACCACCTAGCAAAAACACTGAGAAACTTCAGCTTCCTGAGCAACTAGCTGCAAAAAACTATGAAACATAAGTAATACACTACTTAGTTTTTTTTGCCAGTCCTGGGCTTTAGCTCAGGGCCTGAACACTGTCCTTGGACTTTCTCAAGTTTAGAGCTCTACCACTTGAGCCTCAGCACCACTTCCGGCTTTTTTTTCTATGTATGTGGTACCGAGGAATCGAACCCAGGTCTTCATGCATGTTAGACGAGCACTTTAACCACTAGGCAAAACTCCCGGCCCCAGTGATGTCTTTCACATATCTTACATGGTAGCTTAAGCTCCCAGACTTAACAACAAAGAGGTTTTATTATAACAGTTCTAAACACTCATATATTTTGACCATATTCATTCTTTTTTTAATCTCTGCTCCTCTTGTTCATTTCTGGTTGCGTATCAAGCTCATGATTAAAAATGAAATTAATGTCCCCTAAGATATATTCCTCTTTGTTATGGCTTGTATCTAAAATGTTGCCCCAAAGCTATATGCTAAAGATTAGATTGCCTGCTGATATGCTTTTTACAAAGTGGTGGGATCATGAAAACTTTGTTCTCACCAAAGGATCAACCTACTCATGTGTCCATAATTTGATGAGCTATTGGGAAGGGATAAAAACTTTCCCATTTGAGCTGGGACTTAAGGTTGGTAAATGCATCCCTGAAATGTGTCCTTGTAAATGATCTTTGTTCTGCTATCTTCTCTCTCCTATTTCTCTTCTATCTCTGCTCTCCAGTCTTCAATTCTCTTTCTCCTTCTTCCACTTCTCTCCTTTTTCTCTTCTCTCTCTCTGTCCTGCCTACTTAACGTGAATAAAGAGCTTCCTCCTCCACATACTCCTGCTAACATGATGTTCTGCTTCTCCCCAAAGCAGACTGAAACTCCAGAAAGTATATTCCAAAACAAATGTTGCCACCGTTAAGCTGATTTTCTTAGGTATTTTGCCATAGAGCTAGAAGGCTAGCACATTCTTTTACTAGCTATTTTTTCATATATTTTTATTGTAATGAATAGAAGGGTTACATTATATTCACAGATAGAAGATGCATTACTTCATAAACATTGATACCCTTTCTCATGTCTTGGTCCCCATTTCCCTCTCCCCACCCCCGCCCCTCATCTTGTTTTCCCCGCTTCCTTATCTATCCGATTTCAAATACCTAAATAAGCATATATACACTATATCTGATAACAAGGTGAAATACTGTAACAATATAAGATAGCAGAGGGACAGCAAAAGAGATGAGAGATAACATAGTACATTAAAGACAACAATCACTCATTATATGGCTTTTGTTTCTATATTCTGGAGGTCCTTTCATGTAGTGTCATACTATGTGGCCTTGTGTATCTAGGTTTTGCTCTGTTGGAAATCTCTGCTAGGAGAGCCCAAGGTATCTACTGATTATGACAAATGATGGAAACCATTGGGCCTATGTTCCTTTGAGTCTGGCTTACTTCACTTAATATGATTTTTTCCTAAGTCTTTCCATATCCTTACAGATGGGGCAATGTCATTCTTTCTGACAGCAGCCTAGAATTCCATTGTGTATAAATACTACATCTTGTTGATCCACTCATCAACTGAGGGGCATCTGGGTTGGTTCTATATCTTTGCTATAGTAAATAGTGCTATCTAGCTATTTTCTTTACCACTGCTTGCAATACTTCATTGATATCTCAGAGGCACATTCTGACTCAGCTTTCAGATATTAATGATTCTTTTATTTCTTTACACAAATAAAATTTTCCATTGTCCTTCAACTCTTCTACTCAGTAATCTTCAGTAGCTCTCTATTTCATCCAATAATAGGCCAAAATTTCTCCTGAACCAGGAAACAGAAACTTAAGTCTCTGAGCTAGCTAATTAAACTTCTAAATTTCAAAATCACCATCTATGCATATGTGTGGACATTTATATAGTAATATTCAAATGGTAAAAGATTCTTTATAATCTTTTCTATTCACCTAATGAATTATTCACATCATCATATAATCTTCTACTCCTTGGTTATGATTCCCACTGTGATCTCATTAACAATTCGTTATGGATCCCATTTCTTCTAAGTTTCTCTTATTTCTACTTAGGATGGTTTTCTCACACCAGTAACCTTATGTTTGACCTAATTTTGAAACTATTTTCTGACCCTGATCGAGAGCTCAGACATCAAAAAGATATTCACCATCTTTCTAGAAACTGGCTTTGGTTTAACCCTAAAATGAGTAAATAGGTGTTCTTCATGAACTGCACTCAAAGCTTACTTGCTACTTAAAGCAAGACCTCAAAAAACATCACAACTCATAAAATCAGTAATATCCCAGAGTTCTTTTGTAAAGAACTTCAAGCATTTACATATATGAAATGAAACTGATGTGCAGTCAAAATGACAGAAACAGATGGTTCTGCCATCACTTAATATGACACTTGTTTCTCCAGGCTGGTGAACAGAAGGAACCAGTTGTAGAAGGTGAAAAGGGTCTTGCAATTTAGAACCCACTGAAGTATAAAATGCCACCAAACTTGTCTCAAATTAAAACACATTTTAGTTTCTTCATTTGAAATCCTATACTGCGTAAGATTAAAAATCTCATAACTACCCAGATTTAAACTCTGAGCTTCTGATCATCTGAGGCCTGAAAATACTGGTTTGTGATGAACAGGTCTTAGGAAAACAGAAGGGGCATTTCAAATTCAAGATAAAACTATATCCATTGAAAATCTATATAACTGTCCAAACAAGAGTTTTCAAGATAAAATATCCAATTTATTTTAAAGTAAGATGTTTTAAATGTTCATATTCACCAAGTTTCACCAACTTACATATTCCTTTATGTAACAGTGATTTATTGATAAGAAATAATACAGTATAATGAACAGAGCACAATATCTGGTATTGTATACCTTGGGTTTCCTTTCCTACCTCCCCTACTTGTTGATTCTGTAGATCTATAGTCCTGGAATAGAAGCCTGGCTTTAGAAGATTCACTTTTCTCTACTGTCATGAAGCAGAATGTAGCATGTAAGTCCAGACAGTATTTGGCATTTTCTGAGCAACTAAGTATAAACTCACCTCCTTCACTCACGTTCCTTCTCCTGCCATGTCCTATCATGCACATGTTGAGCACAGTTCAACTCCAAAGTTCAGAGTGTGAAAAAGTTCAAACTTTATACTTAATGCTATGAATATTATCTCTCAGCCCAGAAAGCAGAATCACAATTCTGCCATTCTTTGGTGTCACTACTTTTCATCATTCACACTGCAGCTTAAATTTTGCACCCAAGAAAAGTCTAAATCACCAAGTTTGTACATTTTTATATTATATATCTGACAGTACAGTGACTAGGATTCATGTAGCCCATTATAATTCTCAGTTGTTCATCTTTTCTTAGAGCCTGGTTATTTTCTTTGGTGTCTAAAGTTATTTCATTAGGTCCAAACAAGATAAAATGATTTGCATTTCCATACAGAATTACAGGATTTTCCCATGCTTTGACTACTTGTACTTATTTAATTAATTTATAGAGTTATTTATTTTCGCTGTCATACAAGCTTTGAACTCAGGGCCTTGGGCTTACTAAGCTGGTACTGACTCTGTAACTGAGTCAAGTCTCTAGTCCTGTTTTTTAAGAGTCTCATTTAACTCCCAAGCACACACTCAAGTCACAATTGACTTACTTTATGCTTCTCATAGGTGCTGGGCTAAGAAACACAAACCACCATGTCTATGGCTTGTGAAAGTGATACACACATTTCAGGGCTGGCCTCAAGCTGTGTCCTCCAATATTTCCCTCCCCAGAATCTAAGATGACAGGTGTGAGCTACCGGTAACCCCACTTGACTTATTACAATTTTTTTTGCCAGTCCTGGGCTTGGGCTCAGGGCTTGAGCACTGTCCTTGTACTTTCTGAAGGCTAGCACTCTACCATTTGAGCCTCAGCACCACTTCCGACTTTTTGCTATGTATGTGGGGTACCAAGGAATTGAACCCGTGTCTTCGTGCATGCTATGCGAGCACTCTACCACTAGACCAAACCCCGGCCCTTACAATTTTTTTTATAATTTGAAAGCAGTTCAAGAAAAGAGATTACTCCTCAGAAACCACCAGCTCTCACAAAGTGCCTTACACAAAATCAACCAATTCTATAGAAGCCTTAAATAAATTAGTGTGTATATCCTTCTACTTCAGTTCTGCAATTCCACCTGCTCATAATTCTCCAACTATGCCTCAAATAGGTTTATATTTAATGTTATTAATGGCTTCATGTTATTCCTCCTCTTAGAAATAGCAGTTTTACACATGTCTTATTAACGATGGATTTCTGTCATTAGACAGAGCTCAGTGTATAAAAAATTTTGGAACTCTCTGTTGTGTCCAAACCCTATGACATATATCACCATCCAATCTGCCTGTGTACAACAACAGTTCTCCTTTCACTTTCAAAGTATTTCTACTTTTGATAGTTGCTATCATTCCCAGTTCAAGAATGCCTACAAAAGGAAGAAAGAAGAATCTAATTAAACCAAAAAGAACAGCTAAGTGGAAGGAAAATATTATCTATTGCCCACATATTGACATTCTTATGAATTATTCAACTTGGATTTGTGCAAAACCTCCCAAACTGTGATTGCATCTGTATGGATAGATGCCTTTGGAACATCGTGGGAGCGTGATTCTTTAGGTAGGAAGTAGTTACAGTGGAAATTTCTGTGGTGCTATCATCTACATGCCAAAGAGTTCTGTGGTTTGTTTTTGCTTTTGGAGAGACTGGTGATTGGTCAGGGTGAAAGGAGAGTCTCTAAATTCATCATTTCCAAGCAATACGAAGCCTGGGTTCTATCATTTATTTCTTGTATGTTTGTCTATTATCTCTCATTTGTCATACTAAGCTACTTCAGGAACTCCTCTTCATAGATATTTGTCTGCTATCTGCTATTCTAAACAAGAAATAATTTGGGGATCATGTAAGATGATCTATTTGAGGCAATCCTGCTGAGAAACACTAACGTGGGATTTGCTGGCTCCCACTCTGTATTCAGCAGCATTGTGACATAGTTTATAGACTTCATTTTATTCTCTCCCTTATTTTCTTTTTCTCAATCACAACATGAACTAGGGTAGATTTAATAGTTTATAAATAATTCTGACACCTAAAGTAAGGTTTTGTTTTTTCTTGCTTTTTACTTAACCAAGAACAGAGATTGTTATGGTTATGCTCCGTGCCACCTTATTAAAACAAAGAGCCCAAACAGCCCAAACTAAATTTTCTATCTGGCAGATAATTCAACAGACTCATTTTAATATTCTGCTTAGCAACTGCAGTTTTATGGATACATACTGCCCTCTGCAAAGATGCACTGCATCCAGGGACAGAGGAAGAAAAACATTCTCCAAGTCCTTCATGTACATGGAAAATATATTCATTAATATATCCTACCACTCATTGAAGAAGGAAAATAGTTGTGAGGCCTAAGCCCTTCCCTCCTACTCTACTAGCTTGGCCCGGGGCTGCTGGGCACCAGAGGCAGAGAGACTTGCTTTTAACACACATTTCATTTTAAAGATGCTGACAGTCTCCATTTGCTGACAGTGAAAAGCGAATGCTTTATGATCATGCAGGTTACCACGGACTAGTAAATTCCCTATTGCAAAAAATAAGCCACAATTTAGCTTTTAACATAAGCTGTTACTCTCAAGGATATAGAATTTGCTACAACTACACTATGGCTCAAATAACTAGAGATGGAAGGACAGAAATTGTGTAAATATGTCTATTTAAGAACAATATGAAATTCCATATGTAATACGCCAAACAGAAAACAGAAAAACATTTGCCTAATAGTAAAGAAGAAAGAACTGAACAAACAACATCAACTGAAGAAAAAATATTTTAATATGATTCTGTTGCTACTCTTAATATGTTGTAAAGAGGGGTAACCATTTCATAAGGTAAATAATGACAATTCTTTGTGTTTGCTGGTTCTGGGGTCTGAACTCAGGAACTGGGCATGATCACAGACCATTTTTGCTTAAGGATAGCTCTCTACCACTTGAGACAGAGCTCTACTTCTGGAAATTTGGGTGGCTAATTAGAAATAAGGTTCTCAAAAGACTTTCCTGCTAAGCTGGCTTAGAACCATGATCCTCAGATATCAGGCTCCTGAAGAAATTAGGATTACAGGCATGAACCAGCAAAATTTAGCTGAGTACAAGTTTCCAACTTCCTTCCTCTCATCTCTGACAAGATACACAGAAGAATAGCATTTTTTAAATTTAAAATGAAACTTGATTGCAAAACCTAGAACTTTTGAACATTTAAGGAATTTTGCTACATTAACTGAGGTAAGAGTTTTATACCCATAAGGGTATATTTGGAAAGTACCATATTCTCTCTAGTAGGGAACATGAATACCAAAAGATGTTCCCTTCACCATCAAACTGTCAAATCTTGCAAAACTACCAGACAGAATTTTGGCATAAGTATCAGCTTCTAGAAGAAAGTAGGAAATGCTTTCAATAAGCTTGCAAATTTGAGTCTAGCATTTCAATTCAATAACTAATAAATATTTGAACTCTACTTACAGTAATTTTCACATTACTATGACAGTCTCACAACAGATGGTTGTTAATTGATTCAATTGTTGTCTGAAAAACAGTACATCAAGAATAGTAGTCTTTCCTTCAAAACTTTGATTTCACATACAAAATAATTTAGCAGGGCCAAGTCATTTGAACAAATTTTAAAACATCTCTTTAGCAGAAATTTCCTTATGCTAATTAAATTGTAATACAAAATTTATCTTCAATATACTATATTTCCTCCACTCATTCTAACATATATCTTTCTAGTGCTGTGTCTAAGATTTAATTGAAATGGTGAACTGACCTCAAGTTTTTCCTTCCCTAATCTCCATACATATCCATCAACAATTTTTGTAGAATACCTATTCTTTTTAATGAATTTTAAATATATTTAGAAATGGTGTGATATTCTATTGTTCTTTATATTATGTAGTAAAGACCATATTATATACCTTTTGAAAAATCTCTCCAAAATCCCAGAAAATTGTTCTATCTCCAGTAAAGCATTGTTCTTTCCAAGAAAGAAAAGTAAATAGAGAAAGTAAACAGAGGAAATGGCAAGGAGGTGGGCAAGATTAGGACAAAAGGAAAGAAACAAATAAAAAATAAGGATATACAAAAAATAAAAAGAAACAGAAGGTACAAATAAGAATAAGAGAAGCTGAAATATTGAAAAAAACCCAACTAAGTTTAAAAATGAGCAACTCCTAACGCTTATCTCAAACAAAATGGGGCATTGTCAAATAACATATAGACTAAAATCTTCAGGGAAAATGGGGCAGTACTGACAATGGTCTTATCTCAGTACTGAGAGACAATTAGCCCTAGAGTAAACAGGTGTTGAGAGCAAAATTAAAACGATTCAACCATTTCCAATGAAATAATCTCAAGTATTTTTATAGGATAGCAAAGATATACAGCACCTATGAAATAAATGCTATAAGATCTGGAATATGATTAGGTATTCTAAGAAAACGAATGAGCAGAAAATACAGTTCATCAAAACCTATCTGGAGTTGACATTGTTGTTAGAATTATCAGACAAGAAGTACTTATTAGTTTTTGTAACTTTCTGTTTAAGTGTAGATATGGGAGATACTTTAAAAATGAACATGTAGAGATGAAAAGTACAATGTGCGTAATGGGCCCAAGACACTGGGTTACTGACACTTTGAAGATCATAGACTCAAACATTAATGCACTTCAATACACATGATACACATCACTCAAAAGATAACATCATGGAAAACATAATTTAAGAAAGTAAACATTTATCACTGAGCCTGTGAAGCTTTTAAGAAATAAAACAGCATCAAATATGAACCCTACAGAGAAAAAGAAAAGAACATAAAATATCTGAAGAAATAATGCCCCAAATTTTCTAAGAAGCCCATTAAAATTAAGCACAACCCATAAAGAAAGCTATATACAAGATTTCATAAACAACCTCCTCAAACCAATGATAAAGAAAAAAGCTTTTCAAATTTTGAGTTTCTGAAAAATAATGAGAAATAAGGCAAGCAATGTACAGAAGAGAAATGATTAAAAAACAATGAGAGGTTAAGGGAGGGAGGTGTGGAGGAGTCACCACTGGCATGTCTAGGGGTGGCGCCAGCCCAGATGACCCATGCCTGGCTTCCAGTCAAGGTTTGTGGCCACACCAAGACAGCATTGTTTCAGCAGTGAATAGGCAGAGACACAGCTTGAAACAGAATGCTTGGAGATTGTAGCAAGGGGAAAGACTACAGTGAGGAAGCAAAGTATTCAGTGGTAAAGGACAACAGCTACAGTGAAAATAAACATTTGGAAAATGGAAAACTACAATTTTAGTCATGAGCAAAGAAAATCTTAGCAGTTTAAGAGACCACAAAGACGGATGGGGGGTGTGGGGGGGAGGTAAATGGGTACCAAGACATGTGCAAGGGTATCAATGTATGTGAATTAATGCACCTTCTATCTGGCAAATATCTTGTAACCCTTTTACTAATTACAATAAAAAATTTAAAAAAATCTAAAAAAAGAAATCTGTTGTAAAAATCAATGGTAAAAATTCTTCAATAAAAAAAGAAAAGAAAAAAGAAAAAAAGAAAAAAATCCATTAATGCTAGTCACTGGTGGCTCATGATTTTAATCCTAGTTAATCAGAAGGCTGAGATCTGAAAATTGTGATTATAAACTAACATAGGGTAGAGTCAAGAAATGCAAATCAAAACAACTCTAAGATTCCACCTCACTCCAGTTAGAATGGCCAGGATCAGGAAAACGAATAATAACATGCTGGAGGGTATGTGGCCAGGAGGGATCACTACTACACTGTTGGTGGGAGTGCAAACTCGTTCAACCACTATGGAAAGCAGTGTGGCAGTGCCTTAAAAGGCTAAACATAAAACTCCCCTATGACCCAGCAATTCCACTACTTGGCATTTACCCAATCATCCAGAAACAAGGGCATGCTAAATCCACTAGCACAACAATGTTCATTGCAGCACTATTCACCATAGCAAAAATATAGAACCAACCTAGATGTCCCTCAGTTGATGAGTGGATCAACAAGTTGTGGTGTTTGTACACAATGGAATTTTATGCTGCTGTCAGAAAGAATGACATTGCCCCATGTGTTAGGAAATGGAAAGACATAGAAAAAAAATCATATTTAGTAAAGTAAGCCAGACTCAAAGTAACTTAGGCTCAATGGTTTCCCTCATTTGTCATAATCAGTAGAAACCTTGGGCTCTACCAGCAGAGATCTGCAATAGAGCAAAATCTTGATACATAAGGCCATATAGTATGAAGCTAATTGAAAGGACCTCCAGGATATTCAAACAAAAGCCATATAATGAATGATTGTTGTCCTTAATGTACTATGTTGTCGCTCACCTCGTTTGCTGTCCCTTAGTTATCTCATATTGTTATAGTATCTCACTTTGTTATCTGATATATTGAATTTAGTTGTACTTGGTTATTTGAAATTGGATAGGGAAGGGGGGAAAACCAAGACAGGTGGGGGGGCGGTGGTTAGGGTAATGGGTACCAAGACATGTGAAAGGGTATCAATGTATGTGAATTAATGCACCTTCTATCTGGCAAATATCATGTAACCCTTTTACTAATTACAATAAAAATTTAAAAAAAAGAAATAAGAGGAAGGACAAGGACAAAGTAGAGGTAAGTCTATCTAGAGTTCAAGGGGTTTCAACCCATAAAACTCCTCAAAACAATTTGGGCATTTTTCAGAAAGAGAAATTAGTCTTGTTCCTAATGGTCATTACCATTAACATTCTGCGATGGGAGCTAAAAACTGTAATTATTAGAATATTTAAATTGTCACTGGTTGGAAGTTACCCCATTTAAGAATAAAGAATCAGTAGTTTATCTAGTGAACCACAATGTCTGGATAGCATTACCCAAGAATACGAAGAAGCGAGTCAGACATGCATGATATCCAGTACTTCAGAGAAAAATACCATAAGCACAAAACATATATTTCTACTATTTTCTTTCATCACTCATTCCTCCTCATAATATTCTCACTCATCTTTTCAAGAAAAAAAATCTAACTGAAAGTTCAACATACTCTTTGTAGATCAGCTTATAAACATTCTTAAATACATTCAAACAATCTAATAGCAACAGTGTTTCTTGGATAAATAATGATGTCTGAAATGGTATGTGACAATACTGACATGCATACTACCTAGTAAGCCTCACATTTGATTATTGATACCCAACATAAAATTGATAATTATTTCAGCAAAGTCATAGCCTTAACGTAAGATATAAAATGAAAAATTCCAAATGGCAAAATCTAGTAATTGAACTGCTTTCAGGTAAAAGGATTTCAGGGATGCTTGATTGTTGTTCTTAATGTAGTATGTGACATTATTTCTTTTCTTTTTCCCGTTTATGATTTATCTTAAAGACTAGATAAAATTATGTGCTTGCTTTATATTTGTTTAATGCAATTACAAGTGAAATTTCAAATTATGTTGATAAATACACATAATTTTTTCCCTTAAACTATTTTAATGTGTTGTCTACCTAAATCTCTCTTCACTACTGTAATTACACAGTTTTCAAATGACTGACAAGGTTTAACAATGAAGTACTTGTTTAGAGAGACACAGAGATGAAACCTAGTTTTTTTCCCTCAAAACTAAAGAAAGACAGATAATGACAGTGACTTTCAGAGGATGAAACTCTTATTTTTCCCCACATATGTCATAATTTCAAAGGGTCAGTACACTGAGAAGAATATACTTTTCAAAACAATCCTCCAGAAAGATCACTCCCACAGTGACAGTTACTGGCAAATTTGACAACTACCATCACCAATTAGAGTGTCTTCCCCCTGGGAGTCTGCCCCTGTTTTATTCTAGATGTGCAATTTGGCCTCTATCTGTCACAGACCTCCTCTTGGTAGGGCACAATAAGGAAACCAACACTGTTGCTCAATTTTTTTCAGCCATAGGAAATTTCAATCCACAGCCATTTCATCCATTGGTGTTAATTACTCTTCCCTCTTCCCGGAGCCCAAATTGGGAAGACAATGCCCACAGGTCACTGAAGTGCAAGACCAGGTCAACAGGAGTTTGCAAATGGCACATTCAGCAAACCCATCAATGCAAGAGTGTGCACAGAAATTATTACAGCAAAGTAGGCCCGGTTCATGGCAAAAAATAAATTAAGAGAAAAGAAAAAGAATAAGGGCCTCCCTTTCTTTGTTTTCATGTATTTTTATTGTAATTAATAGAGGGGTTATATAATATTCGCCAGATAGAGGGTGCATTACTTCACAAACATTGATACCCTTTCTCATGTCTTGGTCCCCATTTCCCTTCCCCCACCCCCACCCCTCATCTTGTTTTCCCCCATTTCCTATCCGATTTCAAATAACCAAATAAACATATATACAATATATCAGATAACAAGGCGAAATACTGTAACAACTTGAGATAGCCAAGAGACAGCAAAAGAGATGAGAGATAACATAGTACATTAAGGACACTCATTATATGGCTTTTGTTTCTATATCCTGGAAGTCCTTTCATTTAATATCATACTATATGGCCTTATGTATCTAGGTTTTATTGCACTGTAAATCTCTGCTAGGACAGCTCAGTGTTTTTACTGATTATGAAACCATTGAGCCTATGTTCCTTTGTGTCTGGTTTACTTCACTTAATATGATTTTTTCTAAGTCTTTCCATATCCTTACAAATGGGGCGATGTCGTTCTTTCTGACAGCAGCATAGAATTCCATTGTGTATAAATACCACACCTTGTTGATCCACTCATCAACTGAGGGGCATCTGGGTTGGTTCCATATCTTTGCTATGGTAAATAGTGCTGCAATGAACATCACTGTGCAAGTGGATTTAGTATGTTCTTGTTTCTGGACAACTGGGTAAATGCCAAGCAGTGGAATTGCTGGGTTATAGGGGAGCTCTATGTTTCGTGTTTTGAGGAACTGCCATACTGCTTTCCATGGTGGTTGAATGAGTTTGCACTCCCACCAACATTGTAGTAGTGATCCCTCCTGGCCACATCCTCTCCAGCATCTGTTGTGAGTAGATTTCTTGATCATGGCCATTCTAACTGGAATGAGGTGGAATCTTAGATTCCCTTTGGATCCTCTTTATGCTTGCTTCTTGCCTTATTACTCTGGGTAGGAATTCTAATACTATGTTTTTAGCGGAGTGGAGAGAGTGGGCATCCTTGTCTCGTTCCTGATTTTAGAGGGAATAAGGGCCTCTCTTTCTCAGCAGATTGCTGAAATTCCACTACATTTTTAAGATGAGGAAAAGGGAAAGATGAGGAAAAGCAGAAATGATCTCTGTCCCTTCAGCTATAAGTACTCTCTTCCTTTCCCTAAAAGTTCCTACCTTAGATCAATCTTTACTCTCCCAGAAATAAACAAGAAAAGGAGCACTGTGAAATAAAGGATCAGGGATACTAGCAAGTCATTGAGTCAGAGCAACAACCTGGAAGGAAGACAAGCTTCAGAGGACTTCCCCTAGCCAAGAGCAGCACCCCATTATCCAGCAAGTAGCTCCCCTGGAGAGGGACATCCAAGGCCTCATTGCTTTCCAAGGCAGATACAAATCAAGATTGCTACTAAAAATTCTCCCATTTTTCAGCTGGTACCTTAAATATTATAATGATGCAATAAATAAACCAACTTAAATGCTGCTGGAGAACAAGCAAATAAGTATATTCAAAAGTTACTTGTGTCTACTTCAGTTTAGTCTTCATAACTCTCCAACTTGATTTTTTTAATCAGGACAAAAAGCAGCTATTTTAGAGACATTAAAAGGATTACATGAATAAAGTACTTTTGATTATACATTGTACAATATACATTGTAAATGACTACTAGATATCTGCTATACACAGTTAAGTAGGAATTTAATTTTAGCTTACCCCAAGGCCTACCCTTTACCAATTCAACATTATCATTCCTTCAACAAAGCCCTATTTTAGAGTTTTTATCATAAGTCCCTGATTGATCCAAGGGTTAACTGGCATATTTGGAAAGCTAAACATTGGTTGTCATTTTTCTCCTATAAAAGAACATCTAATTCAAAGTGAAATGTATTAGCTCATGTATCTAAAACACTTGACCATGGCACCAAAAGTTCTGTGTGTGTGTTTTTTTTTGCCAGTTTGGGCTTGAGCTCAGGGCCTGAGCACTGTCCTTGGACTTTCTCAAGGAGGCTAGAGCTCTACCACTTGAGCCTCAGCACCACTTCCGGCTTCTTTTTCTATCTATGTGGTACCATGGTATCTATGTGGTACCCGGGTCTTCGTACATGCTAGGCAAGCACTTTAACCACTAGGCCAAACTCCCGGCCCCAGTGTGTGTGTTTATCTTTATGTGTGAAGTTGGTTTTCTGTTGATATTATTTGGGATTTTTGTTGTTGTTTTGTCAGTTGTGGGACTTGAACTCAGGGCTTGGGGGCTGTCCTTGAGCCTCTTTGTGCTCAAGGCTAAAGCTCTACCACTTGAGCCACAGCATCATTTCCAATTTTGGAGTGGTTAACTGGTGGTAAAAATCTCATGGGGACTTTTCTGCATGGGCTGGTTTTGACCCACAATCCTCAGATCTCAGCCTCTTTTGTAGCAAGGATTACAAGAGTGAGCCACCCATGCCCAGATTTGTGTGTGAGTTTTCCCTACTTCCCTCCATCTTCCAAGATATTTATAGATCTACTAAGCTTTCCTCATTCACATTCAGTGGGGAAAAAGTCACCTTTTCTCCAGAATTTCGAGCAAAGTGCCTCTTACTCAGATTGTACCAATTTAGATGACATAGAAACAGGGTGGCTGGCCTGAATAATCTCTTGCATACAGTTTCAGATAATACATAAATATCTATAGAAAGTGTAGTAAATCAAAATGGAACTCACTCTTCAGTAAAATCAAAGGGTTCAGATGACTACCCTTATTGGGTGCTGGAAACACGTCTACAATCTTAGCTATTCAGGAAGCTACTCGGGAAGCTACCTACAGCATTGTAGTTTGAGGCCAGCTTAGGTAAAAAGTCCATGAGACTATCTCTTCCAAATAACAAAAATCAGGACGGAAGGATGGAGTGTTCTGACTACAAAGGAAGCCAAATGAGGACAAGACTGTTGTAGGGAAAAGTTGAGTGTTAATCTTAGCTGCTAAGTATAAATTAATTTTCCACCTTTATTTTTAAAGGTAGTAATCTAAGAACAAAAGTTATTTCAACTTTAATGCAGCACAACAAAAAATATAAAACAAATAAAAACTGAACTATGAATTTATGGATAGGGATGGGAGGGGAAAATGAAAGAGGGCAAAGGAAGGGATGATACTAATCAAGAAGCACTGTACTCATAACCTGACTTACAAAATTGTAAGACTTTTATACAACTACTTAATAAGAAAAATAAAAAATACAAGAAATGAACAAGAAAAGAAACATAAAACAGTGCTATCATAACAGTCAGTAGAAGAACTGCTGCCCTCTGGCAATACAAAATCCATTACCACCAAATAAATATTTGAAAGTATTACAGGACCACTACCAAAGTATTTTTATCAACTATGATTTTAAATCTCAATACTCTTATGCTTATTTGTGTTTTTGATTAGCCACTTATGAATTCTAATGATAAAAGGTCATAGAGAATGTTGACATCCACAAAATAAAATTAACATTAAATATTAGAGAACTTCTTTGAATAATGAATTGTTTGAATAACAAGGTTTGCTTTAATTAGCATTTTTGGTGTGTATTTATTTATATCTGGACAAGGGAATAAATTACAATGCAAATTATTGAATCACTTCTCTGCAAAGTTTAGAGAAAGGGTAAACAAGCACCTTAAATAACTAGATAAAAAATGATAACTAGCTTTCATATAATGACCGTATCCTACATTGAAAGTACATATAAAATTATAAAATTATATACACCTGTGCCAAAAACAAAAAAAGACAACATAAGCCAGTGCTCCAAAAAAATCCTTGCATATAGAACTTTAGGTACTCATAGCCTCTTTTACATAGAAATTAAACAGCAACAGTCTATAAAGTCCTTTAAAAAGTGTATTCAATGACCTCTGTCTCCCTGAACGGGTCATCTTCACTCTGTCATTACTTTTACCATCTCCTCCATTCTTACAGCTTCTATTCCAATATCCATGCTCGGAATGACTCAGAATTCCTCAACAAGCCTCCACCTCAGACCTCTTCATTTGCTAGTTTCTCCTGCTTGGATTGGAATTTTCTTCATGCCCTTCTCTCCTACTTCCTTCTGTTTTTTTTTTACCTAAATATGACATCCATGGTAAGTCCTTCTCTGACTACCCACCTGAAACAAATAAAATAACTTCCCCAATACCATTTCTTACTTTTTACCAGAACATTAATCACCATAAAACATTCTTGCTATTCACTAGCTTGTTTAATTTGTTTATAGCCCTACTTCAAACAAAAATGAGATTGATAATGGTAACAACACGTTGTCATTCCCAGTAACTAATACCACATCTTATACACAGCTTCTCATGAAATGAATTAGAAATGAACAATTTTAAGACTTTTGCTAGATTAACATCCTTAAAGAGTTATGCAATTTTTATTCTCCCATATTATATAAAAATAATCATAACTATTTCTCTACCTTTTCACCAATACTTGACATTATCAACATTTTCACAAATCAAAATTTTCAAAACAAAAAAGATTTTGTCAATTCCACAGTCAAACCCTAATTTATAACCTGTGTGTATATAGATATTACACATCGGCCTATATACACACACATATACATATATTTAATTTATTGGGATATATTCCTAAGGGACACATGATGCAGAATACAAACAGCAATAAAGTAGAGAATTAAAGTCATAGAGTTAGTGCTTTCCATAATTCATGCCTGTGCTTTTGGTCTAGTGATTAAAATGCAAAACAAAGACATCTTCCAGGGGACGTGACTAGGCAGCAATCCCTCAGGTGCACAAGAGTGTCTTTCAGACAGCACCATCCTTTGGTGAAATAAGCGGCTTTTTGGCAGGTCTGTAAGAGTATGAGGAAAATGAGAGGATCACTCATTATAACTGCCCTCCTGGAGTCCTTTCAAGAATATGCCTCCCTACAGACAAATGAGAGGATCACTCATTATAACTGCCCTCCTGGAGTCCTTTCAATAATATGCCTCCCTACAGACAAAGGGAATTCAAAGGCTAAGAGGCACTCCACTAAAATTTACAGGAGGCTTTGGCATAGATCCACATGAAAGATAAATACAGAAGTGCAAAGGATAAAAGATGTGTCAGGTTGACAATATCCTTCATGTGCTGTGGAAAGCAGTGGTTCTGAAGTTGCAAATCCAGCCTGTTGAACAGTCCTTGGCAATGACATTTTAAAAGAACATCAGGAAACTAGACGACCTATAGGGAAAATGGCTTAGAATCCAAAATCAGAGAAGCTGAGCACTAAAGCAAAACATGTACTGCCTTCTAAACCTAATTATTCAAAGATCACTGCCATTTGTGGTTTAGAAATTACAAAGTTGAATCACTTCCAATAATTTCTGTGTTAACAAATGATGTATAACCAAAATTTATGGTATCACAATATTCTGCTCTCCTTTCTAAGGGGTTCTTTCTCTCACATTTAACAGGATTTTACAAAGTAAAATAGATACTTTTCGGTAGTGCAAGCTAAAGATTCCTGTAATTATCAGGTCTCCTGAAATCAGCCATATTTTCCAATGTAGAAGTGAGAATTTGAATTGGAAATATAGCCAATAAAATATAAACTACTGGCAGACTACAGAAGAGTTGGATCATTTCAGAGATGCTGCCAGCAGATGGCAAATGCCATAGGAGATAATGCCAAAGTAATTACTTCTCAACCAGGAGCCAAGCAATGGATGTATGCTGGGAAATCATCACTGCTTTCAGTGCAAAGAAAGAGAACTCTCTCTCCCTCTCTCCCTCCCTCTCTCCCTCCCTCTCTCCCTCTCTCTCCTCTCTCTCTCTCTCTCTCTCTCTCTCTCTCTCTCTCTCTCTCTCTCTCTCTCTCTCTCTCTCTCTCTCTCTCTCTCTCTCCTGGAAAAACCAGCCATCAAATCTTTAGAAATAAGGAGTGATCATGAGGATGAAAATATTCTATTGAAAGTAATAATAATAGGAAAAGTATTGCAGATATGACTAGAATAAATTTATCAGTAAGTCAGTATTAATAATGCCTAGCTTTAATAGCATTCAACACATAAAAATGGCATAAACTTGATTTTATTATAAATCTCATTGTACAGAAGAAGAGATTGGAAGATTATGAAATTAAGTTCTCTTCCCAAGGTCACACAAAATTTTTAAGAGATAGAACAAAGAGCTGTAGACATTCTAATCACAGAGTCCTCACTCTTAAGCAGTACACTAAGATTTGTTCCAAATGTTGCATGTAAACATCTGACAAGGAACTTAAATGTGTGTTTCAAGACAATCCAACTACCCAGTACTCATGTTGTGATAATAATGTTACTCTGTATACAGAAGCTCAAAGACCCACGGATCCAAAACTTTAATTCATATCTTCTCTGCCAAAAGCATCATACTAACCTCTAAAAAAGAAGACTTTAATTGCAGCACAGGAAGGGTTCACAGTGCAGTAGGGCATAAAATATGCAAGCAAATAATCATAAGGCCAAGTAGAAGGGGTCATGACAGCAGACACATTCACAGGGTCTAAGGTGGAGATTTAGCACACAATTCAATCACATGATTTATTACATAAATTCTTTCATAGGCAAGGATTAAAAGATGAGTAAGGATTAAACATAATAGCTAAAGACATTCAACTGAAAAACAAATATGGAAGGTAGACTGTAACAAGTCCATCTAACTGTACTTAAAATCGTATTTAATGCTACTTTGTATTCAAAATGTCAAATTTTTCAAATAAAATGAGTGTGATATTCTGTTAAAAATATGGCAAATTTTACCATGATGTATCAGCAGTGTATTGTATGTACCGAATTGTTGATTAATGTCAGGGTTTCATGAGCCACAATTTTCAACACATCCAATAGGAATAAAAGCTTTCAGATAACATCATTTGAAAATCTCTCAAACTCAGTTCATAATATTAAAAATCACAAACTCTTAGGTATTAATCTTTTCTTAAGCAACATCATCATTGAGAGGTAAAATGCATGCTTATGTATGTTTTCAAATGACTTGCCTGCTCATTTAAGGTATCGTGACTAATATATTTTCCTACATGATACTATATTTAAGAATATTTCCACCTTTAATTTTAGTCATTTTGATGCTCAAATTCTCCAAAGTATGTATGTATTGTTAATATATAGTCAAAATGATGCTCTTTATAATAAAATTCCCACTTATTTGTTAAACATGTCATTTGAAATATGATGTAAAACTCAATGTTAATAAATTCTTTTAAAAAATAAAATTGTATTTAATAATTTGATTGAGAAGTGTGAGGACAACATGTACACAACTAAGTAACTTTAAAAATGAGTGAAGACTGTTAATACATGCAACAATAACTTGCCATTACACTATATTGTTGACATGGTTGTTTCCCATTGGTTATCAGTTAACAATTCATGAACCATTTTACACAATATATTAAACAATAAAATTATGTATGGTAGATGGTAGAGGCTGTGTGCTTTGCCAGGAGGCAAAATTAGAGTGATTCATGTGGTTCATTAATTGTGACAAATGTACCATACAAAAGTAAAATATTAATAATACAGGAAAGCAGCTGTAGATTACTTGAGAACTCTCTGTACTGTCTTCACAACTTTCACAAAAATCTAAAACTACATGGACTTTAAAAGTTTATTACAAGTAAATATATATCACATGCAGTTAAAATAACTCAAAGCCTGTAGGAAAGAAGTGGTCAGAAACAGCAATATGAACTTCCATACATCTTCATAAACACATGGAAATGTGTCCATACATGCAAAAGATACTATTTTTCACCTTGTTCTCTCAGCTACAAAGAGCAACTCACAAAACGTAATAAACATGCCTAATTTCCAGATCTGGGTTTATAATACCATTCTCCAATACAAGGAGACAATAATCCTCAGGGAATGCCTGTTTCTCACATTGTGACCATAAATAGTTTGTACTAAAAATAAAAACTGAATTTTAAAAGCAAAAATATATTGGTAATCATGTGACAGAGTTGTAGCACAGAGCTCATAGAGCTCTAGAGGCAACTAGGTAGTAATAGATTTGTGTTAGGTTATCACCACAAGTACAAAACGAATGTCCATCAATTCATTCTCATCTAAAGGGCAGGTTGAACAGAAGGAAAGAACAGAGAATCTCTCCTTCATAGAGATTTCCAAATAACTTATGAAGGTACTCCAAACTCAATGAGGTTCAGAAACAACTCCCTACATGTGCATATACATTTTGCATAATGATTTCCTTCTAAAGAAATACATAATACCAACAGTGATAACATATCAACAGTATGTCCCTTTAACATGGCATGATAACAACAGTGTCTTACTTCTATGTTCTCAGAATGCTACATATTCCTTCTGATCATCAGAGAAGAATTATGACAGTGGAACATACTATCTAATTCACAAAGCATGCTCCTTAAAACCAGGAAGGGTAATCAAAACTGAAACAGAAGTCTAAGAGTCTATACAGACAGGAGGAGTCAATGTCAGTTGCAGGCTCGAACTCAGGGCTTGAGCAATGTCCCTAAGCTCTTTTGCTCAAGGCTAGTGCTCTACCACTTTGAGCCACAGAGCCACTCTGGTCTTCTTGTGGTTGATTGGACATAAGAGTTTCAGAGACTGTCCTGCCTGGACTAGCTTTGAACCATGATCCTCTCTGATCTCAGCCTCTACAGTAGCTAGGATTACATTTGAGAGTCACTAGCCTACAGCATCAAGTGCAATCCTAAGTACAACTCTGAAACAGAAGAGAATTAGGGGGAAAAAAGGAAATGGAGTAAAATATATGGGCTTTTGTTAAAAATAATATATCAATGTTGGTCTATTTCATATAATAAATGTATCATAGTGATATAAGATATTTATTAAGAAGGAAAACTAGGTGCAGTGTATATGAGAATCTTCCCTAGAGTCTTTGCAACTTGTGAATGAGTCTAAAGCTACTCTGTCTTGAAAAGCTTGTTAGAAGTAAATATCTATCACAAAGAGCTAAGAGTGATTCCAAGAATGTGGAAAAACTGAATCTTTTTACCTTTCTGAGCTTTTAGAAAAGAAAAAAAACTATCCTACAAATATGCACCTCTGACTATTAAGAAGTTAAGCAACTTACAAACATATATGACAAATATGTGTCTCTCAATATAAGAGATTCCAAGAAAGGAACAATTCCTTCACAAGTTCCAGGAAGTAGAACTTTGAAAAACAAATAGACTCCAAGTGTTGTAGGACAGAGTAATCTGACCTTCCTAAAGTGGAGAGAATTGGTATCATTAAGGAATAAGATTGTCTCACTGAATGGCTCTCTCTCAATTTCAAGGAGATTCTTTCCCATTTCTCTTACCAAAACATTCAAAAAGATGAGCCTGAAATGAACTACTAAAGACTGAATACACTGTGGTCAATTTTCGCAGCAATTGAACAAAATAGGTTCACATGGAATCTTGAAACTAGGCAAAATCACCAGAGTCAGCCCCTCACTGTGAGGAAACTGAGACCCAAAGATATTATGAAAGTGTTTTGTTCTAGAAAATATGTGCAGCTTTTGGCTCGATTGGCCTGAGCTAAGTTACCTCTAACTCCAGAGTCCTGAATTACCAGTGACAACCAGTATCTGCTCTAATGCAAATTGATCTGCAAACCTTCCTTTGTTCATAGTACACATAAGATATTACATTTTAATGTAGATCTGTTTCATTATCTCTGTACATGCTCTTTTCCACATCAAATTAGGTCTTATCCTTCTGTATCACAAGAGTAGGCTATAGCATAGTATAAGCAACACAAATATTTGCCTCACATTACCAACTCAAAAGACACAAAATGACTGGGAAAAAACCTTCAAAATATCTCTGTTTTTCCATTTACCTTCATCCAAATTCCCCTCCATCCCCCCATTTCCTCATGACCGCTTTCAATTGTTAAAAGGAGCACATCATGGAGAGAGGAGGATGGATTTTTCTTCTACTCTATAAATACATACTTCGTAGACATATGTATATAAATATACATATTGCATAAGCAAATTTAATGTATCTTAAAATATAATTTATAAGAGGACACACTTTTCCAAATGCAACTCAGCAATATGAATTTTTAAAGTAGGGTTGTTTCACAGTCATTGGGTGACTGAAAGGTGACTTTCACCCACAACTACATTAGTTAGTCAGCAATTCAATTTTCTCAGATCTGTAAGAGGGGGTAATAGCTGCAAATTGTCCTGACATATGCTACCAGCTGCTTCTGTAAAGCAACAGTTATACAACTTGCTCTCTCTCAGTTTGAAGCAGAAAGAAAAAAATTTTCTTTAACAGTTATTTTCCATTTTCAAGTTTGGAAATAAAAGTCTGAAACTGCCTCTGTGCACAGTACACTACCTAAATATAACTCTGTGTGTGTGTGTGTGTGTGTGTGTGTGTGTGTGTGTGTCTAAGAGGCCTGGAAACACATTTTTCTTGGTATATCTATCTGGCAATCCTCCTTGGAGCTTCCTCACTCATTTCTGTGTCCATCTTTATATGGTTCTCTTCCCTCAGGATTCCTATGTCCAACTGTCCTTCTCCTTTCTCTAAAAAGATATCCAGTCCTTAGATTGATGGCTCACAGTCATTGGTAATCATCTCATGCTAACTGCATCTGCTATGACTGTTTCCAATAAGGTTTCAGTCACAAGTACAGGATTAACACTGGAAAGCACCAAGGAAAGCTTAGCACCCTTTTGGAGTAACCAAGGAAAAATATAAGCCCAAATGAATCTAACCATGATAGCTTTCTTTTGTCTTCTACTTTCAATATTACCCATGTGATTAGTAATAACATAACTCACTAATTTGTAATTTCCTTCTATCTATAGTTGGTTCCAGCTGGAAATGGAAGTGAGGGGTTGCGCTCTGGCTTAGTGAATTAACCCTATTTTTGATCAACTTTCCATACAATCTAACTAAAAGTGCCTATATTATAGCAAATTTGATAATTAAATGATACTTTAAGAGCCTGGAGAAACTGGTAATACACTAAACAGTTATCTACTGGATGGGACCCAAAAAGTGGTTAATGTTACTTACCAATCATGCCCAAGTCCTGGAGTGCTAAAGCACTCCAGTTCTTGTATCTGGGTCAGACTTGATCAACGTCCAAAATAAATTAAAACTATAGAAAACATTTTAACAAGATTGTCCATTCAGCCCTTAAGAACAATTGAAGTTTGCACTGCTAATTCTGATGAACTAACAAAAAAGACCATAATGAAAATATACGCGCAGTCTAAAAGATGAATTTTCCACAGAAGAATAGGGTAGCATATTCTCAACATCTACTAGCTTAACAATGGAAACTCTAAATGCAAAGACAGCCTCACCTATTTAACAATATCTACTGTTTACATAGACAATTTTTATTGTTTCAAGTTTAGTCTCCCATTTATAGCTAAGCCCAAAACTGCATTTTTTCCATTCTTTGTTAAGAGAGTAAGACTCACTGAGTCTACTATATTCTGTCACTTCTTTTTCTAGGAAGTAAAAATATGAAGTACTTAGCTCTAAACAAGAAGGAAATTATTATGTAATGGCCAGTGTTATCATCTTTTGGTGCATTACTTGCTGAATCATTAATAAACAGGTGAATCTTCTCAAGGTACCTGTCTTTGGCAAATCGTGCACAGGCAGTATTTGGAAGAAAGGCAAGCCCGTAACAATGAGGAGAGATGAAGTCCTAAAGGACAAGTTGAATTTTTTCAAATACTCTTACTGCATCAATCATTAATATTTCTTCAATTATTTAAGAAACATTTTTTGCTGATGGCAATGTGAGAAAATTCCCAATAGTTGATTTTAGTGATTACAGTAACACTTCTATTTAACTAAGCAAGAATATCTGTTGTTTCATATGTGTGCCCATGGACAAAACCCACAGCTAAAGCATTTCTCATTTTTTTCTAACTAAAAATTTCCATAGACGAGTCAGAGCCAGAATTCAAAAGAAAGGAGGGAAGTGAGTCAGAAAGTCTTTGAAACAAGCCATATATTTTTAAGTACCTAGTTTCCTCTTCCATAGTAACAGAAAACAGTTTTATCCCCATAATATCATATAATACTATATGTAAAACTAACAGCATAAATACAAGCACAGCAATATATGCCTGAAGTCCTAGCTACTCAAGAGGGCTAAAGTAGGACTATCACTCAAGGCCAGAGCTCAGTTCTACTCCAGAAAACAAAATCAGACCTCTGTATCTTTACAAATAATATGAGGGGAGGAACTGTGCAGTATTTTGTTAACTCTAGAAACATTTCCTCGGCATTTCCACATCCTGTCTTTATATTTCACGCCCATCTGTGTGGTTAAGCAGTACCTACTACACCATAGGATACAAGGCTCAGATTGGATCACACTTTTTAAATCTGGAACTTGCCTTTCTCATCAGGAGTTGCTCATCCTCATTGTTTCTAAGGAACCCAAGGCTTAGATTTCATTGTATACACCATTGGTATACAGACCAATAAGATAACGCAAATGCATTTCTACTTCACTGTCGCATGATTACTTGTTGCTTCCCTCGTAGCAAACTGCCAGCTGTCCACACATGGTGAAAAGGAGGAGCACGTAGTACTCAGTAGCAACCAGCATGATTTCTTATCCTCAACTCTTCATTTACCTCCCAGTAAGACTACACCCTTTAGGTATTCAGTAAATATCATATTTAAAAACTCTGCATACCCAGGGATGCACAAACAATATTTTTGTTATTGTTGTTTTGTTTTTTTTGTTTTTGGTTGGTTGTGAGGCTTGAACTCAGCATGGCTGTTGTCCCAGAACTCTTTAGCTCAAGGCTACTGCCCTACCCCTTGAGTCACAGCGCCACTTCCATAAACAATATTTTTGTGAGAAAGCATGAATGTTTTTTCCTCCCATTAACAAAGAATGCATTAAAAACTGGTTTCTTTAAGTTCTAATGGTAACATCAATTCATAGTAAAACAAGGTGCATATGACTGAAAACCTACAAAGCTTTACTCAATGCCACTCAACATTTATTACTTGACTGCAGCATTTTCACATTCCCTGACCAGTATAAAAGAACAAGTTCTATAGATCCTGATTGCAAACAAAGACTGTAAAATGTTGACAGAGAGTACTGGGGATATATGTCTGTCTGTCTGTCTGTCTGTCTGTCTGTCTGTCTGTCTGTCTGTCTCTCTCTCTCTCTCTCTCTCTCTCTCTCTCTCTCTTTCTCTCTCTCTCTCTCTCTCTCTGTCTTTGTCTCCTTGTCTCTGTCCCAATGTGGGGACAAACACCCTTCAGAAAGATTCATTTGTTCACCTATTTCTGTTTTGTGTTGTTGTTTTGTTTTACAATGGAGGCTTCACTACACCGGCATGACTAATGTAAATCATTGGCCACCAGTGTTCACCCCACTTTTCATTCCTTCCAGCATCCCAAAGGCTGAGGAAAATGGGCGAATATCCTAAGCCTATAATCATGCCTTCCACTTCTTGGTGTCTAGCCCCTATTCTGATTCTTGCCAGGGACTCAGACACAAATTATTTCACAGATCATTATCATGCAATTCTGCACCCTTAATAGTTCACAGGCCTTAATGTTAATGTCCAGGGGCTGTAGAAGCAGTCTAACAGGAATAGAAACCAAACATATTTCATTATATAACAGGATCACAATATGCTTCCAGCACTCTTGTCAATTATGAGCTGATCCATCTCTTCGTATGTTTACCAAGAGTTGGATGTGTGTGTTCGTTTGTTCCTACTGTTTCTACTGGCAGAACTTGTTAAAGACACCAAAGCGTTCAACTATCATATAAGCTACTGAAATATAAGTTAAATGAAAGTATTTTTCTATAACCATCTAGTTGGATATTTTGAAAAGATGCTCTCAACATGATCAGTATCAAATATTACTCCTATGTGAGGTATGACTGCAGGCAAATGGAATCACAAAAATTTTATATGGAATGAGGAATCGGGCTTTTCACAATTATTTTACAATTCTTACTTTACAGATCAAGACTGTAGAAACAGAATAAGGAATTCTTCTGGAACACAAGAAATACAGGTATTGTTTGATCACAAAAATGATATAAAACTCCAGTAAATGGAATTCCCTTTACAGAAAGGCCTCAGATCAACAAACAAATATACATTTAATGTTGTTAGGCATGATTTCATTTTTGTAAGTCACTCTAACTGGCTTTTCAAGTTAATCCACTGTTCATGGTTTCTAATCATACTGGGCAAAGATGACTTGCACAGTTTTCTAAACCTAACCAAATTTCACTTTCTCCTGCTACACTACTTCTCAAAGGGAAAACCCCTAAGAATAATGTTTAATAGGAAATTTCCCCAGACCATGACCACAATGCTTCAAGTACAAAAGTAACAAGGCTATCAACCTTCATGGAATACAATTTCATTTGAGTTTAATTTCCTTTTAACCCTGTTATCATCCCCTGACATTGGCACCACTTGGGGAGGAAGTTACTCACTACATAGTTCATGCAGATATAATTTATGGCAATTTAAACTGAGTCAAGAAGTTAATAACTTTGAAGTAATGCATGCACCTCATACTGAGTTTAATCGGTGTTTATTAAAAGATGTATTTCTTATGCCTTCTTGCCCTTCATATACCCTCATTTAAAAACAAGTTTATCAGAAATCAAGTAACAGCTGTTTGGTGCTCTTACATATTCTCTAAATTGGGAGCTTTTCTAAAACAAATGGTTTAAATAAGAACTTAAATGGTCACCTCATCACCTCCAGGTACACTGTAGACATAAAGCACACTTCCTGCACTCTGAAACAGGGAAATGATACACTGTGAGGCCTCTGGGACTCCTCACAAACATGAATATTCGGCACCAAGGACAGAACCTTCAGCACATCAAATAAAATCCAACCTAAAGAAGGGCTTATCATTTTAACTTACTTGTAGCATCCCCAAACTTCTCTTCATTGCTGTGTAAAATGACTCTACATCCCCACCCAATGCACTTCTACCTAGTTAACACAAACTCTGTATACCTGAGTGTGCAAACCAAGGGTTCCCTTTGCTGAGACTCCATGGTGAGCAGCCTGGGCCAGGCACTTGTAAAAGCCATGAAACCACTCATTTCAAAGGTAATCAGGGACAACCCTAATGTTCAATTCAAGTTCTAGAAAAATGTGTTCTAAACAATTAATCAGAATTGCTTCGTGGTATTGTCAGTCCAACTGAAGCTAGCACAAGTGACAGCAGAAATATACTGTCTTACCTTGTCTGGCAGTGGTGAAGTGAGAGGTGTGGACTCAGCAACAGTGGTTCAAGATTTCAAGCAGAAGCAGCAGCAGCAGCAGCGGCGGCAGCATGTTTCTTGATCTCCCCTAATTCTCTGTTTTCCTGAGTAACAACCACTGTATAAAGTTAGAGGCCTATGTGTGTGGTCTCCAGCGCCTATAGATCCAGTCAAAAGGGCATCCCTAGCATGCTCATGGCAGTCACCTTGACTGCCCTATCCTGTTTCGGTCCCATGCTTATGCTCCTGGTAAAGAACTCCAGGACACATAATGAAAGACCTTCTCAGCATTTCAGAGTATGAACATCTACCAGTATTCCTTTCAGAAACCAATGGGGGTGGAAGATGTATGTTTAAGAGAAAAGAATGGAGGGTACCAGTGACTCACATCTGTAATCCTAGCTACTCAGGAGGCTGAGGAGATCTGCACACTCAGTCCAGGCATGCAAATCCCATGAGACACTTATCTCCAATTAACCATGAGAAAACTGGAAGTGGCACAGTGGCTCAAGGAGGAAATCGATAGCCTTGAGCTGAAGAGCTCAGGGACAGCGCACAGGTCCTGAGTTCAAGCCCACCACTGTCAAAAAAAATGTTCTGCCTGAAAATGTTCTGCCATCTGCAAGCTCTAAGGTCAAGTTTAGGGCTTGTTCTACCATCTATGACTCATAGCTTGCAGACTTAGTTCAAGAATTCAAAATCCTCTTTGTAAGGCACTGAGTATAGGGCCTGACACAAAGTGGATGGGCAATCATTGATAATTATTACTTGGATTAAACAAGGGAATCAAGATGAATTCTAAATCTCAACCCAAAAGAAGAGACTTGGAAAACATCAAAAAATACACCATCACAATTATATATAATCATATACTATATATGTATGTATATATACATGTGTGTATATATAGTGTATTAACAAAATATACCATCACAGCAAATGAACAAATGACCACATATTCTTTAAGATATTTCAAAAAAGACTTAGTGTAAACTTTGAAACCTTAATTATATTGTTACATGGAATATGTTGAAGTATTTCTACTCATTTACAAAAACTGCACAATCTTTCCTCAAAAATCATCTGGTGAGTTGGGACACTGAAACATCCATATGTTACTTATTTTTTTAACCTCTGTAGCCTGGATATGTTTATCATTGTGTAATATATTTTACCTAAGTAGTGAAAAGGTTAGCATGTATGCCAAACCCATGTTGCATTTTTGCTTACTAAGAACAAATTTTAAAATTTGGGAATGCATGATTCATTTGGTCTTAACCTCCCACCAATAATAACTACAGACAATATTCAGACACTTATAGTAAGCACTCCAGTTGTATATAAATATATACATATACTTTCATTTTTACAAAACTGTGTTAAATAGGCTTGTTCTCATTGTACAGGTTAAAAAACAAAAGTTCAGAGATTAAAATAGGCTTTTAAAGAAGATTCTAGATTTGCAAATACCATATTCAATAATTACAGAAAGTAAAACAAAGTGTTCCTGCTTTCTCCATAATTAACAGCAGGACCTTTTCCTACCATGCTGATATGATTACAGTAATTACCATACTAACAAGAATAAAGCACGCTGCAAGTACAGGAGATTTCATCAACCTAAACTTCTCCTAGAACTCTCATGAGTGCTCCTTACAGCACCTTCCACTTTTCACATCTGAGTTGCCTTCATGTAGTTCTTCCCTATACTCAATATACTTCCAGCCACTCAGTTTCTCATTACCACAGTTTTGTTTAACCATGAGACTTTCAAGAAGTACAAGGCAAAATGGCTTACAAATTCTTTTAAAGAGAATTATTGAAAGCATCATTTAAATTCCAAAAAACCCATTAGCACCGATTAAGTTCTTGATCCATGAACTTAAACAATAGCATAAGGACCTAGGCCCTCCCCTAATTTTAGCTATACTTGCCTTGATGCCAACTTCATTGTTGAGAGAAAGTTCGTTATAGGCACAAGCTTCCAAGCTCAAATCCAATTGGAAAAGTATACATAACTGTTTCCATAACAGCCCAGAAAACTCAAGCAAAAAGAGCTGGTATATGGCTCAAGTAACAGAACACTCACCTAGCAAATGTGAGACATAGTTCAAACCCAATGCCAATAAAATTAATGAATTAAATAGAAAGCTGCATTAATCATGATATCTTTATAAGTGTTACATAATGTTTCCATAGGCTGGAATAAGCTACTTCTACAAAAGGTACAGTTTTCAAGTTTCTTGGGTATTTTGACTCAACTTTCCCCATCTCATGACTCAGCATTTCGTTTTGGCCCATTCAGTATCCTTATTCAGCATATCTGAATCCCAATCAACACCTCAAGAAGCCAAGGACTGGTTCTGATACTCTGGTATTATCTTTTCTCTGGTTCATTATGAATCTTGTGTTCTTGCTCTGAGATATTCTCCCCAGAGACCACTTTTCAGCCACCTCAAAAGTCTAGGAACCATAGGACGTGGTTGTAGCCAAGTGTCTGTGGTAGCAGACACATATACCCCCTGTCAGGCAGAAATAACTCATTGTCACGAGGCCCCTGGAGCAATCCTGAGACAGAGACCAACTGTATCATCCGTGACCACCACCTCAATACACCTATGACTGGTTTAATAATGCATACCTCTTCTCTCCCTGCCCCAATTTCTTCTATTTAAATGTAAAGCAAACATCTATAAAAAAAAAACAACAAGTTGAAAAACATACTTTATATACAGTGTGCCTCATGCCATATTATTTAAATCTCCTGTCTCTCAGGTCTGAAGGGATGGCTTGTGTTGACCGCCTGACTAGAAAGCATCAAGTGTTCAGTGTAAGTCCCAATACCAGTAATGATAACAACTGTCCAATAGCTGATATTAAAAACTTCCAAAGTCATTTCAGTTACAGTGGTGTCTTTAGAGACTGGAAATCCCCAGTCTCTAAACAAAAGCTCACTCTGGACTCCACAGGAAGAATATCTGTGGTGGTCACCCAGCTTCCACTCTAAAAAACTGCCAGGGCTCCCCTGACTTTCCAAATGCACTAAGTAAAATTGGTCCAGCCATTGTGAGCCCCAAACAAACGGTAAACAATGAGAGGAATGTGTTTTATTTCTCACACTCAGCAACTCCTTTCTGAAAATCTTTTAATAAAAATCTTATGATCTGAATTTGATTATTTGAAATAGGAAAGGGAAGGGGGAAAACAAGATGATTGAGAGTTGGTGGGGGAGGGAAATGGGACAAAATATGAGAAGCGGTATCAATGTATGAGAAGTAATGCACCTACTAGCTGGCGAATGTAACCTTAACCCCTCTATACATTACAATAAAAATATAAATAAATACTAATAAACATTTTATGATCTCTATAAAAATTCTGAAAAATATCTCCAAATTATCATATGATGTGAAAGAATACAATCTATATGGCTTCATCACATTAGGATACATCAATAAATTAAACTTACAAGACACTATCACAAGATAATTGATACACTGATAATAGAGAAATATCGAAATTGTTACTCTAGAACTAAAGGATTGTTTTAGCATTAAAGAAATTGCATGCCTAGACATCTCTAGCCATAAAAGAAATACAAATCAAAACAACTCTCAGATTCCACCTCACTCCAGTTAGAATGGCCATGATTAAGAAATCTAAAAACAGCAGATGCTGGCAGGGATGTGGCCAGGAGGGATCACTACTACACTGCTGATGAGAGTGCAAACTCGTTCAACCAGTATGGAAAGCAGCAGTATGGCAGTTTCTCAAAAGACTAAACATAGAGCTCCCCTATGACCCAGCAATTCCACTACTTGGCATTTACCCAATCGTCCAGAAACAAGGACATGCTAAATCCACTAGCACAGCGATGTTCATTGCAGCACTATTCACCATAGCAAAGATATGGAACCAACCTAGATGTCCCTCAGTTGATGAGTGGATCAACAAGTTGTGGTATTTGTACACAATGGAATTCTATGCTGCGGTCAGAAAGAATGACATCGCCCCATTTGGAAGGAAATGGAAAGACTTAGAAAAAAATCATAGTAAGTGAAGTAAACCAGACTCAAAGGAACATAGGCTCACTGGTTTCCCTCATTTGTCAAAATCAGTAGAAACCTTGGGCTCTTCTAGCAGAGATTTGCAATAGAGCAAAACCTAGACACATAAGGTCTGTATACAGTATGACGCTAAATGAAAGGACCTCTAGGATATAGAAACAAAAGCCATATAATGAGTGATTATTGTCCTTAATGTGCTATGTTATCTCTCATCTCTTTTGCTGTCCCTTCGTTATCTCATATTGTTACAGTATTTCGCCGGGTTATCTGATATATTGCATACATGCGTATTTGCTTATTTGAAGTCCGACAGGAAAGGGGGTAAAACAAGATGAGGGGCGGGGGTAGGGGGAGGGAAATGGGGACCAAGACATGAGAAAGGGTATCAATGTTTGTGTAGTAATGCACCCTGTATCTGGTGAATATAATGTAACCCTTTTATTAATTACAATAAAAATATATTAAGAAGAAGAAGAAGAAGAAGAAGAAGAAGAAGAAGAAGAAGAAGAAGAAGAAGAAGAAGAAGAGAAGAAGAAGAAGGAGGAGGAGGAGGAGGAGGAGGAGGAGGAGGAGGAGGAGGAGGAGGAGAAAGAGGAGAAGGAAGAAGAGGAGGAGGAGGAAGAGGAGGAGGAGGAGAAGGAGGAGGAAGAAATTGCATGCCCTGGAGTGCATTCTAAATTATTCACAGACCTAGTAATTGTCTTCACAGAATCTGTCAATAATTAATTTTCCTAACTTAATGCATTTCAACAGAATCTCTCTAAATTTCCATATTCAAGAAAAATGTTTATAAAATATAATAAATATAAGTACACAATTTGATAAAGTTTCGGCAAAGTTAGATATATGATAAACATTGGGAGCTCAGGTCTATAAGTGTGACATATTGTTTTCATCTATTTCTGGCTTCTCTCTAGAGAACAGTTAATGTAGAGATCACATCTCTAGAGCTCATCTCTCTAGCTTGACCCTTCCTTATTTCTTATATCCATTCTGATAATGTGCACCTTCATAATATACTTTTTAATACTGTAATTGCAAGGATTGGAAAAGGGGTAGATTTAGTTTTTTTGACAATAGAGGTGAATTCTACGGTGATTATATTTAAGGTAATTACTAGCTATCCACATTGGTGGAAGCATCACCTTGACAATAAAATTAAATTAAAAATAAATAAATATAAAATATATAAAGCCATTCGCTCTAAAATCAGGAATGAGACAAGGATGCCCACTCTCTCCACTACTCTTTAACATAGTACTAGAATTCCTAGCCAGTGCAATAAGGCAAGAAGCAAGCATAAAGGGGATCCAAGTAGGGAAAGAGGAAATAAAACTATCCCTCTCTGCAGATGAATAAAATGAAGAATTTGATATATTATTATACGTTAATCTTTTAACACAGTCATGAATTCTGTTTCTAAAACACCGAGTAGTTGGGCAATTGAAATAAGCACACTTTAAGACCAGCACAAAATTTTTTCCTACAGTACTTACAATTAAACCTCATTTTAGTAACATCACAATATTCGTGAAAAAATCTTAGTCTCTCTTTCAGATATACTAATTAATTATATTCTCTTCATCAAACAAAATAGTGGGATTAGATCAATGCTGTGCATATTTATACAAATAATATAACCTTCACTTTTTGTGAGGAAAGGAATGCCCTACCAAATGAGGACTAGTTAAAATGTGGAAGAATATATCCTTGGTAGTGGGGTAGCTATTTTTACAATGAAACCTGAACTTTGTCTAACAAGTTCCCTGGGGAATTAAGAGAAAACCACATTGAAATAGAGAATATAAATTTTAGCACAAAATTACATGGACTAACTTTAGACTTTAGAGTAAATATTCACATTGTATACAACAGGACTGAATTTCTCATGAATAAAATATACAAAATTATCAATACTTAATTTTGTCTAGAAAGTAAAATGCATAATTGCCCAAACATTTCTCACTGGTTTTTAAAATGTACATGACACTTCAGATGATGACAGTTTTTGGTATTGGAAATGATTATACAATAAATTCTAACTGGTCTGAGAAAAAAAGAAAGTAAAGTGCAGAGGAAAGCAATTCATGAGGGGCCGAGAGCATGGCCTAGTGGTTGAGTGTTTCTCTAACATTCATGAAGCCCTGGGTTTGATTCCTTAGTACCACATAAACAGAAAAAAGCTGGAAGTGGTGCTGTGGCTGTGGTAGAGTGCTAGCCTAGAGAAAAACACAAGGACAGTCCCCAGGTACTGAGTTCAAGCCCAGGACTGCCCAAAGGAAGAAGCAATTAATGAAGGAAGCATGTATATCTAAGTCATCAATGCCATAGAAATGATTTATTTTATGGAATACATTTTGACTCATATGTCAAGAATTTTTGTGACTCAGAAAATGCATTATTTGGGGCTGGGAGCATAGCCTAGCAGTAGAGTGCTTACCTAGTATTCTCAAAGCCCTAGGTTCAATTCCTCAGAACCACATACTTAGAAAAAGCCAGAAGTGGTACTGTGGCTCAAGTGGAAATATTATTTTCACCCAGTATAATCTCAGTTGCAATCAAACTATAAACAAATGGCTTTGTCCTAACAGACATGTATTTAGAGTTTTCATATCCTTATAGTCTACAAAGTTACAAAACTAATGTAAATAAACATAGTAACCATAAAGGCTTTTTCTTGCACTCAAATGGCATAGCAGTATTCATTTTATATACTCATTAGAAAAGTCCCACAGAAATTCAATACTGTTGTCAGAGGATGCTTGGAAAATGGTGGCTCTATTGAATACCAACTTGGTTAACTTGTTTTCATCAGCAGTAGCTGAGAATAGCAGGAGGACAGGACCTACAAGAGACAAGCAAGGTTCTATCTCCTTTATCCATCCAAAGGAGACACAGTTTCTCTGCATCAGAGGCAAATTTTGACAACAGTGTCATAGATGCTAGAGGGTTCTTGCAGGCCTGAATTTGTAGCCCATAACTCCTTTAGTAATTACAGGAAAAGTAAATGGAAAGCACCCAGTGCCTGACACTGGAAGATGAAAGAAGAATGGAAATAAGAATGTTCACTTCAGAACATCCAGAGGTGACAGACTACTGCCAACTACTGTAACCTCAGGTCTCATGTGTGAAGAGCAAAGCAACTTATATTCCTTAGAAGTTCCGTCCATTAACATACTGAGGAAGTAGTGTGAAAAAAATTACCACAAGTTCAATGGAACCCAACTTTAAATAAGATCATAAGAGTACATCAATATATTTAAGAAAAGAATAAAGCAAGTTCCTGGAAACTGACTACATCATCATAACAAGAAGATATAACAAAAGACATGGGAATCTCTTATCTACTTTTCTTAAAAGACACAAGTGGTGCTGTGGCTCAAGTGATAGAGCTCTAGCCTTGAGAAAGCCCAAGGACAGTGCTCAGGCCTCTGAGTTCAAGACCCAGGACTGGAAAAAAAATCATCAACATGAACTCTTGTAACAATGTCTGGAACATGATTGATTCTCAATAAATTTGTTGGTGTTGAATGCATAAGCAGGTAAGTGATTGAACAAAGTTGACGCATCAAGTAAACTTTGTGGTTCCACATCCTCAATTACATCCTCAATTTTAGTATGGTGCTGATCTCTTTTACAAACTACCAGAAGGCATGGTGGAATTTGTGTAGGGTGACTGCCGTGAACAGTGAGTGCTGAAATTGTGGTCTTTCATTCAGCAAAAGTCAGTGAATGCCAGGCAGACGCCATGCCTGTGATAGACAGCCTCATTTGTGCACAATTACTTTCTTGAACCTTTCCCACATTTCCTTGTAGGCAGAGTATCATTCTTGCTCCAGTGATTTCAGGCTCGGTCCAGTCACTTGCTACAGCCAGCAGAAAGCCCCTGGCTGTGATTTTTTTGCTGCCTCTGGGCACAAGTGGGAAGGGGAGTGGTATGGTGTGCTGATCCCTGGCTCTGAGAAATGCATCATGGGAGCAGCATGCTCCAGATGGTGATTGGCTGTATCTTCAGCTTGGGCTCTGAGTGAAAAGACATACGGAATGCAGGCAATCCCATCAGGATGAAAGCTTTCCACAGCCTCATAACATGAACCAAAAAAATCATTTTTGTTACATGCCTCTGGATATACTGGGGTTGTTTCTGCTGCATAATAACTAGAGAATAGCATTAACTATTTCAGTGTCTACTGTGAATGCTGGAAAAGATGAGAACACATTATTCGTGGTCATATCTGCATCCCAGAGGCCAGAGCCACATGTCTGGTAGCCTGGTGACATTTGTCAAATGAAAGGGATTATACAAATATCACAAATGCCTGTAATGAGCTTGAGAAGCCTGAACCTCATCTGTCAGCACTTTGCAACAGCTTCGCATTGCCATGAGCAAACCCTTTCCAGGGAGTATGCCCTGCATTTCCCATCTAGCAGGCAGACATTGCTATACTGTCAATTCTTTTCCCTCAGCCACCATACTTGAGTGAGCGTGTGATTGCCTGGGTGGGTATGTGTGGGTGAGTTCACTGCTGGTGTGGTATCATCAGTACATTCCCATACTCATAGTCAGCATGATTCTCACCAGCTCTACTCTTCTGTGAGCCCATACTGCTTCTTAAAATTTGGTCAGAGTATAATGCCTGCTGAAGTCTTTTTAATTATTCTTCTCTATACCTTCTTACTATCAGAGGAAGCTTATTTAGAAGGAACCAGGGCTTAATGAGCTATTTTATCCAAACTAGCCACATAGCAAGTAACAAGTCTCACACTGCTTTGATAACTCAATGTATATACTCCAGCAGAAAGACCAGTTTAAAAATTCTGAAACTGTTCTATCAAACCACTAGCAGAAAGAACATTAATATTCAGAAAGTGTTGATTAAAAACAGGACTAACCATCTGATAATGAATCATCAGTTAATTTGTACACACACGGGAGCACTGGCACTTACCTTGCATTGTCCAGTGCTTCAAAAGGTGAGAAAAGCTGCAAGGACAACCTTGGAGAAATTCACTTCTACCTTCAACCATACTCCCCGGAAAGTCCCATGACCTTTGGAAGATACATAATTTCTTTGGCTGTCAATTAGGACTCATCTCTATAGTGTTGTCTACCTCTCAAATGTTATGATTTCCTAAGTTCTGGAAGCATCCCATTTATACAGGTAATAGGTGCATTAATTGTTGAACCTTGATACCCCTTCCCATGTTTTTATCCCCTATATAACATTAGTAATCTCAACATGCTTTGATATTTTCCCTTCTTAAAAATTTATTCTATAATTCACAGATACTGATAAATGCTGTGTATATTGTGAGAGCTCTCAAAATATTATTCAATAATTTGAATCAAAGTTTTTATTTTAAGCATTACTGGACCTGTACAGAGCTATATATCATTAGCATCCCAAAGTACTTATTGTATAACATTCTACATAATTTAGTACATTAGGGTGACAATCTGTTTCTTTTTTCTTTTTTTTAAATTAAAGAATTTATTAACATTGATTTTTACATTATATTCCAAATGTCATGTTTAACAAACAAGTATTCAAGAAGGGAATCTCTATATATGATCACTGGCACATAGATTTTAGAATATAATTAAATTAAGCTGAAGGTTTATATGTCATAGATACATATTAATATATGTAATAAGACATTATGTCCATAGCATATATAGCCCATCATAGATTTTATGTCTATGTAGTTATATTTATATCTCCAAGACCATGTCCATAACCTTGGGTACCGAAATATTGAGTCATTGCTGGTGTAGTGCTTGGATCTAATATCCATAGATTAAGGATACCATATGCCTTTTGTTCCTTTGGTCTTGACTTATCTCAATCACAATGATTTGCTCTAATATGTTTCTTTTTTACTATTTTTATTGTAATTGATAAAAGGGTTACATGATATTGTGCATTAATTCACATACATTGATACCCTTTCACATGTCTTGGTCCCCATTACCCTCCCCCCACCCCTCCATCTTGGTTTTCCCCCCTTCCCTATCCAATTTCAAATAACCAATTACAAATATATCCAATATATCAGATTACAAAGTGAGGTACTATAATAATATGATATAACCAAGGGACAGCAAAAGAGATGAGAGATAACATAGTACATTAAGGACAACAATCATTCATTATATGGCTTTTGTTTCAATATCATGCAGGTCCTTTCAATTAGCTTCATACTATATGGCCTTTTGTATCAAGGTTTTGCTCTATTGCAAATCTCTGCTAGTAGAGCCCAAGGTTTCTACTGATTATGACAAATGAGGGAAACCATTGAGCCTAAGTTCCTTTGAGTCTGGCTTACTTCACTTAATATGACTTTTTCTAAGTCTTTCCATTTCCTAACAAATAGGTCTAATCTGTTTCTTAAAGAGAAAATAAACGGTTTTACTGGGCTGTTGTTTTCAGTTTTTTAATAGGTGGGTCCTGCTTGAAGTCAGGCCTGGTTGCTGTCTATGAGCTTTTCATTCAAGGGTAGTGCTTGAGCCACAACCCCAGTTCTGGTTTTTTTTTTTTTGGAAGAGATAATAGTCTTATGGATTTGCTGCTGGGATGGCATTTAACCACAATCCTCAGATCTCAGCTTCCTGAGTAGCTAGGATTACAGGTATGAGCCAGTGGCACCTGACTTAAACAAGTTTTAATTTAAATTTTACATATTTTATATAACTAAACATAATGGCATTTCCAACAAGAAAAGTCAAAAGGCTTATTAAGCAATGCTTTGCAAACTGTTACATCTATAACTAACCATGATTTAATTTCAGGTAATCATATTCTCCAAAGATAAGTTACTTTATAAATATTGCTGTAAATTAAAACAAGTGGGAGTCAAAGAAGAGAAACAATCCAATAGTCAAGGCACAGAAACCATAAATTCCCTTTGTTCAATTTAAGAGAACCTGGAAAACATGCAATTTTATAACATATGCCCTCCTGAAAAAGTTAACATTTTTGAACCTACTAATTAACGCTGATACTTAGTGCAAGTTGCATAAAATTGTTAAGAATTAATTAACTAATATAGTCTAAATAGGATCTCATTATGAACTGTAAAAACACAGGGAGGAACCTGCAAAAATTGCCTGAGGCTTTTCAAATGTAAGAGTGATAATAAGTAATCAGAGAAAGAAAGTTTCCTTAAATTAGTCGATTTATATTTTGGATTTGGGCAAGAAAGTTATTTTTAACATTATTCTAAAAGCTTCAATATTTTAAAATACAAAGAAGTCAATGCATTTTAATCATCTACTGTGAAATGCCCAGAAGTGAAGTTGATCATAGATATCTGCAAAAAAATTAGACTCCTGAATATGCTAGAAGACCAACAATGACATGAGGCAAGAGGTATTCTTAACAGAGCTGCCAGGTCTTTGCAAAGGCTAAGTCAGATGCTAGCATGGCTGTGTCCAAAATCCAGGCATGCATAGTCTCTCTTCATTCAGTCAAAGCCAAACTCCCGGAAGAGAGTGTCAAGACCTTCTGTTATCTGCAAGCATAGCAGCAGTCCTGCCTGCCTCCTCTCTGATCCCATCTCCTCCTCGCCCTTCACTCCCACTAAGTGCAGTGGTGTACATACTTGATGTTACTTCAGGGTGGCAGGTGATCTCTAACATGAAACAGCTCAGATCATCACTTTCCTCTGCCTGTGTGTTTCTCCCTGATGGTCACCAAACCCCCAACCTGCACACTTTGCTCATAGATCACTTTCTCAAAGACCATTCAGGCACTGCTACCCTGCCTCATGCATTTTCAATCCTTATTCCTGTGAACTTTTCTCCTTTTATCCTTCTGATGTCAAGTTCCTATGTGCAATATAATTTACTACTTTATTATGCTTAGTATTTATTATCTGGTTCCCTCTAGAATATAAGCACTGGAGACTGTCCTAAAAGCTGGATGTAAATTTACAATGAAGTTTTTAAATTGTATTTTATTATCAGGATAAAATACAGAGGGATTGCAGTTACATACATCGGGTAAGGGGTATATTACTTCTCAAACCTTGATAACCCGTTCTCATATTTTTGTACCCCTTTCTCTTCCTCCACCCCTTCCCAATCATCTCCTAACCAGGAATTGTTAATGCTAACTGACATTTAAAGGCTATGATATACCTACTCTTTTTAGACCACTGATGTTTTCAAATCATTTGGAATAAATATAATTCATTCAACTTCTTTTCAGACTTCTTGTGAGTACCAGAAAGGATTTACTGAGGGATATTTAGCTTCCTAATATGGCACAAGCATTCAATAAGGTACCAACTAAACTGGAATTATAGTAAAATCACCTTCAGTCGCATGAATCATAAGTAATGATTGACAACAGATAACTACCAAGGCGTTTTTTTCTACAAGAGCCTATAAATGATCTCAATCTGTGTCTTAGAAGACACAAACACCAATAATATCAGTGGAGATAGGAAGGTTGGGGCAGAAAAGCAACCCAGAAAAAAACTCAAACTCTTAGAAAGGAAAAAAAAATAACTAAAGCAGAAAGGGCCAGGGACATGATTCAAATAGTATAGCACACACAACTCTGTCCTCAAAAATCATGAGTACAGTATTCATCTTTCATTAATTCACACAATAGAGTTGCTAAAACTTTTTAAAGGTACTGGCTTTATGAAAATTATTTAGTACAAAGTGAGGGTCAAGATTTAAAGACATTGCCTAAGCTACCAGAGCACTGATAGCTTTGAAAATATCTGAACACTGCACAGATAAATATTAAGGTTATTCTGTGAAGGATAAGGGGATACCTGGTATGCTATGACAGCTCATAAGTGATGATGAACATTCACTGAAACACTGATTCATGAAGACACTTTGGGCAGTAGTGCTCCCTGTAACTACTACTCTGGCTGTTTCTTTCACTTCTTTCTAAGGCTAAATAATTCCTAGAATTTCGTGCCCTGTCTTCAAGTGAAATTAAATGTAGAATACTACAGCAGTGCTTTTACTTGGGAACTTGTGGCAAACACATTTGTCCAGCCTTGTCCAACAAACAGAGGAGGGACACTGGCATAGCAACTCAGGCTTAGGGAGAACCTAAGCATGACATTTAGAAAAATATTTGTGAAAAAGAAGGGTTTTGTTTCCACAGCAACCAACTTTCTTAGTCTTCTGAGCTCTACTAAAAATAAAACAAATGAAAGCTGGTAAGAGAAACAGAGTAAGGTCTAATGTAGAATGGCACACAAAGCAAAAATAAAGGACGCTGAAGCCTAGTTCATTGGAAGAAGCATAGCAAAACCTCAGTTAATCATGAGTGTCCTAATCGGGTCATGACCCTTTAAATCTTCATTTCTTTATTTTTTGGTACTACTGGCCATGAGATTCTTCTCTTTCCATAAAGCAGAGCCTCCAGAATTTATTCATCTTGTACAATTGGGTTGGTTTCAGTGCCCAGGATCAGTAACTCTCCTGCCTCTGTTCTTGGCTACCCATCACCGCAACACCGTGAGGCTGTCTATTTTAGGTAACTTGTACAAGTCTTTGTTGTCTTGTGATGAGGTTACTTTGCTTAACACAACATCTTCAGAATTCGTCCCTACAGCTGCCTGTGGTTGAACTCCCTTCTTTTCTAGGGTTCAATAATACCCAATTTTGTGTATATAACACATATACTTTGTCAATTTACCTGTGGTTGAGCCTTTACCACTTCTTGAGTATGGTGCAGTGTTTCAATCAACATTGGGATTTGGGTTTTCTTTGAGGTATCTTAACTTACCCTTTAGTAACAAGTCATTGCCTGGCCTCATAAAATGAATTTCAATGTAATCCATCTTCTTTTAGTTTTTGAAACAACTAAAGATTCATTATTGATTCTCCTTTATTTTTTTTAATTTTTTATTGTAATTAGTAAAAGGGTTACATGATATTTGCCAGATAGAAGGTGCATTAAGTCACATACATTGATACCCTTTCACATGTCTTGTACCCATTTCCCTCCCCCCCCACACCCCCTACCCGTCTTGGTTTTCCCCCCTTATGTTTGGTATGGTTCATCAGTGAAATGTTATGGTTTAAGCTTTTCTGCTGAATGACTGTATGTCATTTCTACATTCCATTTCTTCATGATTAAATGCATAAGTGTTTTATGTTTGTAGGACTTTTTCCCAGTTCCCCTAGGTCAATTATTTTTCTTTCAGATAATTGTTATAAATTCTAATGGTCCTTTCTCTTTCTGAAACATCCATTGTAATACCTCCTCTCTTTTTATCTAATATTATTTATTTTTATATTGTTTATTTCTTAGTATAGATGAAGGACTTTAATATTTCTTTTTTTGTCCAGTCCTGGGCTTGAGCTTAGACCTTAACACTGTCCTTGGACTTTCTCAAGGGTAGTGCTCCACCACCTGAGCCTCAGCACCACTTTCGGCTTTTTTCTATGTATGTGGTACCGAGCAATCGAACCCGGGTCTTCATGCATGCTAGGCAAGCACTTTAACAACTAGGCGAAACTCGTGGCCCCTGAAGGACTTTAATTAAAATTTTTTTATTGTAATTAGTAAAAGGGTTACATGACATTTGCCAGATAGAAGGTGCATTCATTCAGATACATTGATACCCTTTCACATGTCTTGGTACTCATTACCCTACCCCCGCCCCCCCCACGTCTTGGTTTTCCCCCCTTCCCTATCAAATTTCAAATAACCAAGTACAACTAAATTCAATATATCAGATAACAAAGTGAGATACTGTAACAATATGAGATGACCAAGGGACAGCAAAGGAGATGAGAGACAACACAGTACATTAAAGACAACAATCATTCATTATATGGCTTTTGTTTCAATATCCTGGAGATCCTCTCCATTATCATGAGGGAATAATTCTCAAACCTTTATGCCAACAAATTTGAGAATCTAGATGAAATGGATGAATTCCTAGCCAATATTAACATACCCACACTGAACCAAGAAGAACTAAGCCAACTCAACAGGCCTATTTCAAGCTCTGAAATAGAAATGGCAATTACAGAACTTCCACCTAAGAAAAGCCCAGGACCAGATGGGTTCACAGCTGAATTCTATAAGGTCTTCAAAGCAGAGCTCACACCAATACTCCTCAAGATCTTCAACGAAATTGAAAATGAAGGTTCCTTACCAAACTCATTCTACGAAGCCAGTATAACCCTCATCCCCAAACCAGACAGAGACTCATCAGAGAAAGAGAACTATAGACCTATATCTTTGATGAACATCGATGCAAAACTTCTCAACAAAATACTGGCCAACCGTCTACAACAACTCATCAAAAAAAATTATACACTATGATCAAACTGGATTCATCACAGGGAGGCAAAGCTGGTTCAACATATGCAAATAAATTAATATAATTCGACACTTCAACAGGAGCAAGGACAAAAATCACGTGATTGTCTCAATAGATGCGGAAAAGGCAGTTGACAAGATCCAACACCCCTTTATGTTAAAAGCTCTGGAGAATCCATGGAACATTCCTCATTGTTATAAAGGCTATGTATGAGAAACCCACAGCTAGTATTACACTTAATGGTGAAAATCTAAAGCCATTCCCTCTAAAATCAGGAACGAGACAAGGATGCCCACTCTCTCCACTCCTCTTTAACATAGTACTAGAATTCCTAGCCAGTGCAATAAGGCAAGAAGCAAGCATAAAGGGGATCCAAGTAGGGAAAGAGGAAATAAAACTATCCCTCTTTGCAGATGACATGATTCTGTATTTAAAGAATCCTATAGACTCTACTCCCAAGCTCCTTGAGCTGATTCAAAGCTTTCGAAGAGTAGCAGGCTATAAAATCAACCCTCAAAAATCAACTGCCTTCCTTTATACCAGCAGTGAGACGAAGGAGGCAATAATCAGGAAAAAACTCCTTTCACAATAGCCTCAAAGAAAATAAAGTACCTAGGAATTAGCTTATCTAGGAATGTAAAGGACCTTTTCGATGAAAACTTTAAAACCCTAAAAAAGGAAATTAAAGCAGAACTAAGGAAATGGAAAAACCTCCCGTGCTCCTGGATTGGAAGAATCAACATTGTGAAAATGAGAATCTTGCCAAGAGCTATCTACAAATTCAATGCACTACCCATCAACATCCCAATGTCATTCTTTAAAGAAATAGAAGAGGCAATCCAAAATTTCATATGGAATAATAAAAGAACCTGTATAGCAAAAACACTTCTTAACAGAGAGAACAGCGCTGGAGGAATTTCAATTCCAAACTTTAGACTCTATTACAGAGCTATAATTCTCAAAACAGTTTGGTACTGGCACAGGAACAGGCCTGAAGACCAATGGAATAGAACTGAGGACCCAGATATTAAACCACAGACCTATGGCCACCTAATCTTTGACAAGGGAGCCAAAAAAATAGAATGGAAGAAAGACAGCCTCTTCAATAAGTTGTGCTGGCAGAACTGGCTAAGCACCTGCAGATCCTTCTTTGTTTCCTTGCACTAGAATAAACTCCAAATGGATCAAAGACCTGGAGGTAAAAGCTGACACACTGAAAACTCTACAGGAAGGAATAGGAGATACACTAGGCCTCCTTGGCACAGGTCGCAACATTCTTAATAAGGACCAAGAATCACAACAAATCAGAGTAAGGCTGGATTAGTGAGACTGCATTAAACGGCAGAGCTTTTGTATGGCAAAGGACATAGCTAGTAAAATAATCAGGAAGCCTACAGAGTGGGAGAAGATCTTCACCAACCAAACAACTGACAAACGCCTCATATCTAAAATATATCAACAACTCAAAAAATTGAATCACTCCAAAACTAACCTCCAAAGTAACAACCATCCCATTAAAAATGGGCCAAAGACTTAAAGAGAGTCTTCACTGAAGAAGAAACGACAATGTCCTATAGACACATGAAGAAATGCTCAACATCTCTGGTCATAAAAGAAATGCAAATCAAAACAACTCTAAGATTCCACCTCACTCCACTTAGAATGGCCAGGATCAGGAAAACGAATGACAACAGATGCTGGAGGGGATGTGGCCAGGAGGGATCACTACTACACTGTTGGTGGGAGTGCAAACTCCTTCAACCACTATGGAAAGCAGTGAGGCAGTGCCTCAAAAGGCTAAACATAGAACTCCCCTATGACCCAGCAATTCCACTACTTGGCATTTACCCAACCATCCAGATACATGGACATACAAAACCCACTAGCACAACAATGTTCATTGCAGCACTATTCACCATAGCAAAGATATGGAACCAACCTAGATGTCCCTCAGTTGATGAGTGGATCAACAAGTTGTGGTATTTGTACACAATGGAAGTCTATGCTGCTGTCAGAAAGAATGACATCGTCCCATTTGTTAGGAAATGGAAAGACTTAGAAAAAATCATATTAAGTGAAGTAAGCCAGACTCAAAGAACTTAGGCTCAATGGTTTCCCTCATTTGTCATAATCAGTAGAAACCTTGGGCTCCACTAGCAGAGATTTGCAATAGAACAAAATCTTGATACATAAGGCCATATAATGTGAAGCTAATTGAAAGGACCTCCAGGATATTGAAACAAAAGCCATATAATGAATGATTGTTGTCCTTAATGTACTATGTTGTCTCTCATCTCCTTTGCTGTCCCTTGGTTATCTCATATTTGTATAGTATCTCACTTTGTTATCTGATATATTGAATTTATTTGTATTAGGATATTTGAAGTTTGATAGGGAAGGAGGGGAAACCAAGACGGGTGGGGGGGTGTGGGGGGGAGGGAAATGGGTACCAAGACATGTGAAAGGGTATCAATGTATGTGAATTAATGCACCTTCTATCTGGCAAATATCATGTAACTCTTTTACTAATTACACTAAAAAAATTTAAAAAAAAAGACATGCAAATCAAAACAACTCTAAGATTCCACCTCACTCCAGTTAGAATGGCCTGAATGAGCATCTATTAATAGCCTGCCAATATTAGGTTTATGTATCTGTTTAATAAAGAAATCTTAAGAATGTGTTGAATCTAAGTAACTTTATAAAGGCTCCCCATGTGCTAAGGGTCAGTACACTTATGTTTCCCATAATCCTTGACTGTATGACAACTAGCTGTCATTCACTTGAAAAAGCCGGGACCATAACAGTGACTGCAATCTCTCCACAACACTTATCTCTGTAGCACTTGTCAGATATAACTGATTTGCCAAGGTAAGCAAGAATCTAAGGCTTCACCTGGATTTTTCTATTTTCCTTTGTAATATTTATTTTCCAGAAGCCTGACTTACATGGTTTCCATGGAAATGAGTGAAATGGTGAAGCACAGAGCTTTCTGATGAGTGCCACAATGAAAGGAAAAGTTATTTTTGTTAATCATTTATTTAAAAATATTGATCAATAACACCATATAGAAGGTACTATAGAAAAAAGTTGATTGTTAACAGTCTAATTCATATCATAGTATATAAATACTGTGAAAAGCCTATTTCAATGAATAAAGTAGACATAAGGGAAAAGTCTCTATATACTGACTTACTGGTTTATGTAAATGAATATATTATGAATCAAGTTTAATTGGTAGATATACGTACAGATGTTTATTGTCTTAGCCTGACGTCTTATAATACATTTTCTTGATACCTTCAACTCTAAGCCTCTGCTCTTTTTCAAACTCAATATGCAGTAAACAATTAAATGGTTAGATAAATAAATGAGATAGAAATGAATTGGACACCTCTAAATATAAATGTTAGATGCACCCAAGAGAGGAGCAGCATTGGCTCTACTGGCTACTGGTATCAGGAAAAACAGGTACAGAGCTGTGGCACAGCAAAGCACTTACAGCAGGAAGGAGACATAAAACCAATAGCGAAGAGTCTCAGGAAACACTTGCTATCATGTCTGGCAGAGAAAAGCCTAGGGGCTATAGACTGATTCCCTCGTGAAAAGCAAACACCAAAGACAAAACTCTTTCAACACTCTATGCTATTTCTAATTACATTTTTATTATTTGGATGTTATATAGCAATTTTCTTTCCCAAATTAACTGTTTTTAAGTTGGCTTCATTCACATTATCTGCAATAGTGACAGTAATTCAGTAGAACAATGTCCTATAAAATCAGAGTATGATAGTAGACTATACTTATGAAAGTCCTTATGATTTCAAACTGAATTATTTGTTTGATGGCTATTGTCATATTAGAATGCTGCTCCTTGATTCTTCTTAATGATTTTTACTGATATGCATGATGTATAGTTTTCTTTGTGCTCAAAAACTGCTTTTCTGCGGGCTCTGGGGCTTGAAGTCAGGGTCTGGGTGCTGTCCCGAGCCCATTCGTGCTCAACGCTAGCTCTCTTACCACTTAAGGCACAGTGCCATTTCCACTATTACTGAACGGTTTACTGGAAAGAAGAGTCTCTCAGGCACTTCTTCCTGGGCTAGCTTCAAACCTTGATCTTCAGATCTCAGGCTCCTAAGAAGCTTCGAGTATATTACAAACAAGCACCATCAGCATCCAGCTCCAAAACTAATTTTAAGCAATCTTTTGTCATTTTCAAAACTGAAAGTGACAAAGACTTGGATCTAAGGTGTAACCTACTTATAGTTCACCAGCTCTCTGAACACGAGAGATGATTCCCAAATTACATTTTCTTAGATGATTTTAAGAATGCAAATAAACCCTCAATTTCACTCTAAATGTTTAAGGCCTGACTGGAATTCTAGAAGTCTTTTCCATAAGAAATGGAAATTTTCTTCTACCCTAGCATAAATGGATTAAAATGCTACTTCTGAGGCCCCTACAATTACAACTTACTTGGGTTTGATACGTTCCGATTATACGTCCAAGAATATGTTATCAGGTCAATAAATAATACAAAGCACCTTTTCCTTGCTAAGAAAGGACAAGGAAAGTAACACCTTCTGGAGATAGTGAAGGTACTAGAAGATGAAGGTAATGTTCAAAGGATTATACATGGTGTTTGAAGCTACCTGCCCAACAGAATAACCAATACTAACTGGGAAGACCTGCACTTGATCACTCAGGCCTCACTGCTCACGACCATTATTAAATATTCTCTTAGTTTCTCAGCAGGCTGCTTTGAAGTTGCCACATGGAACATTTTTCTGCATAAAGAATTATAATTCACAAAAATGAAATGCTGATATGTAGCTACAAGATGAAAGCAGATATTAACCTGCATACCGCTCAACTGCTCACTGACCTTGGGTTAAGGTTTATTTCTATCATATATACTGCTTATCTCTTGAGAAGTTCATTTTACCAGCAGTCAGCACAGCCTTTTGCCCATAGGGATGTATTAGATACAGGGGAAATAACCAAATAATACTGGATACAGTTATGTGTGAGCAAACCAAAAATATAAAGAATGTTTTCTGGAAACATAAGGACCTGGGAAAAATGTGTTAAGTAAAGTAAATCAGGTCCAGAGAGAAGAAAGGATGCATCTTTTCTCCTATAAGTGGAACACAAAATTAATTCATAGCTATATAAGTAATCACTCTGGGGTAGTATACAAGTGTACATAAGTGTATGAATCAAACTATGATAGATTCAGGGGAAAAGTCAAAGGATAAAATTCCTTAGAAAGTCTAACTCACAGTTCAACAAAATAATGCCAGAAAATATGGAAGGAAGTATTAAGGAAAGCAGGATAAGGACAAATGAAAAGAGGAAGAAGGAAGAATGCAGTTATAAAACCTAATATATGTCTTACAAAATTGGGAAAACTGAGGGAAGGTTAGGATTGAGAGGGATGGGTGGGAATGTTGAAAGGGTGACACTGATCAAGATGCAGGGTATTCATAAATGACTTTGCTGAATGGGAACTCCTTTGTACAACTACTTTAAAATTATAAAAATTTACATTTTAAATTTAAAAGTATTTTCTTACATAAGTACTAATTTTCAAAGTTAGAATAAGTGAAAATCCTTTTCTTCAGGTATGTCATGTTTGCTGAAAAGTTGATAGGCAAAACATTCACTGAGTCAAAATAAAATCATGAAACCACTATGTTGTGAGTGTTCAAACAGAAAGCATGAACACAGCACAGATGTCAGTCCACAAAAGAATTCTAGACACAACTAAAAAGAGGTGTAGCAAAATGAACTGAATTGATTCATGTTTATGAAAATCTAAGATTCCCATGGAATTCTCTAACTTGTGAAGGACAACAAGCATATCTTTAGGTAGGAGTCCAAACACAGACACATACATACATTGAAAAGATCTTGTGGATCAATTATAAGCATAAGAATTTATGAAATCATGTGGAGATTTATGGAATTATCTTGAAACCATTACTAACCCTTCATCCTAAACAATTCAAAAAGGCAGTCATTAATATTTACTATGGCTAAGACTTACACAAGAAGCATAAATAAACCACATTTTTGCATTCTTATTAGGAAGCCAGATACATCAAGGGTTTATACTGCTACATCACAGAAAATAAACAATTATAATACACAACATCATTATAATAAAACACATAGCCATATGATTGTACCAATACATGCAGGAAAGTTATGTGATATTTAAAATATAATATCAATTCATAATAAAAATAAAGAAGAACCCATATCCACATAACTATGTCCATTCATGAGGCAGTAGCTAACTTACACACTGAGGAAAAGCTGGGAACTTTCTTGATAAGATCTGGAACATGATAGGGAAGAACACACATTGGAGATAGGACAGCCTTTTAAATAAATGGTACTCAGAAAGTTGGAGATTTACATATCAGAGAACAAAATCAAAACCACTTACAAGCCACACAAATCAGGTCATAATATATTAAAGCCCTAAACATGAGACATAAAACTTCTACAATAGTAAATAGGAGAAATGCCTCTGTACACTGGAATAGGAAAGGACACAGTTGGATGAGACCTACAAAGCAGAGAACACCAAAGCAAAAATTTAAAAATGGCATTACCTCAAACTAAAATGCTTCTTCCCAGCTAAGGAAATAATCAACAAAGTGAAGAGCCAATCTGAAGAATGGGGAAAAAAATCTGTCAATATATATTTGAAAATGGGTTATATATACAGTGTGTGTGAGGAAGCCTAAACACTCAGCCAGAACAAGCAGATTCTGTTCCGAAGAAGCCAGGTCTGATTCTGCTCAAAAAAGCTAAGAGAATTTCCACAAAGAAAGTGATGCTTTTAGTAAGTCATGCTGTAAAAGAATCAGTATGGAAAGGACTGCAACTATGAAATCCATAATTAATCTGAGAATTATGCAAAGTCCAATATTAGAAAGCAGAAGGTGAGAAAAAGTGATGTGGCAACTGTAGAGTCAGAATTGGTTGTCTTGTTTCAACTATTTCATCAGCTAAATCAAGATATAGTGGTTTAAATACCAACTCAATTTGAAGTAGAGGTAAGTAACATTCAAGGAGCTAATCGATAAGATTTTAATTGTCTACTGGGAAAGAAGAGAAAAAATTGAAATTAAGGGTATACTACTTGTTCTTTCATAAAGTGTTACCATCATCCAAGATAGGAAATAAAGGGAATTGGAAGGAAATAGTGAATTTTATTTTTACCATTTTAAGTTTTGACTCAAAGAATTAGGTGCTCTGAATTACACTGAAGTGAATCCCAGGAGATGGGTGCGGGGCAGAGCACATGTGGTTGGAAGAAACAGCTCAAGATGATCATTGAAATTTTGACAGTACAATGTGGGAACAAGGGCAGAAGAGGAGGAAATGGCAGAAGAGAGAACCAAAGATACTAAAGGTTGACAAATAGAGAGAGATCACAATGTGGAAAGGAATGAAAGGTGTAGAAGAAAGGAAGAGACAGGAAGTAGAATTGTTTTCTGAAAGGCAAGAAATAATTCCTTCAAGCATAAAAGTGAAAGGGCTTCTTCAGACTGTGAAAAACTGAGGGAAGTTAATTCAAAAGAGACACTAAAATTGGTCACTGGATTTAATCTATAAGCCACCAGACTTATGTTGATGGCTGAATAGTGCGAAGGAAGTGGTGGTGTGGAAACTATCATATTGCAGCGATGGAAGATGCTGGCTAAAGGAAGCCTGGCCAATCGTGTTAAATATGAGTGGAGGTTTTCTGTTAAGCTGTTCCTTTTTTCCAAAGGACAGATAAATAGGAACATCTTAGTGTGCTTGTAAATAAACATGATTTTAAACAAAATGACTACAGAGAGAAGTAGAACAAATAATGCTTTAAATAGTCAACAATTGATGCTTCATCTTAGGAAAGATCCAGCACTGTCACTTTTGCTACAGTGACACACTGAAGGTGAAGTGTATTTGAAAAGAGGAAAAAGGCAGAACTTGTATTATTACACCCTCTAATTCCCTATAAATTTGAGTCTCTTCTGGGTGGTAGAGATCAAAATATGAGGAGGAGAGGAATCATATGGCAGCAATGTGATTTCCAAATCTAGCAATTAGAATTCAAGGATAAATTGTTTGCTATTTGGGTTTTGAAATTTGTAATATTCAAATTTACCCAGAGTAACACAGTTAAAGGTGCATGTCAACACTTGTGAGTTATTTCCTCATATCTAAATGGTTGCATTTGCAACCACTTTCAAGTGTATTTGCTCAACAAATGCATGCTATTTGAGGAATCTACAGTGCCCAAACCATTCAAATCTGAGAAATAGGAGCTGGCTCAACCTACTGAAAGACCGCCAGGTACTAGGTTGTATTTGTAGTCATGTGGTACTTAAGAAAATGAACCTTATTTAACCAAGAAGTCTCAGTAAAATCAAGAGCTGTTGGCTAAAATTTTGCATACACACTAGTCTTCTTTTTAATCAATGTCTTTTCATCCTTTTAGGTGCTGTGATCTTTCCCATAAAGAAAACTTGGAAAACTATTCCCACAAAGCAGAATTAAATCACCAGTGAGAAGAATTATTCATGGAAGGAGTAAGGGTGATTACTGGAAATCATTCTGGGCCATGCTCCATACTGTCTAGTGCACTCTGGAGGGATTATTACATCCATAAGCTGACTTCTTACTCAGCAGGCTATCTTACAGTTCTCTAATGGCAAAAGCTAACTTGAGAACATCTGATGGTAATGCAAATTACACCATAAATAACAATGCAAAAGAATTTTAGTTAGTGGAGAATCAATTGATTCTCCTTGTAGAATTCATAATAACCAAGACATTCATGACATATTTGATATTGATAATTTTCTGAATTGATTAGTAAATTATTTCTTCATTTTTACATGTACTGCAGTCATATGCAGACACACATCAATTTTTCAAGTTGAATCAGACCTCATTTAAATTTTATACTGTTCCTCCATTACCAGTAAGGGAAATGAAGAATTTGATATATTATTATATGTTAAACTTTTAACACAGTCATGAATTGTTTCTAAAACACCGAGTAGTTGGGCAATTGAAATAAGCACACTTTAAGACCAGCACAAAATTTTTTCCTACAGTACTTACAATTAAACCTCATTTTAGTAACATCACAATATTAGTGAAAAAAGTCTTAGTCTCTCTTTCAGACAGATATACTAATTAAGTATATTCACTTCATCAAACAAAATAGTGGGATTAGATCAATGCTGTGCATATTTGTACAAATAATATAACCTTCACTTTTTGTGAGGAAAGGAATGCTCTACCAAATGAGGACTAGTTAAAATGTGGAAGAATATACCCTTGGTCGTGGTGTAGCTATTTTTACAATGAAACCTGAACTTTGTCTAACAAGTTCCCTGGGGAATTAAGAGAAAAACACATTGAAATAGAGAATATAAATTTTAGCACAAAATTACATGGACTAACTTTAGACTTTAGAGTAAATATTCACATTGTATACAACAGGACTGAATTTCTCATGAATAAAATATACAAAATTATCAATACTTAATTTTGTCTAGAAAGTAAAATGCATAATTGCCCAAACATTTCTCACTGGTTTTTAAAATGTACATGACACTTCAGATGATGACAGTTTTTGGTATTGGAAATGATTATACAATAAATTCTAACTGGTCTGAGAAAAAAAGAAAGTAAAGTGCAGAGGAAAGCAATTCATGAGGGGCCGAGAGCATGGCCTAGTGGTTGAGTGTTTCTCTAACATTCATGAAGCCCTGGGTTTGATTCCTTAGTACCACATAAACAGAAAAAAGCTGGAAGTGGTGCTGTGGCTGTGGTAGAGTGCTAGCCTAGAGAAAAACACAAGGACAGTGCCCAGGCACTGAGTTCAAGCCCAAAGGAAGAAGCAATTAATGAAGAAAACATGTATATCTAAGTCATCAATGACATAGAAATGATTTATTTTATGGAATACATTTTGACTCATATGTCAAGAATTTTTGTGACTCAGAAAAATGCATTATTTGGGGCTGGGAGCATAGCCTAGCAGTAGAATGCTTACCTAGGATTCTCAAAGCCCTAGGTTCAATTCCTCAGAACCACATACTTAGAAAAAGCCAGAAGTGGTACTGTGGCTCAAGTGGAAAAGATTATTTTCACCCAGTATAATCTCAGTTGTAATCAAACTATAAACAAATGGCTTTGTCCTAACAGACATGTATTTCCAGTTTTCACATCCTTATAGTCTACAAAGTTACAAAACTAATGTAAAGAAACATAGTAACCATAAAGGCTTTTTCTTGCACTCAAATGGCATAGCAGAATTCATTTTATATACTCATTAGAAAAGTCCCACAGAAATTCAATACTGTTGTCAGAGGATGCTTGGAAAATGGTGGCTCTATTGAACACCAACTTGGTTAACTTGTTTTCATCAACCCCTGAACCCAGACCCTCGACCCCAGGCAGCGGCCCCAGACGCCAGACCCCCGACCCAGACCCAAGACCCCGGACCCCTGACCCCAGACCCCAGACCCCGACTCCACACCCCGAGCCCAGACCCCAGACCACGGCCTCAGACCCCAGACCCCAGGCTCCGGCTCCAGATCCAGACCACGACCCCACCTAGACCCCAGACCCCCGACCCCAGACCCAGGGCGCAGGCCCCCGTCCCCAGACCCCCGTCCCCAGAGCCCCAACCCCAGACTCCCGAACCCAGACCCAGACCACAGACCGCAGACCCCCGACCCTGGACCCAGACCCCCGAACCCCAAACCCGACCTCTGACCACCAACCCCAGATTCCAGTCCCCAGACCCCAGACCCCCGACTCCCGACGCCAGACACCTGACCCCAGACCACCGACCCCCAACTCCAGAACCCGACCCCAGACCCGAGACCCCGGCCCCATAACCCAGACCCAGACCCCAGACCCAGACCCCCAACCCCAGACCCAGTCCCCACACCTCCGACCCCAGATCCCAGATCCCAGACGCCAGACCCAGACCCCAATCCCCGAACCCACCCAAACCCCAGAACCCCGAACCCAGACCCCACCAACGACCACGGACCCGCGACCCCAGACCCAGGACCCAGATACCAGACCCTACACCCCGTCCCCAGATCCCAGGCCCCAGACCCTAGACCCCAGATCCCAGGCCCCAGACCCTAGACCCCAGACCCAGACCCCAGACCCCGGCCCCAAACTCCAGACAACAGACCCCAGACCCCCGACCCCAGACCCCAGAACCCAGACCCCTAACCCAGACACCAGACCCCGTCCCCAGACTCCAGACCCCAGACTCCAGACCCCAACCTGCCCGGAGAACCCGCCCGACCCAGACTCCAGACTCCCGACCCCAGACCACCGACCCGAGACCCCAACATGCCCAGAGAGCCCGCCTGACCCCTGACCCCAGACCCCGGCCCCAGACCCCAGGCCCCCGACCCCAGACCCCTGACCCCAATCCAGACCCCCACCCCAGGCCCGGGCCCTGACCCCCGACCCAAGACCCCCGACGCCCCACCCCAGACTCCAGACACCAGACCCCGGCCCCAGACCCCAGATTCCGAAACAAGACCCCAATATGCCCAGAGAGCCCGCCCGACCCCTGACCCCTGACCACTGACCCCCGACCGCAGACCCCAGCTCCAGACTCCAGACCCTGACCCCAGACCCCCGACCCCAGACCACAGACCCCAGGCACTGGCCCTAGACCCCGAATCCAGACCAAGACCCCCGATTCCCAATCCCAGACCCCAGACCGCAGAACCCTGACCCCAGACCCCAGAAACCCGATGCCCCACCCCAGACCCCAGACACCCGACCCCCGACCCCCGACCCCTGAACCCAGACCCTCGACCCCAGGCAGCGGCCCCAGACCCCAGACCCCCGACCCAGACCCAAGACCCCGGACCTCAGACCCCAGATCCCAGACCCCGACTCCACACCCCGACCCCAGACCCCAGACCCCAGGCTCCGGCTCCAGATCCAGACCACGACCCCACCTAGACCCCAGACCCCCGACCCCAGACCCAGGGTGCAGGCCTCCGTCCCCAGACCTCCAACCCCAGATTTCCGAACCCAGACCCAGACCACAGACCGCAGACCCCCGACCCTGGACCCAGACCCCAGACCCCCGAACTCCAAACCCGACCTCTGACCACCAACCCCAGATTCCAGTCCCCAGAACCCAGACCCCCGACTCCCGATGCCAGACACCTGACCCCAGACTACCGACACCCGACTCCAGAACCCGAACCCAGACCTGAGACCCCGGCCCCATAACCCAGACCCAGACCCAGACCCAGACCCAGACCCCAGACCCCAGACCCTAGACCCCAGACCCCAGATCCCACACGCCAGACATAGGCGCCAGACCCCCGACCCCACCCAGACCCCAGAACCCCGACCCAGACCCCACCACTAACCCCAGACCCGCGACCCCAGACCCAGGACCCCAGACCCCACTCCCCGACCCCAGTCCCCAGAGCCCAGACTCCCGACCCCGACGCCAGATGCCAGACCGCTGACACCAGATCCCCGACCCCTGACTCCAGACCCCGACCCCAGACCCCGGCCCCAGACCCCAGACCCCAGACCCCAGACCCAAACCCCCAACCACAGACCCAGACCCCGACTCCAGGCCCCAGACCCCAGACCCAGACCCCAGCTACAGACCCCAGACCCCAGACCCCAGAACCCTGACCCCAGACCACCGACCCCAGACCCCCGATCCTAGACCCCAGACCCCAGACCTAGACCTCATCTCCAGACCCAGACCCAGACCCCAGACCCCACACCCAGACCACAGACGCCCAACTCCAGTCCCTGGAACCCAGACCCCAGACACTGACCCCAGACCCCGGCCCCAGACCCCCGACCCCAGATCCCCAACCCCAGACCCCAGACCCTAGACCCCAGACCTCAGGCCCTAGACCCCAGACCGCAGGCACAGACCCCAGACCCCCGACCCAAGACCTAGACCCAGACCCCAGACCCCCGACCCCAACGCCAGACCTCAGACCCCAGACCCCCGACCCCTGACTCCAGACCCTGACCCCAGACCCCAGACCCCGACCCCACACCCTAGATCCAGATCCCATCTCCAGACCCAGAACCCAGACCCCACACACAGACCCTGACCCCAGACCCAGATCCCAGACACCAGAACCAGACCCTAGAACCCTGACCCCACCCAGACCACAGATCCCCGACCCCGGACCCCAGACCACCAACCCTAGACCCACGTCCCCACACCCAGGATCCCAGATCCCAGACCCAGGACCCGAGACCCCAGACCCTGGACCCCAGACCCCAGACCCCAACCCAAGATACCAGACCACAGACCCCAGATCCCAGACCCCAGACCCCCGACCCTAGGCCCCGACCCCTGACCCCAGACCCTAGACACCGACCCCCGACCCCAGACCCTGACCACAACCCCATACCCCAAACTTCCCGGAGCGCCCGTCCGACCCCGAACCCAGACCCTGACCCCAGACCCAGACCCCCGAACCCAGACCCAGACCCCAGACCCCCGACCCCAGACCCAGACCCCAGAACCCCGACCCCAGACCCAGACCCCAGACCCCCAACCTCAGACCCCAGACCCTCGACCCCCGACACCAGACCACAGACTTCTGATCCCACACCCCGACCCCTGAACCCTGACAACCGACCCCAAACCCCCGACCCCTGACGCCAGACCCCAGATCCCAGAACCCAGACACTGACCCCAGTCCCCAGACACTGACCCCAGACCCCATATTCCCAAACCCACACCCCCGACCCCACCCAGATCCCCGACCCCAGACCCCAGACCCAGACCCAGACCCCAGACCCCCGAACCCAGACCCCAGACAGCGACCCCAAACCACCGACACCCGACCCCAGACCCCAGACGCCAGACCCCCAAGCCCAGACCCCAGACCCTGACCTCAGACCCAGATCCCAGACCCAGACCCCGACCCCAACCCCAGACCCAGATCCCAGACCCCAGACCCCAGACCCCAGTCCCAGACCCCCGACCTCAGACCTAGACCCCAGACCCCCGACCCCAGACCCCAGATCCCCGACCACAGCTGCCAGACCCCATACCCCCGACCCCAGGCCCCCGACCCCAGGCCCCAGACCCCAGGCCCCAGACCCCAGACCCCCGGCCCCAGACTCCGACCCCAGACCCAAGACCCCGGCCCAGACCCCAGACCCGTGACCCCAGACCCCAGAACCCTGACCCCAGACCCCAGATCCCAGACCCCCGACCCCCGATCCCAGAGCCCAGACCCCGGACCCCCAACCACAGACCCCGACCCCAGGCCCCAGGCCCAAGACCCCAGACCCCAGACCCCAGACCCCGGCCACAGACCCTAGACCCCAGAACCCTGACCCCAGACCACCGACCCCAGACCCCCGATCCTAGACCCCACACCCCACACCCCAGACCCAGACCTCATCTCCAGACCCAGACCCCAGACCCCACACCCAGACCACAGAACCCCGACCCCAGACCCCCGACCCCAGACCCCAGACACCGACCCCAGTCACCGGCCCCAGACCCCAGACACTGGCCCCAGACCCCAGACCCCCAACCCCAGACCCTAGACCCAGACCTCAGGGCCTAGACTCCAGACCGCAGACCCCAGACCCCCGATCCTAGACCTAGACCCAGACCCCAGAAACCTTACCCCCAACGCCAGACCCCCAGACCCCAGACAACTGACCCCTGACTCCAGACCTAACCCCACACCCCAGAACCCGGCCCCAAACCCCAGAACCCACACCCCAGACCCCAGACCCAGACCCCATCTCCAGACCCAGAACCCAGACCCCACACACAGACCCCAGACCCCGACCCCAGACACCAGACCCAGACCCCAGACCCCTGACCCCACCCAGACCACAGAACCCCGACCCCAGACCCCAGACCACCAACCCGACCCACATCCCCAGACCCAGGACCCCAGATCCCAGATCCCAGACTCAGGACCCGAGACCCCAGACCCCAGACCCCAGACCAGAGACCCTGACCCTGGGTCCCAGACCCCAGACCCACAACCCCAGACCCCAGACCCTGACCCCAACCCCATACCCCAAACTTCCCGGAGTGCCCGCCCGACTCAGACCCCAGACCTGCGACGCCAGACCACCGACCCGAGACCCCAACATGCCTGGAGAGCCCGCCTGACCCCCGAACCCCGACCCCGATCCCAGACCCCGACCCCAGACCCAGACCCCCGAATAAAGACCCAGACCACCGACCCCCGACCCCAGACCCCAGACCCCAGACCCAGGCCCCAGACTCCAGACCCTAAGCAGACCCCATACCATCAACCGCAGACCCCAGACCCCCGACCCCCGACACCACACCACAGACTTCCGATCCAACACCCCCGACCCCTGAACCCTGACAACCGACCCCAAACCCCCGACCCCAGAACCCAGACCCAGACTCAGACCCCTGAACCCAGACCCCCGACCCGAGCCTGACACCAGATTCCCAAACCCAGACCCCAGACTGTGACCCCAACACCCCAACACCCGACCCCAGACCCCAGACCCCCAAACCCAGACCCCAGACCCTGACCCCAGACCCAGACCCCAGACCCCAGACCCCTGTCCCAAGACCCCAGGCCCCAGACCCCAGACCCCAGACCACTACCCCAGATCCTGACCTCAGACCCCAGACCTCAGCCCCAAACCCCAGACCCCAGACCCCTGACCCCAGACCCAGACCCCAGACCCCAGACCCCTGTCCCAAGACCCCAGGCCCCAGACCCCAGACCACTACCCCAGATCCTGACCTCAGAGCCCAGACCTCGGCCCCAAACCCCAGACCCCAGACCCCTGACCCCATACCCCAGACCCCAGATTCCCAACCCCCCAACCCAGACTCCAGACCCCAACTTGCCCGGAGAGCCCGCCCGACCCCAGTCCCCCGACCCCATACCCCAGATCTTAGACCCAGACCCCAGACCCAGGACCCCAGACCCCAGACTCCAGACTCCAGACCCCCGACCCCCGACCCCCGACCTAAGACCCAGCCCCCGGCCCCACACCCCAGACCCCAGACCGCAGACCCCAGGCCCAGACCCATGACCCCCGACCCCCAACCCCAGACCTCGACCCCTGACCCGAGACCCTAGACCACCGACCCCTGTCCTAGACCCCAGACCGCAGTCCTAGACCCCAGAAGTCAATGCATTTTAATCATCTACCGTGAAATGCCCAGAAGTGAAGTTGATCATAGATATCTGCAAAAAAATTAGACTCCTGAATATGCTAGAAGACCAACAATGACATGAGGCAAGAGGTATTCTTAACAGAGCTGCCAGGTCTTTGCAAAGGCTAAGTCAGATGCTAGCATGGCTGTGTCCAAAATCCAGGCATGCATAGTCTCTCTTCATTCAGTCAAAGCCAAACTCCCGGAAGAGAGTGTCAAGACCTTCTGTTATCTGCAAGCATAGCAGCAGTCCTGCCTGCCTCCTCTCTGATCCCATCTCCTCCTCGCCCTTCACTCCCACTAAGTGCAGTGGTGTACATACTTGATGTTACTTCAGGGTGGCAGGTGATCTCTAACATGAAACAGCTCAGATCATCACTTTCCTCTGCCTGTGTGTTTCTCCCTGATGGTCACCAAACCCCCAACCTGCACACTTTGCCCATAGATCACTTTCTCAAAGACCATTCAGGCACTGCTACCCTGCCTCATGCATTTTCAATCCTTATTCCTGTGAACTTTTCTCCTTTTCTCCTTCTGATGTCATGTTCCTATGTGCAATATAATTTACTGCTTTATTATGCTTAGTATTTATTATCTGGTTCCCTCTAGAATATAAGCACTGGAGACTGTCCTAAAAGCTGGATGTAAATTTACAATGAAGTTTTTAAATTGTATTTTATTATCAGGATAAAGTATAGAGGGATTGCAGTTACATACATCGGGTAAGGGGTATATTACTTCTCAAACCTTGATAACCCGTTCTCATATTTTTGTACCCCTTTCTCTTCCTCCACCCCTTCCCAATCATCTCCTAACCAGGAATTGTTAATGCTAACTGACATTTAAAGGCTATGATATACCTACTCTTTTTAGACAACTGATGTTTTCAAATCATTTGGAATAAATATAATTCATTCAACTTCTTTTCAGACTTCTTGTGAGTACCAGAAAGGATTTACTGAGGGATATTTAGCTTCCTAATATGGCACAAGCATTCAATAAGGTACCAACTAAACTGGAATTATAGTAAAATCACCTTCAGTAGCATGAATCATAAGTAATGATGACAACAGATAACTACCAAGGCGTTTTTTTTCTACAAGAGCCTATAAATGATCTCAATCTGTGTCTTAGAAGAAACAAACACCAATAATATCAGTGGAGATAGGAAGGTTGGGGCCGAAAAGCAACCCAGAAAAAAAACTCAAACTCTTAGAAAGGAAAAAAAATAACTAAAGCAGAAAGGGCCAGGGACATGATTCAAATAGTATAGCACACACAACTCTGTCCTCAAAAATCATGAGTACAGTATTTATCTTTCATTTATTCACACAATAGAGTTGCTAAAACTTTTTAAAGGTACTGGCTTTATGAAAATTATTTAGTACAAAGTGAGGGTCAAGATTTAAAGACATTGCCTAAGCTACCAGAGCACTGATAGCTTTGAAAATATCTGAACACTGCACAGATAAATATTAAGGTTATTCTGTGAAGGATAAGGGGATACCTGGTATGCTATGATAGCTCATAAGTGATGATGAACCTTCACTGAAACACTGATTCATGAAAAAACTTTGGGCAGTAGTGCTCCATGTAACTACTACTCTGGCTGTTTCTTTCACTTCTTTCTAAGGCTAAATAATTCCTAGAATTTCATGCCCTGTCTTCAAGTGAAATTAAATGTAGAATACTACAGCAGTGCTTTTACTTGGGAACTTGTGGCAAACACATTTGTCCAGCATTGTCCAACAAACAGAGGAGGGACACTGGCATAGCAACTCAGGCTTAGGGAGAACCTAAGCATGACATTTAGAAAAGTATTTGTGAAAAAGAAGGGTTTTGTTTCCACAGCAACCAACTTTCTTAGTCTTCTGAGCTCTACTAAAAAATAAAACAAATGAAAGCTGGTAAGAGAAACAGAGTAAGGTCTAATGTAGAATGGCACACAAAGCAAAAATAAAGGACGCTGAAGCCTAGTTCATTGGAAGAAGCATAGCAAATCCTCAGTTAATCATGAGTGTCCTAATCTGGTCATGACCCTTTAAATCTTCATTTCTTTATTTTTTGGTAACTACTGGCCATGAGATTCTTCTCTTTCCATAAAACAGAGCCTCCAGAATTTATTCATCTTGTACAATTGGGTTTCAGTGCCCAGGATCAGTAACTCTCTTGCCTCTGTTCTCTGCTACCCATCACCACAACACCGTGAGGCTGTCTATTTTAGGTAACTTGCACAAGTCTTTGTTGTCTTGTGATGAGGTTACTTTGCTTAACACAACATCTTCAGAATTCGTCCCTACAGCTGCCTGTGTTTGAACTCCCTTCTTTTCTAGGGTTCAATAATACCCAATTTTGTGTATATAATACATATACTTTGTCCATTCACCTGTGGTTGAGCCCTTACCACTTCTTGAGTATGGTGCACAGTGTTTCAATCAATATTGGGATTTGGGTTTTCTTTGAGGTATCTTAACTTATCCTTCAGTAACAAGTCAATGCCTGGCCTCATAAAATGAATTTCAATATAATCCATCTTCTTTTAGTTTTTGAAACAACTAAATAGTCATTATTGATTCTCCTTTAAATGTTTGGTATGGTTCATCAGTGAAATGTTATGGATTAAGCTTTTCTCCTAAATGACTGTATGTCATTTCTACATTCCATTTCTTCATGATTAAATGCATAAGTGTTTTATGTTTGTTTACAAAGTGCAAGTGTATAGGCAAAAATGCAACTCAGATACATGCCTATTAATTTTCAAGAGGCCACAATCAAGAATTGCTCTAAAATTTCTTTGGCTTGAAAATACCATGATAACTTTCAAAACTACTGAAAACTCTAGAAAGCATATGATTATGTGAGTTTTATCAACTTATATTTTTTCAAATGTGAAGTTGAAATCAAGTAACTAAAAAACAGTTTGGTTATTCAACCATCTTGTAGGCCATGTTCACAAGAATTATATATTTAATGAGCTACTGATATACTCTAACAAAAATATGTGGTGAAAACTGCATTAACTTTTGACAAATCGTACACATCTCTCTAATATTTGACTTGATAGAAGACAATATTTCTCATATTTTGTTCTGAATTAAATCTGCTTGGATTTGTCATTCTGGTTATGCTGCATGAACAAAATTTGATGTTATTCAGATAAGAAAGTTAGAAAAGGGATATGAAATCAAAATAGTAGTTTAGCTTACAATCTGATCAAGTATCATCATTCCAGCAGAAGTACTTTGTGAATGAGTCTCACCATGCCACACAAACTGTTTAAAAGTATGCACTCAATGTACTGAGATTTATTGACAGTATCTGACTACAAGGACATGCGATTGTCTGATCACAATTAGGCCTGAGCACTTGGTAGTAAAGGTTACAAAAACTACTAGTGTAGTGTCCTTTCAGTGATATACTAAGGCTTTACAGCACCTTTGCCTATTATTGAGTTTGTACCAGTGAAGCAAACCTCAAACACACAAAAAAACAGCAAATAATGCTTTATCATTACTATGGAAACCTTATCTTCTAACCTCCTAAAATCTCAAGGAAACCTAGGGGTCTGAAAACTCCATGTTGAGTCCCATTGTCTTAGCATGTAGCAGATGCAAACACTATGAGTAGACTATAGCACAGTATAAGCAACACAAATATTTGCCTCACATTACCAACTCAAAAGACACAAAATGACTGGGAAATAAACCTTCAAAATATCTCTGTTTTTCCATTTACCTTCATCCAAATTCCCCTCCATCCCCCCATTTCCTCATGACCGCTTTCAATTGTTAAAAGGAGCACATCATGGAGAGAGGAGGATGGATTTTTCTTCTACTCTATAAATACATACTTCGTAGACATATGTATATAAATATACATATTGCATAAGCAAATTTAATGTATCTTAAAATATAATTTATAAGAGGACAACACTTTTCCAAATGCAACTCAGCAATATGAATTTTTAAAGTAGGGTTGTTTCACAGTCATTGGGTGACTGAAAGGTGACTTTCACCCGCAACTACATTAGTTAGTCAGCAATTCAATTTTCTCAGATCTGTAAGAGGGGGTAATAACTGCAAATTGTCCTGACATATGCTACCAGCTGCTTCTGTAAAGCAACAGTTATACAACTTGCTCTCTCTCAGTTTGAAGCAGAAAGAAAAAAATTTTCTTTAACAGTTATTTTCCATTTTCAAGTTTGGAATTAAAAGTCTGAAACTGCCTCTGTGCACAGTACACAAAAGCCAGTTCACAAAAGCTACTCTGATACATAATTTTAACTGCTGACTCATTTTTTCACAATTTGACCACATTTTAATGTTTCCATGAAATTTTCCACTACATCTGAAATAATACCGCATTTTTTCAAGAACTGTTCAGATCCCTCACTTCTTGAAGCCTAAAAACCATGGTGAGTGGTGTGTTCAGTGTATAATGCAGGGAGTACTTGCCACAGGTCCAAGCAGGAGAAACTGAAGTTCCAGGAAATCAGAATGTGACTACTACAAAATGAGTGTCTTGATTCCTGTTCCTTCATTCAACAACAGTAACATTCAACTCCACATGAGAAAACCATTCCTATCAGGAAATCATTCTACCTTTAATTCATGCTATTTATCCAAACTCAACAACACCACCTGTGATTTTCATGGTCTCCAGAGTGTCATGCTATGCTCTGTTCTTATAACTCAGTCTTACTCCCAAGGCATGGCCCACTGACTATCTTCTCCTGGGAGGACTTCCTCGAAATTCTTCAGCAGCCCATTCTCCAGCTCAGAATCATTTTTAGTATATTTTTATTGTAATTAATAGAAGGGCTACATTATATTCACCAGATAGAAGATGCTTTACTTCACAAACATTGATACCATTTCTCATGTCTTGGTCCCCATTTCCCTCCCTCCACCCCCAAACCTCATCTTGTTTTCCCCCCTTCCCTATCCAATTTCAAATAACCAAATAAACATATATACAATATATCAGATAACAAGGTAAAATACTGTAACAATTCGAGGTAACTAAGGGACAGCAAAAGAGATGAGAGATAACATAGTACATTAAGGACAACAATCACTCATTATATGGTTTTTGTTTCTATATCCTGGAGGACCTTTCATTTAGCATCATACTATATGGCCTTATGTATCTAGGTTTTATTCTATTGGAAATCTCTGCTAGGAGAGCCTAAGGTTTCTACTGATTAGGACAAATGAGGGAAACCATTGAGCCTATGTTCCTTTGAGTCTGGCTTACTTCACTTAAAATGATTTTATTCTAAGTCTTTCCATATCCTTACAAATGGGGCGATGTCGTTCTTTCTGACAGCAGCATAGAATTCCATTGTGTATAAATACCACATCTTGTTGATTCACTCATTAACTGAAGGGCATTTGGGTTGGTTCCATATCTTTGCTATGGTAAATAGTGCTGCAATGAACGTCATTGTGATAGTGGATGTGGTATGTCCTTGTTTCTGGACAACAGGGTAAATGTCAACTAGTGGAATTGCTGGGTCATAGGGGAGCTCTATGTTAAGTCTTTTGAGGAACCACCTGTCAGGAAGGCTCTTTTCCTTTGTTTTGCAGAAACTGTTCTGTATTCAAACAGAACCCTACCTGTATTACTCACTTCTGGAAAGGATTGTACTGCACCACCTAGCAAAAACACTGAGAAACTTCAGCTTCCTGAGCAACTAGCTGCAAAAAACTATGAAACATAAGTAATACACTACTTCGGTTTTTTTTGCCAGTCCTGGGCTTTAGCTCAGGGCCTGAACACTGTCCTTGGACTTTCTCAAGTTTAGAGCTCTACCACTTGAGCCTCAGCACCACTTCCGGCTTTTTTTCTATGTATGTGGTACCGAGGAATCGAACCCAGGTCTTCATGCATGTTAGACGAGCATTTTAACCACTAGGCAAAACTCCCGGCCCCAGTGATGTCTTTCACATATCTTACATGCTAGCTTAAGCTCCCAGACTTAACAACAAAGAGGTTTTATTATAACAGTTCTAAACACTCATATATTTTGACCATATTCATTCTTTTTTTAATCTCTGCTCCTCTTGTTCATTTCTGGTTGCGTATCAAGCTCATGATTAAAAATGAAATTAATGTCCCCTAAGATATATTCCTCTTTGTTATGGCTTGTATCTAAAATGTTGCCCCAAAGCTATATGCTAAAGATTAGATTGCCTGCTGATATGCTTTTTACAAAGTGGTGGGATCATGAAAACTTTGTTCTCACCAAAGGATCAACCTACTCATGTGTCCATAATTTGATGAGCTATTGGGAAGGGATAAAAACTTTCCAATTTGAGCTGGGACTTAAGGTTGGTAAATGCATCCCTGAAATGTGTCCTTGTAAATGATCTTTGTTCTGCTATCTTCTCTCTCCTATTTCTCTTCTATCTCTGCTCTCCAGTCTTCAATTCTCTTTCTCCTTCTTCCACTTCTCTCCTTTTTCTCTTCTCTCTCTCTGTCCTGCCTACTTAACGTGAATAAAGAGCTTCCTCCTCCACATACTCCTGCTAACATGATGTTCTGCTTCTCCCTAAAGCAGACTGAAACTCCAGAAAGTATATTCCAAAACAAATGTTGCCACTGTTATGCTGATTTTCTTAGGTATTTTGCCATAGAGCTAGAAGGCTAGCACATTCTTTTACTAGCTATTTTTTCATATATTTTTATTGTAATGAATAGAAGGGTTACATTATATTCACCAGATAGAAGATGCATTACTTCATAAACATTGATACCCTTTCTCATGTCTTGGTCCCCATTTCCCTCTCCCCACCCCCGCCCCTCATCTTGTTTTCCCCGCTTCCTTATCTATCCGATTTCAAATAACTAAATAAGCATATATACACTATATCTGATAACAAGGTGAAATACTGTAACAATATAAGATAGCAGAGGGACAGCAAAAGAGATGAGAGATAACATAGTACATTAAAGACAACAATCACTCATTATATGGCTTTTGTTTCTATATTCTGGAGGTCCTTTCATGTAGTGTCATACTATGTGGCCTTGTGTATCTAGGTTTTGCTCTATTGGAAATCTCTGCTAGGATAGCCCAAGGTATCTACTGATTATGACAAATGATGGAAACCATTGGGCCTATGTTCCTTTGAGTCTGGCTTACTTCACTTAATATGATTTTTTCCTAAGTCTTTCCATATCCTTACAGATGGGGCAATGTCATTCTTTCTGACAGCAGCCTAGAATTCCATTGTGTATAAATACTACATCTTGTTGATCCACTCATCAACTGAGGGGCATCTGGGTTGGTTCTATATCTTTGCTATAGTAAATAGTGCTATCTAGCTATTTTCTTTACCACTGCTTGCAATACTTCATTGATATCTCAGAGGCACACTCTGACTCAGCTTTCAGATATTAATGATTCTTTTATTTCTTTACACAAATAAAATTTTCCATTGTCCTTCAACTCTTCTACTCAGTAATCTTCAGTAGCTCTCTATTTCATCCAATAATAGGCCAAAATTTCTCCTGAACCAGGAAACAGAAACTTAAGTCTCTGAGCTAGCTAATTAAACTTCTAAATTTCAAAATCACCATCTATGCATATGTGTGGACATTTATATAGTAATATTCAAATGGTAAAAGATTCTTTATAATCTTTTCTATTCACCTAATGAATTATTCACATCATCATATAATCTTCTACTCCTTGGTTATGATTCCCACTGTGATCTCATTAACAATTCGTTATGGATCCCATTTCTTCTAAGTTTCTCTTATTTCTACTTAGGATGGTTTTCTCACACCAGTAACCTTATGTTTGACCTAATTTTGAAACTATTTTCTGACCCTGATCGAGAGCTCAGACATCAAAAAGATATTCACCATCTTTCTAGAAACTGGCTTTGGTTTAACCCTAAAATGAGTAAATAGGTGTTCTTCATGAACTGCACTCAAAGCTTACTTGCTACTTAAAGCAAGACCTCAAAAAACATCACAACTCATAAAATCAGTAATATCCCAGAGTTCTTTTGTAAAGAACTTCAAGCATTTACATATATGAAATGAAACTGATGTGCAGTCAAAAGGACAGAAACAGATGGTTCTGCCATCACTTAATATGACACTTGTTTCTCCAGGCTGGTGAACAGAAGGAACCAGTTGTAGAAGGTGAAAAGGGTCTTGCAATTTAGAACCCACTGAAGTATAAAATGCCACCAAACTTGTCTCAAATTAAAACACATTTTAGTTTCTTCATTTGAAATCCTATACTGCGTAAGATTAAAAATCTCATAACTACCCAGATTTAAACTCTGAGCTTCTGATCATCTGAGGCCTGAAAATACTGGTTTGTGATGAACAGGTCTTAGGAAAACAGAAGGGGCATTTCAAATTCAAGATAAAACTATATCCATTGAAAATCTATATAACTGTCCAAACAAGAGTTTTCAAGATAAAATATCCAATTTATTTTAAAGTAAGATGTTTTAAATGTTCATATTCACCAAGTTTCACCAACTTACATATTCCTTTATGTAACAGTGATTTATTGATAAGAAATAATACAGTATAATGAACAGAGCACAATATCTGGTATTGTATACCTTGGGTTTCCTTTCCTACCTCCCCTACTTGTTGATTCTGTAGATCTATAGTCCTGGAATAGAAGCCTGGCTTTAGAAGATTCACTTTTCTCTACTGTCATGAAGCAGAATGTAGCATGTAAGTCCAGACAGTATTTGGCATTTTCTGAGCAACTACGTATAAACTCACCTCCTTCACTCACGTTCCTTCTCCTGCCATGTCCTATCATGCACATGTTGAGCACAGTTCAACTCCAAAGTTCAGAGTGTGAAAAAGTTCAAACTTTATACTTAATGCTATGAATATTATCTCTCAGCCCAGAAAGCAGAATCACAATTCTGCCATTCTTTGGTGTCACTACTTTTCATCATTCACACTGCAGCTTAAATTTTGCACCCAAGAAAAGTCTAAATCACCAAGTTTGTACATTTTTATATTATATATCTGACAGTACAGTGACTAGGATTCATGTAGCCCATTATAATTCTCAGTTGTTCATCTTTTCTTAGAGCCTGGTTATTTTCTTTGGTGTCTAAAGTTATTTCATTAGGTCCAAACAAGATAAAATGATTTGCATTTCCATACAGAATTACAGGATTTTCCCATGCTTTGACTACTTGTACTTATTTAATTAATTTATAGAGTTATTTATTTTCGCTGTCATACAAGCTTTGAACTCAGGGCCTTGGGCTTACTAAGCTGGTACTGACTCTGTAACTGAGTCAAGTCTCTAGTCCTGTTTTTTAAGAGTCTCATTTAACTCCCAAGCACACACTCAAGTCACAATTGACTTACTTTATGCTTCTCATAGGTGCTGGGCTAAGAAACACAAACCACCATGTCTATGGCTTGTGAAAGTGATACACACATTTCAGGGCTGGCCTCAAGCTGTGTCCTCCAATATTTCCCTCCCCAGAATCTAAGATGACAGGTGTGAGCTACCGGTAACCCCACTTGACTTATTACAATTTTTTTTTGCCAGTCCTGGGCTTGGGCTCAGGGCTTGAGCACTGTCTTTGTACTTTCTGAAGGCTAGCACTCTACCATTTGAGCCTCAGCACCACTTCCGACTTTTTGCTATGTATCTGGGGTACCAAGGAATTGAACCCGTGTCTTCGTGCATGCTATGCGAGCACTCTACCACTAGACCAAACCCCGGCCCTTACAATTTTTTTTATAATTTGAAAGCAGTTCAAGAAAAGAGATTACTCCTCAGAAACCACCAGCTCTCACAAAGTGCCTTACACAAAATCAACCAATTCTATAGAAGCCTTAAATAAATTAGTGTGTATATCCTTCTACTTCAGTTCTGCAATTCCACCTGCTCATAATTCTCCAACTATGCCTCAAATAGGTTTATATTTAATGTTATTAATGGCTTCATGTTATTCCTCCTCTTAGAAATAGCAGTTTTACACATGTCTTATTAACGATGGATTTCTGTCATTAGACAGAGCTCAGTGTATAAAAAATTTTGGAACTCTCTGTTGTGTCCAAACCCTATGACATATATCACCATCCAATCTGCCTGTGTACAACAACAGTTCTCCTTTCACTTTCAAAGTATTTCTACTTTTGATAGTTGCTATCATTCCCAGTTCAAGAATGCCTACAAAAGGAAGAAAGAAGAATCTAATTAAACCAAAAAGAACAGCTAAGTGGAAGGAAAATATTATCTATTGCCCACATATTGACATTCTTATGAATTATTCAACTTGGATTTGTGCAAAACCTCCCAAACTGTGATTGCATCTGTATGGATAGATGCCTTTGGAACATCGTGGGAGTGTGATTCTTTAGGTAGGAAGTAGTTACAGTGGAAATTTCTGTGGTGCTATCATCTACATGCCAAAGAGTTCTGTGGTTTGTTTTTGCTTTTGGAGAGACTGGTGATTGGTCAGGGTGAAAGGAGAGTCTCTAAATTCATCATTTCCAAGCAATACGAAGCCTGGGTTCTATCATTTATTTCTTGTATGTTTGTCTATTATCTCTCATTTGTCATACTAAGCTACTTCAGGAACTCCTCTTCATAGATATTTGTCTGCTATCTGCTATTCTAAACAAGAAATAATTTGGGGATCATGTAAGGTGATCTATTTGAGGCAATCCTGCTGAGAAACACTAACGTGGGATTTGCTGGCTCCCACTCTGTATTCAGCAGCATTGTGACATAGTTTATAGACTTCATTTTATTCTCTCCCTTATTTCCTTTTTCTCAATCACAACATGAACTAGGGTAGATTTAATAGTTTATAAATAATTCTGACACCTAAAGTAAGGTTTTGTTTTTTCTTGCTTTTTACTTAACCAAGAACAGAGATTGTTATGGTTATGCTCCGTGCCACCTTATTAAAACAAAGAGCCCAAACAGCCCAAACTAAATTTTCATCTGACAGATAATTCAACAGACTCATTTTAATATTCTGCTTAGCAACTGCAGTTTTACGGATACATACTGCCCTCTGCAAAGATGCACTGCATCCAGGGACAGAGGAAGAAAAACATTCTCCAAGTCCTTCATGTACATGGAAAATATATTCATTAATATATCCTACCACTCATTGAAGAAGGAAAATAGTTGTGAGGCCTAAGCCCTTCCCTCCTACTCTACTAGCTTGGCCCGGGGCTGCTGGGCACCAGAGGCAGAGAGACTTGCTTTTAACACACATTTCATTTTAAAGATGCTGACAGTCTCCATTTGCTGACAGTGAAAAGCGAATGCTTTATGATCATGCAGGTTACCACGGACTAGTAAATTCCCTATTGCAAAAAATAAGCCACAATTTAGCTTTTAACGTAAGCTGTTACTCTCAAGGATATAGAATTTGCTACAACTACACTATGGCTCAAATAACTAGAGATGGAAGGACAGAAATTGTGTAAATATGTCTATTTAAGAACAATATGAAATTCCATATGTAATACGCCAAACAGAAAACAGAAAAACATTTGCCTAATAGTAAAGAAGAAAGAACTGAACAAACAACATCAACTGAAGAAAAAATATTTTAATATGATTCTGTTGTTACTCTTAATATGTTGTAAAGAGGGGTAACCATTTCATAAGGTAAATAATGACAATTCTTTGTGTTTGCTGGTTCTGGGGTCTGAACTCAGGAACTGGGCATGATCACAGACCATTTTTGCTTAAGGATAGCTCTCTACCACTTGAGACAGAGCTCTACTTCTGGAAATTTGGGTGGCTAATTAGAAATAAGGTTCTCAAAAGACTTTCCTGCTAAGCTGGCTTAGAACCATGATCCTCAGATATCAGGCTCCTGAAGAAATTAGGATTACAGGCATGAACCAGCAAAATTTAGCTGAGTACAAGTTTCCAACTTCCTTCCTCTCATCTCTGACAAGATACACAGAAGAATAGCATTTTTTAAATTTAAAATGAAACTTGATTGCAAAACCTAGAACTTTTGAACATTTAAGGAATTTTGCTACATTAACTGAGGTAAGAGTTTTATACCCATAAGGGTATATTTGGAAAGTACCATATTCTCTCTAGTAGGGAACATGAATACCAAAAGATGTTCCCTTCACCATCAAACTGTCAAATCTTGCAAAACTACCAGACAGAATTTTGGCATAAGTATCAGCTTCTAGAAGAAAGTAGGAAATGCTTTCAATAAGCTTGCAAATTTGAGTCTAGCACTTCAATTCAATAACTAATAAATATTTGAACTCTACTTACAGTAATTTTCACATTACTATGACGTCTCACAACAGATGGTTGTTAATTGATTCAATTGTTGTCTGAAAAACAGTACATCAAGAATAGTAGTCTTTCCTTCAAAACTTTGATTTCACATACAAAATAATTTAGCAGGGCCAAGTCATTTGAACAAATTTTAAAACATCTCTTTAGCAGAAATTTCCTTATGCTAATTAAATTGGAATACAAAATTCATCTTCAATATACTATATTTCCTCCACTCATTCTAACATATATCTTTCTAGTGCTGTGTCTAAGATTTAATTGAAATGGTGAACTGACCTCAACTTTTTCCTTCCCTAATCTCCATACATATCCATCAACAATTTTTGTAGAATACCTATTCTTTTTAATGAATTTTAAATATATTTAGAAATGGTGTGATATTCTATTGTTCTTTATATTATGTAGTAAAGACCATATTATATACCTTTTGAAAAATCTCTCCAAAATCCCAGAAAATTGTTCTATCTCCAGTAAAGCAAAGTTAGATATAAGATAAACATTGGGAGCTCAGGTCTATAAGTGTGACATATTGTTTTCATTCTATTTCTGGCTTCTCTCTAGAGAACAGTTAATGTAGAGATCACATCTCTAGAGCTCATCTCTCTAGCTTGACCCTTCCTTATTTCTTACATATCCATTCTGATAATGTGCACCTTCATAATATACTTTTTAATACTGTAATTGCAAAGATTGGAAAAGGGGTAGATTTAGTTCTTTTGACAATAGAGGTGAATTCTAGGGTGATTATATTTAAGGTAATTACTAGCTATCCACATTGGTGGAAGCATCACCTTGACAATAAAATTAAATTAAAAATAAATAAATATGAAATGTCTAAAGCCATTCGCACTAAAATCAGGAACGAGACAAGGATGCCCACTCTCTCCACTACTCTTTAACATAGTACTAGAATTCCTAGCCAGTGCAATAAGGCAAGAAGCAAGCATAAAGGGGATCCAAGTAGGGAAAGAGGAAATAAAACTATCCCTCTTTGCAGATGACATGATTCTTTATTTAAAAATCCTATAGATTCCACTCTCAAGCTCCTTGAGCTGATTCAAAACTTTGGAAGAGTAGCAGGCTATAAAATCAACCCTCAAAAATCAACTGCCTTCCTTTATGCCAACAGTGAGAGGAATGAGGCAATAATCAGGAAAGCAACTCCTTTCACAATAGCCTCAAAGAAAATGAAGTACCTAGGAATTTGCTTAACTAAGAATGTAAAGGACCTTTTTGATGAAAACTTTAAAACCCTAAAAAAGGAAATTAAAGCAGAACTAAGGAAATGGAAAACCTTCCATGCTCCTGGATTGGAAGAATCAACATTGTGAAAATGACAATCTTGCCAAGGGCTATCTACAAATTCAATGCAATACCCATCAATATCCCAATGGCATTCTTTAAAGAAATAGAAGAGGCAATTCAAAATTTCATATGGAATAATAAAAGACCCCATATAGCAAAAACACTTCTTAGCAGAAAGAACAGCGCTGGAGGAATTTCAATTCCAAACTTTAGACTCTATTACAAAGCTCTAATTCTCAAAACAGCTTGGTACTGGCACAAGAACAGGCCTGAAGACCAATGGAATAGAACTGAGGACCCAGATATTAAACCACAGACCTATGGCCACCTAATCTTTGACAAGGGAGCCAAAAAAAATAGAATGGAAGAAAGACAGCCTCTTCAACAAGTTGTGCTGGCAGAACTGGTTAAGCACCTGCAGAAAACTAAAGTTGGATCCTTCTTTGTCTCCTTGCACTAGAATTAACTCCAAATGGATCAAAGACCTGGAGGTAAAAGCTGACACACTGAAAACTTTACAGGAAGGATTAGCAGATACACTAGGCCTCCTTGGCACAGGTCGAAACTTTCTTAATAAGGACCAAGAATCACAACAAATCAGAGAAAGGCTGGATAAGTGGGACTGCATTAAACTGCGGAGCTTTATGGCATGAGCCATACGGTACCCTGCTCTCAATAACCATTCTTTCCTCTATATTTCTTTGGGAATACAAAATACTATAAACACAAATTATTAATTTATATCCTAAATTCCTGAACCCATATTAAATACATAGAAAAAATTAATATATTCAATGGTTTCCCTCATTTGCCATAATCAGTAGAAACTTTGGACTCTCCTGGCAGATATTTGCAATAGAGAAAAACATTGATACAAAAAGGCCATATAGTAGGACACTGAATGAAAGGATCTCTAGGATGTAGAAACATGTCATATAATGAATGCTTGTTGTTCTTAAGGTACTATGTTATCTCTCATCTCTTTTGCTGTCCCTTGGTTATCTCATATTGTTACAGTATCTCACTTTGTTACCTGATATATCGGATATATTTGTATTTAGTTTTTTGAAATTGGATAGGGAACAGGGGAAAACAAGATGAGGGGTAGGGTTGGGGGGGAGGGAAATGGGTACCAAGACATGTGAAAGGGTATCAATGTATGGGAATTAATGCACCATCTATCTGGCAAATATCATGTAACCCTTCAATTAATTACAATAAAAATTATGAAAAAATTAATATATTATAAGTTCTAAATTATGATTTCTTTAATTTTTTATTGTAATTAGTAAAAGGGTCACATGATATTTGCCAGATAGAAGGTGCATTCATTCACATGCATTGATAACCTTTCACATGTCTTGGTACCCATTACCCTCCCCCCCGACCCCCCACCTGTCTTGGTTTTCCACCCTTCCTTATCAAATTTCAAATAACCAAGTACAAATAAATTCAATATATCAGATAACAAAGTGAGATACTGTAACAATATGAGATAACCAAGGGACAGCAAAGGAGATGAGAGACAACATAGTACATTAAGGACAACAGTGTTTCGTTATATGGCTTTTGTTTCAATATCCTCGAGGTCCTTTCAATTAGCTTCATACTATATGGCCTTATGTATCAAGATTTTGCTCTATTGCAGGTCTCTGCTGGTAGACCCCAAGGTTTCTACTGATTATGACAAATGAGGGAAACCATTGAGCCTAAGTTCCTTTGAGTCTGGCTTACTTCACTTAATATGATCTTTCCTAAGCCTTTCCATTTCCTAACAAATGGGGCGATGTCATTCTTTCTGACAGCAGCATAGAATTCCATTGTGTACAAATACCACAACTTGTTGATCCACTCATCAACTGAGGGACATCTAGGTTGGTTCCATATCTTTGCAATGGTGAATAGTGCTGCAATGAACATTGTTGTGCTAGTGGATTTATTGTGCCTTTGTTTCTGGATGGTTGGGTAAATGCCAAGTAGTGGAATTGCTGGGTCATAGGGGAGTTCTATGTTTAGCCTTTTAAGGCACTGCCACACTGCTTTCCATAGTGGTTGAACGAGTTTGCACTCCCACCAACAGTGTAGTAGTGATCCCTCCTGGCCACATCCCCTCCAGCATCGGTTGTTATTCGTTTTCCTGATCCTGGCCATACTAACTGGTGTGAGGTGGAATCTTAGAGTTGTTTTGATTTGCATTTCTTTTATGACCAGAGATGTTGAGCATTTCTTCATGTGTCTATAGGCCATTGTTCTTTCTTCTTCAGAGAAGACTCTCTTTAAGTCCTTGGCCCATTTTTAATGGGATGGTTGTTACTTTGGAGATTAGTTTTGGAGTGATTCAATTTTTTGAGTTCTTGACATATTTTAGATATGAGGCCTTTGTTCGTTGTTTGGTTGGTGAAGATCTTCTACCACTCCGTAGGCTCCTAATTAACTTACTAGCTATGTCCTTTGCCATACAAAAGCTCCGCAGTTTAATACAGTCCCACTTATCCAGCCTTTCTCTGATTTGTTGTGATTCTTGGTCCTTATTAAGAAAGTTTCGACCTGTGCCAAGGAGGCCTAGTGTATCTCCTATTCCTTCCTGTACAGTTTTCAGTGTGTCAGCTTTTACCTCCAGGGCTTTGATCCATTTGGAGTTAATTCTTGTGCAAGGTGACAAAGAAGGATCCAACTTTAGTTTTCTGCAGGTGCTTCACCAGTTCTGCAGCACAACTTCTTCAAGACGCTGTATTTCTTCCATTCTATTTTTTTGGCTCCCTTGTCATAGATTAGGTGGCCATAGGTCTGTGGTTTAATATCTGGGTCCTCAGTTCTATTCCATTGGTCTTCAGGCCTGTTCTTGTGCCAGTACCAAGCTGTTTTGAGAATTATAGCTCTGTAATAGAGTCTAAAGTTTGGAATTGAAATTCCTCCAGCACTGTTCTTTCTGCTAAGAAGTGTTTTTGCTATACGGGGTCTTTTATTATTCCATATGAAATTTTGGATTGCCTCTTCTATTTTTTTAAAGAATCGCATTGGGATGTTGATGGGTATTGCATTGAATTTGTAGATAGCCCTTGGCATGATTGTCATTTTCACAATGTTGATTCTTCCAATCCAGGAGCATGGGAGGTTTTCCCATGCTAGTATTTTAATAGTTTAACGGCCCTCAGAGTTTGCCATACAATTTTTAAGAGTAGATAAAACAGGCTTCCAAATCCCAGATCTCCTCCTTTTCTCTCTTTGTGTAAAACTGCTACAGAATAAAAATTTTATTGTACTGAACAGCTTTAAATAATTCAGATAACAGCAATGAACTACTTTTATGACACTATCTCGAATGCTTTCATGGGCATAAATACCTAGCTTTGTTTTAATGGGCTACACAAAAGTTTATCCTAAATTTGCAGTATTTGCAAAGGCCTTTAAGATACAGGATGTTTGTACAAGATGATGTATATGCCCTCATTGGATGGTGACTTTTGTCCCAGGTCAAAAAAAGTTAAGTTTAATCATATCAACATGCATCATTATAATATGCTAAATTAAAACCAAGGAAATATTTTATCCTCAGGTAACTCTTACTTTAATTTGAAAAGTCTCTCTGAAACAACGAGGAACTGAATTAGTTGGATTTATTTTTTTATTTTTATTAAGTTTACTTATCAAGGATATCTTGAGATTTTCCTGGATACAAGCCCAAGGTGCAGGAAGAATAAAACTTTTAGAGGCACAAAAGTTAAAGAATCTTTCCAAGATACTGCTCAATGGGTGTTAGCAACAGGATGTGTACATGATCACACTGAGTGAACACAGGTGGCTAGAAATGATGACAAAGAAGATTCTAATGTATACTAAGCACTTCCTACATTTCTCACTATTTTGAGCCTTCCATATACATCTAAACTTTTTAAATTTTTTTACATCTAAACTTTTGATAAACTTTTCTGAGATCACTCTTCTCAATTCACAGTCACAAAAACTGAGCACTAGAGATAGGGGTAATACCTGCAAAATCACACAGCTTCCAATGGCATGCATTCTGAACCCAAGAGTTGCTTGATTCCAACTCCATGTTTGGAGAGAAAGGAAATACTTATAATGACCAGAGATATGCCAAGGACTATCCAGCACAGCTGAAAGTCTACACTCACATTGGCTATATATATAAAATAGGAGAATCTAAAGCCAGATGGTTGTAAGGAGATGGAACATTCATGGACATCCTAATGGACATCCATTAATTCTTTTGCTCGGGAGTTTCTTCATGGTTATCTAAACCCCACACATATCATCAAGCTGCCAGCACTGACAGTCATCTAGAAAGTTCTACAGCCAGGGTCACTCCTACTGCCCAAATACTTTAGCCATCTGGAGTGAAATCAAATATTGAATTGTCAGTCATGGGTCTTGAACTCTGGCCTGGATGCAGCCCCTGATCACTTCAACTCAAGGCTAGTGCTCTACCACTTGAGCCAGAGCACCACTTCCAGTTTTCTGATGGCAAAGTGGAGATAAGAGTCTCATAGATTTTTGTGCCCAGACTAGCTTTGAACTGAGATCCTCAGATCTCAGCCTCTTGAGAATTACAGATGTAAGCCACCAGCACAAGGCTGACACTAACCTTTTAATTGACATGGATAAAGGAATAAGATCCTGCCATAGGGAATAGGAACAAATACACTCACACCTGTTATCAATCACTCCAAAGTGAACTGTGCACAAGAAGTCACTGAGAAAGAACCCCCAAATCAGAGGTCCTCCTTTTAAAATACTTCATTCAATATTTCACTTGGCTTAAGAATAAGCTGCAATAAATACTTCCACCAAACTAGCAACAATGCCCCTCATCTACTCCTATATACAAAGAAACCAATGAGGCTAATAGATATGAACTAAAACAATGGGGCAAGACTAAAGCAGCCACATGAAGCATCAGGGTGGCTGGCTAAAGGACAGGAGAGCAAGGGCTGTGCTGCAGAGGCCAGGAAGCCCAAGGCAGTAAGACCAGATCACATCACAAAATCCAAAGGAGAGGACTTGAGAGAACTGTTCTCTTCCTGATGGCTTCATTCCATTCATGATTCACATAGAAATATACCCTACTTCTGCATTCCACCTGTCTACCATGAAACGGCAGAAAGACAGAAATTAATACCCTCCAATAAAAAGTGACTAGTAATAGCAGTTACCATCATTTTAAATGGAATCATTATTCTATCTCATGTCAACAAGCTCTGCAGCAGAGGGGCACATTTTCAAAATCTTGACAAGTATTTTAAATCCAGATATCAGGTTTTTCTAGTTACAATAGCACACACAGGAAGCACTTACCTTCCTGACTATATATTGTCTTGGGTTTTAAACCCCCAGAGGGGAATGCTATATTCTACACTTAATTCTGAATAACCTTTTTCTTTTAAATAACTCATTGCTTTTATAAAGCAGATTATATATTTCAGTGGAGTTTTTCTATTATAACATTTTATTTGACTTTCATCGTCTTATCCCAAGTGTATAGACAGAAGCTGAAAAAGAATACTTTCCCAAGAACACATAGCTACTCAATACAAAAAATTAAGGTAAGAATCTTCTGATGTAAGGGAAACAAACCTAATTTTTCAGATTTGCTTATTTTCAACAACAACAAAAAAGCAACAGTGATTTTTATTGTATAGCCTCCCTCTTAAATTGACTACTCAGCCTAAATCATGGATCAGACACGAAGAAACCTTAAATAGAAGGTCTAGGACAATTACTGTTTAATCTTAGAAATTATTTTTTTTAATTTCAATATATAGAGGGGTTAGAGTTATATTCGCCAGATAGAGGATGCATTACTTCTCACACATTGATATCCCTTCTTATGTTTTTGTCTGCATTTCCCTCCCACTACCCCCTACCCTCATTTTCCCCTCCTATTTCAAAGAAACAACTAAACATCTATATAATATACCAGGTAACAAAGTGGGATAATGTAACAATATGAGATGAACCAAAGGGCAACATAAGAGAAGGGAGAAAAACATAATACATAAAGAGTAACTTATACTTAAAGTCTTGTTTCCATGTCCTGGAGGTCCATTAGTTTGGCCTCATCCTATATGGTCTTCTGTATCTAGGGTTTGAGCTATTGTAATCCTCTGCTAGGAGAGTTTTAGATGTGTACTAATTATTACAGATGAGGGAAACCATTGAGCCTATGTTCCTTTAGGTCTGGCTTACTTCACTTAATCTGAATTTTTCCAAGTCTTTCCCTTTCCTTACAAATGGTGTGATGTCATTCTTTCTGATGGCAGCATAGAATCCCACTATGTATAAATACCACATCTTGTTGATCCACTCATCAACTGAGGGGCACCCTGGTTGGTTCCATATCTTCGCTATGGTAAATAGTGCTGCAATGAACACTGTTGTTCTAGTGGATTTAGTATGTCCTTGTTTCTGGACCAATGGGTAAGTGCTCAGTAGTGGAATTGCTGGGTCTACAGGGGGCTCTATGATTAGCCTTTTGGGGAATCGTTATACTGCTTTCCATAGTGGTTGAACAAGTCTGCACTCCCACCAACAGTGTAGTAGTGTTCCCTCCTGGTCACATCCCCACCAGCATCTGTTGTTGTTAGAATTCTTGATTATGGCCATTCTAACTAGAGTGAGGTGGTATCTCAGAGTTTATGCATTTCTTTTATGTCCAGAGATGTCTAGCATTTCTTCATGTGCCTAGAGATCGTTCTTATTTCTTCTTCAAAGAAGTCTCTAAGTTTTTGGCCCATTATTTAATGGGATGGTTGTTTCTTTGGAGATTTGTTTTGGAGAGATTCAATTTTTTAGATATTTTAGATATGAGGCCTTTGTTGTATGGTTAGTAAAGATCTGTGGGCTTTCTATTTAACTTGCTAGTTATGTCCTTTGCCATACAGAAGTTCTGCAATTTAATGCAGTCCCATTTGTCCAAGCTATCTTTAAGTTGTTGTGTTTCTGTGTGTTTCTGTGTCTTTATTAAGTGTGTTTCTGGGTTTTTATTAAGAAAGGAGGACTCTCCTATTCCTTCTTGTAAAGTTTTTGAGGTGTATGCTTTTACCTCAAGGTCTTTGATCCATTTTGAATTAATCCTGGTGTGGGGTGACAAAGAAGGATCCAACTTTAGCTTTCTGCAGGTGCTTAGCCAGTTCTGCCAGCACCACTTGTTGAAGAGGATGTCTTTCTTCCATTCTATTTTTTGGCTCCCTTATCAAAGATTAGTGGCCATAGGTCTGTGGGTTGATATCTGGGTCTTCAGTTTTATTCCTTTGGTCCTCAGGCCTGTTCTTGTGCCAGTCCCAAACTGTTTATCTTAAAAACTGTTTTAAACGATAATGTAACCGATTGCTAATAAAGTGGAATGAGGATAGATCATTCCTCTAAGCAAGAATTTAATCTGGACTGATAAAGGTGGATTGTTAGTACAATGCTCTACTGAAAGACTTAAAAACAAAAGGAAGAAAAGGACAATGTCATGGATTGAAGGTGTGTGGGATGATATTTACTGATGTGGACTTCAGGAGCTAATGGGATTAGATTAGACCATTACAGTTGGGTTTTCATGATGGGATTGTATGCATATAAAAAGAAAGGCACTCCACTGCTGTATCTGTGTGGCCATAGGAGGACATAACCAGGACCTCACCAAGAACCTAACCCTCCTGAGCCCCTGATCTTGGGCATCCAGCTCCAAGAGCACTAAGGACTGAAACATCTCTAGTGTAACACCCCAACTATGGTATTCTGGAAGGGCACTCTGAGCAGGCTGAGAACAGTGCCGATGAACAGATGTCATCTGTGGCCACATTACAAGCTAAGTGTGGCAGCAATTCCACACACCAAGTGATCCCTGTCATTATGTGAAATTGTGACTCAACAGCCAAAGTAAAGTCATTTTTCTATACTGTCTTCTAAAAGATATGACAACAAAAATCTAGCTCTTAGTAAGTTCTAGTTACTGAAATACCACCAACCTCTAGCTTTTCAAAACACAGCTAATGAGTTAAATGGGGACCAAGACATGAGCAAGGGTATCAACGTTTGTGAAGTAATGTACCTTCTATCTAGTGAATATAATGTAACCCTTCTATTAATTATAATAAAAATATATTTAAAAATAAATAAAAACAAAAACACAGTTACATATATATATATATATATATATATATATGATAAATTAATGGAAAACTCGCAAGTACCACTACTCTATTTAGAGGACTGTCTCAACATAACACTTCTCTATGAGATGACATATACTAAGGACAATACCTATGCATCCGCCAGATGAATCCAAAAACCACCAATACTCACAAACCCTGTTCTGTGATGCCTTTCCACCTCAACAAAACACAGAAGCACTGGCTCTAACTTTGATAGTCTGAAGTATGACCACAGAGTAATATGCATTTTCTCCTTCATAATTTCACAGATCGATTTAGTCTATCCATGAAAAGCATGAGGTAGTAAGAAATTTACATTTTATGCCAAAACCAAATTTTCACTTTAGGAAAACTGTAAAGAATAAGGTTATTTACCTACCAAAGTAAGAATTTTCTTCATTTTTAAGCAAAGTTATTATAAATGTTTATCATATGAACTCAATAAGAAATCGAATTTTAAGTTTTAAGGAATAATAAAAGAACTCTATTTGTGACTCTCACCAAATATAATCGCAGATATTATATTTACATAAATGTATTTTTGAATTTCATATTGAAGTTAATATCAAAGTACTGGAGAATATATATTTGATAATATACATTATTCTAAACCCAGAAATATAGAATATATGATAGCTTCAGCTTCTGAAGAGCATTAATCATCAGGGTAGAGTATTTTAACTTAGCTAACATTGACTTTTTCTTCTTTTTGGCTAGACCTGGGGCTTAAGCTCAAGGACTGGGTACTGTTCTTGGACTTTTTCAAGGCTAGAGCTCTATCACTTGAGCCACAGCATGACTTCTGGCTTTTTCCATGTAAGTGGTACCAAGCAATCAAACCCAAGGCTTTGTGCGTGCTAGGCAAGCACTCTACCACTAGGCCACACTCCCAGCCCGTGAAGTCAAGATTTTGAGATCCAGAGAAAGAATTCTGTTAAGCAGTAAAGGCAAGGGATTTAAATCCTAACAGAGTAGAAGTCAAACTCTGCCCCTTCCACTTTCTGACTGTATAATCTGTAAGTGATCAGCAGTCAACCTGCTTCCTTATAATATGTGTACTTACCAAACATGTTGCCAGGTGGAATATCTGAGTTGAGATGAAGTGAAAAAGAAGTGAGAACAGTACCGCACTCACGATAAGAAGCCAATGGCAACCATTATTTAAGGAAAACAAGGAAACTTCTATATACAAATATATGTATAATTCTGTTGGTGGGAGTGCAAACTCGTTCAACCACTATGGAAAGCAGTGTGGCAGTGCCTCAAAAGGTTAAACATAGAACTCCCCTATGACCCAGCAATTCCACTACTTGACATTTACCCAACCATCCAGAAACAAGGACATACTAAATCCACTAGCACAACAATGTTCATTGCAGCACTATTCACCATAGCAAAGATATGGAACCAACCTAGAAGTCCCTCAGTTGATGAGTGGATCAACAATTTGTGGTATTTGTACACAATGGAATTCTATGCTGCTGTCAGAAAGAATGACATTGCCCCATTTGTTAGGAAATGGAAAGACTTAGAAAAAAATCATATTAAGTGAAGTAAGCCAGACTCAAGGGAACTTAGGCTCAATGGTTTCCCTCATTCGTCATAATCAGTAGAAACCTTGGGCTCTACTAGCAGAGATCTGCAATAGAGCAAAATCTTGATACATAAGGCCATATAATGTGAAGCTAATTGAAAAGACCTCCAGGATATTGAAACAAAAGCCATATAATGAATGATTGTTGTCCTTAATGTATTATGTTGTCTCTCATCTCCTTTGCTGTCCCTTGGTTATCTCATATTGTTATAGTATCTCACTTTGTTATCTGATATATTGAATATTTTTGTATTTGGTTATTTGAAATTTGATAGGGAAGGGGGGAAAACCAAGACAGGTGGAGGGTGTGGGGGGGGAGGAAAATGGGTACCAAGACATGTGAAAGGGTATCAATGTATGTGAATTAATGCACCTTCTATCTGACAAATATCATGTAACCCTTTTACTAATTACAATAAAAAAACAAATATGTGTATAATTACATATTGTATGTAATTATAATATAGAATTATATATAATTGCATATTAAACATTTATTATACAACTGCTTTCATGAGACATGTGGTAATTATTTCATGTATCTGTCCCCTTATTGGAGACCTAGCTCCCAGAGGCAGATTTCGCCTTTTTCCACATTTAATAAGGATCTTCATACATATTTGTTGCAGAATGATTTTTTACATGGAGTAAAGCTTAAGTGGCTATTATTTTTAAGCAATTATTTCCAATTATTTTATCTAAGAAGCAGAACTATGTAGCCCTGTATTCTACTTCAAATATTTAGAAGTATTTAGGATAAATTACCCTCTGAAAACTTCCATCAAATACAATACTAAAAGGGGAATCTGTTCCCAAGAAAAATAGGCTGTGCTATGCTTTTCAGCTGGTAGTAGAGTTCAAAGTCTCAAGGCAAGTATCGAGTTAATGTCTAACAACTGAACTGCTATTTCATTTTAAGTACTGACAGTGTTCTTAGCAATCGGCAAAGAAGAAAGGCTGTAATGTTCTTTCAGATACAGGGACAGAACTGTTGGTTCTGGGCTCTAACCCCTGCTGCATAATTTACATTCAGAAGGTTATTTTCAAAGCCAAAAGATCAAGGACTACAAAGGCTTCAAGTAAGAAATTTAGGAATTACTGTATCTAAAAGTCTTCATATTTTAAAACTGTCTTCACATGATAATAGGATTCTGAGTATAATGAAGAAAAGAAAGTCTTCACTTTTCCCCCTGGAAAATGAATTTTTCCCATGGGGAATGACCTGAACTAGTTTAAAGTTATGTTCATAGATATTTCATGGGTTGCAGTTAACTACAGAGTGCTGAAGGAGTGGACATGTTTCTGGAATCCTGACTCAACTAAACTGAATCAAAGCAGAAGCTCTGAGTACCCCCTCACACCTGCTTCCGAAGCTGCATCCAGGGCTTACCTGGCCTAGACAAAGCTCAGCAAATCTCTGAAGGTGGGTGCTCAATTACAGCAGGAAGAGGCTACCTCCCATCAGTTAATCTAACATCTGCCTGGAAAGCTAGAAGTGTTGACTGTGATCTAGATCAGAAAACAAGGTGGTAAGTTTGCAGTAAGGAGGCAAAGAAGGAAGGTGAAGTGTACAGTAGAGACAACAAAGGCTACCACAACCACTTAGGTAAGAGTTCTGACCAGCCATTTCAACTGTCTCCAACTTACTACTCTAGAAGGATCTTCTTCTCGCTAGGGTATTGTGCTCAGCGTTTGGAGTTCTTTACTTTCCCCTTCTCTACCTGTGGCCTTAGGAATTGAATCCATTTCAAGTAGTGCCTATGCACTGATGTGATCCCCAGTGTTCATCTTGAGTACTGCCTGTGCTCTTTTGATATGGACATGTGGGCCATCTAATGCACCACTGCTAATACAGGACCCTTGAACATGTGCCCCACGTCAGCCATCCCAGCCAGTCAGAATCAATGGCAGCACCACCTACTTACTTCTGTTTTCCCCAACAACATTCTAGTCAAAACAACTCTTCCCTGTCACTCCCAAAGGTCTTCCACAGGCACCTTTGTTCCCTAGCATTCATTCCCCACACTGCCAGACCCAGGCATTTCCTTTTCTTTTGAAGAACAGCAACTTCACAATCACAATTCTGAGGAAACATTTACTATGGTTTACCTCTGCTCCTAGAACCAACTCTTACTGTAGTCAAAAGTCCCTGCATCATCTGTTCCCTCCCAATGACCACTTTTCCTCCTCCTCCTCTATTCAAAATATACCAGTGCCTTGAGCATGGGAAGTCCCATTGGAACGGAGCCCATGAAGTCATTCTCTTTTCACTCTTAGGGAAAGGATTTTAAATAAAATTCACTGTGTACAAAATTTCTCTTGGATGCTATATCATAATCTCTGGTTTGGTTCTTTGTACACTGTCCCTCTTTCTGTCCTGGAAGTCAGTCCTTCAAAACCCTTGTCATTGCAAATTCCTCTCCTTATCTGGAAATTATGTTCCCATCTCCACACAGGATCCACTGCTTTTCCCTATACAGGACTGACAGTGATCCACAATTAAATATTCCAGGATGCGTTCTGATTTGATTACTCATTCTAGTAAAAGGCCACATGGGGCTTTAACAAAACACTGCACAGTGGGAGAAGGGTTTGGCAATTCAAATCAAGATGATCCTGAAGACTTTGCATATATTTGTTTCCTCCATTAGTCTGCTCTCTGAACATACAATATTTACTGCCTCCATTGGTATGCTCTCTATACATATATTTACTGCCCCTGTAGTATATCAGGCATCATATACATTTTGAAGGGTGACTATCAGCAAATGTACGTGAAAAGTACACCTTACTCCTGCAACCACTCATGATACTCATATGTCCAAATACACTTCAAATGACAACCAGTATCTGCTCTAATGCAAATTGATCTGCAAACCTTACTTTGTTCATAGTACACATAACATATTACATTTTAATGTAGATCTGTTTCATTATCTCTGTACATGCTCTTTTCCACATCAAATTAGGTCTTATCCTTCTGTATCACAAGAGTAGACTATAGCACAGTATAAGCAACACAAATATTTGCCTCACATTTCCAACTCAAAAGACACAAAATGACTGGGAAATAAACCTTCAAAATATCTCTGTTTTTCCATTTACCTTCATCCAAATTCCACTCCACCCCCCATTTCCTCATGACCGCTTTCAATTGTTAAAAGGAGCACATCATGGAGGGAGGAGGATGGATTTTTCTTCTACTCTATAAATACATACTTCGTAGACATATGTATATAAATATACATATTGCATAAGCAAATTTAATGTATCTTAAAATATAATTTATAAGAGGACAACACTTTTCCAAATGCAACTCAGCAATATGAATTTTTAAAGTAGGGTTGTTTCACAGTCATTGGGTGACTGAAAGGTGACTTTCACCCGCAACTACATTAGTTAGTCAGCAATTCAATTTTCTCAGATCTGTAAGAGGGGGTAATAGCTGCAAATTGTCCTGACATATGCTACCAGCTGCTTCTGTAAAGCAACAGTTATACAACTTGCTCTCTCTCAGTTTGAAGCAGAAAGAAAAAAATTTTTCTTTAACAGTTATTTTCCATTTTCAAGTTTGGTATTAAAAGTCTGAAACTGCCTCTGTGCACAGTACACAAAAGCCAGTTCACAAAAGCTACTCTGATACATAATTTTAACTGCTGACTCATTTTTTCACAATTTGACCACATTTTAATGTTTCCATGAAATTTTACACTACATCTGAAATAATACCGCATTTTTTCAAGAACTGTTCAGATCCCTCACTTCTTGAAGCCTAAAAACCATGGTGAGTGGTGTGTTCAGTGTATAATGCAGGGAGTACTTGCCACAGGTCCAAGCAGGAGAAACTGAAGTTCCAGGAAATCAGAATGTGACTACTACAAAATGAGTGTCTTGATTCCTGTTCCTTCATTCAACAACAGTAACATTCAACTCCACATGAGAAAACCATTCCTATCAGGAAATCATTCTACCTTTAATTCATGCTATTTATCCAAACTCAACAACACCACCTGTGATTTTCATGGTCTCCAGAGTGTCATGCTATGCTCTGTTCTTATAACTCAGTCTTACTCCCAAGGCATGGCCCACTGACTATCTTCTCCTGGGAGGACTTCCTCGAAATTCTTCAGCAGCCCATTCTCCAGCTCAGAATCATTTTTAGTATATTTTTATTGTAATTAATAGAAGGGCTATATTATATTCACCAGATAGAAGATGCTTTACTTCATAAATATTGATACCCTTTCTCATGTCTTGGTCCCCATTTCCCTCCCTCCACCCCTAACCCTCATCTTGCTTTCCCCCCTTCCCTATCCAATTTCAAATAACCAAATAAACATATATACAATATATCAGATAACAAGGTAAAATACTGTAACAATTCGAGGTAACTAAGGGACAGCAAAAGAGATGAGAGATAACATAGTACATTAAGGACAACAATCACTCATTATATGGTTTTTGTTTCTATATCCTGGAGGACTTTTCATTTAGCATCATACTATATGGCCTTATGTATCTAGGTTTTATTCTATTGGAAATCTCTGCTAGGAGAGCCTAAGGTTTCTACTGATTAGGACAAATGAGGGAAACCATTGAGCCTATGTTCCTTTGAGTCTGGCTTACTTCACTTAAAATGATTTTATTCTAAGTCTTTCCATATCCTTACAAATGGGGCGATGTCATTCTTTCTGACAGCAGCATAGAATTCCATTGTGTATAAATACCACATCTTGTTGATCCACTCATTAACTGAAGGGCATTTGGGTTGGTTCCATATCTTTGCTATGGTAAATAGTGCTGCAATGAATGTCATTGTGATAGTGGATGTGGTATGTCCTTGTTTCTGGACAACAGGGTAAATGCCAACTAGTGGAATTGCTGGGTCATAGGGGAGCTCTATGTTAAGTCTTTTGAGGAACCACCTGTCAGGAAGGCTCTTTTCCTTTGTTTTGCAGAAACTGTTCTGTATTCAAACAGAACCCTACCTGTATTACTCACTTCTGGAAAGGATTGTACTGCACCACCTAGCAAAAACACTGAGAAACTTCAGCTTCCTGAGCAACTAGCTGCAAAAAACTATGAAACATAAGTAATACACTACTTCGTTTTTTTTTTGCCAGTCCTGGGCTTTAGCTCAGGGCCTGAACACTGCCCTTGGACTTTCTCAAGTTTAGAGCTCTACCACTTGAGCCTCAGCACCACTTCCGGCTTTTTTTCTATGTATGTGGTACCGAGGAATCGAACCCAGGTCTTCATGCATGTTAGACGAGCACTTTAACCACTAGGCAAAACTCCCGGCCCCAGTGATGTCTTTCACATATCTTACATGCTAGCTTAAGCTCCCAGACTTAACAACAAAGAGGTTTTATTATGACTGTTCTAAACACTCATATATTTTGACCATATTCATTCTTTTTTTAATCTCTGCTCCTCTTGTTCATTTCTGGTTGCGTTTCAAGCTCATGATTAAAAATGAAATTAATGTCCCCTAAGATATATTCCTCTTTGTTATGGCTTGTATCTAAAATGTTGCCCCAAAGCTATATGCTAAAGATTAGATTGCCTGCTGATATGCTTTTTACAAAGTGGTGGGATCATGAAAACTTTGTTCTCACCAAAGGATCAACCTACTCATGTGTCCATAATTTGATGAGCTATTGGGAAGGGATAAAAACTTTCCAATTTGAGCTGGGACTTAAGGTTGGTAAATGCATCCCTGAAATGTGTCCTTGTAAATGATCTTTGTTCTGCTATCTTCTCTCTCCTATTTCTCTTCTATCTCTGCTCTCCAGTCTTCAATTCTCTTTCTCCTTCTTCCACTTCTCTCCTTTTTCTCTTCTCTCTCTCTGTCCTGCCTACTTAACGTGAATAAAGAGCTTCCTCCTCCACATACTCCTGCTAACATGATGTTCTGCTTCTCCCCAAAGCAGACTGAAACTCCAGAAAGTATATTCCAAAACAAATGTTGCCACCGTTAAGCTGATTTTCTTAGGTATTTTGCCATAGAGCTAGAAGGCTAGCACATTCTTTTACTAGCTATTTTTCCATATATTTTTATTGTAATGAATAGAAGGGTTACATTATATTCACCAGATAGAAGATGCATTACTTCATAAACATTGATACCCTTTCTCATGTCTTGGTCCCCATTTCCCTCTCCCCACCCCCGCCCCTCATCTTGTTTTCCCCACTTCCTTATCTATCCGATTTCAAATACCTAAATAAGCATATATACACTATATCTGATAACAAGGTGAAATACTGTAACAATATAAGATAGCAGAGGGACAGCAAAAGAGATGAGAGATAACATAGTACATTAAAGACAACAATCACTCATTATATGGCTTTTGTTTCTATATTCTGGAGGTCCTTTCATGTAGTGTCATACTATGTGGCCTTGTGTATCTAGGTTTTGCTCTGTTGGAAATCTCTGCTAGGAGAGCCCAAGGTATCTACTGATTATGACAAATGATGGAAACCATTGGGCCTATGTTCCTGTGAGTCTGGCTTACTTCACTTAATATGATTTTTTCCTAAGTCTTTCCATATCCTTACAGATGGGGCAATGTCATTCTTTCTGACAGCAGCCTAGAATTCCATTGTGTATAAATACTACATCTTGTTGATCCACTCATCAACTGAGGGGCATCTGGGTTGGTTCTATATCTTTGCTATAGTAAATAGTGCTATCTAGCTATTTTCTTTACCACTGCTTGCAATACTTCATTGATATCTCAGAGGCACACTCTGACTCAGCTTTCAGATATTAATGATTCTTTTATTTCTTTACACAAATAAAATTTTCCATTGTCCTTCAACTCTTCTACTCAGTAATCTTCAGTAGCTCTCTATTTCATCCAATAATAGGCCAAAATTTCTCCTGAACCAGGAAACAGAAACTTAAGTCTCTGAGCTAGCTAATTAAACTTCTAAATTTCAAAATCACCATCTATGCATATGTGTGGACGTTTATATAGTAATATTCAAATGGTAAAAGATTCTTTATAATCTTTTCTATTCACCTAATGAATTATTCACATCATCATATAATCTTCTACTCCTTGGTTATGATTCCCACTGTGATCTCATTAACAATTCGTTATGGATCCCATTTCTTCTAAGTTTCTCTTATTTCTACTTAGGATGGTTTTCTCACCCCAGTAACCTTATGTTTGACCTAATTTTGAAACTATTTTCTGACCCTGATCGAGAGCTCAGACATCAAAAAGATATTCACCATCTTTCTAGAAACTGGCTTTGGTTTAACCCTAAAATGAGTAAATAGGTGTTCTTCATGAACTGCACTCAAAGCTTACTTGCTACTTAAAGCAAGACCTCAAAAAACATCACAACTCATAAAATCAGTAATATCCCAGAGTTCTTTTGTAAAGAACTTCAAGCATTTACATATATGAAATGAAACTGATGTGCAGTCAAAAGGACAGAAACAGATGGTTCTGCCATCACTTAATATGACACTTGTTTCTCCAGGCTGGTGAACAGAAGGAACCAGTTGTAGAAGGTGAAAAGGGTCTTGCAATTTAGAACCCACTGAAGTATAAAATGCCACCAAACTTGTCTCAAATTAAAACACATTTTAGTTTCTTCATTTGAAATCCTATACTGCGTAAGATGAAAAATCTCATAACTACCCAGATTTAAACTCTGAGCTTCTGATCATCTGAGGCCTGAAAATACTGGTTTGTGATGAACAGGTCTTAGGAAAACAGAAGGGGCATTTCAAATTCAAGATAAAACTATATCCATTGAAAATCTATATAACTGTCCAAACAAGAGTTTTCAAGATAAAATATCCAATTTATTTTAAAGTAAGATGTTTTAAATGTTCATATTCACCAAGTTTCACCAACTTACATATTCCTTTATGTAACAGTGATTTATTGATAAGAAATAATACAGTATAATGAACAGAGCACAATATCTGGTATTGTATACCTTGGGTTTCCTTTCCTACCTCCCCTACTTGTTGATTCTGTAGATCTATAGTCCTGGAATAGAAGCCTGGCTTTAGAAGATTCACTTTTCTCTACTGTCATGAAGCAGAATGTAGCATGTAAGTCCAGACAGTATTTGGCATTTTCTGAGCAACTACGTATAAACTCACCTCCTTCACTCACGTTCCTTCTCCTGCCATGTCCTATCATGCACATGTTGAGCACAGTTCAACTCCAAAGTTCAGAGTGTGAAAAAGTTCAAACTTTATACTTAATGCTATGAATATTATCTCTCAGCCCAGAAAGCAGAATCACAATTCTGCCATTCTTTGGTGTCACTACTTTTCATCATTCACACTGCAGCTTAAATTTTGCACCCAAGAAAAGTCTAAATCACCAAGTTTGTACATTTTTATATTATATATCTGACAGTACAGTGACTAGGATTCATGTAGCCCATTATAATTCTCAGTTGTTCATCTTTTCTTAGAGCCTGGTTATTTTCTTTGGTGTCTAAAGTTATTTCATTAGGTCCAAACAAGATAAAATGATTTGCATTTCCATACAGAATTACAGGATTTTCCCATGCTTTGACTACTTGTACTTATTTAATTAATTTATAGAGTTATTTATTTTCGCTGTCATACAAGCTTTGAACTCAGGGCCTTGGGCTTACTAAGCTGGTACTGACTCTGTAACTGAGTCAAGTCTCTAGTCCTGTTTTTTAAGAGTCTCATTTAACTCCCAAGCACACACTCAAGTCACAATTGACTTACTTTATGCTTCTCATAGGTGCTGGGCTAAGAAACACAAACCACCATGTCTATGGCTTGTGAAAGTGATACACACATTTCAGGGCTGGCCTCAAGCTGTGTCCTCCAATATTTCCCTCCCCAGAATCTAAGATGACAGGTGTGAGCTACCGGTAACCCCACTTGACTTATTACAATTTTTTTTGCCAGTCCTGGGCTTGGGCTCAGGGCTTGAGCACTGTCTTTGTACTTTCTGAAGGCTAGCACTCTACCATTTGAGCCTCAGCACCACTTCCGACTTTTTGCTATGTATCTGGGGTACCAAGGAATTGAACCCGTGTCTTCGTGCATGCTATGCGAGCACTCTACCACTAGACCAAACCCCGGCCCTTACAATTTTTTTTATAATTTGAAAGCAGTTCAAGAAAAGAGATTACTCCTCAGAAACCACCAGCTCTCACAAAGTGCCTTACACAAAATCAACCAATTCTATAGAAGCCTTAAATAAATTAGTGTGTATATCCTTCTACTTCAGTTCTGCAATTCCACCTGCTCATAATTCTCCAACTATGCCTCAAATAGGTTTATATTTAATGTTATTAATGGCTTCATGTTATTCCTCCTCTTAGAAATAGCAGTTTTACACATGTCTTATTAACGATGGATTTCTGTCATTAGACAGAGCTCAGTGTATAAAAAATTTTGGAACTCTCTGTTGTGTCCAAACCCTATGACATATATCACCATCCAATCTGCCTGTGTACAACAACAGTTCTCCTTTCACTTTCAAAGTATTTCTACTTTTGATAGTTGCTATCATTCCCAGTTCAAGAATGCCTACAAAAGGAAGAAAGAAGAATCTAATTAAACCAAAAAGAACAGCTAAGTGGAAGGAAAATATTATCTATTGCCCACATATTGACATTCTTATGAATTATTCAACTTGGATTTGTGCAAAACCTCCCAAACTGTGATTGCATCTGTATGGATAGATGCCTTTGGAACATGGTGGGAGCGTGATTCTTTAGGTAGGAAGTAGTTACAGTGGAAATTTCTGTGGTGCTATCATCTACATGCCAAAGAGTTCTGTGGTTTGTTTTTGCTTTTGGAGAGACTGGTGATTGGTCAGGGTGAAAGGAGAGTCTCTAAATTCATCATTTCCAAGCAATACGAAGCCTGGGTTCTATCATTTATTTCTTGTATGTTTGTCTATTATCTCTCATTTGTCATACTAAGCTACTTCAGGAACTCCTCTTCATAGATATTTGTCTGCTATCTGCTATTCTAAACAAGAAATAATTTGGGGATCATGTAAGGTGATCTATTTGAGGCAACCCTGCTGAGAAACACTAACGTGGGATTTGCTGGCTCCCACTCTGTATTCAGCAGCATTGTGACATAGTTTATAGACTTCATTTTATTCTCTCCCTTATTTCCTTTTTCTCAATCACAACATAACTAGGGTAGATTTAATAGTTTATAAATAATTCTGACACCTAAAGTAAGGTTTTGTTTTTTCTTGCTTTTTACTTAACCAAGAACAGAGATTGTTATGGTTATGCTCCGTGCCACCTTATTAAAACAAAGAGCTCAAACAGCCCAAACTAAATTTTCTATCTGGCAGATAATTCAACAGACTCATTTTAATATTCTGCTTAGCAACTGCAGTTTTATGGATACATACTGCCCTCTGCAAAGATGCACTGCATCCAGGGACAGAGGAAGAAAAACATTCTCCAAGTCCTTCATGTACATGGAAAATATATTCATTAATATATCCTGCCACTCATTGAAGAAGGAAAATAGTTGTGAGGCCTAAGCCCTTCCCTCCTACTCTACTAGCTTGGCCCGGGGCTGCTGGGCACCAGAGGCAGAGAGACTTGCTTTTAACACACATTTCATTTTAAAGATGCTGACAGTCTCCATTTGCTGACAGTGAAAAGCGAATGCTTTATGATCATGCAGGTTACCACGGACTATTAAATTCCCTATTGCAAAAAATAAGCCACAATTTAGCTTTTAACGTAAGCTGTTACTCTCAAGGATATAGAATTTGCTACAACTACACTATGGCTCAAATAACTAGAGATGGAAGGACAGAAATTGTGTAAATATGTCTATTTAAGAACAATATGAAATTCCATATGTAATACGCCAAACAGAAAACAGAAAAACATTTGCCTAATAGTAAAGAAGAAAGAACTGAACAAACAACATCAACTGAAGAAAAAATATTTTAATATGATTCTGTTGTTACTCTTAATATGTTGTAAAGAGGGGTAACCATTTCATAAGGTAAATAATGACAATTCTTTGTGTTTGCTGGTTCTGGGGTCTGAACTCAGGAACTGGGCATGATCACAGACCATTTTTGCTTAAGGATAGCTCTCTACCACTTGAGACAGAGCTCTACTTCTGGAAATTTGGGTGGCTAATTAGAAATAAGGTTCTCAAAAGACTTTCCTGCTAAGCTGGCTTAGAACCATGATCCTCAGATATCAGGCTCCTGAAGAAATTAGGATTACAGGCATGAACCAGGAAAATTTAGCTGAGTACAAGTTTCCAACTTCCTTCCTCTCATCTCTGACAAGATACACAGAAGAATAGCATTTTTTAAATTTAAAATGAAACTTGATTGCAAAACCTAGAACTTTTGAACATTTAAGGAATTTTGCTACATTAACTGAGGTAAGAGTTTTATACCCATAAGGGTATATTTGGAAAGTACCATATTCTCTCTAGTAGGGAACATGAATACCAAAAGATGTTCCCTTCACCATCAAACTGTCAAATCTTGCAAAACTACCAGACAGAATTTTGGCATAAGTATCAGCTTCTAGAAGAAAGTAGGAAATGCTTTCAATAAGCTTGCAAATTTGAGTCTAGCACTTCAATTCAATAACTAATAAATATTTGAACTCTACTTACAGTAATTTTCACATTACTATGACGTCTCACAACAGATGGTTGTTAATTGATTCAATTGTTGTCTGAAAAACAGTACATCAAGAATAGTAGTCTTTCCTTCAAAACTTTGATTTCACATACAAAATAATTTAGCAGGGCCAAGTCATTTGAACAAATTTTAAAACATCTCTTTAGCAGAAATTTCTTTATGCTAATTAAATTGTAATACAAAATTTATCTTCAATATACTATATTTCCTCCACTCATTCTAACATATATCTTTCTAGTGCTGTGTCTAAGATTTAATTGAAATGGTGAACTGACCTCAAGTTTTTCCTTCCCTAATCTCCATACATATCCATCAACAATTTTTGTAGAATACCTATTCTTTTTAATGAATTTTAAATATATTTAGAAATGGTGTGATATTCTATTGTTCTTTATATTATGTAGTAAAGACCATATTATATACCTTTTGAAAAATCTCTCCAAAATCCCAGAAAATTGTTCTATCTCCAGTAAAGCATTGTTCTTTCCAAGAAAGAAAAGTAAATAGAGAAAGTAAACAGAGGAAATGGCAAGGAGGTGGGCAAGATTAGGACAAAAGGAAAGAAACAAATAAAAAATAAGGATATACAAAAAATAAAAAGAAACAGAAGGTACAAATAAGAATAAGAGAAGCTGAAATATTGAAAAAAACCCAACTAAGTTTAAAAATGAGCAACTCCTAACGCTTATCTCAAACAAAATGGGGCATTGTCAAATAACATATAGACTAAAATCTTCAGGGAAAATGGGGCAGTACTGACAATGGTCTTATCTCAGTACTGAGAGACAATTAGCCCTAGAGTAAACAGGTGTTGAGAGCAAAATTAAAACGATTCAACCATTTCCAATGAAATAATCTCAAGTATTTTTATAGGATAGCAAAGATATACAGCACCTATGAAATAAATGCTATAAGATCTGGAATATGATTAGGTATTCTAAGAAAACGAATGAGCAGAAAATACAGTTCATCAAAACCTATCTGGAGTTGACATTGTTGTTAGAATTATCAGACAAGAAGTACTTATTAGTTTTTGTAACTTTCTGTTTAAGTGTAGATATGGGAGATACTTTAAAAATGAACATGTAGAGATGAAAAGTACAATGTGCGTAATGGGCCCAAGACACTGGGTTACTGACACTTTGAAGATCATAGACTCAAACATTAATGCACTTCAATACACATGATACACATCACTCAAAAGATAACATCATGGAAAACATAATTTAAGAAAGTAAACATTTATCACTGAGCCTGTGAAGCTTTTAAGAAATAAAACAGCATCAAATATGAACCCTACAGAGAAAAAGAAAAGAACATAAAATATCTGAAGAAATAATGCCCCAAATTTTCTAAGAAGCCCATTAAACTTAAGCACAACCCATAAAGAAAGCTATATACAAGATTTCATAAACAACCTCCTCAAACCAATGATAAAGAAAAAAGCTTTTCAAATTTTGAGTTTCTGAAAAATAATGAGAAATAAGGCAAGCAATGTACAGAAGAGAAATGATTAAAAAACAATGAGAGGTTAAGGGAGGGAGGTGTGGAGGAGTCACCACTGGCATGTCTAGGGGTGGCGCCAGCCCAGATGACCCATGCCTGGCTTCCAGTCAAGGTTTGTGGCCACACCAAGACAGCAGTGTTTCAGCAGTGAATAGGCAGAGTCACAGCTTGAAACAGAATGCTTGGAGATTGTAGCAAGGGGAAAGACTACAGTGAGGAAGCAAAGTATTCAGTGGTAAAGGACAACAGCTACAGTGAAAATAAACATTTGGAAAATGGAAAACTACAATTTTAGTCATGAGCAAAGAAAATCTTAGCAGTTTAAGAGACCACAAAGACGGATGGGGGGTGTGGGGGGGAGTTAAATGGGTACCAAGACATGTGCAAGGGTATCAATGTATGTGAATTAATGCACCTTCTATCTGGCAAATATCTTGTAACCCTTTTACTAATTACAATAAAAAATTTAAAAAAATCTAAAAAAAGAAATCTGTTGTAAAAATCAATGGTAATAAATTCTTTAATAAAAAAAGAAAAGAAAAAAGAAAAAAAGAAAAAAATCCATTAATGCTAGTCACTGGTGGCTCATGATTTTAATCCTAGTTAATCAGAAGGCTGAGATCTGAAAATTGTGATTATAAACTAGCATAGGGTAGAGTCAAGAAATGCAAATCAAAACAACTCTAAGATTCCACCTCACTCCAGTTAGAATGGCCAGGATCAGGAAAACGAATAATAACATGCTGGAGGGTATGTGGCCAGGAGGGATCACTACTACACTGTTGGTGGGAGTGCAAACTCGTTCAACCACTATGGAAAGCAGTGTGGCAGTGCCTTAAAAGGCTAAACATAAAACTCCCCTATGACCCAGCAATTCCACTACTTGGCATTTACCCAATCATCCAGAAACAAGGGCATGCTAAATCCACTAGCACAACAATGTTCATTGCAGCACTATTCACCATAGCAAAAATATAGAACCAACCTAGATGTCCCTCAGTTGATGAGTGGATCAACAAGTTGTGGTGTTTGTACACAATGGAATTTTATGCTGCTGTCAGAAAGAATGACATTGCCCCATGTGTTGGGAAATGGAAAGACATAGAAAAAAAATCATATTTAGTAAAGTAAGCCAGACTCAAAGTAACTTAGGCTCAATGGTTTCCCTCATTTGTCATAATCAGTAGAAACCTTGGGCTCTACCAGCAGAGATCTGCAATAGAGCAAAATCCTAGTACATAAGGCCATATAGTATGAAGCTAATTGAAAGGACCTCCAGGATATTCAAACAAAAGCCATATAATGAATGATTGTTGTCCTTAATGTACTATGTTGTCGCTCACCTCGTTTGCTGTCCCTTAGTTATCTCATATTGTTATAGTATCTCACTTTGTTATCTGATATATTGAATTTAGTTGTACTTGGTTATTTGAAATTGGATAGGGAAGGGGGGAAAACCAAGACGGGTGGGGGGGCGGTGGTTAGGGTAATGGGTACCAAGACATGTGAAAGGGTATCAATGTATGTGAATTAATGCACCTTCTATTTGGCAAATATCATGTAACCCTTTTACTAATTACAATAAAAATTTAAAAAAAAAGAAATAAGAGGAAGGACAAGGACAAAGTAGAGATAAGTCTATCTAGAGTTCAAGGGGTTTCAACCCATAAAACTCCTCAAAACTATTTGGGCATTTTTCAGAAAGAGAAATTAGTCTTGTTCCTAATGGTCATTACCATTAGCATTCTGCGATGGGAGCTAAAAACTGTAATTATCAGAATATTTAAATTGTCACTGGTTGGAAGTTACCCCATTTAAGAATAAAGAATCAGTAGTTTATCTAGTGAACCACAATGTCTGGATAGCATTACCCAAGAATACGAAGAAGCGAGTCAGACATGCATGATATCCAGTACTTCAGAGAAAAATACCATAAGCACAAAACATATATTTCTACTATTTTCTTTCATCACTCATTCCTCCTCATAATATTCTCACTCATCTTTTCAAGAAAAAAAATCTAACTGAAAGTTCAACATACTCTTTGTAGATCAGCTTATAAACATTCTTAAATACATTCAAACAATCTAATAGCAACAGTGTTTCTTGGATAAATAATGATGTCTGAAATGGTATGTGACAATACTGACATGCATACTACCTAGTAAGCCTCACATTTGATTATTGATACCCAACATAAAATTGATAATTATTTCAGCAAAGTCATAGCCTTAACATAAGATATAAAATGAAAAATTCCAAATGGCAAAATCTAGTAATTGAACTGCTTTCAGGTAAAAGGATTTCAGGGATGCTTGATTGTTGTTCTTAATGTAGTATGTGACATTATTTCTTTTCTTTTTCCCGTTTATGATTTATCTTAAAGACTAGATAAAATTATGTGCTTGCTTTATATTTGTTTAATGCAATTACAAGTGAAATTTCAAATTATGTTGATAAATACACATAATTTTTTCCCTTAAACTATTTTAATGTGTTGTCTACCTAAATCTCTCTTCACTACTGTAATTACACAGTTTTCAAATGACTGACAAGGTTTAACAATGAAGTACTTGTTTAGAGAGACACGGAGATGAAACCTAGTTTTTTTTCCCTCAAAACTAAAGAAAGACAGATAATGACAGTGACTTTCAGAGGATGAAACTCTTATTTTTCCCCACATATGTCATAATTTCAAAGGGTCAGTACATTGAGAAGAATATACTTTTCAAAACAATCCTCCAGAAAGGTCACTCCCACAGTGACAGTTACTGGCAAATTTGACAACTACCATCACCAATTAGAGTGTCTTCCCCCTGGGAGTCTGCCCCTGTTTTATTCTAGATGTGCAATTTGGCCTCTATCTGTCACAGACCTCCTCTTGGTAGGGCACAATAAGGAAACCAACACTGTTGCTTAATTTTTTTCAGCCATAGGAAATTTCAATCCACAGCCATCTCATCCATTGGTGTTAATTACTCTTCCCTCTTCCCGGAGCCCAAATTGGGAAGACAATGCCCACAGGTCACTGAAGTGCAAGACCAGGTCAACAGGAGTTTGCAAATGGCACATTCAGCAAACCCATCAATGCAAGAGTGTGCACAGAAATTATTACAGCAAAGTAGGCCCGGTTCATGGCAAAAAATAAATTAAGAGAAAAGAAAAAGAATAAGGGCCTCCCTTTCTTTGTTTTCATGTATTTTTATTGTAATTAATAGAGGGGCTATATAATATTCGCCAGATAGAGGGTGCATTACTTCACAAACATTGATACCCTTTCTCATGTCTTGGTCCCCATTTCCCTTCCCCCACCCCCACCCCTCATCTTGTTTTCCCCCATTTCCTATCCGATTTCAAATAACCAAATAAACATATATACAATATATCAGATAACAAGGCGAAATACTGTAACAACTTGAGATAGCCAAGAGACAGCAAAAGAGATGAGAGATAACATAGTACATTAAGGACACTCATTATATGGCTTTTGTTTCTATATCCTGGAAGTCCTTTCATTTAATATCATACTATATGGCCTTATGTATCTAGGTTTTATTGCACTGTAAATCTCTGCTAGGACAGCTCAGTGTTTTTACTGATTATGAAACCATTGAGCCTATGTTCCTTTGTGTCTGGTTTACTTCACTTAATATGATTTTTTCTAAGTCTTTCCATATCCTTACAAATGGGGCGATGTCGTTCTTTCTGACAGCAGCATAGAATTCCATTGTGTATAAATACCACACCTTGTTGATCCACTCATCAACTGAGGGGCATCTGGGTTGGTTCCATATCTTTGCTATGGTAAATAGTGCTGCAATGAACATCACTGTGCAAGTGGATTTAGTATGTTCTTGTTTCTGGACAACTGGGTAAATGCCAAGCAGTGGAATTGCTGGGTTATAGGGGAGCTCTATGTTTCGTGTTTTGAGGAACTGCCATACTGCTTTCCATGGTGGTTGAATGAGTTTGCACTCCCACCAACATTGTAGTAGTGATCCCTCCTGGCCACATCCTCTCCAGCATCTGTTGTGAGTAGATTTCTTGATCATGGCCATTCTAACTGGAATGAGGTGGAATCTTAGATTCCCTTTGGATCCTCTTTATGCTTGCTTCTTGCCTTATTACTCTGGGTAGGAATTCTAATACTATGTTTTTAGCGGAGTGGAGAGAGTGGGCATCCTTGTCTCGTTCCTGATTTTAGAGGGAATAAGGGCCTCTCTTTCTCAGCAGATTGCTGAAATTCCACTACATTTTTAAGATGAGGAAAAGGGAAAGATGAGGAAAAGCAGAAATGATCTCTGTCCCTTCAGCTATAAGTACTCTCTTCCTTTCCCTAAAAGTTCCTACCTTAGATCAATCTTTACTCTCCCAGAAATAAACAAGAAAAGGAGCACTGTGAAATAAAGGATCAGGGATACTAGCAAGTCATTGAGTCAGAGCAACAACCTGGAAGGAAGACAAGCTTCAGAGGACTTCCCCTAGCCAAGAGCAGCACCCCATTATCCAGCAAGTAGCTCCCCTGGAGAGGGACATCCAAGGCCTCATTGCTTTCCAAGGCAGATACAAATCAAGATTGCTACTAAAAATTCTCCCATTTTTCAGCTGGTACCTTAAATATTATAATGATGCAATAAATAAACCAACTTAAATGCTGCTGGAGAACAAGCAAATAAGTATATTCAAAAGTTACTTGTGTCTACTTCAGTTTAGTCTTCATAACTCTCCAACTTGATTTTTTTAATCAGGACAAAAAGCAGCTATTTTAGAGACATTAAAAGGATTACATGAATAAAGTACTTTTGATTATACATTGTACAATATACATTGTAAATGACTACTAGATATCTGCTATACACAGTTAAGTAGGAATTTAATTTTAGCTTACCCCAAGGCCTACCCTTTACCAATTCAACATTATCATTCCTTCAACAAAGCCCTATTTTAGAGTTTTTATCATAAGTCCCTGATTGATCCAAGGGTTAACTGGCATATTTGGAAAGCTAAACATTGGTTGTCATTTTTCTCCTATAAAAGAACATCTAATTCAAAGTGAAATGTATTAGCTCATGTATCTAAAACACTTGACCATGGCACCAAAAGTTCTGTGTGTGTGTTTTTTTTTGCCAGTTTGGGCTTGAGCTCAGGGCCTGAGCACTGTCCTTGGACTTTCTCAAGGAGGCTAGAGCTCTACCACTTGAGCCTCAGCACCACTTCCGGCTTCTTTTTCTATCTATGTGGTACCATGGTATCTATGTGGTACCCGGGTCTTCGTACATGCTAGGCAAGCACTTTAACCACTAGGCCAAACTCCCGGCCCCAGTGTGTGTGTTTATCTTTATGTGTGAAGTTGGTTTTCTGTTGATATTATTTGGGATTTTTGTTGTTGTTTTGTCAGTTGTGGGACTTGAACTCAGGGCTTGGGGGCTGTCCTTGAGCCTCTTTGTGCTCAAGGCTAAAGCTCTACCACTTGAGCCACAGCATCATTTCCAATTTTGGAGTGGTTAACTGGTGGTAAAAATCTCATGGGGACTTTTCTGCATGGGCTGGTTTTGACCCACAATCCTCAGATCTCAGCCTCTTTTGTAGCAAGGATTACAAGAGTGAGCCACCCATGCCCAGATTTGTGTGTGAGTTTTCCCTACTTCCCTCCATCTTCCAAGATATTTATAGATCTACTAAGCTTTCCTCATTCACATTCAGTGGGGAAAAAGTCACCTTTTCTCCAGAATTTCGAGCAAAGTGCCTCTTACTCAGATTGTACCAATTTAGATGACATAGAAACAGGGTGGCTGGCCTGAATAATCTCTTGCATACAGTTTCAGATAATACATAAATATCTATAGAAAGTGTAGTAAATCAAAATGGAACTCACTCTTCAGTAAAATCAAAGGGTTCAGATGACTACACTTATTGGGTGCTGGAAACACGTCTACAATCTTAGCTATTCAGGAAGCTACTCGGGAAGCTACCTACAGCATTGTAGTTTGAGGCCAGCTTAGGTAAAAAGTCCATGAGACTATCTCTTCCAAATAACAAAAATCAGGACGGAAGGATGGAGTGTTCTGACTACAAAGGAAGCCAAATGAGGACAAGACTGTTGTAGGGAAAAGTTGAGTGTTAATCTTAGCTGCTAAGTATAAATTAATTTTCCACCTTTATTTTTAAAGGTAGTAATCTAAGAACAAAAGTTATTTCAACTTTAATGCAGCACAACAAAAAATATAAAACAAATAAAAACTGAACTATGAATTTATGGATAGGGATGGGAGGGGAAAATGAAAGAGGGCAAAGGAAGGGATGATACTAATCAAGAAGCACTGTACTCATAACCTGACTTACAAAATTGTAAGACTTTTATACAACTACTTAATAAGAAAAATAAAAAATACAAGAAATGAACAAGAAAAGAAACATAAAACAGTGCTATCATAACAGTCAGTAGAAGAACTGCTGCCCTCTGGCAATACAAAATCCATTACCACCAAATAAATATTTGAAAGTATTACAGGACCACTACCAAAGTATTTTTATCAACTATGATTTTAAATCTCAATACTCTTATGCTTATTTGTGTTTTTGATTAGCCACTTATGAATTCTAATGATAAAAGGTCATAGAGAATGTTGACATCCACAAAATAAAATTAACATTAAATATTAGAGAACTTCTTTGAATAATGAATTGTTTGAATAACAAGGTTTGCTTTAATTAGCATTTTTGGTGTGTATTTATTTATATCTGGACAAGGGAATAAATTACAATGCAAATTATTGAATCACTTCTCTGCAAAGTTTAGAGAAAGGGTAAACAAGCACCTTAAATAACTAGATAAAAAATGATAACTAGCTTTCATATAATGACCGTATCCTACATTGAAAGTACATATAAAATTATAAAATTATATACACCTGTGCCAAAAACAAAAAAAGACAACATAAGCCAGTGCTCCAAAAAAATCCTTGCATATAGAACTTTAGGTACTCATAGCCTCTTTTACATAGAAATTAAACAGCAACAGTCTATAAAGTCCTTTAAAAAGTGTATTCAATGACCTCTGTCTCCCTGAACGGGTCATCTTCACTCTGTCATTACTTTTACCATCTCCTCCATTCTTACAGCTTCTATTCCAATATCCATGCTCGGAATGACTCAGAATTCCTCAACAAGCCTCCACCTCAGACCTCTTCATTTGCTAGTTTCTCCTGCTTGGATTGGAATTTTCTTCATGCCCTTCTCTCCTACTTCCTTCTGTTTTTTTTTTACCTAAATATGACATCCATGGTAAGTCCTTCTCTGACTACCCACCTGAAACAAATAAAATAACTTCCCCAATACCATTTCTTACTTTTTACCAGAACATTAATCACCATAAAACATTCTTGCTATTCACTAGCTTGTTTAATTTGTTTATAGCCCTACTTCAAACAAAAATGAGATTGATAATGGTAACAACACGTTGTCATTCCCAGTAACTAATACCACATCTTATACACAGCTTCTCATGAAATGAATTAGAAATGAACAATTTTAAGACTTTTGCTAGATTAACATCCTTAAAGAGTTATGCAATTTTTATTCTCCCATATTATATAAAAATAATCATAACTATTTCTCTACCTTTTCACCAATACTTGACATTATCAACATTTTCACAAATCAAAATTTTCAAAACAAAAAAGATTTTGTCAATTCCACAGTCAAACCCTAATTTATAACCTGTGTGTATATAGATATTACACATCGGCCTATATACACACACATATACATATATTTAATTTATTGGGATATATTCCTAAGGGACACATGATGCAGAATACAAACAGCAATAAAGTAGAGAATTAAAGTCATAGAGTTAGTGCTTTCCATAATTCATGCCTGTGCTTTTGGTCTAGTGATTAAAATGCAAAACAAAGACATCTTCCAGGGGACGTGACTAGGCAGCAATCCCTCAGGTGCACAAGAGTGTCTTTCAGACAGCACCATCCTTTGGTGAAATAAGCGGCTTTTTGGCAGGTCTGTAAGAGTATGAGGAAAATGAGAGGATCACTCATTATAACTGCCCTCCTGGAGTCCTTTCAAGAATATGCCTCCCTACAGACAAATGAGAGGATCACTCATTATAACTGCCCTCCTGGAGTCCTTTCAATAATATGCCTCCCTACAGACAAAGGGAATTCAAAGGCTAAGAGGCACTCCACTAAAATTTACAGGAGGCTTTGGCATAGATCCACATGAAAGATAAATACAGAAGTGCAAAGGATAAAAGATGTGTCAGGTTGACAATATCCTTCATGTGCTGTGGAAAGCAGTGGTTCTGAAGTTGCAAATCCAGCCTGTTGAACAGTCCTTGGCAATGACATTTTAAAAGAACATCAGGAAACTAGACGACCTATAGGGAAAATGGCTTAGAATCCAAAATCAGAGAAGCTGAGCACTAAAGCAAAACATGTACTGCCTTCTAAACCTAATTATTCAAAGATCACTGCCATTTGTGGTGTAGAAATTACAAAGTTGAATCACTTCCAATAATTTCTGTGTTAACAAATGATGTATAACCAAAATTTATGGTATCACAATATTCTGCTCTCCTTTCTAAGGGGTTCTTTCTCTCACATTTAACAGGATTTTACAAAGTAAAATAGATACTTTTCGGTAGTGCAAGCTAAAGATTCCTGTAATTATCAGGTCTCCTGAAATCAGCCATATTTTCCAATGTAGAAGTGAGAATTTGAATTGGAAATATAGCCAATAAAATATAAACTACTGGCAGACTACAGAAGAGTTGGATCATTTCAGAGATGCTGCCAGCAGATGGCAAATGCCATAGGAGATAATGCCAAAGTAATTACTTCTCAACCAGGAGCCAAGCAATGGATGTATGCTGGGAAATCATCACTGCTTTCAGTGCAAAGAAAGAGAACTCTCTCTCCCTCTCTCCCTCCCTCTCTCCCCTCTCTCTCTCTCTCTCTCTCTCTCTCTCTCTCTCTCTCTCTCTCTCTCTCTCTCTCTCTCTCTCTCTCTCTCTCTCTCCCTCTCTCTCTCTCCTGGAAAAACCAGCCATCAAATCTTTAGAAATAAGGAGTGATCATGAGGATGAAAATATTCTATTGAAAGTAATAATAATAGGAAAAGTATTGCAGATATGACTAGAATAAATTTATCAGTAAGTCAGTATTAATAATGCCTAGCTTTAATAGCATTCAACACATAAAAATGGCATAAACTTGATTTTATTATAAATCTCATTGTACAGAAGAAGAGATTGGAAGATTATGAAATTAAGTTCTCTTCCCAAGGTCACACAATTTTTAAGAGATAGAACAAAGAGCTGTAGACATTCTAATCACAGAGTCCTCACTCTTAAGCAGTACACTAAGATTTGTTCCAAATGTTGCATGTAAACATCTGACAAGGATCTTAAATGTGTGTTTCAAGACAATCCAACTACCCAGTACTCATGTTGTGATAATAATGTTACTCTGTATACAGAAGCTCAAAGACCCACGGATCCAAAACTTTAATTCATATCTTCTCTGCCAAAAGCATCATACTAACCTCTAAAAAAGAAGACTTTAATTGCAGCACAGGAAGGGTTCACAGTGCAGTAGGGCATAAAATATGCAAGCAAATAATCATAAGGCCAAGTAGAAGGGGTCATGACAGCAGACACATTCACAGGGTCTAAGGTGGAGATTTAGCACACAATTCAATCACATGATTTATTACATAAATTCTTTCATAGGCAAGGATTAAAAGATGAGTAAGGATTAAACATAATAGCTAAAGACATTCAACTGAAAAACAAATATGGAAGGTAGACTGTAACAAGTCCATCTAACTGTACTTAAAATCGTATTTAATGCTACTTTGTATTCAAAATGTCAAATTTTTCAAATAAAATGAGTGTGATATTCTGTTAAAAATATGGCAAATTTTACCATGATGTATCAGCAGTGTATTGTATGTACCGAATTGTTGATTAATGTCAGGGTTTCATGAGCCACAATTTTCAACACATCCAATAGGAATAAAAGCTTTCAGATAACATCATTTGAAAATCTCTCAAACTCAGTTCATAATATTAAAAATCACAAACTCTTAGGTATTAATCTTTTCTTAAGCAACATCATCGAGAGGTAAAATGCATGCTTATGTATGTTTTCAAATGACTTGCCTGCTCATTTAAGGTATCGTGACTAATATATTTTCCTACATGATACTATATTTAAGAATATTTCCACCTTTAATTTTAGTCATTTTGATGCTCAAATTCTCCAAAGTATGTATGTATTGTTAATATATAGTCAAAATGATGCTCTTTATAATAAAATTCCCACTTATTTGTTAAACATGTCATTTGAAATATGATGTAAAACTCAATGTTAATAAATTCTTTTAAAAAATAAAATTGTATTTAATAATTTGATTGAGAAGTGTGAGGACAACATGTACACAACTAAGTAACTTTAAAAATGAGTGAAGACTGTTAATACATGCAACAATAACTTGCCATTACACTATATTGTTGACATGGTTGTTTCCCATTGGTTATCAGTTAACAATTCATGAACCATTTTACACAATATATTAAACAATAAAATTATGTATGGTAGATGGTAGAGGCTGTGTGCTTTGCCAGGAGGCAAAATTAGAGTGATTCATGTGGTTCATTAATTGTGACAAATGTACCATACAAAAGTAAAATATTAATAATACAGGAAAGCAGCTGTAGATTACTTGAGAACTCTCTGTACTGTCTTCACAACTTTCACAAAAATCTAAAACTACATGGACTTTAAAAGTTTATTACAAGTAAATATATATCACATGCAGTTAAAATAACTCAAAGCCTGTAGGAAAGAAGTGGTCAGAAACAGCAATATGAACTTCCATACATCTTCATAAACACATGGAAATGTGTCCATACATGGAAAAGATACTATTTTTCACCTTGTTCTCTCAGCTACAAAGAGCAACACACAAAACGTAATAAACATGCCTAATTTCCAGATCTGGGTTTATAATACCATTCTCCAATACAAGGAGACAATAATCCTCAGGGAATGCCTGTTTCTCACATTGTGACCATAAATAGTTTGTACTAAAAATAAAAACTGAATTTTAAAAGCAAAAATATATTGGTAATCATGTGACAGAGTTGTAGCACAGAGCTCATAGAGCTCTAGAGGCAACTAGGTAGTACTAGATTTGTGTTAGGTTATCACCACAAGTACAAAACGAATGTCCATCAATTCATTCTCATCTAAAGGGCAGGTTGAACAGAAGGAAAGAACAGAGAATCTCTCCTTCATAGAGATTTCCAAATAACTTATGAAGGTACTCCAAACTCAATGAGGTTCAGAAACAACTCCCTACATGTGCATATACATTTTGCATAATGATTTCCTTCTAAAGAAATACATAATACCAACAGTGATAACATATCAACAGTATGTCCCTTTAACATGGCATGATAACAACAGTGTCTTACTTCTATGTTCTCAGAATGCTACATATTCCTTCTGATCATCAGAGAAGAATTATGACAGTGGAACATACTATCTAATTCACAAAGCATGCTCCTTAAAACCAGGAAGGGTAATCAAAACTGAAACAGAAGTCTAAGAGTCTATACAGACAGGAGGAGTCAATGTCAGTTGCAGGCTCGAACTCAGGGCTTGAGCAATGTCCCTAAGCTCTTTTGCTCAAGGCTAGTGCTCTACCACTTTGAGCCACAGAGCCACTCTGGTCTTCTTGTGGTTGATTGGACATAAGAGTTTCAGAGACTGTCCTGCCTGGACTAGCTTTGAACCATGATCCTCTCTGATCTCAGCCTCTACAGTAGCTAGGATTACATTTGAGAGTCACTAGCCTACAGCATCAAGTGCAATCCTAAGTACAACTCTGAAACAGAAGAGAATTAGGGGGAAAAAAGGAAATGGAGTAAAATATATGGGCTTTTGTTAAAAATAATATATCAGTGTTGGTCTATTTCATATAATAAATGTATCATAGTGATATAAGATATTTATTAAGAAGGAAAACTAGGTGCAGTGTATATGAGAATCTTCCCTAGAGTCTTTGCAACTTGTGAATGAGTCTAAAGCTACTCTGTCTTGAAAAGCTTGTTAGAAGTAAATATCTATCACAAAGAGCTAAGAGTGATTCCAAGAATGTGGAAAAACTGAATCTTTTTACCTTTCTGAGCTTTTAGAAAAGAAAAAAAACTATCCTACAAATATGCACCTCTGACTATTAAGAAGTTAAGCAACTTACAAACATATATGACAAATATGTGTCTCTCAATATAAGAGATTCCAAGAAAGGAACAATTCCTTCACAAGTTCCAGGAAGTAGAACTTTGAAAAACAAATAGACTCCAAGTGTTGTAGGACAGAGTAATCTGACCTTCCTAAAGTGGAGAGAATTGGTATCATTAAGGAATAAGATTGTCTCACTGAATGGCTCTCTCTCAATTTCAAGGAGATTCTTTCTCATTTCTCTTACCAAAACATTCAAAAAGATGAGCCTGAAATGAACTACTAAAGACTGAATACACTGTGGTCAATTTTCGCAGCAATTGAACAAAATAGGTTCACATGGAATCTTGAAACTAGGCAAAATCACCAGTCAGCCCCTCACTGTGAGGAAACTGAGACCCAAAGATATTATGAAAGTGTTTTGTTCTAGAAAATATGTGCAGCTTTTGGCTCGATTGGCCTGAGCTAAGTTACCTCTAACTCCAGAGTCCTGAATTACCAGTGACAACCAGTATCTGCTCTAATGCAAATTGATCTGCAAACCTTCCTTTGTTCATAGTACACATAAGATATTACATTTTAATGTAGATCTGTTTCATTATCTCTGTACATGCTCTTTTCCACATCAAATTAGGTCTTATCCTTCTGTATCACAAGAGTAGGCTATAGCATAGTATAAGCAACACAAATATTTGCCTCACATTACCAACTCAAAAGACACAAAATGACTGGGAAAAAACCTTCAAAATATCTCTGTTTTTCCATTTACCTTCATCCAAATTCCTCTCCATCCCCCCATTTCCTCATGACCGCTTTCAATTGTTAAAAGGAGCACATCATGGAGAGAGGAGGTTGGATTTTTCTTCTACTCTATAAATACATACTTCGTAGACATATGTATATAAATATACATATTGCATAAGCAAATTTAATGTATCTTAAAATATAATTTATAAGAGGACACACTTTTCCAAATGCAACTCAGCAATATGAATTTTTAAAGTAGGGTTGTTTCACAGTCATTGGGTGACTGAAAGGTGACTTTCACCCACAACTACATTAGTTAGTCAGCAATTCAATTTTCTCAGATCTGTAAGAGGGGGTAATAGCTGCAAATTGTCCTGACATATGCTACCAGCTGCTTCTGTAAAGCAACAGTTATACAACTTGCTCTCTCTCAGTTTGAAGCAGAAAGAAAAAAATTTTCTTTAACAGTTATTTTCCATTTTCAAGTTTGGAAATAAAAGTCTGAAACTGCCTCTGTGCACAGTACACTACCTAAATATAACTCTGTGTGTGTGTGTGTGTGTGTGTGTGTGTGTGTGTGTGTGTGTGTGTGTCTAAGAGGCCTGGAAACACATTTTTCTTGGTATATCTATCTGGCAATCCTCCTTGGAGCTTCCTCACTCATTTCTGTGTCCATCTTTATATGGTTCTCTTCCCTCAGGATTCCTATGTCCAACTGTCCTTCTCCCTTCTCTAAAAAGATATCCAGTCCTTAGATTGATGGCTCACAGTCATTGGTAATCATCTCATGCTAACTGCATCTGCTATGACTGTTTCCAATAAGGTTTCAGTCACAAGTACAGGATTAACACTGGAAAGCACCAAGGAAAGCTTAGCACCCTTTTGGAGTAACCAAGGAAAAATATAAGCCCAAATGAATCTAACCATGATAGCTTTCTTTTGTCTTCTACTTTCAATATTACCCATGTGATTAGTAATAACATAACTCACTAATTTGTAATTTCCTTCTATCTATAGTTGGTTCCAGCTGGAAATGGAAGTGAGGGGTTGCGCTCTGGCTTAGTGAATTAACCCTATTTTTGATCAACTTTCCATACAATCTAACTAAAAGTGCCTATATTATAGCAAATTTGATAATTAAATGATACTTTAAGAGCCTGGAGAAACTGGTAATACACTAAACAGTTATCTACTGGATGGGACCCAAAAAGTGGTTAATGTTACTTACCAATCATGCCCAAGTCCTGGAGTGCTAAAGCACTCCAGTTCTTGTATCTGGGTCAGACTTGATCAACGTCCAAAATAAATTAAAACTATAGAAAACATTTTAACAAGATTGTCCATTCAGCCCTTAAGAACAATTGAAGTTTGCACTGCTAATTCTGATGAACTAACAAAAAAGACCATAATGAAAATATACGCGCAGTCTAAAAGATGAATTTTCCACAGAAGAATAGGGTAGCATATTCTCAACATCTACTAGCTTAACAATGGAAACTCTAAATGCAAAGACAGCCTCACCTATTTAACAATATCTACTGTTTACATAGACAATTTTTATTGTTTCAAGTTTAGTCTCCCATTTATAGCTAAGCCCAAAACTGCATTTTTTCCATTCTTTGTTAAGAGAGTAAGACTCACTGAGTCTACTATATTCTGTCACTTCTTTTTCTAGGAAGTAAAAATATGAAGTACTTAGCTCTAAACAAGAAGGAAATTATTATGTAATGGCCAGTGTTATCATCTTTTGGTGCATTACTTGCTGAATCATTAATAAACAGGTGAATCTTCTCAAGGTACCTGTCTTTGGCAAATCGTGCACAGGCAGTATTTGGAAGAAAGGCAAGCCCGTAACAATGAGGAGAGATGAAGTCCTAAAGGACAAGTTGAATTTTTTCAAATACTCTTACTGCATCAATCATTAATATTTCTTCAATTATTTAAGAAACATTTTTTGCTGATGGCAATGTGAGAAAATTCCCAATAGTTGATTTTAGTGATTACAGTAACACTTCTATTTAACTAAGCAAGAATATCTGTTGTTTCATATGTGTGCCCATGGACAAAACCCACAGCTAAAGCATTTCTCATTTTTTTCTAACTAAAAATTTCCATAGACGAGTCAGAGCCAGAATTCAAAAGAAAGGAGGGAAGTGAGTCAGAAAGTCTTTGAAACAAGCCATATATTTTTAAGTACCTAGTTTCCTCTTCCATAGTAACAGAAAACAGTTTTATCCCCATAATATCATATAATACTATATGTAAAACTAACAGCATAAATACAAGCACAGCAATATATGCCTGAAGTCCTAGCTACTCAAGAGGGCTAAAGTAGGACTATCACTCAAGGCCAGAGCTCAGTTCTACTCCAGAAAACAAAATCAGACCTCTGTATCTTTACAAATAATATGAGGGGAGGAACTGTGCAGTATTTTGTTAACTCTAGAAACATTTCCTCGGCATTTCCACATCCTGTCTTTATATTTCACGCCCATCTGTGTGGTTAAGCAGTACCTACTACACCATAGGATACAAGGCTCAGATTGGATCACACTTTTTAAATCTGGAACTTGCCTTTCTCATCAGGAGTTGCTCATCCTCATTGTTTCTAAGGAACCCAAGGCTTAGATTTCATTGTATACACCATTGGTATACAGACCAATAAGATAACGCAAATGCATTTCTACTTCACTGTCGCATGATTACTTGTTGCTTCCCTCGTAGCAAACTGCCAGCTGTCCACACATGGTGAAAAGGAGGAGCACGTAGTACTCAGTAGCAACCAGCATGATTTCTTATCCTCAACTCTTCATTTACCTCCCAGTAAGACTACACCCTTTAGGTATTCAGTAAATATCATATTTAAAAACTCTGCATACCCAGGGATGCACAAACAATATTTTTGTTATTGTTGTTTTGTTTTTTTTGTTTTTGGTTGGTTGTGAGGCTTGAACTCAGCATGGCTGTTGTCCCAGAACTCTTTAGCTCAAGGCTACTGCCCTACCCCTTGAGTCACAGCGCCACTTCCATAAACAATATTTTTGTGAGAAAGCATGAATGTTTTTTCCTCCCATTAACAAAGAATGCATTAAAAACTGGTTTCTTTAAGTTCTAATGGTAACATCAATTCATAGTAAAACAAGGTGCATATGACTGAAAACCTACAAAGCTTTACTCAATGCCACTCAACATTTATTACTTGACTGCAGCATTTTCACATTCCCTGACCAGTATAAAAGAACAAGTTCTATAGATCCTGATTGCAAACAAAGACTGTAAAATGTTGACAGAGAGTACTGGGGATATATGTCTGTCTGTCTGTCTGTCTGTCTGTCTGTCTGTCTGTCTGTCTGTCTCTCTCTCTCTCTCTCTCTCTCTCTCTCTCTCTCTCTCTCTCTCTCTCTCTCTCTCTCTCTCTCTCTGTCTTTGTCTCCTTGTCTCTGTCCCAATGTGGGGACAAACACCCTTCAGAAAGATTCATTTGTTCACCTATTTCTGTTTTGTGTTGTTGTTTTGTTTTACAATGGAGGCTTCACTACACCGGCATGACTAATGTAAATCATTGGCCACCAGTGTTCACCCCACTTTTCATTCCTTCCAGCATCCCAAAGGCTGAGGAAAATGGGCGAATATCCTAAGCCTATAATCATGCCTTCCACTTCTTGGTGTCTAGCCCCTATTCTGATTCTTGCCAGGGACTCAGACACAAATTATTTCACAGATCATTATCATGCAATTCTGCACCCTTAGTAGTTCACAGGCCTTAATGTTAATGTCCAGGGGCTGTAGAAGCAGTCTAACAGGAATAGAAACCAAACATATTTCATTATATAACAGGATCACAATATGCTTCCAGCACTCTTGTCAATTATGAGCTGATCCATCTCTTCGTATGTTTACCAAGAGTTGGATGTGTGTGTTCGTTTGTTCCTACTGTTTCTACTGGCAGAACTTGTTAAAGACACCAAAGCGTTCAACTATCATATAAGCTACTGAAATATAAGTTAAATGAAAGTATTTTTCTATAACCATCTAGTTGGATATTTTGAAAAGATGCTCTCAACATGATCAGTATCAAATATTACTCCTATGTGAGGTATGACTGCAGGCAAATGGAATCACAAAAATTTTATATGGAATGAGGAATCGGGCTTTTCACAATTATTTTACAATTCTTACTTTACAGATCAAGACTGTAGAAACAGAATAAGGAATTCTTCTGGAACACAAGAAATACAGGTATTGTTTGATCACAAAAATGATATAAAACTCCAGTAAATGGAATTCCCTTTACAGAAAGGCCTCAGATCAACAAACAAATATACATTTAATGTTGTTAGGCATGATTTCATTTTTGTAAGTCACTCTAACTGGCTTTTCAAGTTAATCCACTGTTCATGGTTTCTAATCATACTGGGCAAAGATGACTTGCACAGTTTTCTAAACCTAACCAAATTTCACTTTCTCCTGCTACACTACTTCTCAAAGGGAAAACCCCTAAGAATAATGTTTAATAGGAAATTTCCCCAGACCATGACCACAATGCTTCAAGTACAAAAGTAACAAGGCTATCAACCTTCATGGAATACAATTTCATTTGAGTTTAATTTCCTTTTAACCCTGTTATCATCCCCTGACATTGGCACCACTTGGGGAGGAAGTTACTCACTACATAGTTCATGCAGATATAATTTATGGCAATTTAAACTGAGTCAAGAAGTTAATAACTTTGAAGTAATGCATGCACCTCATACTGAGTTTAATCGGTGTTTATTAAAAGATGTATTTCTTATGCCTTCTTGCCCTTCATATACCCTCATTTAAAAACAAGTTTATCAGAAATCAAGTAACAGCTGTTTGGTGCTCTTACATATTCTCTAAATTGGGAGCTTTTCTAAAACAAATGGTTTAAATAAGAACTTAAATGGTCACCTCATCACCTCCAGGTACACTGTAGACATAAAGCACACTTCCTGCACTCTGAAACAGGGAAATGATACACTGTGAGGCCTCTGGGACTCCTCACAAACATGAATATTCGGCACCAAGGACAGAACCTTCAGCACATCAAATAAAATCCAACCTAAAGAAGGGCTTATCATTTTAACTTACTTGTAGCATCCCCAAACTTCTCTTCATTGCTGTGTAAAATGACTCTACATCCCCACCCAATGCACTTCTACCTAGTTAACACAAACTCTGTATACCTGAGTGTGCAAACCAAGGGTTCCCTTTGCTGAGACTCCATGGTGAGCAGCCTGGGCCAGGCACTTGTAAAAGCCATGAAACCACTCATTTCAAAGGTAATCAGGGACAACCCTAATGTTCAATTCAAGTTCTAGAAAAATGTGTTCTAAACAATTAATCAGAATTGCTTCGTGGTATTGTCAGTCCAACTGAAGCTAGCACAAGTGACAGCAGAAATATACTGTCTTACCTTGTCTGGCAGTGGTGAAGTGAGAGGTGTGGACTCAGCAACAGTGGTTCAAGATTTCAAGCAGAAGCAGCAGCAGCAGCAGCGGCGGCAGCATGTTTCTTGATCTCCCCTAATTCTCTGTTTTCCTGAGTAACAACCACTGTATAAAGTTAGAGGCCTATGTGTGTGGTCTCCAGCGCCTATAGATCCAGTCAAAAGGGCATCCCTAGCATGCTCATGGCAGTCACCTTGACTGCCCTATCCTGTTTCGGTCCCATGCTTATGCTCCTGGTAAAGAACTCCAGGACACATAATGAAAGACCTTCTCAGCATTTCAGAGTATGAACATCTACCAGTATTCCTTTCAGAAACCAATGGGGGTGGAAGATGTATGTTTAAGAGAAAAGAATGGAGGGTACCAGTGACTCACATCTGTAATCCTAGCTACTCAGGAGGCTGAGGAGATCTGCACACTCAGTCCAGGCATGCAAATCCCATGAGACACTTATCTCCAATTAACCATGAGAAAACTGGAAGTGGCACAGTGGCTCAAGGAGGAAATCGATAGCCTTGAGCTGAAGAGCTCAGGGACAGCGCACAGGTCCTGAGTTCAAGCCCACCACTGTCAAAAAAAATGTTCTGCCTGAAAATGTTCTGCCATCTGCAAGCTCTAAGGTCAAGTTTAGGGCTTGTTCTACCATCTATGACTCATAGCTTGCAGACTTAGTTCAAGAATTCAAAATCCTCTTTGTAAGGCACTGAGTATAGGGCCTGACACAAAGTGGATGGGCAATCATTGATAATTATTACTTGGATTAAACAAGGGAATCAAGATGAATTCTAAATCTCAACCCAAAAGAAGAGACTTGGAAAACATCAAAAAATACACCATCACAATTATATATAATCATATACTATATATGTATGTATATATACATGTGTGTATATATAGTGTATTAACAAAATATACCATCACAGCAAATGAACAAATGACCACATATTCTTTAAGATATTTCAAAAAAGACTTAGTGTAAACTTTGAAACCTTAATGATATTGTTACATGGAATATGTTGAAGTATTTCTACTCATTTACAAAAACTGCACAATCTTTCCTCAAAAATCATCTGGTGAGTTGGGACACTGAAACATCCATATGTTACTTATTTTTTTAACCTCTGTAGCCTGGATATGTTTATCATTGTGTAATATATTTTACCTAAGTAGTGAAAAGGTTAGCATGTATGCCAAACCCATGTTGCATTTTTGCTTACTAAGAACAAATTTTAAAATTTGGGAATGCATGATTCATTTGGTCTTAACCTCCCACCAATAATAACTACAGACAATATTCAGACACTTATAGTAAGCACTCCAGTTGTATATAAATATATACATATACTTTCATTTTTACAAAACTGTGTTAAATAGGCTTGTTCTCATTGTACAGGTTAAGAAACAAAAGTTCAGAGATTAAAATAGGCTTTTAAAGAAGATTCTAGATTTGCAAATACCATATTCAATAATTACAGAAAGTAAAACAAAGTGTTCCTGCTTTCTCCATAATTAACAGCAGGACCTTTTCCTACCATGCTGATATGATTACAGTAATTGCCATACTAACAAGAATAAAGCACGCTGCAAGTACAGGAGATTTCATCAACCTAAACTTCTCCTAGAACTCTCATGAGTGCTCCTTACAGCACCTTCCACTTTTCACATCTGAGTTGCCTTCATGTAGTTCTTCCCTATACTCAATATACTTCCAGCCACTCAGTTTCTCATTACCACAGTTTTGTTTAACCATGAGACTTTCAAGAAGTACAAGGCAAAATGGCTTACAAATTCTTTTAAAGAGAAATATTGAAAGCATCATTTAAATTCCAAAAAACCCATTAGCACCGATTAAGTTCTTGATCCATGAACTTAAACAATAGCATAAGGACCTAGGCCCTCCCCTAATTTTAGCTATACTTGCCTTGATGCCAACTTCATTGTTGAGAGAAAGTTCGTTATAGGCACAAGCTTCCAAGCTCAAATCCAATTGGAAAAGTATACATAACTGTTTCCATAACAGCCCAGAAAACTCAAGCAAAAAGAGCTGGTATATGGCTCAAGTAACAGAACACTCACCTAGCAAATGTGAGACATAGTTCAAACCCAATGCCAATAAAATTAATGAATTAAATAGAAAGCTGCATTAATCATGATATCTTTATAAGTGTTACATAATGTTTCCATAGGCTGGAATAAGCTACTTCTACAAAAGGTACAGTTTTCAAGTTTCTTGGGTATTTTGACTCAACTTTCCCCATCTCATGACTCAGCATTTCGTTTTGGCCCATTCAGTATCCTTATTCAGCATATCTGAATCCCAATCAACACCTCAAGAAGCCAAGGACTGGTTCTGATACTCTGGTATTATCTTTTCTCTGGTTCATTATGAATCTTGTGTTCTTGCTCTGAGATATTCTCCCCAGAGACCACTTTTCAGCCACCTCAAAAGTCTAGGAACCATAGGACGTGGTTGTAGCCAAGTGTCTGTGGTAGCAGACACATATACCTCCTGTCAGGCAGAAATAATTCATTGTCATGAGGCCCCTGGAGCAATCCTGAGACAGAGACCAACTGTATCATCTGTGACCACCACCTCAATACACTTATGACTGGTTTAATAATGCATACCTCTTCTCTCCCTGCCCCAATTTCTTCTATTTAAATGTAAAGCAAACATCTATAAAAAAAACAACAAGTTGAAAAACATACTTTATATACAGTGTGCCTCATGCCATATTATTTAAATCTCCTGTCTCTCAGGTCTGAAGGGATGGCTTGTGTTGACCGCCTGACTAGAAAGCATCAAGTGTTCAGTGTAAGTCCCAATACCAGTAATGATAACAACTGTCCAATAGCTGATATTAAAAACTTCCAAAGTCATTTCAGTTACAGTGGTGTCTTTAGAGACTGGAAATCCCCATCTCTAAACAAAAGCTCACTCTGGACTCCACAGGAAGAATATCTGTGGTGGTCACCCAGCTTCCACTGTAAAAATCTGCCAGGGCTCCCCTGACTTTCCAAATGCACTAAGTAAAATTGGTCCAGCCATTGTGAGCCCCAAACAAACGGTAAACAATGAGAGGAATGTGTTTTATTTCTCACACTCAGCAACTCCTTTCTGAAAATCTTTTAATAAAAATCTTATGATCTGAATTTGATTATTTGAAATAGGAAAGGGAAGGGGGAAAACAAGATGATTGAGAGTGGGTGGGGGAGGGAAATGGGACAAAATATGAGAAGCGGTATCAATGTATGAGAAGTAATGCACCTACTAGCTGGCGAATGTAACCTTAACCCCTCTATACATTACAATAAAAATATAAATAAATACTAATAAACATTTTATGATCTCTATAAAAATTCTGAAAAATATCTCCAAATTATCATATGATGTGAAAGAATACAATCTATATGGCTTCATCACATTAGGATACATCAATAAATTAAACTTACAAGACACTATCACAAGATAATTGATACACTGATAATAGAGAAATATCGAAATTGTTACTCTAGAACTAAAGGATTGTTTTAGCATTAAAGAAATTGCATGCCTAGACATCTCTAGCCATAAAAGAAATACAAATCAAAACAACTCTCAGATTCCACCTCACTCCAGTTAGAATGGCCATGATTAAGAAATCTAAAAAGAGCAGATGCTGGCAGGGATGTGGCCAGGAGGGATCACTACTACACTGCTGATGAGAGTGCAAACTCGTTCAACCAGTATGGAAAGCAGCAGTATGGCAGTTTCTCAAAAGACTATACATAGAGCTCCCCTATGACCCAGCAATTCCACTACTTGGCATTTACCCAATCGTCCAGAAACAAGGACATGCTAAATCCACTACCACAGCGATGTTCATTGCAGCACTATTCACCATAGCAAAGATATGGAACCAACCTAGATGTCCCTCAGTTGATGAGTGGATCAACAAGTTGTGGTATTTGTACACAATGGAATTCTATGCTGCGGTCAGAAGAATGACATCGCCCCATTTGGAAGGAAATGGAAAGACTTAGAAAAAAATCATAGTAAGTGAAGTAAACCAGACTCAAAGGAACATAGGCTCAATGGTTTCCCTCATTTGTCAAAATCAGTAGAAACCTTGGGCTCTTCTAGCAGAGATTTGCAATAGAGCAAAACCTAGACACATAAGGTCTGTATACAGTATGACGCTAAATGAAAGGACCTCTAGGATATAGAAACAAAAGCCATATAATGAGTGATTATTGTCCTTAATGTGCTATGTTATCTCTCATCTCTTTTGCTGTCCCTTCGTTATCTCATATTGTTACAGTATTTCGCCGGGTTATCTGATATATTGCATACATGCGTATTTGCTTATTTGAAGTCCGACAGGAAAGGGGGTAAAACAAGATGAAGGGCGGGGGTAGGGGGAGGGAAATGGGGACCAAGACATGAGAAAGGGTATCAATGTTTGTGTAGTAATGCACCCTGTATCTGGTGAATATAATGTAACCCTTTTATTAATTACAATAAAAATATATTAAGAAGAAGAAGAAGAAGAAGAAGAAGAAGAAGAAGAAGAAGAAGAAGAAGAAGGAGGAGGAGAAGGAGGAGGAGGAGGAGGAGGAGGAGGAGGAGGAGGAGGAGGAGGAGGAGGAGGAGGAGAAAGAGGAGAAGGAAGAAGAGGAGGAGGAGGAAGAGGAGGAGGAGGAGAAGGAGGAGGAAGAAATTGCATGCCCTGGAGTGCATTCTAAATTATTCACAGACCTAGTAATTGTCTTCACAGAATCTGTCAATAATTAATTTTCCTAACTTAATGCATTTCAACAGAATCTCTCTAAATTTCCATATTCAAGAAAAATGTTTATAAAATATAATAAATATAAGTACAAAATTTGATAAAGTTTCGGCAAAGTTAGATATATGATAAACATTGGGAGCTCAGGTCTATAAGTGTGACATATTGTTTTCATCTATTTCTGGCTTCTCTCTAGAGAACAGTTAATGTAGAGATCACATCTCTAGAGCTCATCTCTCTAGCTTGACCCTTCCTTATTTCTTATATCCATTCTGATAATGTGCACCTTCATAATATACTTTTTAATACTGTAATTGCAAGGATTGGAAAAGGGGTAGATTTAGTTTTTTTGACAATAGAGGTGAATTCTACGGTGATTATATTTAAGGTAATTACTAGCTATCCACATTGGTGGAAGCATCACCTTGACAATAAAATTAAATTAAAAATAAATAAATATAAAATATCTAAAGCCATTCGCTCTAAAATCAGGAATGAGACAAGGATGCCCACTCTCTCCACTACTCTTTAACATAGTACTAGAATTCCTAGCCAGTGCAATAAGGCAAGAAGCAAGCATAAAGGGGATCCAAGTAGGGAAAGAGGAAATAAAACTATCCCTCTTTGCAGATGAATGAAATGAAGAATTTGATATATTATTATACGTTAATCTTTTAACACAGTCATGAATTCTGTTTCTAAAACACCGAGTAGTTGGGCAATTGAAATAAGCACACTTTAAGACGAGCACAAAATTTTTTCCTACAGTACTTACAATTAAACCTCATTTTAGTAACATCACAATATTCGTGAAAAAATCTTAGTCTCTCTTTCAGATAGATATACTAATTAATTATATTCTCTTCATCAAACAAAATAGTGGGATTAGATCAATGCTGTGCATATTTATACAAATAATATAACCTTCACTTTTTGTGAGGAAAGGAATGCCCTACCAAATGAGGACTAGTTAAAATGTGGAAGAATATACCCTTGGTAGTGGGGTAGCTATTTTTACAATGAAACCTGAACTTTGTCTAACAAGTTCCCTGGGGAATTAAGAGAAAAACACATTGAAATAGAGAATATAAATTTTAGCACAAAATTACATGGACTAACTTTAGACTTTAGAGTAAATATTCACATTGTATACAACAGGACTGAATTTCTCATGAATAAAATATACAAAATTATCAATACTTAATTTTGTCTAGAAAGTAAAATGCATAATTGCCCAAACATTTCTCACTGGTTTTTAAAATGTACATGACACTTCAGATGATGACAGTTTTTAGTATTGGAAATGATTATACAATAAATTCTAACTGGTCTGAGAAAAAAAGAAAGTAAAGTGCAGAGGAAAGCAATTCATGAGGGGCCGAGAGCATGGCCTAGTGGTTGAGTGTTTCTCTAACATTCATGAAGCCCTGGGTTTGATTCCTTAGTACCACATAAACAGAAAAAAGCTGGAAGTGGTGCTGTGGCTGTGGTAGAGTGCTAGCCTAGAGAAAAACACAAGGACAGTCCCCAGGCACTGAGTTCAAGCCCAGGACTGCCCAAAGGAAGAAGCAATTAATGAAGGAAGCATGTATATCTAAGTCATCAATGCCATAGAAATGATTTATTTTATGGAATACATTTTGACTCATATGTCAAGAATTTTTGTGACTCAGAAAATGCATTATTTGGGGCTGGGAGCATAGCCTAGCAGTAGAGTGCTTACCTAGTATTCTCAAAGCCCTAGGTTCAATTCCTCAGAACCACATACTTAGAAAAAGCCAGAAGTGGTACTGTGGCTCAAGTGGAAATATTATTTTCACCCAGTATAATCTCAGTTGCAATCAAACTATAAACAAATGGCTTTGTCCTAACAGACATGTATTTAGAGTTTTCATATCCTTATAGTCTACAAAGTTACAAAACTAATGTAAATAAACATAGTAACCATAAAGGCTTTTTCTTGCACTCAAATGGCATAGCAGTATTCATTTTATATACTCATTAGAAAAGTCCCACAGAAATTCAATACTGTTGTCAGAGGATGCTTGGAAAATGGTGGCTCTATTGAATACCAACTTGGTTAACTTGTTTTCATCAGCAGTAGCTGAGAATAGCAGGAGGACAGGACCTACAAGAGACAAGCAAGGTTCTATCTCCTTTATCCATCCAAAGGAGACACAGTTTCTCTGCATCAGAGGCAAATTTTGACAACAGTGTCATAGATGCTAGAGGGTTCTTGCAGGCCTGAATTTGTAGCCCATAACTCCTTTAGTAATTACAGGAAAAGTAAATGGAAAGCACCCAGTGCCTGACACTGGAAGATGAAAGAAGAATGGAAATAAGAATGTTCACTTCAGAACATCCAGAGGTGACAGACTACTGCCAACTACTGTAACCTCAGGTCTCATGTGTGAAGAGCAAAGCAACTTATATTCCTTAGAAGTTCCGTCCATTAACATACTGAGGAAGTAGTGTGAAAAAAATTACCACAAGTTCAATGGAACCCAACTTTAAATAAGATCATAAGAGTACATCAATATATTTAAGAAAAGAATAAAGCAAGTTCCTGGAAACTGACTACATCATCATAACAAGAAGATATAACAAAAGACATGGGAATCTCTTATCTACTTTTCTTAAAAGACACAAGTGGTGCTGTGGCTCAAGTGATAGAGCTCTAGCCTTGAGAAAGCCCAAGGACAGTGCTCAGGCCTCTGAGTTCAAGACCCAGGACTGGAAAAAAAATCATCAACATGAACTCTTGTAACAATGTCTGAAACATGATTGATTCTCAATAAATTTGTTGGTGTTGAATGCATAAGCAGGTAAGTGATTGAACAAAGTTGACGCATCAAGTAAACTTTGTGGTTCCACATCCTCAATTACATCCTCAATTTTAGTATGGTGCTGATCTCTTTTACAAACTACCAGAAGGCATGGTGGAATTTGTGTAGGGTGACTGCCGTGAACAGTGAGTGCTGAAATTGTGGTCTTTCATTCAGCAAAAGTCAGTGAATGCCAGGCAGACGCCATGCCTGTGATAGACAGCCTCATTTGTGCACAATTACTTTCTTGAACCTTTCCCACATTTCCTTGTAGGCAGAGTATCATTCTTGCTCCAGTGATTTCAGGCTCGGTCCAGTCACTTGCTACAGCCAGCAGAAAGCCCCTGGCTGTGATTTTTTTGCTGCCTCTGGGCACAAGTGGGAAGGGGAGTGGTATGGTGTGCTGATCCCTGGCTCTGAGAAATGCATCATGGGAGCAGCATGCTCCAGATGGTGATTGGCTGTATCTTCAGCTTGGGCTCTGAGTGAAAAGACATACGGAATGCAGGCAATCCCATCAGGATGAAAGCTTTCCACAGCCTCATAACATGAACCAAAAAAATCATTTTTGTTACATGCCTCTGGATATACTGGGGTTGTTTCTGCTGCATAATAACTAGAGAATAGCATTAACTATTTCAGTGTCTACTGTGAATGCTGGAAAAGATGAGAACACATTATTCGTGGTCATATCTGCATCCCAGAGGCCAGAGCCACATGTCTGGTAGCCTGGTGACATTTGTCAAATGAAAGGGATTATACAAATATCACAAATGCCTGTAATGAGCTTGAGAAGCCTGAACCTCATCTGTCAGCACTTTGCAACAGCTTCGCATTGCCATGAGCAAACCCTTTCCAGGGAGTATGCCCTGCATTTCCCATCTAGCAGGCAGACATTGCTATACTGTCAATTCTTTTCCCTCAGCCACCATACTTGAGTGAGCGTGTGATTGCCTGGGTGGGTATGTGTGGGTGAGTTCACTGCTGGTGTGGTATCATCAGTACATTCCCATACTCATAGTCAGCATGATTCTCACCAGCTCTACTCTTCTGTGAGCCCATACTGCTTCTTAAAATTTGGTCAGAGTATAATGCCTGCTGAAGTCTTTTTAATTATTCTTCTCTATACCTTCTTACTATCAGAGGAAGCTTATTTAGAAGGAACCAGGGCTTAATGAGCTATTTTATCCAAACTAGCCACATAGCAAGTAACAAGTCTCACACTGCTTTGATAACTCAATGTATATACTCCAGCAGAAAGACCAGTTTAAAAATTCTGAAACTGTTCTATCAAACCACTAGCAGAAAGAACATTAATATTCAGAAAGTGTTGATTAAAAACAGGACTAACCATCTGATAATGAATCATCAGTTAATTTGTACACACACGGGAGCACTGGCACTTACCTTGCATTGTCCAGTGCTTCAAAAGGTGAGAAAAGCTGCAAGGACAACCTTGGAGAAATTCACTTCTACCTTCAACCATACTCCCCGGAAAGTCCCATGACCTTAGGAAGATACATAATTTCTTTGGCTGTCAATTAGGACTCATCTCTATAGTGTTGTCTACCTCTCAAATGTTATGATTTCCTAAGTTCTGGAAGCATCCCATTTATACAGGTAATAGGTGCATTAATTGTTGAACCTTGATACCCCTTCCCATGTTTTTATCCCCTATATAACATTAGTAATCTCAACATGCTTTGATATTTTCCCTTCTTAAAAATTTATTCTATAATTCACAGATACTGATAAATGCTGTGTATATTGTGAGAGCTCTCAAAATATTATTCAATAATTTGAATCAAAGTTTTTATTTTAAGCATTACTGGACCTGTACAGAGCTATATATCATTAGCATCCCAAAGTACTTATTGTATAACATTCTACATAATTTAGTACATTAGGGTGACAATCTGTTTCTTTTTTCTTTTTTTAAATTAAAGAATTTATTAACATTGATTTTTACATTATATTCCAAATGTCATGTTTAACAAACAAGTATTCAAGAAGGGAATCTCTATATATGATCACTGGCACATAGATTTTAGAATATAATTAAATTAAGCTGAAGGTTTATATGTCATAGGTACATATTAATATATGTAATAAGACATTATGTCCATAGCATATATAGCCCATCATAGATTTTATGTCTATGTAGTTATATTTATATCTCCAAGACCATGTCCATAACCTTGGGTACCGAAATATTGAGTCATTGCTGGTGTAGTGCTTGGATCTAATATCCATAGATTAAGGATACCATATGCCTTTTGTTCCTTTGGTCTTGACTTATCTCAATCACAATGATTTGCTCTAATATGTTTCTTTTTTACTATTTTTATTGTAATTGATAAAAGGGTTACATGATATTGTGCATTAATTCACATACATTGATACCCTTTCACATGTCTTGGTCCCCATTACCCTCCCCCCACCCCTCCATCTTGGTTTTCCCCCCTTCCCTATCCAATTTCAAATAACCAATTACAAATATATCCAATATATCAGATTACAAAGTGAGGTACTATAATAATATGATATAACCAAGGGACAGCAAAAGAGATGAGAGATAACATAGTACATTAAGGACAACAATCATTCATTATATGGCTTTTGTTTCAATATCATGCCGGTCCTTTCAATTAGCTTCATACTATATGGCCTTTTGTATCAAGGTTTTGCTCTATTGCAAATCTCTGCTAGTAGAGCCCAAGGTTTCTACTGATTATGACAAATGAGGGAAACCATTGAGCCTAAGTTCCTTTGAGTCTGGCTTACTTCACTTAATATGACTTTTTCTAAGTCTTTCCATTTCCTAACAAATAGGTCTAATCTGTTTCTTAAAGAGAAAATAAACGGTTTTACTGGGCTGTTGTTTTCAGTTTTTAATAGGTGGGTCCTGCTTGAAGTCAGGCCTGGTTGCTGTCTATGAGCTTTTCATTCAAGGGTAGTGCTTGAGCCACAACCCCAGTTCTGGTTTTTTTTTTGGAAGAGATAATAGTCTTATGGATTTGCTGCTGGGATGGCATTTAACCACAATCCTCAGATCTCAGCTTCCTGAGTAGCTAGGATTACAGGTATGAGCCAGTGGCACCTGACTTAAACAAGTTTTAATTTAAATTTTACATATTTTATATAACTAAACATAATGGCATTTCCAACAAGAAAAGTCAAAAGGCTTATTAAGCAATGCTTTGCAAACTGTTACATCTATAACTAACCATGATTTAATTTCAGGTAATCATATTCTCCAAAGATCAGTTACTTTATAAATATTGCTGTAAATTAAAACAAGTGGGAGTCAAAGAAGAGAAACAATCCAATAGTCAAGGCACAGAAACCATAAATTCCCTTTGTTCAATTTAAGAGAACCTGGAAAACATGCAATTTTATAACATATGCCCTCCTGAAAAAGTTAACATTTTTGAACCTACTAATTAACGCTGATACTTAGTGCAAGTTGCATAAAATTGTTAAGAATTAATTAACTAATATAGTCTAAATAGGATCTCATTATGAACTGTAAAAACACAGGGAGGAACCTGCAAAAATTGCCTGAGGCTTTTCAAATGTAAGAGTGATAATAAGTAATCAGAGAAAGAAAGTTTCCTTAAATTAGTCGATTTATATTTTGGATTTGGGCAAGAAAGTTATTTTTAACATTATTCTAAAAGCTTCAATATTTTAAAATACAAAGAAGTCAATGCATTTTAATCATCTACCGTGAAATGCCCAGAAGTGAAGTTGATCATAGATATCTGCAAAAAAATTAGACTCCTGAATATGCTAGAAGACCAACAATGACATGAGGCAAGAGGTATTCTTAACAGAGCTGCCAGGTCTTTGCAAAGGCTAAGTCAGATGCTAGCATGGCTGTGTCCAAAATCCAGGCATGCATAGTCTCTCTTCATTCAGTCAAAGCCAAACTCCCGGAAGAGAGTGTCAAGACCTTCTGTTATCTGCAAGCATAGCAGCAGTCCTGCCTGCCTCCTCTCTGATCCCATCTCCTCCTCGCCCTTCACTCCCACTAAGTGCAGTGGTGTACATACTTGATGTTACTTCAGGGTGGCAGGTGATCTCTAACATGAAACAGCTCAGATCATCACTTTCCTCTGCCTGTGTGTTTCTCCCTGATGGTCACCAAACCCCCAACCTGCACACTTTGCTCATAGATCACTTTCTCAAAGACCATTCAGGCACTGCTACCCTGCCTCATGCATTTTCAATCCTTATTCCTGTGAACTTTTCTCCTTTTATCCTTCTGATGTCAAGTTCCTATGTGCAATATAATTTACTACTTTATTATGCTTAGTATTTATTATCTGGTTCCCTCTAGAATATAAGCACTGGAGACTGTCCTAAAAGCTGGATGTAAATTTACAATGAAGTTTTTAAATTGTATTTTATTATCAGGATAAAATACAGAGGGATTGCAGTTACATACATCGGGTAAGGGGTATATTACTTCTCAAACCTTGATAACCCGTTCTCATATTTTTGTACCCCTTTCTCTTCCTCCACCCCTTCCCAATCATCTCCTAACCAGGAATTGTTAATGCTAACTGACATTTAAAGGCTATGATATACCTACTCTTTTTAGACCACTGATGTTTTCAAATCATTTGGAATAAATATAATTCATTCAACTTCTTTTCAGACTTCTTGTGAGTACCAGAAAGGATTTACTGAGGGATATTTAGCTTCCTAATATGGCACAAGCATTCAATAAGGTACCAACTAAACTGGAATTATAGTAAAATCACCTTCAGTCGCATGAATCATAAGTAATGATTGACAACAGATAACTACCAAGGCGTTTTTTTCTACAAGAGCCTATAAATGATCTCAATCTGTGTCTTAGAAGACACAAACACCAATAATATCAGTGGAGATAGGAAGGTTGGGGCAGAAAAGCAACCCAGAAAAAAACTCAAACTCTTAGAAAGGAAAAAAAAATAACTAAAGCAGAAAGGGCCAGGGACATGATTCAAATAGTATAGCACACACAACTCTGTCCTCAAAAATCATGAGTACAGTATTCATCTTTCATTAATTCACACAATAGAGTTGCTAAAACTTTTTAAAGGTACTGGCTTTATGAAAATTATTTAGTACAAAGTGAGGGTCAAGATTTAAAGACATTGCCTAAGCTACCAGAGCACTGATAGCTTTGAAAATATCTGAACACTGCACAGATAAATATTAAGGTTATTCTGTGAAGGATAAGGGGATACCTGGTATGCTATGACAGCTCATAAGTGATGATGAACATTCACTGAAACACTGATTCATGAAGACACTTTGGGCAGTAGTGCTCCCTGTAACTACTACTCTGGCTGTTTCTTTCACTTCTTTCTAAGGCTAAATAATTCCTAGAATTTCGTGCCCTGTCTTCAAGTGAAATTAAATGTAGAATACTACAGCAGTGCTTTTACTTGGGAAGTTGTGGCAAACACATTTGTCCAGCCTTGTCCAACAAACAGAGGAGGGACACTGGCATAGCAACTCAGGCTTAGGGAGAACCTAAGCATGACATTTAGAAAAATATTTGTGAAAAAGAAGGGTTTTGTTTCCACAGCAACCAACTTTCTTAGTCTTCTGAGCTCTACTAAAAATAAAACAAATGAAAGCTGGTAAGAGAAACAGAGTAAGGTCTAATGTAGAATGGCACACAAAGCAAAAATAAAGGACGCTGAAGCCTAGTTCATTGGAAGAAGCATAGCAAAACCTCAGATAATCATGAGTGTCCTAATCGGGTCATGACCCTTTAAATCTTCATTTCTTTATTTTTTGGTACTACTGGCCATGAGATTCTTCTCTTTCCATAAAGCAGAGCCTCCAGAATTTATTCATCTTGTACAATTGGGTTGGTTTCAGTGCCCAGGATCAGTAACTCTCCTGCCTCTGTTCTCGGCTACCCATCACCGCAACACCGTGAGGCTGTCTATTTTAGGTAACTTGTACAAGTCTTTGTTGTCTTGTGATGAGGTTACTTTGCTTAACACAACATCTTCAGAATTCGTCCCTACAGCTGCCTGTGGTTGAACTCCCTTCTTTTCTAGGGTTCAATAATACCCAATTTTGTGTATATAACACATATACTTTGTCAATTTACCTGTGGTTGAGCCTTTACCACTTCTTGAGTATGGTGCAGTGTTTCAATCAACATTGGGATTTGGGTTTTCTTTGAGGTATCTTAACTTACCCTTTAGTAACAAGTCATTGCCTGGCCTCATAAAATGAATTTCAATGTAATCCATCTTCTTTTAGTTTTTGAAACAACTAAAGATTCATTATTGATTCTCCTTTATTTTTTTTAATTTTTTATTGTAATTAGTAAAAGGGTTACATGATATTTGCCAGATAGAAGGTGCATTAAGTCACATACATTGATACCCTTTCACATGTCTTGTACCCATTTCCCTCCCCCCCCACACCCTCTACCCGTCTTGGTTTTCCCCCCTTATGTTTGGTATGGTTCATCAGTGAAATGTTATGGTTTAAGCTTTTCTGCTGAATGACTGTATGTCATTTCTACATTCCATTTCTTCATGATTAAATGCATAAGTGTTTTATGTTTGTAGGACTTTTTCCCAGTTCCCCTAGGTCAATTATTTTTCTTTCAGATAATTGTTATAAATTCTAATGCTCCTTTCTCTTTCTGAAACATCCATTGTAATACCTCCTCTTTTTATCTAATATTATTTATTTTTATATTGTTTATTTCTTAGTATAGATGAAGGACTTTAATATTTCTTTTTTTGTCCAGTCCTGGGCTTGAGCTTAGACCTTAACACTGTCCTTGGACTTTCTCAAGGGTAGTGCTCCACCACCTGAGCCTCAGCACCACTTTCGGCTTTTTTCTATGTATGTGGTACCGAGCAATCGAACCCGGGTCTTCATGCATGCTAGGCAAGCACTTTAACAACTAGGCGAAACTCGTGGCCCCTGAAGGACTTTAATTAAAATTTTTTTATTGTAATTAGTAAAAGGGTTACATGACATTTGCCAGATAGAAGGTGCATTCATTCAGATACATTGATACCCTTTCACATGTCTTGGTACTCATTACCCTACCCCCGCCCCCCCCCCCCACGTCTTGGTTTTCCCCCCTTCCCTATCAAATTTCAAATAACCAAGTACAACTAAATTCAATATATCAGATAACAAAGTGAGATACTGTAACAATATGAGATGACCAAGGGACAGCAAAGGAGATGAGAGACAACACAGTACATTAAAGACAACAATCATTCATTATATGGCTTTTGTTTCAATATCCTGGAGATCCTCTCCATTATCATGAGGGAATAATTCTCAAACCTTTATGCCAACAAATTTGAGAATCTAGATGAAATGGATGAATTCCTAGCCAATATTAACATACCCACACTGAACCAAGAAGAACTAAGCCAACTCAACAGGCCTATTTCAAGCTCTGAAATAGAAATGGCAATTACAGAACTTCCACCTAAGAAAAGCCCAGGACCAGATGGGTTCACAGCTGAATTCTATAAGGTCTTCAAAGCAGAGCTCACACCAATACTCCTCAAGATCTTCAACGAAATTGAAAATGAAGGTTCCTTACCAAACTCATTCTACGAAGCCAGTATAACCCTCATCCCCAAACCAGACAGAGACTCATCAGAGAAAGAGAACTATAGACCTATATCTTTGATGAACATCGATGCAAAACTTCTCAACAAAATACTGGCCAACCGTCTACAACAACTCATCAAAAAAAATTATACACTATGATCAAACTGGATTCATCACAGGGAGGCAAAGCTGGTTCAACATATGCAAATCAATTAATATAATTCGACACTTCAACAGGAGCAAGGACAAAAATCACGTGATTGTCTCAATAGATGCGGAAAAGGCAGTTGACAAGATCCAACACCCCTTTATGTTAAAAGCTCTGGAGAATCCATGGAACATTCCTCATTGTAATAAAGGCTATGTATGAGAAACCCACAGCTAGTATTACACTTAATGGTGAAAATCTAAAGCCATTCCCTCTAAAATCAGGAACGAGACAAGGATGCCCACTCTCTCCACTCCTCTTTAACATAGTACTAGAATTCCTAGCCAGTGCAATAAGGCAAGAAGCAAGCATAAAGGGGATCCAAGTAGGGAAAGAGGAAATAAAACTATCCCTCTTTGCAGATGACATGATTCTGTATTTAAAGAATCCTATAGACTCTACTCCCAAGCTCCTTGAGCTGATTCAAAGCTTTCGAAGAGTAGCAGGCTATAAAATCAACCCTCAAAAATCAACTGCCTTCCTTTATACCAGCAGTGAGACGAAGGAGGCAATAATCAGGAAAAAACTCCTTTCACAATAGCCTCAAAGAAAATAAAGTACCTAGGAATTAGCTTATCTAGGAATGTAAAGGACCTTTTCGATGAAAACTTTAAAACCCTAAAAAAGGAAATTAAAGCAGAACTAAGGAAATGGAAAAACCTCCCGTGCTCCTGGATTGGAAGAATCAACATTGTGAAAATGAGAATCTTGCCAAGAGCTATCTACAAATTCAATGCACTACCCATCAACATCCCAATGTCATTCTTTAAAGAAATAGAAGAGGCAATCCAAAATTTCATATGGAATAATAAAAGAACCTGTATAGCAAAAACACTTCTTAACAGAGAGAACAGCGCTGGAGGAATTTCAATTCCAAACTTTAGACTCTATTACAGAGCTATAATTCTCAAAACAGTTTGGTACTGGCACAGGAACAGGCCTGAAGACCAATGGAATAGAACTGAGGACCCAGATATTAAACCACAGACCTATGGCCACCTAATCTTTGACAAGGGAGCCAAAAAAATAGAATGGAAGAAAGACAGCCTCTTCAATAAGTTGTGCTGGCAGAACTGGCTAAGCACCTGCAGATCCTTCTTTGTTTCCTTGCACTAGAATAAACTCCAAATGGATCAAAGACCTGGAGGTAAAAGCTGACACACTGAAAACTCTACAGGAAGGAATAGGAGATACACTAGGCCTCCTTGGCACAGGTCGCAACATTCTTAATAAGGACCAAGAATCACAACAAATCAGAGTAAGGCTGGATTAGTGAGACTGCATTAAACGGCAGAGCTTTTGTATGGCAAAGGACATAGGTAGTAAAATAATCAGGAAGCCTACAGAGTGGGAGAAGATCTTCACCAACGAAACAACTGACAAAGGCCTCATATCTAAAATATATCAACAACTCAAAAAATTGAATCACTCCAAAACTAACCTCCAAAGTAACAACCATCCCATTAAAAATGGGCCAAAGTCTTAAAGAGAGTCTTCACTGAAGAAGAAACGACAATGTCCTATAGACACATGAAGAAATGCTCAACATCTCTGGTCATAAAAGAAATGCAAATCAAAACAACTCTAAGATTCCACCTCACTCCAGTTAGAATGGCCAGGATCAGGAAAACGAATGACAACAGATGCTGGAGGGATGTGGCCAGGAGGGATCACTACTACACTGTTGGTGGGAGTGCAAACTCCTTCAACCACTATGGAAAGCAGTGAGGCAGTGCCTCAAAAGGCTAAACATAGAACTCCCCTATGACCCAGCAATTCCACTACTTGGCATTTACCCAACCATCCAGATACATGGACATACAAAACCCACTAGCACAACAATGTTCATTGCAGCACTATTCACCATAGCAAAGATATGGAACCAACCTAGATGTCCCTCAGTTGATGAGTGGATCAACAAGTTGTGGTATTTGTACACAATGGAAGTCTATGCTGCTGTCAAAAAGAATGACATCGTCCCATTTGTTAGGAAATGGAAAGACTTAGAAAAAATCATATTAAGTGAAGTAAGCCAGACTCAAAGAACTTAGGCTCAATGGTTTCCCTCATTCGTCATAATCAGTAGAAACCTTGGGCTCCACTAGCAGAGATTTGCAATAGAGCAAAATCTTGATACATAAGGCCATATAATGTGAAGCTAATTGAAAGGACCTCCAGGATATTGAAACAAAAGCCATATAATGAATGATTGTTGTCCTTAATGTACTATGTTGTCTCTCATCTCCTTTGCTGTCCCTTGGTTATCTCATATTTGTATAGTATCTCACTTTGTTATCTGATATATTGAATTTATTTGTATTAGGATATTTGAAGTTTGATAGGGAAGGAGGGGAAACCAAGACGGGTGGGGGGGGTGTGGGGGGGAGGGAAATGGGTACCAAGACATGTGAAAGGGTATCAATGTATGTGAATTAATGCACCTTCTATCTGGCAAATATCATGTAACTCTTTTACTAATTACAATAAAAAAATTAAAAAAAAGACATGCAAATCAAAACAACTCTAAGATTCCACCTCACTCCAGTTAGAATGGCCTGAATGAGCATCTATTAATAGCCTGCCAATATTAGGTTTATGTATCTGTTTAATAAAGAAATCTTAAGAATGTGTTGAATCTAAGTAACTTTATAAAGGCTCCCCATGTGCTAAGGGTCAGTACACTTATGTTTCCCATAATCCTTGACTGTATGACAACTAGCTGTCATTCACTTGAAAAAGCCAGGACCATAACAGTGACTGCAATCTCTCCACAACACTTATCTCTGTAGCACTTGTCAGATATAACTGATTTGCCAAGGTAAGCAAGAATCTAAGGCTTCACCTGGATTTTTCTATTTTCCTTTGTAATATTTATTTTCCAGAAACCTGACTTACATGGTTTCCATGGAAATGAGTGAAATGGTGAAGCACAGAGCTTTCTGATGAGTGCCACAATGAAAGGAAAAGTTATTTTTGTTAATCATTTATTTAAAAATATTGATCAATAACACCATATAGAAGGTACTATAGAAAAAAGTTGATTGTTAACAGTCTAATTCATATCATAGTATATAAATACTGTGAAAAGCCTATTTCAATGAATAAAGTAGACATAAGGGAAAAGTCTCTATATACTGACTTACTGGTTTATGTAAATGAATATATTATGAATCAAGTTTAATTGGTAGATATACGTACAGATGTTTATTGTCTTAGCCTGACGTCTTATAATACATTTTCTTGATACCTTCAACTCTAAGCCTCTGCTCTTTTTCAAACTCAATATGCAGTAAACAATTAAATGGTTAGATAAATAAATGAGATAGAAATGAATTGGACACCTCTAAATATAAATGTTAGATGCACCCAAGAGAGGAGCAGCATTGGCTCTACTGGCTACTGGTATCAGGAAAAACAGGTACAGAGCTGTGGCACAGCAAAGCACTTACAGCAGGAAGGAGACATAAAACCAATAGCGAAGAGTCTCAGGAAACACTTGCTATCATGTCTGGCAGAGAAAAGCCTAGGGGCTATAGACTGATTCCCTCGTGAAAAGCAAACACCAAAGACAAAACTCTTTCAACACTCTATGCTATTTCTAATTACATTTTTATTATTTGGATGTTATATAGCAATTTTCTTTCCCAAATTAACTGTTTTTAAGTTGGCTTCATTCACATTATCTGCAATAGTGACAGTAATTCAGTAGAACAATGTCCTATAAAATCAGAGTATGATAGTAGACTATACTTATGAAAGTCCTTATGATTTCAAACTGAATTATTTGTTTGATGGCTATTGTCATATTAGAATGCTGCTCCTTGATTCTTCTTAATGATTTTTACTGATATGCATGATGTATAGTTTTCTTTGTGCTCAAAAACTGCTTTTCTTGCGGGCTCTGGGGCTTGAAGTCAGGGTCTGGGTGCTGTCCCGAGCCCATTCGTGCTCAACGCTAGCTCTCTTACCACTTAAGGCACAGTGCCATTTCCACTATTACTGAACGGTTTACTGGAAAGAAGAGTCTCTCAGGCACTTCTTCCTGGGCTAGCTTCAAACCTTGATCTTCAGATCTCAGGCTCCTAAGAAGCTTCGAGTATATTACAAACAAGCACCATCAGCATCCAGCTCCAAAACTAATTTTAAGCAATCTTTTGTCATTTTCAAAACTGAAAGTGACAAAGACTTGGATCTAAGGTGTAACCTACTTATAGTTCACCAGCTCTCTGAACACGAGAGATGATTCCCAAATTACATTTTCTTAGATGATTTTAAGAATGCAAATAAACCCTCAATTTCACTCTAAATGTTTAAGGCCTGACTGGAATTCTAGAAGTCTTTTCCATAAGAAATGGAAATTTTCTTCTACCCTAGCATAAATGGATTAAAATGCTACTTCTGAGGCCCCTACAATTACAACTTACTTGGGTTTGATACGTTCCGATTATACGTCCAAGAATATGTTATCAGGTCAATAAATAATACAAAGCACCTTTTCCTTGCTAAGAAAGGACAAGGAAAGTAACACCTTCTGGAGATAGTGAAGGTACTAGAAGATGAAGGTAATGTTCAAAGGATTATACATGGTGTTTGAAGCTACCTGCCCAACAGAATAACCAATACTAACTGGGAAGACCTGCACTTGATCACTCAGGCCTCACTGCTCATGACCATTATTAAATATTCTCTTAGTTTCTCAGCAGGCTGCTTTGAAGTTGCCACATGGAACATTTTTCTGCATAAAGAATTATAATTCACAAAAATGAAATGCTGATATGTAGCTACAAGATGAAAGCAGATATTAACCTGCATACCGCTCAACTGCTCACTGACCTTGGGTTAAGGTTTATTTCTATCATATATACTGCTTATCTCTTGAGAAGTTCATTTTACCAGCAGTCAGCACAGCCTTTTGCCCATAGGGATGTATTAGATACAGGGGAAATAACCAAATAATACTGGATACAGTTATGTGTGAGCAAACCAAAAATATAAAGAATGTTTTCTGGAAACATAAGGACCTGGGAAAAATGTGTTAAGTAAAGTAAATCAGGTCCAGAGAGAAGAAAGGATGCATCTTTTCTCCTATAAGTGGAACACAAAATTAATTCATAGCTATATAAGTAATCACTCTGGGGTAGTATACAAGTGTACATAAGTGTATGAATCAAACTATGATAGATTCAGGGGAAAAGTCAAAGGATAAAATTCCTTAGAAAGTCTAACTCACAGTTCAACAAAATAATGCCAGAAAATATGGAAGGAAGTATTAAGGAAAGCAGGATAAGGACAAATGAAAAGAGGAAGAAGGAAGAATGCAGTTATAAAACCTAATATATGTCTTACAAAATTGGGAAAACTGAGGGAAGGTTAGGATTGAGAGGGATGGGTGGGAATGTTGAAAGGGTGACACTGATCAAGATGCAGGGTATTCATAAATGACTTTGCTGAATGGGAACTCCTTTGTACAACTACTTTAAAATTATAAAAATTTACATTTTAAATTTAAAAGTATTTTCTTACATAAGTACTAATTTTCAAAGTTAGAATAAGTGAAAATCCTTTTCTTCAGGTATGTCATGTTTGCTGAAAAGTTGATAGGCAAAACATTCACTGAGTCAAAATAAAATCATGAAACCACTATGTTGTGAGTGTTCAAACAGAAAGCATGAACACAGCACAGATGTCAGTCCACAAAAGAATTCTAGACACAACTAAAAAGAGGTGTAGCAAAATGAACTGAATTGATTCATGTTTATGAAAATCTAAGATTCCCATGGAATTCTCTAACTTGTGAAGGACAACAAGCATATCTTTAGGTAGGAGTCCAAACACAGACACATACATACATTGAAAAGATCTTGTGGATCAATTATAAGCATAAGAATTTATGAAATCATGTGGAGATTTATGGAATTATCTTGAAACCATTACTAACCCTTCATCCTAAACAATTCAAAAAGGCAGTCATTAATATTTACTATGGCTAAGACTTACACAAGAAGCATAAATAAACCACATTTTTGCATTCTTATTAGGAAGCCAGATACATCAAGGGTTTATACTGCTACATCACAGAAAATAAACAATTATAATACACAACATCATTATAATAAAACACATAGCCATATGATTGTACCAATACATGCAGGAAAGTTATGTGATATTTAAAATATAATATCAATTCATAATAAAAATAAAGAAGAACCCATATCCACATAACTATGTCCATTCATGAGGCAGTAGCTAACTTACACACTGAGGAAAAGCTGGGAACTTTCTTGATAAGATCTGGAACATGATAGGGAAGAACACACATTGGAGATAGGACAGCCTTTTAAATAAATGGTACTCAGAAAGTTGGAGATTTACATATCAGAGAACAAAATCAAAACCACTTACAAGCCACACAAATCAGGTCATAATATATTAAAGCCCTAAACATGAGACATAAAACTTCTACAATAGTAAATAGGAGAAATGCCTCTGTACACTGGAATAGGAAAGGACACAGTTGGATGAGACCTACAAAGCAGAGAACACCAAAGCAAAAATTTAAAAATGGCATTACCTCAAACTAAAATGCTTCTTCCCAGCTAAGGAAATAATCAACAAAGTGAAGAGCCAATCTGAAGAATGGGGAAAAAAATCTGTCAATATATATTTGAAAATGGGTTATATATACAGTGTGTGTGAGGAAGCCTAAACACTCAGCCAGAACAAGCAGATTCTGTTCCGAAGAAGCCAGGTCTGATTCTGCTCAAAAAAGCTAAGAGAATTTCCACAAAGAAAGTGATGCTTTTAGTAAGTCATGCTGTAAAAGAATCAGTATGGAAAGGACTGCAACTATGAAATCCATAATTAATCTGAGAATTATGCAAAGTCCAATATTAGAAAGCAGAAGGTGAGAAAAAGTGATGTGGCAACTGTAGAGTCAGAATTGGTTGTCTTGTTTCAACTATTTCATCAGCTAAATCAAGATATAGTGGTTTAAATACCAACTCAATTTGAAGTAGAGGTAAGTAACATTCAAGGAGCTAATCGATAAGATTTTAATTGTCTACTGGGAAAGAAGAGAAAAAATTGAAATTAAGGGTATACTACTTGTTCTTTCATAAAGTGTTACCATCATCCAAGATAGGAAATAAAGGGAATTGGAAGGAAATAGTGAATTTTATTTTTACCATTTTAAGTTTTGACTCAAAGAATTAGGTGCTCTGAATTACACTGAAGTGAATCCCAGGAGATGGGTGCGGGGCAGAGCACATGTGGTTGGAAGAAACAGCTCAAGATGATCATTGAAATTTTGACAGTACAATGTGGGAACAAGGGCAGAAGAGGAGGAAATGGCAGAAGAGAGAACCAAAGATACTAAAGGTTGACAAATAGAGAGAGATCACAATGTGGAAAGGAATGAAAGGTGTAGAAGAAAGGAAGAGACAGGAAGTAGAATTGTTTTCTGAAAGGCAAGAAATAATTCCTTCAAGCATAAAAGTGAAAGGGCTTCTTCAGACTGTGAAAAACTGAGGGAAGTTAATTCAAAAGAGACACTAAAATTGGTCACTGGATTTAATCTATAAGCCACCAGACTTATGTTGATGGCTGAATAGTGCGAAGGAAGTGGTGGTGTGGAAACTATCATATTGCAGCGATGGAAGATGCTGGCTAAAGGAAGCCTGGCCAATCGTGTTAAATATGAGTGGAGGTTTTCTGTTAAGCTGTTCCTTTTTTCCAAAGGACAGATAAATAGGAACATCTTAGTGTGCTTGTAAATAAACATGATTTTAAACAAAATGACTACAGAGAGAAGTAGAACAAATAATGCTTTAAATAGTCAACAATTGATGCTTCATCTTAGGAAAGATCCAGCACTGTCACTTTTGCTACAGTGACACACTGAAGGTGAAGTGTATTTGAAAAGAGGAAAAAGGCAGAACTTGTATTATTACACCCTCTAATTCCCTATAAATTTGAGTCTCTTCTGGGTGGTAGAGATCAAAATATGAGGAGGAGAGGAATCATATGGCAGCAATGTGATTTCCAAATCTAGCAATTAGAATTCAAGGATAAATTGTTTGCTATTTGGGTTTTGAAATTTGTAATATTCAAATTTACCCAGAGTAACACAGTTAAAGGTGCATGTCAACACTTGTGAGTTATTTCCTCATATCTAAATGGTTGCATTTGCAACCACTTTCAAGTGTATTTGCTCAACAAATGCATGCTATTTGAGGAATCTACAGTGCCCAAACCATTCAAATCTGAGAAATAGGAGCTGGCTCAACCTACTGAAAGACCGCCAGGTACTAGGTTGTATTTGTAGTCATGTGGTACTTAAGAAAATGAACCTTATTTAACCAAGAAGTCTCAGTAAAATCAAGAGCTGTTGGCTAAAATTTTGCATACACACTAGTCTTCTTTTTAATCAATGTCTTTTCATCCTTTTAGGTGCTGTGATCTTTCCCATAAAGAAAACTTGGAAAACTATTCCCACAAAGCAGAATTAAATCACCAGTGAGAAGAATTATTCATGGAAGGAGTAAGGGTGATTACTGGAAATCATTCTGGGCCATGCTCCATACTGTCTAGTGCACTCTGGAGGGATTATTACATCCATAAGCTGACTTCTTACTCAGCAGGCTATCTTACAGTTCTCTAATGGCAAAAGCTAACTTGAGAACATCTGATGGTAATGCAAATTACACCATAAATAACAATGCAAAAGAATTTTAGTTAGTGGAGAATCAATTGATTCTCCTTGTAGAATTCATAATAACCAAGACATCCATGACATATTTGATATTGATAATTTTCTGAATTGATTAGTAAATTATTTCTTCATTTTTACATGTACTGCAGTCATATGCAGACACACATCAATTTTTCAAGTTGAATCAGACCTCATTTAAATTTTATACTGTTCCTCCATTACCAGTAAGGGAAATGAAGAATTTGATATATTATTATATGTTAAACTTTTAACACAGTCATGAATTGTTTCTAAAACACCGAGTAGTTGGGCAATTGAAATAAGCACACTTTTAAGACCAGCACAAAATTTTTTCTTACAGTACTTACAATTAAACCTCATTTTAGTAACATCACAATATTAGTGAAAAAAGTCTTAGTCTCTCTTTCAGATAGATATACTAATTAAGTATATTCACTTCATCAAACAAAATAGTGGGATTAGATCAATGCTGTGCATATTTGTACAAATAATATAACCTTCACTTTTTGTGAGGAAAGGAATGCTCTACCAAATGAGGACTAGTTAAAATGTGGAAGAATATACCCTTGGTCGTGGTGTAGCTATTTTTACAATGAAACCTGAACTTTGTCTAACAAGTTCCCTGGGGAATTAAGAGAAAAACACATTGAAATAGAGAATATAAATTTTAGCACAAAATTACATGGACTAACTTTAGACTTTAGAGTAAATATTCACATTGTATACAACAGGACTGAATTTCTCATGAATAAAATATACAAAATTATCAATACTTAATTTTGTCTAGAAAGTAAAATGCATAATTGCCCAAACATTTCTCACTGGTTTTTAAAATGTACATGACACTTCAGATGATGACAGTTTTTGGTATTGGAAATGATTATACAATAAATTCTAACTGGTCTGAGAAAAAAAGAAAGTAAAGTGCAGAGGAAGCAATTCATGAGGGGCCGAGAGCATGGCCTAGTGGTTGAGTGTTTCTCTAACATTCATGAAGCCCTGGGTTTGATTCCTTAGTACCACATAAACAGAAAAAAGCTGGAAGTGGTGCTGTGGCTGTGGTAGAGTGCTAGCCTAGAGAAAAACACAAGGACAGTGCCCAGGCACTGAGTTCAAGCCCAAAGGAAGAAGCAATTAATGAAGAAAACATGTATATCTAAGTCATCAATGACATAGAAATGATTTATTTTATGGAATACATTTTGACTCATATGTCAAGAATTTTTGTGACTCAGAAAAATGCATTATTTGGGGCTGGGAGCATAGCCTAGCAGTAGAATGCTTACCTAGGATTCTCAAAGCCCTAGGTTCAATTCCTCAGAACCACATACTTAGAAAAAGCCAGAAGTGGTACTGTGGCTCAAGTGGAAAAGATTATTTTCACCCAGTATAATCTCAGTTGTAATCAAACTATAAACAAATGGCTTTGTCCTAACAGACATGTATTTCCAGTTTTCACATCCTTATAGTCTACAAAGTTACAAAACTAATGTAAAGAAACATAGTAACCATAAAGGCTTTTTCTTGCACTCAAATGGCATAGCAGAATTCATTTTATATACTCATTAGAAAAGTCCCACAGAAATTCAATACTGTTGTCAGAGGATGCTTGGAAAATGGTGGCTCTATTGAACACCAACTTGGTTAACTTGTTTTCATCAACCCCTGAACCCAGACCCTCGACCCCAGGCAGCGGCCCCAGACGCCAGACCCCCGACCCAGACCCAAGACCCCGGACCCCTGACCCCAGACCCCAGACCCCGACTCCACACCCCGAGCCCAGACCCCAGACCACGGCCTCAGACCCCAGACCCCAGGCTCCGGCTCCAGATCCAGACCACGACCCCACCTAGACCCCAGACCCCCGACCCCAGACCCAGGGCGCAGGCCCCCGTCCCCAGACCCCCATCCCCAGAGCCCCAACCCCAGACTCCCGAACCCAGACCCAGACCACAGACCGCAGACCCCCGACCCTGGACCCAGACCCCCGAACCCCAAACCCGACCTCTGACCACCAACCCCAGATTCCAGTCCCCAGACCCCAGACCCCCGACTCCCGACGCCAGACACCTGACCCCAGACCACCGACCCCCAACTCCAGAACCCGACCCCAGACCCGAGACCCCGGCCCCATAACCCAGACCCAGACCCCAGACCCAGACCCCCAACCCCAGACCCAGTCCCCACACCTCTGACCCCAGATCCCAGATCCCAGACGCCAGACCCAGACCCCAATCCCCGAACCCACCCAAACCCCAGAACCCCGAACCCAGACCCCACCAACGACCACAGACCCGCGACCCCAGACCCAGGACCCAGATCCCAGACCCTACACCCCGTCCCCAGATCCCAGGCCCCAGACCCTAGACCCCAGATCCCAGGCCCCAGACCCTAGACCCCAGACCCAGACCCCAGACCCCGGCGCCAAACTCCAGACAACAGACCCCAGACCCCCGACCCCAGACCCCAGAACCCAGACCCCTAACCCAGACACCAGACCCCGTCCCCAGACTCCAGACCCCAGACCCCAGACCCCAACCTGCCCGGAGAACCCGCCCGACCCAGACTCCAGACTCCCGACCCCAGACCACCGACCCGAGACCCCAACATGCCCAGAGAGCCCGCCTGACCCCTGACCCCAGACCCCGGCCCCAGACCCCAGGCCCCCGACCCCAGACCCCTGACCCCAATCCAGACCCCCACCCCAGGCCCGGGCCCTGACCCCCGACCCAAGACCCCCGACGCCCCACCCCAGACTCCAGACACCAGACCCCGGCCCCAGACCCCAGATTCCGAAACAAGACCCCAATATGCCCAGAGAGCCCGCCCGACCCCTGACCCCTGACCACTGACCCCCGACCGCAGACCCCAGCTCCAGACTCCAGACCCTGACCCCAGACCCCCGACCCCAGACCACAGACCCCAGGCACTGGCCCTAGACCCCGAATCCAGACCAAGACCCCCGATTCCCAATCCCAGACCCCAGACCGCAGAACCCTGACCCCAGACCCCAGAAACCCGATGCCCCACCCCAGACCCCAGACACCCGACCCCCGACCCTCGACCCCAGGCAGCGGCCCCAGACCCCAGACCCAGACCCCATCTCCAGACCCAGAACCCAGACCCCACACCCAGACCCCAGACCCCCGACCCCAGATCACAGACACCAGACCCAGACCCCAGACCCCTGACCCCATCCAGACCACAGAACCCCGACCCCAGACCCCAGACCCCAGGCCCCGACCCCTGACCCCAGACCCTAGACACTTGACCCCCGAACCCAGACCCCAGACCCTGACCCCAATCCCATACCCCAAACTTCCCGGAGCGCCCGCCTGACTCAGACCCCAGACCCCCGACGTCAGACCACCGACCCGAGACCCCAACATGCCCGGAGAGCCTGCCCGACCCCCGAACCCCGACCCCAATCCCAGACCCCGACCCCAGACCCAGACCCCCGAATAAAGACCCAGACCCCCGACCCCCGACCCCAGACCCCAGACCCAGACCCCAGACCCCCGACCCTACGCAGACCCCAGACCCCCAACCGCAGACCCCAGACCCCCGACCCCCGACACCACACCACAGACTTCTGATCCCACACCTCGGACCCCTGAACCCTGACAACCGACCCCAAACCCCTGACCCCCGACCCCAGACCCCAAATGCCAGACCCCAGACACTGACCCCAGACCCCAGACACTGACCCCAGACCCCAGACCCATACCCCCGAACCCAGACCCCCGACCTCATCCAGACCCCCGACCCCAGACCCCAGACCCAGACTCAGACCCCCGACCCCATACCCCCGACTCCAGCCTGACACCAGACCCCCAACCCAGACCCCAGACTGCGACCCCAAACCCCCGACACCCGACCCCAGACCTGACGCCAGACCCCCAAACCCAGACCCACAGACCCTGACCTCAGATCCAGACCCTAGACCCCTGATCCCAGACCCCATGCCCCAGGCCCCAGACCACTACCCCAGATCCTGACCTCAGACCCCAGGCCCCGGCCCCAAACCCCAGACCCCAGACCCCTGACCCCACACCCCAGACCCCAGACCCCAACTTGCCCGGAGAGCCCGCCCAACCCCAGTCCCCCGACCCCATATCCCAGATCTCAGACCCAGACCCCAGACCCAGGACCCCAGACCCCCGACCACAGACCCCAGACCACGACCCCAGACCCCAGACTCCAGACCCCAACCTGCCCTGAGAGCCCGCCCAACCCCAGACCCAAGAACCCCGACTCCAGACCCCAGATCCCAGACCCAGACACCTGATCCCCGAACCCTGACACCAGACCCCCGACCCCTGACCCCAGACCCAGACCCTGGTCCCACACCCCAGACCCCAGACCACAACCACAGGCCCAGACCCCTGACCCCTGATCACAGACCCCCGATGACCGACCCCAAACCCCTGACCCCAGTCCCCAGACACCAGGACTAGACCCCCAACCTCAGACTCAGACCCCAGACTCCCAACCCCATACCCCAGACCCCGAACCCACACCCCAGTCCCTAGACCCAGAAACCAGACCCCTGACTCCCGACCCCGGACCCCTGACCCCAGACACCAGACCCAAACCCTAGACCAGATCCCAGACCTCAGACCCCAGACCCCACCCAGTCCCCAGACACCCATCCACCGACCCCAGAGTCCAGACCCCAGACCCCAGACCCCTGACCCCAGACACCAGACCCCGGGTCCAGACCCCAGATTCCCGACCCCAGACCCCAGACCCAGACACCAGACTCCAGACCCAGACCCCAGACCCCGACCCCAGACCCCGACCTTCGCCACAGGACCCCAGACCCTAGACCCCAGATACCGGCCCCAGACCCCAGACCCCCGGCCCCAGACCCCAGACCCCCAACCCCAGACCCCCGACCCCAGAACCCAGTCCCCCAACCCCAGACCCCCGACCCCAGACCCCCTCCACCAGACCCAGGACGCCCGACCCCAGACCACAGACCCCCTCCACCAGACCCCAGACCCCCGACCTGAGACCCCAGACACCGGCCCCAGACCGCTGCAATGCAATACCCATCAATATCCCAATGGCATTCTTTAAAGAAATAGAAGAGGCAATTCAAAATTTCATATGGAATAATAAAAGACCCCGTATAGCAAAACCACTTCTTAGCAGAAAGAACAGCGCTGGAGGAATTTCAATTCCAAACTTTAGACTCTATTACAGAGCTATAATTCTCAAAACAGCTTGGTACTGGCACAAGAACAGGCCTGAAGACCAATGGAATAGAACTGAGGACCCAGATATTAAACCACAGACCTATGGCCACCTAATCTTTGACAAGGGAGCCAAAAAAATAGAATGGAAGAAAGACACCCTCTTCAACAAGTTGTGCTGGCCGAACTGGTTAAGCACATGCAGAAAACTAAAGTTGGATCCTTCTTTGTCACCTTGCACTAGAATTAACTCCAAATGGATCAAAGACCTGGAGGTAAAAGCTGACACACTGAAAACTTTACAGGAAGGATTAGCAGATGCACTGGCCTCCTTGGCACAGGTTGAAACTTCCTTAATTAGGACCAAGAATCACAACAAATCAGAGAAAGGCTGGATAAGTGGGACTGCATTAAACTGTGGAGCTTTTGTATGGCAAAGGACATAGCTAGTAAATTAAATAGGAAGCCTACAGAGTGGGAGAAGACCTTCAACAACCAAACAACGGACAAAGGCCTCATATCTAAAATATATCAGCAACTCAAAAAATTGAATCACTCCAAAACTAACCTCCAAAGTAACAACCATCCCATTAAAAAATGGGCCAAAGACTTAAAGAGAGTATTCTCTGAAGAAGAAACAAAAATGGCCTATAGACACATGAAAAAATGCTCAACATCTCTGGTCATAAAAGAAATGCAAATCAAAACAACTCTAAGATTCCACCTCACTCCAGTTAGAATGGCCAGGATCAGGAAAATGAATAACAACAGAGGCTGGAGGAGATGTGGCCAGGAGGGATCACTACTACACTGTTGGTGGCAGTGCAAACTCATTCAACCACTCTGGAAAGCAGTGTGGCAGTGCCTTAAAAGGCTAAACATAGAACTCCCCTATGACCCAGCAATTCCACTACTTGGCATTTACTCAACCATCCAGAAACAAGGGCATAATAAATCCACTAGCACAACAATGTTCATTGCAGCACTATTTACCATTGCAAAGATATGGAACCAACCTAGATGTCCCTCAGTTGATGAGTGGATCAACAAGTTGTGGTATTTGTACACAATGGAAGTCTATGCTGCTGTCAGAAAGAATGACATCGCCCCATTTGTTAGGAAATGGAAAGACTTAGAAAAAATCATATTAAGTGAAGTAAGCCAGACTCAAAGGAACTTAGGCTCAATGGTTTCCCTCATTTGTCATAATCAGTAGAAACCTTGGGCTCTACTAGCAGAGATCTGCAATAGAGCAAAATCTTGATACATAAGGCCATATAGTATGAAGCTAATTGAAAGGACCTCCAGGATATCAAAACAAAAGCAATATAACGAATGATTGTTGTCCTTAATGTACTATGTTGTCTCTCATCTTCTTTGCTGTCCCTTGGTTATGTCATATTGTTATAGTATGTCACTTTGTTATCTGATATATTTAATCCCCCCCTTACATGAAGGAGTCTTGTCTCCCCAGGGAGCCAGGTGGCAGGAAGCCCTTCCCACTGTGAAGACCAGTTTGCAGAATTCCGTGATTTGGGGGCTTGGGAAAAAGTCAAAATATGCAGTGTTTATGCAAAAATAAAGTCTATTCAATGACTTCAAACCAGTGTTTCCACATGAAAACACCAAGACTGAAAGAAAAATTATGAAATCTAAAGATTAAATATAAAAGTCACTTCGCTAAGATTAATGCATTCTATGTGTAATAAGATTCTTAGCTTCCGTCCTTGCAAATTATCAGTTGCCAAAGTTAAGGTAAGTAAAGTTATTTTCTACAAGGACTGTTCCATTTTCCTTTGTTATATAGACATTCATTCTTTTCCAACTGAAAATTTCTTTCCAGAATTGCACATTGTAAGTGTAGATTCATAGTTCTCTATCCCCAAAAGAGAATCAAAGTAGCTCAATGTTTTTCAGTTAGCTAAGAGACTACTATGCCATGTTTCCAACAGAGCATCTCTCTGGAAAACGATACTTGTGAATTATAAATTACAGAAACAACCAACCCCTGGTTAAGGAAAAATCAAATGAAGTAATCCAGACTCTCCCAGAGTGACAAGAGAATAGCTTGCCTTGTTGTGTAAAAGAACAAGTTTCCTGTCTCCTGGCTGTCCTCTGTCCACTAAAGAGTCAACAACATTTTTATTGTTTCTCAGTACTCCATTTGGAGCATCTCAACTTGCTTTTTATATTGCCTTAGTTTATGAAAATAAATGTTGTACTTTCCTGGTGGGACCAAAAATAAATGATGGATCATACTGTACGTGGGTTCTTGCTCATGACAATCCAGACTGCTAACAGATTGTTAATATGTTAACAGTTCTATTATAAGATGTTCAAAAATGGGGGGGCGGGAAATGGGTACCAAGACATGTGAAAGGGTATCAATGTATGTGAATTAATGCACCTTCTATCTGGCAAATATCAGGTAACTCTTTTACTAATTACAATAAAAAATAAATTTAAAAAAAAGATGCTCAAAAATGTAATTTTAAGGCCATTTGTGGAGCTGGATTCTGCATGCCAGGGGTCATCAGGACTGACATAGCTGAGAAGCTGTATGACCTCTCCACTCAGGTGTCTGCAAAGGTGTGAAGGATGAGATAACCCAGCAGTTTAGGGTAGCAGTTTTCAAGCTGTTCTGTTTACCCAGGGGTAGCCATTTTGAGCAGAATGTTAACTAACATAATACAGTAAGTATGATCGAGTTCCTTTTGGTACAGAGCTACGTAAAATTAAACTAAGGGTATTTCACATCCAGAATTTTCTGGCAATGACAAAGGTGAAGAAAAATTACCAAAGGCTGAACTCAAAGAAATTAGTGTGTATTTTGCAGTTCCTATTCGCAAAGATATTGGCAGAAACATTTAATCATATGTGATCCAAAATACTTAGCTTTGGTGTTATTCACATGTTTTATTTATTATTTATATATGTTACTTAGAAATTACGAGGTGTTCCTACACAGATTCTTGATACTGATATTATAATGGGGAAGTCTAGCATTAGGTAGGAACCTCTGTGATATCACAAAGAAGAATATACAGAAACATAATTAGTCAGATAAACAGATAGGAGTACACTCCACACATTCATCTCAGTAAATTTTCACTGAATGAGTGGCATTATTTGAAAGAAAATATTTAGTAGAAGGTTGTTACCTACTGTCACAATTGCTACCCTCAAACACTAGATAGTAACAGCAAATTCCAGCTACTGATTTAGACTGACTCAGACAAATTTCATGCAAGTCAATTTTCCTCAAACACTTCAGTGCCATACACCACAGCAAATGTTTATACTCATAAATTTCCATAAGTCAATGTGTACTCCTATCTTACGCTGTGTCATTCAGTATTTTTTTTACAAACTAAAGTATTATAGAGAGTATTTTCACATTGTTATTATGTGTTTTACTTTAGTATTTGTGTATATTTATCATTTATAGAACTGAAATTGTAGGGGAGTGTTTTGGTTTTTCAGGTGTCCACACCCCACCTGCTCATTCTCTCCCTCACATTACTAGGCAGAGGTGATATTTCAAGTAAACATGCAGAGCTTCTGTTTGCCAAGGATATTTAAATATTTTCATGATGATAACTTTATTTGGAAGCCAATTCTTTAAAAAGCCTTTAACCAGTACTCCAGATTTCCCAGCCTAGTATGTTTTTCCAGTAATTGCATATAAACGCATAGAGACAATTTCATGCTGATGCACTCTGACTGTTACAAGGCCCTGAGCCCAACTCTGAATTCCAAAGGTAGGTTCAGCATCACCTAAAACATACATTGAGTTCAAGGAAAAAATTCCTGAAAGAAACTAAAGAAGGCTCACTACTCCCCTAACTTACAACTAAATATACACAAAAACAATGGTAATATGCCAAGTGAGAAAACCCCAAATCAACTCAGACCAGGTGATCATAAGGCCAGTGGGATGTGTGCACTGCACTGCACTGCTGGCCACGGCCACTGGGCTAGACCTCATCCAGGTGAGGAAGAGGCTCCTTCTGATATGCTCTCCACAACTCACACGCAAGTCATTCCATACGTGAGAGCACATCTGTTCTCCTCACAATTGTTATGTGGGAATAGAGCTATCTTCTTCCTAAAACTATTAGAAAGGACTTCAAACTCCAAGAAAAATATAACTATTAGTATTTTCTGGTAGTTTTACATTTGTGTTATTTAAATGTAAGAAAGAAAATGTTATTTTCTATAAGAATGCCTCCTAAATATAACAAAGCAAAAGGGCTAAAGAGACCAGGCCGAGCAGGATTCACAATCTTCCCAGGGCTAGAAGTTCAGCAATAATGTTTGCCTAGCAAGCAAATCCTAGAGCTGCCAAATAGAAAACAAGCAAAACCTTTTCCAATTGTATTCCCTCTGAAACATTTAAAACTTCTGCCCAATGACAATCCTTCCTGAAAAGGCCTTCTGAGGTCAGAGATACTTAGAACTGTGCGGAAGTATCAAGTCACATGGGAACAATGCAACGATGCAGGTCTTATTACTTGTGATTAGAGTCAGATAACTAACCTCACACTATGACTTCTAATAATCATTTCTATACTATACTATAGTATTCTTGAAAGAACTCATACTGCTTTACACAAAACATCTGCAGCTGTGAGGAGGAAAATGTCCACTGACTCACGCTGGAGTTGGGGTATTTTGACATCATTTTCAAGGTAAGCAAACAGAGAGAGGTTAAATGACATTGGAAGGTCACATGTCTCCTCTTTCTGAAGGAAGATGATGGTTGCGTTCCAAATAAAGAGAACTTCAACCAGAGAGAATTAGTGGAGCAGTCACAATTTGACCTTTCACCCTCTGACTGTAGCAAGCTATTAGAATTGTGTATATATGTCATCGTTATACTATTGCATGAGAAATGAATTAACTAATTTCCACGCTGATACTCGTGCTGCTAGAAAATCATGCTTCCATTCAATTTTACATAAAAGTATACCAATGAATTTAGACTGTTCTACTAAATCTCATGTAATGTTTAGATTTTTATTATGTCAGGTAACTGAAACCATGTTCCCCATACTTCAGAATTTAACGTATCAGAAAAGCATGGAGAAGATATACAAATGTTTAGCTCAGTTGACAAAACTCGGGTTCCTTCTGAATTACTGTTATGTTTTTACTGCTGTCCCTGTAAGTCGGCAGTGTCAATGAGAAGCCTACTCTGTATGAATCAATAGATAATGAGATGAGTGAAGGTTTAGGATTGGAGAACACTAACACTAGTTCTTTGATATAGACTTTCAATCCCAGTTACAATATAATTATACTAACCTTAATTTTCCAATGACAAATTTGAACATTTATTTGAGAATCACAAAACAGACGTTCCTCTGCTTACATGTTTCAAAATAGTACTCTTGTTGAATTTTAATGCAACCAAGACATAATTCATATCATAAAAGAGATACAAACTTGTATGAGACTTTAATTACAAGTAGTTATTTTCAGTAGTTATTTTGTATAAGAAAGACAAGGATGTTTGTATGGCACAGAAAACATGTAAAGGGGAATTTTTAGGGATAGTTATGATTTTAACGTAGCCGAGATTATGATGGAAATCAAGACAGTCTTTACGACCCATTTGATTGAATAGTATTTGTTAGCAAGGGTTACGGGAGAATTTTTGGAACCAAATGTATTAAAAACTAGTTTGGAGAAAGAGAATACCATTAAATGAATATAGAAAAAAAGATGATATGAGTACAAAAGGTGAGAAAAATCAGAGGAACAGCTGTCTTTTTCCTTGTTGGTATTCTTTATATCAGTTTCCCTTTGTCCTCCTCTATCAATCTTCCCTACCTGGGAGTAACAGAACCACAAAAGCAAAATGGAAAGTATCAGTGGTAAATTAGCTTTCTTAGCTAGTGATAGATGTCTCATAATCAGGAAAGAAATAGGACAGCAAACTCAAGTAGTTTGTTGTATCCAAACTACTGCCTATTCTAACAGGGTACTAGAACTAGAGTTAACAAGTTCTCATTTAACCTTCTCTTCATCTCTAAAAGCAGCACTCAAAAGTCTTCACGGCTTAACTTGACTTTCAAGATCATGCATTTGGGATGTATTTATCATTGTTCAGAATAGGGGAGGAGAGTGCCCAGGTAAAAGAAAGGCAATTTCGCAAAATGAATTAAAGATAATTCAAGAGAAAGGAGATTGACAAAGAAAGAAACACTTGCCACAACTGCATACATTTTACTTATTTAAGGTACAGATAATGAGATTTTATAATGACTCATACATAAGATTACCACATAAATAATTTTATTTTCTTAAAAAATGGGAAATGCCAACCAATTCTAATAGGTGAGAGATACCAGCCAGGTTTTTGAGGAAGTTATTTAGATGGGAGGAATGATGAGTACAATAAAAGGACTCTGGATACCCCAGAACAGAAGAGCATAATAGTAGGAAATGTTTAAATAAGGAACTGTTTTCAGCAAGAGGTCATGAAGGGAATTAGCTGTTCCCACGAGTCCAGATGCTCCAAATCCACAGGGGCAATGGTAAGAATTTTATGTTTCACTGATAAGGGAATGGGGGTGATAAAAGAATTAAGCTGAAATAGACATCCTAGGAGGAACTGGTACACATGCCATGCCCATACTCCAGTTATATTTGGAAAGAAACTAAATCAGAACAATGTAATTGGAGTTACATTTCTAAAGCAGAAAATAGATTAAAAAGTAACAAATGTATGGCTTCCTTCTGCCAAGTCCTGGGTAGAGAAGGAAAAAAATCCACAACTTCTCAATACTTCGCAAAGAACCACTAGTCTTGAAAATAAGAACCAGCATCCTAGCAAAAGCAGAAAATACAGGAAACAACATCACGAGACCGAGACGTGTCACTTACTACTCAAAGTAGTGAAAGATGCAGCAAACCTGCAGATTTTAACCATAGGGTTTTGTAATAGAACAGAAAATAGGGTGCTTGAAAAAGAACAGAAGAGGTTTACTCATCCTTCTCCTTAGAGTTGAGACCAATCTCCTAGCTTTGTTCCTTGGTTCTAAACAAAGTAGAAACAATCATAAGCATCTGGATAGAATATAAAATGATACATGTACACTCTTCATGCAAGATAGACACCAGGAAGAAATCTTGTATTCAAGGAAGTAGGGTTTGCCCTGTTGAAGAGATAGGAGAGTGAGTAGGTAGGTGCTGGAGAAGCATCTTCTGTAGAATTATGAGTCAACCCAAGAAAACTAAATTTCTGTATCATAAAATTAGCCAGCAAAACAGAAAGAACAGTTCAAAAACATGAAACTTGCTTGGCTTGATTTCTGTTTATATTGGTGAAGTACTTGCTCATTGAGGATCAATATTTCCACTGCAAACAACAAGCAAACTTGACTAAAATATAAAATGACTTACGTCTGGAAAGCACTGGGGAGATTCCAAGGTGTTAAGAATTTGAGAACCAAGATCAAGGAGAGAGAGAAAGGATAAAAGCAAGAGACCTAAATACCAAATCACCACATGGAATGTACAAGTTCTAACATACAAGGTGAAAATAAAATCATGGGGTAGTTGCTAAGAGATGGAGTAGGTAGATCCACTTTTAAGCTTTGTCACCAAGTTTATAAAACAAACTTTGACAGTCATAAAAGAGGACACGGGTATTTTCTGCATGATTTTACTGATGGTAAGGCTCTACTTTGCATAAAAATGTTGAAAGAAAGCAACATTTGATCGTTGGCAAGTGGCATGCAGAGATGGAGAAACTTGAGAATACATATACCATACTAGCAACACTCTCCTTTTTGAGAAGTGAATTTTAGAAGTGCCCTTAAGATAACAGTCCAATAAGTCACATTTTTATTAGTATTTGATATGTATTTTTGTGTAAATACAACATATGTATGCAAATACATATGTATGTAAATACGATAAAAATTTGGCTATATCTAGTATCGGTAACATTACTCCATTTATGAGGCAGCACTGTCATGATGTAATGACTTTCTAAAGGACTCACCTCAACACAGCAATGAAATTCCAAAAGGGTATAGAGGAGTCATTCCACCTGCGAACATCCTGCCCTGGATCCTCCACAGTTCATGTCTAATTCATGTCTTCTGCAAACACAATATACATCCATTCTATACTCCATAGCTCCCAACATCCTCACGTATTCCAACAGCAACTCAACAGCAACTCACAGGTCCAAACTCTCAGCTAAATCAGACATAACTAGACCTAAAACATCCTGAGGCAAATTCTGTCTAGCTAGGATATTTTAACTCAAAGTGTTAAGGTTAAGTGCTTTTCAAACACAGTGGAAGGGCATACATCAAAAAAGAAATGGACAACAGGACCCACGTAAATTCACACAGGGAAAGCAACATTAGACCCTAAACTCTATACCAGTTCTCTGCATGTGTTCTCTATTGGACACACAGTGGTGGTTGACACCACAAAGCCTTTGGCAACCCTGCTTCTTTGGCTTTGTAAGTTCATCTATCATATATTTTTCTTCCACAAAGCTCTAAAGCAGAGAGAGACTGCCGAGAGGATGGGTTTTACTCCATCTTCCAGGAAATTGTTCTCCATTTACACCATAGATTGGCTAACTATACTTCCATCAGCATTCTGTCAAATTACCTAAGCACTCTTCTTAGAGGATTCAGACTTTCTCTACAGCACCCTTCTTTCTCCCAATCCTCACCAGCACAAACCTCAATATTTTGCTAGTGACAGTACTGGTTTTCTGGCCTGCTCTTCCAAATTCTTCTGGTTTTTATCCAGCTTCAAAGCTGCTTCCACATGTTCAACTATTTGCTATAGTGATAGTCTCACTTTTCAATATCAATTTTCTTTTTTAGTCTGTTTTGTGATGCAGTCGCTATACCACAGACTGGGTCAATCATAATCAGTAGAAGTTTTTTTTTGTCTCACAGTTCTGGAGACTGGGAAGTCTGAGATTGAGAGACTGCATCTGGGAGGTGTTTCATGCTATGTCTAAAAAGACAGCAGGACAAACACAAAGTATGATAGAGAGAAGAAAAAAGCTCAAAGAAATTCACCTTTTTTTGAGAGACTTTTGAGAGTTAGAAAAGCCTACAAACCATAACAAATAATCTATTCTAAACATGGCAGTTGTAGCTGAACATCTTTGATATTTTCTCCAGTTTCTTACTAATTTAAAACACTTTGTAGTCTGTGAGCTGGGAGTTGTAAACCTTAAAAAGGTTGTATTATCAAACATTTAAAACAAATGTAGAAAAATTCATATGTAAAATCTTAATTAAAAACACATAAGAGGTAGAATACTAATTTATAGGAGCTATTTCCAACAAAGAAATAATCTATAATTAAGTTTCAAACATGATTATGAACATAGAGCACCATTTTAAAATATGTCTGGATTGAAAGAATGCCACGGTTTATAAAACTGTAATACTTCTGGTGAGATGATTTTTATGGCTAAGTAAAACAAAAGGTAAGATTTTAAGCAAAAATTTAATATCAATCAAACTGTTTTATTTTATTTATTTTTTTATTTTTTATTGTAATTAATAAAAGGGTTACATGATATTTGCCAGATAGAAGGTGCATTAATTCACATACATTAATACCCTTTCACATGTCTTGGTACCCATTAACCTCCCCCCCACCCACCACCCACCCCCTATCTTGGTTTTCCCCCCTTCCCTATCAAATTTCAAATAACCAAATACAAATAAATTCAATATATCAGATAACAAATTGAGATACTGTAACAATATGAGTTACCCAAGGGACAGCAAAGGAGATGAAAGATAACATAGTAGATTAAGGACAACAATCATTCGTTATATGGCTTTTTTTAAATCATTATAATATTTATCATCTAAGCAGAAGTGCATCTTGTGTATTGGAAATGGCAGCATCAAATTGTTGAATTATTTCTTTTTTTAAAATTTTTTTAAATTTTTTTTTATTTTTTTATTGTAATTAGTAAAAGGGTTACATGATATTTGCCAGATAGAAGGTGCATTAATTCACATACATTGATACCCTTTCACATGTCTTGGTACCCGTTTCCCTCCCCCCCAAACCCCCCACCCGTCTTGGTTTTCCCCCCTTCCCTATCAAATTTCAAATATCCAAATACAAATAAATTCGATATATCAGATAAAAAAGTGAGATACTATACCAATATGAGATAACCAAGGGACAGCAAAGGAGATGAGAGACAACATAGTACATTATATGGCTTTTGTTTCACAATCACATGATTGTCTCAATAGATGCAGAAAAGGCATTTGTCAAGATCCAACACCCCTTTATGTTAAAAGCTCTGGAGAAACTAGGAATCCATGGAACATTCCTCAATGTAATAAAGGCTGTGTATGAGAAACCCACAGCTAGTATTACACTTAATGGTGAAAATCTAAAGCCATTCCCTCTTAAATCAGGAACGAGACAAGGATGCCCACTCTCTCCACTCCTCTTGAACATAGTACTAGAATTCCTAGCCAGTGCAATAAGGCAAGAAGCAAGCATAAAGGGGATCCAAGTAGGGAAAGAGGAAATAAAATTATCCCTCTTGGCAGATGACATGATTCTGTATTTAAAAAATCCTATAGACTCTACTCCCAAGATCCTAGAGCTGATCCAAAGCTTTGGAAGAATAGCAGGCTATAAAATCAACCCTCAAAAAGCAACTGCCTTCCTTTATGCCAACAGTGAGAGGAACGAGGCAATAATCAGGAAAGCAACTCCTTTCACAATAGCCTCAAAGAAAATAAAGTACCTAGGAATTAGCTTAACTAAGAATGTAAAGGACCTTTTTGACGAAAACTTTAAAACCCTAAAAAAGGAAATTAAAGCAGAACTAAGGATATGGAAAAACCTCCCATGCTCCTGGATTGGAAGAATCAACATTGTGAAAATGACAATCTTGCCAAGAGCTATCTACAAATTCAATGCAATACCCATCAACATCCCAATGTCATTCTTTAAGGAAATGGAATTATTTCTTAACGCTGCCTCTAACTTCCTTTACGTAGCAGCAATAGATTTTGTTTTGATCTTGATTTTTTTAGTGATTCAGTCCATATAGAGAATTAACAATTAATCTGGTCCTAATATCAATAGCCTGTGAAATACTAAATTAACTGACATTCCGGATTATTAATTACTGTTTTCCAAGTTAGCATTGATCTTTTCATGGTTGGCTATGGCGCACATTAGATATCTATAAGCAGCTCCAACAGCAACTGGGACATTGTAGGGTGCTCAATAATGTTTTATTGTTTTTGGTCGTGGGACCTGAACTCTGGGTCTCGGCATTGGCCCTGAGCTCTTCAGCCCATAGCTACCACCCTACATCTTGAGCCACAGCACCACTTCCTTCTCAATGAATTTTTGTTATTATTTTAGGAACCAGAATTGGCCACCACACAATAGAAAAATTATTGCTCACAAACATCACATTAATATATAAAAGAGAATGGCTATTAATATCTTTGAAATCCATTGTGAAAATATGGCAAGAAAATAAAAAGGTAGCTTGTTAATGATAATCACACTGATAAGACTTATTATTCCTTGTATATTCTACATATGTTCATTCAGCAGGTTTCTCATGTTGAGTACAACAGACTACATAAAGGTAAAGCAAAAAGTAATTCTTGTCCTATAGGATTTAGTCTAGAAAGAGAAACAGAAATCTTATTATACAGGTGAAATTTGTTTTTGTAGAGCTCACTGTGAAACCACCAGTAAAAATGCCTACTTAGTATGAGGATAACTATGTACATGTTAAGACTTGAAGGAAGAGTATAAGGGTAGGGCAATAATCTCTGCCATGAAAGAAGAACCCCATACTTGGAGTTTGCAGTACATACAGAAATCTACATAATAGTTCAAGGTAGCTTTCAGGAAGGAGAAACTACCAGAATAAATGAAGCTCATACCACTGAGAAAATCTGAAAAAGTTCTCAGTAAATTTGTGAGACCTACATACATACACAGTTACTTATTTGAAATGTAAATACAATTGAGCATGCTATATTTATTTTTAAATCCGTATTCCCAGTGATCACATAAGTCCTGAGTAGAAAGTATATCAGAAGATAAATCACAATTGCAAACATGAGAAAGGGTAGTAATGTTTGTGAAGTAATATATCTTCTATCTGGCAAATATAATATAACCCTTCTATTAATGACAATAAAAATATCTTAAAAAAGAAAATTTACATTTTCAGACAGTATTTGTGGAGCATTATATTTCTGCTTTTGTTAGCTCCAATTTCTACAGGCAGATCTACATATGAACATTCCTGGACAGTCTTCACTTTAAAATGTTGATTCAGTACCCAAGTAATTTTAACTCCCCTAGTCCATAGGCTATGGGAGTGAAATCACAATTTCAACAAGTGCTGGAGGCCTAGGATGTATAGGTATAGGTACCAGAATACACCTAGACAGCTTTATCATATCCATGTTCCTCCATAATGCCTAATATTCTCTGTGTGATCCATTCTTGTACTAGAACTGTTACTCTTCAAAAACCTCAAGGTGTTCAAGGAAGAATTGAGCTTCTTTCCCAAAAGAAATGCCAGTTCCTTAATAGCAGGGTATATACCTCAGATTATATCTTAACCTTTCACCATTACAATTGTAATTATAATTAACTTTTGTTGAGTTTTTGTTGCAGGCCCTGTTAAAAAGAGACTTAAATAAATTAGAGATCTAATTAAATTCGACAGTTCAGTAACTATTTCTTAAATGCTTTCCTCTCCCACATTTTTTACATTTTAAATATATTTTTTGTAATTAATAGAAGGGTTACATTATATTCACCAGATAGAAGGTGAATTACTTCACATACATTGATACCCTTTCTCATGTCTTGTTCCCCATTTCCCTCCCTCCATCCTCGCCACTCATCTTGCTTTCCCCCCTTCCCTATCCTATTTCAAATAACCAAATAAACATATACAATATATCAGATAAAAGGTAAAATACCGTTATAATATGAGGTAACCAACTCTCCCACAATTTTTTTTGCCAGTCCTGGCTTAAGCTCAGGGCCTGAGGACTGTCCCTGGACTTTCTCAAGGCTAGAACTCTACCACTTGAGCCTCAGCACCACTCCTGGCTTTTAAGTATATGGTACCAAGGAATCGAACCCGGGTCTTCATGTATGCTAGTCAAGCACTCTACCACTACGCCAAACTCCCAGTCCACTCCCACAATTTTTATAGTTAATTTTCAACATAGCATCTAGTGAGTATCACCAATACATTTGTTCACCCTGTGTCCCACCATTTCAGTGCCCCTCTCCCTCCCACAAATAGATAACATATATACCAGACAAAAGGTACAGAAATCACAAGTGGTGGCAAAGGAGAAAACAGACAAACATCAAAAAGACAAAAGGCAAAAATCAAAAGGCAAACAGCAAAAACCAAAGTCTTATCTCCATTTCTTGTAGTTCATTTCAATAAATCGTATTTCTGGATGATCATATGCACATAGCTATTGAGTTTTTTGATCTAGAATGTGCCTATAATTCTCCAAGTAAAAACATTGGAAAGTAAAAGACAAAAATTCACTAGGATATGATAAAGTATACAGGACTGTGAACACTCACACAGTAAGACCAGAGGAGGATATTCTTATTCTTCTCTTCCAAAATCTCACTATATAATAAGCACTGGTATTTCTTGGCATGGTGGCTTTGAAGGCTCCTGGGCATCACCTCATTTCTATATACTTTAAAGCCAAATCAACTCTCATCTCACCTTACCCTCTCTCCTGTATTTCTAAAATAGCTGCACAAATGGGGGTTTAAAGTGTTAAAACTATGACTGGAATTAAGAAAAGCAAACTAATGTGTGTGTCCAGTCTTAGAGATCAAGAACATGCACAAGCATTGACTTGACTCATTTAAATCTTGATGTTTTCAAGCAGTTCCTATGATGCTCTGAGTGTCTATTAATACCGAGTACCTGCTCTGCCTCACTCAGCCTTCACATTACTAGCTCCATTTCTTTTCCAGTTAGTTTACCAGATCAATATAAAGTTAAAAATGCTGATGGAACTATTTGAAATGGAAGACTAGGAGACTTAAGGGGGATTATGTAGGCTCTCAGAAATGATTTGAAGAGTTAGATCTCTATTGGCTTTAGAAAGATTTTTAAAATTGACATTCTGGCACATTGCTTCAAGGACATAACAACTTTGAAGTACAACAACCGAAATGATAATGCTAAAAAGAAAATATCTACTCTAGGACAGCAAAAGGCTTAAGGTAATTTGTTCCAGTAATAAGTTTTAAAAACTGTACTCTCCATGATTTGGAGATACAAATGAAACTTTATTATAGAATATGGCATTCATTCTTTGCTCTGATGGGAATACTGGTCCTAGAAAGAAAAAATACAATATTGTTATACATTTTAAAGAATTAAAAGTAATACAATGGCAAGCCCTCAAATCTGTCCACTAAGAATAAAACTATTGATTGTATACTTACTAAATTTAATATGAAAAGCCTCAGAAATGTTGAATTTCTCCTTTTAGGCTAAAAACACTTTTTCCCTTATTTGGACATTATGTTATTTAAAATGCAGTAATTTAAACAAGAGAAACACAACCCAAATTTACTTTACATAAAGAAGAAAGTTTACAGCTCATGTCCTGGAACGACAGTAGGTTGGGATATGATTTCCCAAAAGGTCAATAATGTCTCACAGTTTTGACAGTTTTCTCATTATCTTGCATTTCTCCTCCTTGTTCTATTTATTCTTTGGAACCCTCTACTACACCATCCTAACAAGCTTCTAACACCAATTCCCTTTGAAATAAAGACAACTGCCTCCCAAAAGTTTGATGAGAGACTCTGGAAGTTAACTTGTTGCCCCCGATAAGGCAATAAGTCAAACTCAATCATTTTGATCAAATTTTTGGTTCATATTCCTGTACCATTACATCAATGTGTGGTACTAGTTTTAAGTCCTGGACCATTAGGGATATTGTTTTTTCTATCTAAACATTTACCCATATCAATAAATTCTAATCTGCTTTGGTTGTTTTTGACAGACACAAATAAAATGACTTTCAAAATTATATTACTACTTGATTTGTAAAATGTACTATATTATCCATCACAAAACAGTACTATATATAATCAACAGTTAACTAAAATATGGCCAGGCACATGCTCATGCCAATAATCCTAGCTACCCAAGAAGCTCACATATGAGGACAGGAGCTCAAAGCTAGCACGGGCAGGAAAGCCCAGGAAATTCTTATCTCCAATTTGCCACCAAGAAATCAAAGGCAGAGCTGTTATACAAGTGGCTGAGTATTAACATCAAGTGAAAAATCTAGTGGATAGCAGCCTGACATCAGTTCAAGGCCCAGATACTGGCATACATACACAAAAAGTTAATTAAAATAGAATGAATCAAGAACAAACCATGTAATCATAATTCAAACTATATTTGCTTCCCTGACTTTTCCAGATATGATGAAGGTTGAATATTCTCCACATAGTCACACTGTTTGAGAGAGCCAATAAGCAAAGCAATATCACTGAAAACTTTTGTGCAAAAGTTTCAAGCCTAATATTAATTTATTTAAAATGTTTGAGAAAGTTTGCATAGAAAATCTTGACAAATTAAAAAAAATATTATTTGTTTTTACCCCAGTTTCTCAAAACTCCTTATATTCGATAGCAGAAGAAATGGAACGGTACAGCATTAACTTATGCACATATCAGCTGTTTCTATCTTAACTAGGAAGCACTGTTTCATCTCTTATCAGACACAAAATGGATTGAAAGTTAATTGGAAAAGTATTTCAGAAGAAAAGTGGTAGAGAAAGGTCTAATAGGTTTTTCAAGATGTAAAGATTCATATTTTTATGTTGGAAAGGATACCAAACCAGAGAAAAGTTTCTAGTTAAGAACACAGTGAATATTTTTAATGTATGAAAAACCTAGCTACAATAGAGCAAAATAATAATAATAGTAATAATAATAATAATAATAATAATAATAAATCTACAGTTCCACTATACCTAGCAGGTCATGAAATATTTGTGATAAGCTTGAACAACCACTTTTTCATGAACTTAATAATTTTTTCTTTTCTTTTCTGGTTAGTCTTGGGTCTTGAACTCTGGGCCTGGGCGCTGTCCCTGAGCTCTTCATCTCAAGGCAAGTGCTCTACTCCTTGTCTCACCAAATAAAGGTTATACCCTTTATTTTAAAAGCTATGCCTTTTCAAATTAACATTAAAACTTATACCACTTCTGCTTTTCTGGTGGTTAATTGGAGATAAGACTCTCACAGACTTTCATGCCCAGGCTGGCTTTGAACTACAATACTCAGACCTCAGTCTTCTGAGTGGCTAGGATTACAGGTGTGGGTCACTAGCTCCTGGCTTAATCTTTTTTTCTAAGTACTCACTTTGTTTTCAGATGAGGGACTGCTTTCCCAAGAGCCCTCTTTGTCTATTGATATCATCTCAAAAACCTTCTTCTTTTCAGTCACCATCTGTGGCTGCCTGCCTAGATATTATATATTCTTCCTGACCCCTGGAACTTGATCTGCATATTTTATCATTGTGCATATAGTAGTTGTGTAGTTCTTTTTTTGCCATCATGGGCTTGAGCTCAGGGCCTGGGCACTGTCTTTGGACTTTCTCAAGGCTCAGCACTCTACCACTTGAGCCTCAGTACCACTTCCAGCTTTTTTCTATGTATGTGGTACCAGGGAATTGAACGCTGGTCTTCGTGCATGCTAGGCAAGCACTCTGCCACTAGGCCCCAGTAGTTGTTCTTCTTTATCAATACTGGAAGATTCTGATGACTCAGATACATCTGAGTCATTTTTTGTAGCCCCTATAATACAACTATCTGCACTAAGATGTTCTGAATACACCTGAACACACACTCTGAAATCTAAAGAAAGGACATGCATTTTGATTTAATAATCCTGAATTCCAACAACTAGGACCAGTCAGAATTATTCTGGACTGGTATCCTTAAATTCAGTTGTTATGATAAAACAAAATACTGGACTATTTAAAACTATTGTCAAAAATCTCATTCAGTGGGGTAAAAGATAAGTCATCAAGACAAATTGAAATACATATTTCAAGACCATGAAAAGGGGACTAATCTGAAGAAGAAAATCCAGAAACCATAAAGATTTCTACTCCTCTTAAATAGCATGCTTTCAATAATATGGGAATACCTGAATGCCCTAGAAAATTAAAGCCTAAGTACATTACAAAGAAGTCAATGCATTTTAATCATCTACCGTGAAATGCCCAGAAGTGAAGTTGATCATAGATATCTGCAAAAAAATTAGACTCCTGAATATGCTAGAAGACCAACAATGACATGAGGCAAGAGGTATTCTTAACAGAGCTGCCAGGTCTTTGCAAAGGCTAAGTCAGATGCTAGCATGGCTGTGTCCAAAATCCAGGCATGCATAGTCTCTCTTCATTCAGTCAAAGCCAAACTCCCGGAAGAGAGTGTCAAGACCTTCTGTTATCTGCAAGCATAGCAGCAGTCCTGCCTGCCTCCTCTCTGATCCCATCTCCTCCTCGCCCTTCACTCCCACTAAGTGCAGTGGTGTACATACTTGATGTTACTTCAGGGTGGCAGGTGATCTCTAACATGAAACAGCTCAGATCATCACTTTCCTCTGCCTGTGTGTTTCTCCCCGATGGTCACCAAACCCCCAACCTGCACATTTTGCCCATAGATCACTTTCTCAAAGACCATTCAGGCACTGCTACCCTGCCTCATGCATTTTCAATCCTTATTCCTGTGAACTTTTCTCCTTTTCTCCTTCTGATGTCATGTTCCTATGTGCAATATAATTTACTGCTTTATTATGCTTAGTATTTATTATCTGGTTCCCTCTAGAATATAAGCACTGGAGACTGTCCTAAAAGCTGGATGTAAATTTACAATGAAGTTTTTAAATTGTATTTTATTATCAGGATAAAGTATAGAGGGATTGCAGTTACATACATCGGGTAAGGGGTATATTACTTCTCAAACCTTGATAACCCGTTCTCATATTTTTGTACCCCTTTCTCTTCCTACACCCCTTCCCAATCATCTCCTAACCAGGAATTGTTAATGCTAACTGACATTTAAAGGCTATGATATACCTACTCTTTTTAGACCACTGATGTTTTCAAATCATTTGGAATAAATATAATTCATTCAACTTCTTTTCAGACTTCTTGTGAGTACCAGAAAGGATTTACTGAGGGATATTTAGCTTCCTAATATGGCACAAGCATTCAATAAGGTACCAACTAAACTGGAATTATAGTAAAATCACCTTCAGTAGCATGAATCATAAGTAATGATTGACAACAGATAACTACCAAGGCGTTTTTTTCTACAAGAGCCTATAAATGATCTCAATCTGTGTCTTAGAAGAAACAAACACCAATAATATCAGTGGAGATAGGAAGGTTGGGGCAGAAAAGCAACCCAGAAAAAAAACTCAAACTCTTAGAAAGGAAAAAAAATAACTAAAGCAGAAAGGGCCAGGGACATGATTCAAATAGTATAGCACACACAACTCTGTCCTCAAAAATCATGAGTACAGTATTTATCTTTCATTAATTCACACAATAGAGTTGCTAAAACTTTTTAAAGGTACTGGCTTTATGAAAATTATTTAGTACAAAGTGAGGGTCAAGATTTAAAGACATTGCCTAAGCTACCAGAGCACTGATAGCTTTGAAAATATCTGAACACTGCACAGATAAATATTAAGGTTATTCTGTGAAGGATAAGGGGATACCTGGTATGCTATGATAGCTCATAAGTGATGATGAACCTTCACTGAAACACTGATTCATGAAAACACTTTGGGCAGTAGTGCTCCATGTAACTACTACTCTGGCTGTTTCTTTCACTTCTTTCTAAGGCTAAATAATTCCTAGAATTTCATGCCCTGTCTTCAAGTGAAATTAAATGTAGAATACTACAGCAGTGCTTTTACTTGGGAACTTGTGGCAAACACATTTGTCCAGCCTTGTCCAACAAACAGAGGAGGGACACTGGCATAGCAACTCAGGCTTAGGGAGAACCTAAGCATGACATTTAGAAAAATATTTGTGAAAAAGAAGGGTTCTGTTTCCACAGCAACCAACTTTCTTAGTCTTCTGAGCTCTACTAAAAAATAAAACAAATGAAAGCTGGTAAGAGAAACAGAGTAAGGTCTAATGTAGAATGGCACACAAAGCAAAAATAAAGGACGCTGAAGCCTAGTTCATTGGAAGAAGCATAGCAAATCCTCAGTTAATCATGAGTGTCCTAATCTGGTCATGACCCTTTAAATCTTCATTTCTTTATTTTTTGGTAACTACTGGCCATGAGATTCTTCTCTTTCCATAAAACAGAGCCTCCAGAATTTATTCATCTTGTACAATTGGGTTTCAGTGCCCAGGATCAGTAACTCTCTTGCCTCTGTTCTCTGCTACCCATCACCGCAACACCGTGAGGCTGTCTATTTTAGGTAACTCGCACAAGTCTTTGTTGTCTTGTGATGAGGTTACTTTGCTTAACACAACATCTTCAGAATTCGTCCCTACAGCTGCCTGTGTTTGAACTCCCTTCTTTTCTAGGGTTCAATAATACCCAATTTTGTGTATATAATACATATACTTTGTCCATTCACCTGTGGTTGAGCCCTTACCACTTCTTGAGTATGGTGCACAGTGTTTCAATCAATATTGGGATTTGGGTTTTCTTTGAGGTATCTTAACTTATCCTTCAGTAACAAGTCAATGCCTGGCCTCATAAAATGAATTTCAATGTAATCCATCTTCTTTTAGTTTTTGAAACAACTAAATAGTCATTATTGATTCTCCTTTAAATGTTTGGTATGGTTCATCAGTGAAATGTTATGGATTAAGCTTTTCTCCTAAATGACTGTATGTCATTTCTACATTCCATTTCTTCATGATTAAATGCATAAGTGTTTTATGTTTGTTTACAAAGTGCAAGTGTATAGGCAAAAATGCAACTCAGATACATGCCTATTAATTTTCAAGAGGCCACAAACAAGAATTGCTCTAAAATTTCTTTGGCTTGAAAATACCATGATAACTTTCAAAACTACTGAAAACTCTAGAAAGCATATGATTATGTGAGTTTTATCAACTTATATTTTTTCAAATGTGAAGTTGAAATCAAGTAACTAAAAAACAGTTTGGTTATTCAACCATCTTGTAGGCCATGTTCACAAGAATTATATATTTAATGAGCTACTGATATACTCTAACAAAAATATGTGGTGAAAACTGCATTAACTTTTGACAAATCGTACACATCTCTCTAATATTTGACTTGATAGAAGACAATATTTCTCATATTTTGTTCTGAATTAAATCTGCTTGGATTTGTCATTCTGGTTATGCTGCATGAACAAAATTTGATGTTATTCAGATAAGAAAGTTAGAAAAGGGATATGAAATCAAAATAGTAGTTTAGCTTACAATCTGATCAAGTATCATCATTCCAGCAGAAGTACTTTGTGAATGAGTCTCACCATGCCACACAAACTGTTTAAAAGTATGCACTCAATGTACTGAGATTTATTGACAGTATCTGACTACAAGGACATGCGATTGTCTGATCACAATTAGGCCTGAGCACTTGGTAGTAAAGGTTACAAAAACTACTAGTGTAGTGTCCTTTCAGTGATATACTAAGGCTTTACAGCACCTTTGCCTATTATTGAGTTTGTACCAGTGAAGCAAACCTCAAACACACAAAAAAAACAGCAAATAATGCTTTATCATTACTATGGAAACCTTATCTTCTAACCTCCTAAAATCTCAAGGAAACCTAGGGGTCTGAAAACTCCATGTTGAGTCCCATTGTCTTAGCATGTAGCAGATGCAAACACTATGAGTAGACTATAGCACAGTATAAGCAACACAAATATTTGCCTCACATTACCAACTCAAAAGACACAAAATGACTGGGAAATAAACCTTCAAAATATCTCTGTTTTTCCATTTACCTTCATCCAAATTCCCCTCCATCCCCTCATTTCCTCATGACCGCTTTCAATTGTTAAAAGGAGCACATCATGGAGAGAGGAGGATGGATTTTTCTTCTACTGTATAAATACATACTTCGTAGACATATGTATATAAATATACATATTGCATAAGCAAATTTAATGTATCTTAAAATATAATTTATAAGAGGACAACACTTTTCCAAATGCAACTCAGCAATATGAATTTTTAAAGTAGGGTTGTTTCACAGTCATTGGGTGACTGAAAGGTGACTTTCACCCACAACTACATTAGTTAGTCAGCAATTCAATTTTCTCAGATCTGTAAGAGGGGGTAATAGCTGCAAATTGTCCTGACATATGCTACCAGCTGCTTCTGTAAAGCAACAGTTATACAACTTGCTCTCTCTCAGTTTGAAGCAGAAAGAAAAAAATTTTCTTTAACAGTTATTTTCCATTTTCAAGTTTGGAATTAAAAGTCTGAAACTGCCTCTGTGCACAGTACACAAAAGCCAGTTCACAAAAGCTACTCTGATACATAATTTTAACTGCTGACTCATTTTTTCACAATTTGACCACATTTTAATGTTTCCATGAAATTTTACACTACATCTGAAATAATACCGCATTTTTTCAAGAACTGTTCAGATCCCTCACTTCTTGAAGCCTAAAAACCATGGTGAGTGGTGTGTTCAGTGTATAATGCAGGGAGTACTTGCCACAGGTCCAAGCAGGAGAAACTGAAGTTCCAGGAAATCAGAATGTGACTACTACAAAATGAGTGTCTTGATTCCTGTTCCTTCATTCAACAACAGTAACATTCAACTCCACATGAGAAAACCATTCCTATCAGGAAATCATTCTACCTTTAATTCATGCTATTTATCCAAACTCAACAACACCACCTGTGATTTTCATGGTCTCCAGAGTGTCATGCTATGCTCTGTTCTTATAACTCAGTCTTACTCCCAAGGCATGGCCCACTGACTATCTTCTCCTGGGAGGACTTCCTCGAAATTCTTCAGCAGCCCATTCTCCAGCTCAGAATCATTTTTAGTATATTTTTATTGTAATTAATAGAAGGGCTACATTATATTCACCAGATAGAAGATGCTTTACTTCACAAACATTGATACCATTTCTCATGTCTTGGTCCCCATTTCCCTCCCTCCACCCCCAAACCTCATCTTGTTTTCCCCTCTTCCCTATCCAATTTCAAATAACCAAATAAACATATATACAATATATCAGATAACAAGGTAAAATACTGTAACAATTCGAGGTAACTAAGGGACAGCAAAAGAGATGAGAGATAACATAGTACATTAAGGACAACAATCACTCATTATATGGTTTTTGTTTCTATATCCTGGAGGACCTTTCATTTAGCATCATACTATATGGCCTTATGTATCTAGGTTTTATTCTATTGGAAATCTCTGCTAGGAGAGCCTAAGGTTTCTACTGATTAGGACAAATGAGGGAAACCATTGAGCCTATGTTCCTTTGAGTCTGGCTTACTTCACTTAAAATGATTTTATTCTAAGTCTTTCCATATCCTTACAAATGGGGCGATGTCGTTCTTTCTGACAGCAGCATAGAATTCCATTGTGTATAAATACCACATCTTGTTGATTCACTCATTAACTGAAGGGCATTTGGGTTGGTTCCATATCTTTGCTATGGTAAATAGTGCTGCAATGAACGTCATTGTGATAGTGGATGTGGTATGTCCTTGTTTCTGGACAACAGGGTAAATGCCAACTAGTGGAATTGCTGGGTCATAGGGGAGCTCTATGTTAAGTCTTTTGAGGAACCACCTGTCAGGAAGGCTCTTTTCCTTTGTTTTGCAGAAACTGTTCTGTATTCAAACAGAACCCTACCTGTATTACTCACTTCTGGAAAGGATTGTACTGCACCACCTAGCAAAAACACTGAGAAACTTCAGCTTCCTGAGCAACTAGCTGCAAAAAACTATGAAACATAAGTAATACACTACTTCGTTTTTTTTTTGCCAGTCCTGGGCTTTAGCTCAGGGCCTGAACACTGTCCTTGGACTTTCTCAAGTTTAGAGCTCTACCACTTGAGCCTCAGCACCACTTCCGGCTTTTTTTTCTATGTATGTGGTACCGAGGAATCGAACCCAGGTCTTCATGCATGTTAGACGAGCACTTTAACCACTAGGCAAAACTCCCGGCCCCAGTGATGTCTTTCACATATCTTACATGCTAGCTTAAGCTCCCAGACTTAACAACAAAGAGGTTTTATTATAACAGTTCTAAACACTCATATATTTTGACCATATTCATTCTTTTTTTAATCTCTGCTCCTCTTGTTCATTTCTGGTTGCGTATCAAGCTCATGATTAAAAATGAAATTAATGTCCCCTAAGATATATTCCTCTTTGTTATGGCTTGTATCTAAAATGTTGCCCCAAAGCTATATGCTAAAGATTAGATTGCCTGCTGATATGCTTTTTACAAAGTGGTGGGATCATGAAAACTTTGTTCTCACCAAAGGATCAACCTACTCATGTGTCCATAATTTGATGAGCTATTGGGAAGGGATAAAAACTTTCCAATTTGAGCTGGGACTTAAGGTTGGTAAATGCATCCCTGAAATGTGTCCTTGTAAATGATCTTTGTTCTGCTATCTTCTCTCTCCTATTTCTCTTCTATCTCTGCTCTCCAGTCTTCAATTCTCTTTCTCCTTCTTCCACTTCTCTCCTTTTTCTCTTCTCTCTCTCTGTCCTGCCTACTTAACGTGAATAAAGAGCTTCCTCCTCCACATACTCCTGCTAACATGATGTTCTGCTTCTCCCCAAAGCAGACTGAAACTCCAGAAAGTATATTCCAAAACAAATGTTGCCACCGTTAAGCTGATTTTCTTAGATATTTTGCCATAGAGCTAGAAGGCTAGCACATTCTTTTACTAGCTATTTTTCATATATTTTTATTGTAATGAATAGAAGGGTTACATTATATTCACCAGATAGAAGATGCATTACTTCATAAACATTGATACCCTTTCTCATGTCTTGGTCCCCATTTCCCTCTCCCCACCCCCGCCCCTCATCTTGTTTTCCCCGCTTCCTTATCTATCCGATTTCAAATAACTAAATAAGCATATATACACTATATCTGATAACAAGGTGAAATACTGTAACAATATAAGATAGCAGAGGGACAGCAAAAGAGAGGAGAGATAACATAGTACATTAAAGACAACAATCACTCATTATATGGCTTTTGTTTCTATATTCTGGAGGTCCTTTCATGTAGTGTCATACTATGTGGCCTTGTGTATCTAGGTTTTGCTCTATTGGAAATCTCTGCTAGGAGAGCCCAAGGTATCTACTGATTATGACAAATGATGGAAACCATTGGGCCTATGTTCCTTTGAGTCTGGCTTACTTCACTTAATATGATTTTTTCCTAAGTCTTTCCATATCCTTACAGATGGGGCAATGTCATTCTTTCTGACAGCAGCCTAGAATTCCATTGTGTATAAATACTACATCTTGTTGATCCACTCATCAACTGAGGGGCATCTGGGTTGGTTCTATATCTTTGCTAAAGTAAATAGTGCTATCTAGCTATTTTCTTTACCACTGCTTGCAATACTTCATTGATATCTCAGAGGCACACTCTGACTCAGCTTTCAGATATTAATGATTCTTTTATTTCTTTACACAAATAAAATTTTCCATTGTCCTTCAACTCTTCTACTCAGTAATCTTCAGTAGCTCTCTATTTCATCCAATAATAGGCCAAAATTTCTCCTGAACCAGGAAACAGAAACTTAAGTCTCTGAGCTAGCTAATTAAACTTCTAAATTTCAAAATCACCATCTATGCATATGTGTGGACATTTATATAGTAATATTCAAATGGTAAAAGATTCTTTATAATCTTTTCTATTCACCTAATGAATTATTCACATCATCATATAATCTTCTACTCCTTGGTTATGATTCCCACTGTGATCTCATTAACAATTCGTTATGGATCCCATTTCTTCTAAGTTTCTCTTATTTCTACTTAGGATGGTTTTCTCACACCAGTAACCTTATGTTTGACCTAATTTTGAAACTATTTTCTGACCCTGATCGAGAGCTCAGACATCAAAAAGATATTCACCATCTTTCTAGAAACTGGCTTTGGTTTAACCCTAAAATGAGTAAATAGGTGTTCTTCATGAACTGCACTCAAAGCTTACTTGCTACTTAAAGCAAGACCTCAAAAAACATCACAACTCATAAAATCAGTAATATCCCAGAGTTCTTTTGTAAAGAACTTCAAGCATTTACATATATGAAATGAACCTGATGTGCAGTCAAAATGACAGAAACAGATGGTTCTGCCATCACTTAATATGACACTTGTTTCTCCAGGCTGGTGAACAGAAGGAACCAGTTGTAGAAGGTGAAAAGGGTCTTGCAATTTAGAACCCACTGAAGTATAAAATGCCACCAAACTTGTCTCAAATTAAAACACATTTTAGTTTCTTCATTTGAAATCCTATACTGTGTAAGATTAAAAATCTCATAACTACCCAGATTTAAACTCTGAGCTTCTGATCATCTGAGGCCTGAAAATACTGGTTTGTGATGAACAGGTCTTAGGAAAACAGAAGGGGCATTTCAAATTCAAGATAAAACTATATCCATTGAAAATCTATATAACTGTCCAAACAAGAGTTTTCAAGATAAAATATCCAATTTATTTTAAAGTAAGATGTTTTAAATGTTCATATTCACCAAGTTTCACCAACTTACATATTCCTTTATGTAACAGTGATTTATTGATAAGAAATAATACAGTATAATGAACAGAGCACAATATCTGGTATTGTATACCTTGGGTTTCCTTTCCTACCTCCCCTACTTGTTGATTCTGTAGATCTATAGTCCTGGAACAGAAGCCTGGCTTTATAAGACTCACTTTTCTCTACTGTCATGAAGCAGAATGTGGCATGTAAGTCCAGACAGTATTTGGCATTTTCTGAGCAACTACGTATAAACTCACCTCCTTCACTCACGTTCCTTCTCCTGCCATGTCCTATCATGCACATGTTGAGCACAGTTCAACTCCAAAGTTCAGAGTGTGAAAAAGTTCAAACTTTTTACTTAATGCTATGAATATTATCTCTCAGCCCAGAAAGCAGAATCACAATTCTGCCATTCTTTGGTGTCACTACTTTTCATCATTCACACTGCAGCTTAAATTTTGCACCCAAGAAAAGTCTAAATCACCAAGTTTGTACATTTTTATATTATATATCTGACAGTACAGTGACTAGGATTCATGTAGCCCATTATAATTCTCAGTTGTTCATCTTTTCTTAGAGCCTGGTTATTTTCTTTGGTGTCTAAAGTTATTTCATTAGGTCCAAACAAGATAAAATGATTTGCATTTCCATACAGAATTACAGGATTTTCCCATGCTTTGACTACTTGTACTTATTCAATTAATTTATAGAGTTATTTATTTTCGCTGTCATACAAGCTTTGAACTCAGGGCCTTGGGCTTACTAAGCTGGTACTGACTCTGTAACTGAGTCAAGTCTCTAGTCCTGTTTTTTAAGAGTCTCATTTAACTCCCAAGCACACACTCAAGTCACAATTGACTTACTTTATGCTTCTCATAGGTGCTGGGCTAAGAAACACAAACCACCATGTCTATGGCTTGTGAAAGTGATACACACATTTCAGGGCTGGCCTCAAGCTGTGTCCTCCAATATTTCCCTCCCCAGAATCTAAGATGACAGGTGTGAGCTACCGGTAACCCCACTTGACTTAATAGAATTTTTTTTGCCAGTCCTGGGCTTGGGCTCAGGGCTTGAGCACTGTCCTTGTACTTTCTGAAGGCTAGCACTCTACCATTTGAGCCTCAGCACCACTTCCGACTTTTTGCTATGTATGTGGGGTACCAAGGAATTGAACCCGGGTCTTCGTGCATGCTATGCGAGCACTCTACCACTAGACCAAACCCCGGCCCTTACAATTTTTTTTATAATTTGAAAGCAGTTCAAGAAAAGAGATTACTCCTCAGAAACCACCAGCTCTCACAAAGTGCCTTACACAAAATCAACCAATTCTATAGAAGCCTTAAATAAATTAGTGTGTATATCCTTCTACTTCAGTTCTGCAATTCCACCTGCTCATAATTCTCCAACTATGCCTCAAATAGGTTTATATTTAATGTTATTAATGGCTTCATGTTATTCCTCCTCTTAGAAATAGCAGTTTTACACATGTCTTATTAACGATGGATTTCTGTCATTAGACAGAGCTCAGTGTATAAAAAATTTTGGAACTCTCTGTTGTGTCCAAACCCTATGACATATATCACCATCCAATCTGCCTGTGTACAACAACTGTTCTCCTTTCACTTTCAAAGTATTTCTACTTTTGATAGTTGCTATCATTCCCAGTTCAAGAATGCCTACAAAAGGAAGAAAGAAGAATCTAATTAAACCAAAAAGAACAGCTAAGTGGAAGGAAAATATTATCTATTGCCCACATATTGACATTCTTATGAATTATTCAACTTGGATTTGTGCAAAACCTCCCAAACTGTGATTGCATCTGTATGGATAGATGCCTTTGGAACATCGTGGGAGCGTGATTCTTTAGGTAGGAAGTAGTTACAGTGGAAATTTCTGTGGTGCTATCATCTACATGCCAAAGAGTTCTGTGGTTTGTTTTTGCTTTTGGAGAGACTGGTGATTGGTCAGGGTGAAAGGAGAGTCTCTAAATTCATCATTTCCAAGCAATACGAAGCCTGGGTTCTATCATTTATTTCTTGTATGTTTGTCTATTATCTCTCATTTGTCATACTAAGCTACTTCAGGAACTCCTCTTCATAGATATTTGTCTGCTATCTGCTATTCTAAACAAGAAATAATTTGGGGATCATGTAAGGTGATCTATTTGAGGCAATCCTGCTGAGAAACACTAACGTGGGATTTGCTGGCTCCCACTCTGTATTCAGCAGCATTGTGACATAGTTTATAGACTTCATTTTATTCTCTCCCTTATTTCCTTTTTCTCAATCACAACATGAACTAGGGTAGATTTAATAGTTTATAAATAATTCTGACACCTAAAGTAAGGTTTTGTTTTTTCTTGCTTTTTACTTAACCAAGAACAGAGATTGTTATGGTTATGCTCCGTGCCACCTTATTAAAACAAAGAGCCCAAACAGCCCAAACTAAATTTTCTATCTGTCAGATAATTCAACAGACTCATTTTAATATTCTGCTTAGCAACTGCAGTTTTATGGATACATACTGCCCTCTGCAAAGATGCACTGCATCCAGGGACAGAGGAAGAAAAACATTCTCCAAGTCCTTCATGTACATGGAAAATATATTCATTAATATATCCTGCCACTTATTGAAGAAGGAAAATAGTTGTGAGGCCTAAGCCCTTCCCTCCTACTCTACTAGCTTGGCCCGGGGCTGCTGGGCACCAGAGGCAGAGAGACTTGCTTTTAACACACATTTCATTTTAAAGATGCTGACAGTCTCCATTTGCTGACAGTGAAAAGCGAATGCTTTATGATCATGCAGGTTACCACGGACTATTAAATTCCCTATTGCAAAAAATAAGCCACAATTTAGCTTTTAACATAAGCTGTTACTCTCAAGGATATAGAATTTGCTACAACTACACTATGGCTCAAATAACTAGAGATGGAAGGACAGAAATTGTGTAAATATGTCTATTTAAGAACAATATGAAATTCCATATGTAATACGCCAAACAGAAAACAGAAAAACATTTGCCTAATAGTAAAGAAGAAAGAACTGAACAAACAACATCAACTGAAGAAAAAATATTTTAATATGATTCTGTTGTTACTCTTAATATGTTGTAAAGAGGGGTAACCATTTCATAAGGTAAATAATGACAATTCTTTGTGTTTGCTGGTTCTGGGGTCTGAACTCAGGAACTGGGCATGATCACAGACCATTTTTGCTTAAGGATAGCTCTCTACCACTTGAGACAGAGCTCTACTTCTGGAAATTTGGGTGGCTAATTAGAAATAAGGTTCTCAAAAGACTTTCCTGCTAAGCTGGCTTAGAACCATGATCCTCAGATATCAGGCTCCTGAAGAAATTAGGATTACAGGCATGAACCAGCAAAATTTAGCTGAGTACAAGTTTCCAACTTCCTTCCTCTCATCTCTGACAAGATACACAGAAGAATAGCATTTTTTAAATTTAAAATGGAACTTGATTGCAAAACCTAGAACTTTTGAACATTTAAGGAATTTTGCTACATTAACTGAGGTAAGAGTTTTATACCCATAAGGGTATATTTGGAAAGTACCATATTCTCTCTAGTAGGGAACATGAATACCAAAAGATGTTCCCTTCACCATCAAACTGTCAAATCTTGCAAAACTACCAGACAGAATTTTGGCATAAGTATCAGCTTCTAGAAGAAAGTAGGAAATGCTTTCAATAAGCTTGCAAATTTGAGTCTAGCACTTCAATTCAATAACTAATAAATATTTGAACTCTACTTACAGTAATTTTCACATTACTATGACGTCTCACAACAGATGGTTGTTAATTGATTCAATTGTTGTCTGAAAAACAGTACATCAAGAATAGTAGTCTTTCCTTCAAAACTTTGATTTCACATACAAAATAATTTAGCAGGGCCAAGTCATTTGAACAAATTTTAAAACATCTCTTTAGCAGAAATTTCCTTATGCTAATTAAATTGTAATACAAAATTTATCTTCAATATACTATATTTCCTCCACTCATTCTAACATATATCTTTCTAGTGCTGTGTCTAAGATTTAATTGAAATGGTGAACTGACCTCAACTTTTTCCTTCCCTAATCTCCATACATATCCATCAACAATTTTTGTAGAATACCTATTCTTTTTAATGAATTTTAAATATATTTAGAAATGGTGTGATATTCTATTGTTCTTTATATTATGTAGTAAAGACCATATTATATACCTTTTGAAAAATCTCTCCAAAATCCCAGAAAATTGTTCTATCTCCAGTAAAGCAAAGTTAGATATAAGATAAACATTGGGAGCTCAGGTCTATAAGTGTGACATATTGTTTTCATTCTATTTCTGGCTTCTCTCTAGAGAACAGTTAATGTAGAGATCACATCTCTAGAGCTCATCTCTCTAGCTTGACCCTTCCTTATTTCTTACATATCCATTCTGATAATGTGCACCTTCATAATATACTTTTTAATACTGTAATTGCAAAGATTGGAAAAGGGGTAGATTTAGTTCTTTTGACAATAGAGGTGAATTCTAGGGTGATTATATTTAAGGTAATTACTAGCTATCCACATTGGTGGAAGCATCACCTTGACAATAAAATTAAATTAAAAATAAATAAATATGAAATGTCTAAAGCCATTCGCACTAAAATCAGGAACGAGACAAGGATGTCCACTCTCTCCACTACTCTTTAACATAGCACTAGAATTCCTAGCCAGTGCAATAAGGCAAGAAGCAAGCATAAAGGGGATCCAAGTAGGGAAAGAGGAAATAAAACTATCCTTCTTTGCAGATGACATGATTCTTTATTTAAAAATCCTATAGATTCCACTCTCAAGCTCCTTGAGCTGATTCAAAACTTTGGAAGAGTAGCAGGCTATAAAATCAACCCTCAAAAATCAACTGCCTTCCTTTATGCCAACAGTGAGAGGAATAAGGCAATAATCAGGAAAGCAACTCCTTTCACAATAGCCTCAAAGAAAATGAAGTACCTAGGAATTTGCTTAACTAAAAATGTAAAGGACCTTTTTGATGAAAACTTTAAAACCCTAAAAAAGGAAATTAAAGCAGAACTAAGGAAATGGAAAACCTTCCATGCTCCCGGATTGGAAGAATCAACATTGTGAAAATGACAATCTTGCCAAGGGCTATCTACAAATTCAATGCAATACCCATCAATATCCCAATGGCATTCTTTAAAGAAATAGAAGAGGCAATTCAAAATTTCATATGGAATAATAAAAGACCCCATATAGCAAAAACACTTCTTAGCAGAAAGAACAGCGCTGGAGGAATTTCAATTCCAAACTTTAGACTCTATTACAAAGCTCTAATTCTCAAAACAGCTTGGTACTGGCACAAGAACAGGCCTGAAGACCAATGGAATAGAACTGAGGACCCAGATATTAAACCACAGACCTATGGCCACCTAATCTTTGACAAGGGAGCCAAAAAAAATAGAATGGAAGAAAGACAGCCTCTTCAACAAGTTGTGCTGGCAGAACTGGTTAAGCACCTGCAGAAAACTAAAGTTGGATCCTTCTTTGTCTCCTTGCACTAGAATTAACTCCAAATGGATCAAAGACCTGGAGGTAAAAGCTGACACACAGAAAACTTTACAGGAAGGATTAGCAGATACACTAGGCCTCCTTGGCACAGGTCGAAACTTTCTTAATAAGGACCAAAAATCACAACAAATCAGAGAAAGGCTGGATAAGTGGGACTGCATTAAACTGCGGAGCTTTTGTATGGCAAAGGACATAGGTAGTAAATTAAATAGGAAGCCTACAGAGTGGGAGAAGATCTTCACCAACCAAACAACGGACAAAGGCCTCATATCTAAAATATAGCAACAACTCAAAAAATTGAATCACTCCAAAACTAATCTCCAAAGTAACAACCACCCCATTAGTAAATGGGCCAAAGACTTAAAGACAGTCTTCTCTGAAGAAGAAAGAACAATGGCCTATAGACACATGAAGAAATGCTCAACATCTCTGGTCATAAAAGAAATGCAAATCAAAACAACTCTAAGATTCCACCTCACTCCAGTTAGAATGGCCAGGATCATGAAAACGAATAATAACAGATGCTGGAGGGGATGGGGCCAGGAGGGATCACTACCACACTGTTGGTGGGAGTGAAAACTCGTTCAACCACTATGGAAAGCAGTGTGGCAGTGCCTTAAAAGGCTAAACATAGAACTCCCCTATGACCCAGCAATTCCACTACTTGGCATTTACCCAATCACCCAGAAACAAGGGCATACTAAATCCACTAGCACAACAATGTTCATTGCAGCACTATTTACCATTGCAAAGATATGGAACCAACCTAGATGTCCCTCAGTTGATGAGTGGATCAACAAGTTGTCGTATTTGTACACAATGGAATTCTATGCTGCTGTCAGAAAGAATGACATCGCCCCATTTGTTAGGAAATGGAAAGACTTAGAAAAAATCATATTAAGTGAAGTAAGCCAGAGTCAAAGAAACTTAGGCTCAATGGTGTCCCTCATTCGTCGTAATCAGTGGAAACCTTGGGCTCTACTAGCAGAGATCTGCAATAGAGCAAAATCTTGATACATAAGGCCATATAGTATGAAGCTAATTGAAAGGTCCTCCAGGATATTGAAACAAAAGCCATATAATGAACGATGGTTGTCCTTAATGTATTATGTTGTATCTCATCTTTGCTGTCCCTTGGTTATCTCATATTGTTACAGTATCTCAATTTGTTATCTGATATATTGAATTTAGTTGTACTTGGTTATTTGAAATTTGATAGGGAAAGGGGGAAAACCAAGACGGTGGGAGGGTGGGGGGATTGTAATGGGTATGAAGACATGTGAAAGGCTATCAATGTATGTGAATTAATGCACCTTCTATCTGGCAAATATCATTTAACCCTTTTACTAATTACAATAAAAATTTTTTTTAAAAAAGTCTAATAATGTATCACTTAAAAAATAAAATTTAACAGTAAAATTTTGCCTATCACCTGTGACCCACTTTTATATGGTAAAAGACTTAAAAGTAAAACAAAATACATAAAAATATCAACACGTGCCTAACACATAAATAATATACTTCTTATTGTTTACAATAAACATATTATTCAACTGGCTAGTATATGTTTGACACGGATTGCATTCACTAATTGCATTTGTCATCTAATGTGGTGAAAATTAAAGTGTGCTGGGACATATGAACCTTTAAATGAATGTAATTAATAAAGCGCATTCATGAACACTCATCGCAAACAACCATATATAATTATGTCCTTAAGAATTAAAAGCCTTAATCTCATCATTATTTCTTCAGAGTAATATGTAAGAATTTGATTAATAAACTCTAAATACTTATTAAGCCATCTACTTCTCTCTGGATTCAATTCTCGATAACTCACTGTAAGTGAACATCATTAACCCTAATGGTCATTGCTGAAAATATATGTGACTGTTCTTAATATCTTGGCTATCATCATTAGCAAATTATACAATTCCTCCCCCAGGCTTTAGGGGTTTGATTTTGTTTTGGCAAAATGGAGAAGTATTTAGCATAATCTGATTACAGCTCATACTTGAAATAATGAAGATCTCCTTATTTTCCAAAGTTCCATGCTATACTATATACATAGCACAGTTATGAAAAAAATTAAAACAAAAATATCTAAGTAAACTTTTTATTAAGGTGGAAATTAATGAATATTCCTATTTTGAAAAATGAACAATAATCTCTCTATATAGCTTAGTTCCTGAAAACATGAAAAAGTGCAATTGACAAAATCTATGTACCAAACTTAAAATCAGTTACTTTAACCTAGATGGCAAAGGAGTACTTCATTTTTTTCTGTATTATTACAAGATACATTTTTCTTGCTTAACTTTGATTAAATATAAAAAGAATACCGCTCAGTGCCCCAATTTCAAGATAAGAATCCTTTAGTGTCTACTTATCATATTTGGGGAAGTTAGGTATTCTAATTCTTACAACACTTAAAGACAAACAACAGTATCTTCATTTTTCAGACTGAGAAAAACAAAAGCAGATCCAGAACCGGTCTCAACTACCATTCCCTAAGCCATATAGCAGACACTAAGTAGACCCTGTCTGACTCTAAAGCATGATTCCACAATATTCCTTCAATAAGCCTATCTTGGGTATGTTCACAGAATAATCTCACAACTGCAAATATCAAAGGACTAAGTACTATATGGCCTTGTACTTTAATGAGACACTATATCTTTTTTACGTTTCTTTTTAATTCTAAAGGTGATATCCAAAGGGATTATTAATTATATAAGTCACTTCAAACGTAGTGTCAAACATAGTGTCTAGTGAGTATCATTGCTGAATTAGGTCTCCCTTTGTTCTACCATTTTTGTGATTTTCCTTCTTCTCCCCTAATCACTTACTAGACAAAGGGTAGAGAAATCAAAAACAGAGACAAAAGGGAAAAATCAGAAGAAAAAAAGAACCACAAACAGTATAATAAAAAGAAAACGTCTTGTTTTCATTTCTTGGAGTTCAATTCCATAAGCAGCAACATTTTCTATGATCATATGCACATAATTACTGAGCACTTGTGATCCTCTCCTAAGAATATCCTCCTTTGGTCTCCCTGTGTGAATGCTTTAGAGTCCTGACCAAAGTATAATATTTTGTCTTTTACTATTCATAAAGTTTACATGTAGATTTATAGGCACATTCTAATTATTACAAGTGAGGAAAATCATGCACCCTATGTTTCTTTTGGTCTGGCTTACTTCATTTAATATAATTTTTCCCAAGTCTTTCTATTTCCATATGAATAGGGCAATGAGACACTACCTCTTGAAAAAGTGGTGAGACCTAATAAACTGACATGCATATAATACTGGGTGACTAGGTCAAAGTGGACAGTCACAACATTCCCTTCACCATTAATCTGTGGGCACTCAGCAGCATTGCTTGGATGAATGACATCAGTCCCTAGTGAAATATAAATGTATCATTGCCTCCTAGTATTAAAATGTGTTTACCGGGACTGTGTGAAGGTACTTTCATCTATTTCACGCAAAGAATAAGCCATGAAACATTTTTCTTCATTTAGTGCACATATACCATTGTAAGCTCTAAGCTGTATTATTCCCTTTGTCACTAAGAGAAAACCTATAAACTGTCTGGTTAGGAAAAGTGTTTTGCAGGTCGTCATACAACAAAAGAGATCACTGGCAAATTTGGCAGTTAATTGCCTCTGATTCCCAGAAGAAGCCACATGCTGACAATGATACAAATTGCCTTAGAAAACTACTTCTAAATAGAAGATATCAGACCAGAACATAAACCCAAATGAAGTGGATAACTTTACATGCTTCCCTAATCATCTTCATTCACAAGGAAGAAACTGACTGTTTTTTGTATAGTGAGAATTGATGTCAAAATAATCACATTTGTTAGATCATTTTTTGTGGTATATAATAGGCTTTTTTGGGGGGCTAGTCCTGGCGCTTGCACTTGGGGCCTGAGCACTGTCCTTGGGCTTTCCTCAAGGCTAACACTCTACCACATCAACCACAGTACCACTTCTGGATTTTTCTGTGTATGTGGTATTGAGGAATCAACCCCAGGGCTTCTTCAAGAATGCTAGGCAAGCACTCTACCACTAGGCCACACACCCAACCCCCTATTATAGGCTTTTATGCCAGAATCTATATTACCGTTCCATACTCATAAAATAATTAATTTAAAATACTTTGGACGCCAAAGAGAACTTTTCAGAGATTACGTCTAGTTGACTGAGCCACTCAATCAGAAATAAAACACAAAATTAGTTGGCCCATAGTTTTTCCAAAAATATGATACTATAGTTCTAATTTAATTTTTTATTAGTCAAACTTATGAACAGACATTCAAAAAGTTTTACTACTAATGAGCCACTAATTCTTACAAAAAAACAAATGCTTCTATTGTATTTGACCTAGTCTGCAATTCATAAATTGTGAATAAAAATTATAAAATATCTGAAATAGGATAGGAAAGGGGGAATACAAGATGAGGGGATCAGGGGAGGGAAACTGGGACAAAAACATGAGAAGGGGTATCAATATATGTGAAATAATGCACCTTCTGTCTGGCAAATATAATGTAACCCTTCTATTAATTATAATAAAAAGGAATATAAAATAAAAATTATAAAATACACAATTTAAGTATATAGTTATGAATTAAAAATTACGATAATCTCCATTTATTAATTCATCTACTTATCCAAAGAAATAAATGTTAAAAATCAATTATTAATAAAATAATTCATTAGGTATTGATTATTTAGGTACTAAATATTTAAGTTTATTAATCAATAATTGCTTTTAATTGCAACTATTAAAGATACCAACTAAAACTGCAAGTTTTAAAATAATTAAAAAACTTAGGAACCCATGTACATAAAAGATTTTGATGTCTTTTCAATATTTATTACACTAAAGTCTGACCATTTAATTGGTTAGATGTTATCAATGTTTCTGCATTTCAAAATCCTAAACATTTTGACTAATGTGCAAGATCATTAGTTGTACTGAAATTTCTTGGAGACACTATGAAATGTGTTCTCAATGGGATATTAATTAATTCAGAAATAAGTTTCTGTTGATTACCCTCGAGCTAGACATAAATATTAATAGAAGATCACTGCTTAAGAGATGATGAGATGTTTTTAAATAAAATGGACTGGAAGACTGGTTTTTGTCTTTATTTTTTTAATCCCTCAATTGCCTGGCAATCACAGGGTTCTTTATTTTTTCTTTTCTTTTAATTGTATTTTATTGTCAAAATGATATATACAGGGGTTACAGTAACATTCATCAGGTAGTGGGTACATTATTTCTTGAACATTGATACTCATTCCCATGTGTTTACTTCATCTATTGCCAACATAGTTAAAAAGTAAAAGCAAGATTCTTAATTTACTCCATTGTATAAATTTCAGGAATACCGTGAAGAAGAACTACAGAATTACTCATAGCATGGTGGTCAACTTTACTACAGATATCAGAAAAATGTTCTCATAGGAAATGTCACTTAAGCAAACCAGTAGTTGTCATATAGCAAAAGTGGTATAGGTAAAACTAGGAAGATAGGTTGGGGAGATAAAGCATGCCAGGTCTATGGGAAGCTCTGAGGCTGGAGAAGGCATAAAAACACATGAGGCTGAAGGTAGGTGACTGTAAATGGAATGAACAGGTATGGGAAAGCCCTTGCTATATGAACTCTTAAATATGTGTGTATGTATTTGTAGGGTAATGTGCAGAGGGTTGCTGTTACATAAGTCAAGTATTGAATACATTTTTAACAGTGTCACCCGTTCCCTTGCTCTCTCCCAGTTTTTTCCCTCATCCTCACCTGGTGAGTATCACTGCTGCAATTTTTTAACCTTTAGTCCCATCCTCTCAAAAACAGATTAACAAAACAAAAACAAACAGCAACAAATTATTTTTTTTGCCAGTCCAGGGCTTGAGCTCAGAGCCTGAGCCCTGTCCTTGGACTTTCTCAAGACTAAAGTTCTACCACTTGAGCCTCAACACCACTTCTGGCTTTTTTCTATGTATGTGGTACTGAGGAATCGAACCCGGATCTTCATGCATACTAGGCACGCACTCTACCACTAGGCCAAACTCCTGGCCCAACAAATTTTTTAAAATACCCTCTTCTTTCTGCTTCCTGGAGTTGAATAGATATTATTTTATATGCACATAGCTATTGAATCTTTGTGATCCTCTGCCAAGATTATCCTTTGGTCTCACTGTGTCAATGTCTGGAGACCTGTATAATTTATCATGTCCCAGTGTATTTTTTTATCTTGTAATACTGAGTGTGTTTACTTGCAGATTGATAGGCATATTTTAGTTACCACAAATAAGAGAAATCAAGCAGTCTGTTTCTTTGGGTTTGGCTTACTTCACTTAATATACAGAAATACAAATACAAAGAAAGTTGAGATTCTACCTTACTGGAGTTAAAATGGCCATTATCAAAAAAGTAATAATAACAAATACTGGTAGGATGTGGCCAAAGGAACTCTACTACACTACTGGTAAGAATGGGAACTTGTTCAACCACTCTGGAAAGCAGTACAGAGGTTCTTCAATGTTGAAACATTAGAGCTTCCCTATGATCCAGCAATTCTACTTCTGGGCATTTATCCAATATAACACAAAATGCAATTCTACTCTTCCATCAGAGAGAATGATTTTGTATCATAGAAACTCATAAATCAAAACTGAAGCTCTGATCTTTGTCCTGGGTGGCAGAGGAATGTAGTACAAGTCTTCAAAGTGTGCTGGCAATGAGAAGGAAGGGTTTGGGCAGGAGTTGGTAAAAGGTTATGGCATCAAATATGGCTTTACTTTACCAAGATGTTTAATCCCATGTAATTACAGGGATATTTTCCTACTACACTAATTGCAGAGAGAGTTATTCTTAAATTTCAAAATCCTTTCATGTATGCAGGGATATGAACTACATTTACTGTCACAGAATTATTACACACAGATTACTTCTTACTTTCTAATTTATCAATCATTTTATCATAACAACTTTTGTACAGTTTTAAGATCTTCACAATTTCATATCATTACTAATTATGATAAAAAGAAATCATGTATCATGTAACCTTAACCTATAGGTGAGTCTTGACCCCTAGAGGAAACTAGCTAAGTCCCTTCTCACCTAACTACAAGATTCTCTCCCCATTTCCCTGCCACAGAGCCTCCTAGATCAAGGTGATTTGCATGAGTCCTGCTCTTTCCTGAGATTTATGTATCAGTTCTGTGCATGCCCTTAAAATGCCTCAAAAAAGGTAAACCCTTCCACACACAGGATCAGAGGGCATCCATGCCTGAATCTAGTCACCTCCCACAGCTCCTGTCTTCTCATACAATGTCCTTCTTCCTGTAAACTTGAGTAACTATTATAAACTACTGCCATGTCCATCTGTCCAATGCTGTGATCCCTATATTCATCCATCTCTAGAAACTTGAGGCAGAATCTATCCACCACAAAGGACATGAGCAGGCAGTCATTAAACTAACAATTGGAGAAAGAAAACAGCCTGGGAAAATATGTTTGAAAGTGATGAAGTGCTTTACAAATATAAATGAGACCTCTATATTAAGCAAAGTTTCCCTATTTTTACTTTGAAAGTACCCTGCACTGCTTTATAGATAATTGAGGCCAATCAATGAACTTGTTTCTTTCTAATGGTTGTTTCTCCCAAGATCATACAATTACTAAGCATTAAAGCTGGGATTTAAAATGTTTTGTTTGTCTGAACCCCAGGCCTTTATTGCTTCTATTCTGCCATTTTGCTATCATGTACCCCTCCCCCACACTCCTTCAAGAACAAAATGCAATAAATGATTACTATTTCTATTTAAAGGAATATAAAAAATCAAGAAATGATTTTCTTAAAAATAATTTGTCATTATTCTCCTACTATCCACCCAGAATTGTAGGAAAATAACCATATACAAAGCTTTTAGGCCTAGTTCCTCCATCACTGTCATCTTCTGACAGGTACAAATAGAAGATCTAACACATGAAAGGTCTAACACACACACACACACACACACACACAATAACAAAATACATGGCTACGATTGCTGCCTACTCCACACAGCCTTGTGAAATTGCTAATTCTCATATAAAGAAGAGGAGGTTTTTCTCTACTCAATCAACACAGAGTGCATGTGCACCAAAAAGAAAGTGTAGTCATAATATTTTAACTGGGAAACCACAGATTATGCTGTTACTCTTATAATGTTTAAATGTGTTCATGACACTATTTATTTAGCACCCAACTTGGCCAATGTCTTGGGAAGATGTTTCAAAAAGCAAAGTCTAGTGTGTTAAGAAAGTACTGATAAGTGAATGTGATCATTACTCAGGTGTGCCAGGGTCTGAAGTGTGGACTGTTAGGCCAAGGGAGGGTCCAGAATGCAGTGCTGGGACAATCCTGTGGCCAGCTTCAATCTGGAAAATAAAAGATGACCACGTTATCTTACACTAGCAAATTAAATGCAGACATTGCTTATAGTATCAGGAATCAAAAGCAAGCTTGTGCTTCTTCTACATAATCTTCAACGTGGAGAAAAGACTTTCGTGTCTATTGTGACATTTACATTCCACATATGCTTGTATAAAACTAAATGGCAATATAAAGTATTTAGTCATGATTAGTCAGAATTAACAACAATACAAAACCCAAGTTAGCAGAGTAGAGAAGCTCTTTCTTCTCAAAAGTCAGCTATGCCTTCTATAACTGTACACACACACACACACACACACACACACTACAAGTGCCTGCATTTTGCCTTTCTAAATTCATCCTACTCAGGCAATTTTCCAAATAAGAAAAATTGTAGAAAGAGGAGGAAGCGCTGGATTTTATTTAAGTCACCAGCATCTACTGAGTGTCTAATGTCTACTTGGAACCTGGTGCACTTTGAACATATATGTTAACTCAAATGTACACCATCTCTCAAATATGCCCCATGGTTAGCAAGAAGCAGAGATCTGCCCACCACTTTATTCTGACTGTTTTGATTCCATACCGTTCACTGGTAAACATTTGTGTCTTTCCACATGCGAACTGGCTGCTTCATCACCAGATGGAAAGCTCATTGAAGAAAGAACTCCTTCCTATCTGCTCCATGCACAGCTGTACACCCTGCCCTCCATAGGGACCTTCTATGTTGAATATGTACTATAATATGAAGAGGTTTCCCATACAACTCTCAGCAGCAATGATTCATCAGAACTCAACAATTAAGCAAAAAGCTGTATTATTTGGGGGGATAGTTTATTACAGCACAAACAGACTATTACTAGCAAACAAAAAAAAGCCTCCTCCTATGACAAGGTCCAGAGACCAAGCACGGTTTCTGTTATCCTCTCCCAGTGGACTAGCACAGACCATTCTTAATTTCCCCAGCCATGATGTATGACAACCGACATCAAACATTGTCAGCCAGAGAAGTTTACTTGAGCCCTCTTGTCCAGGGGTCTTGCCCCTGTTAATCAAATAGGAATAAAACTCCTATGAAACTGACATTATCAAGCCAATCTCTAGCCTCTTCTAAGGCCAAAATGATAAGGCAATGACCCCATCAGCCTCAAGTGTGAGTCAATACCTCATTGCACAGAGTCAATACTTCAATGCTAAGAGAATGCAAGGTGAGGGATTTTTGCAAACAGAGGGCAACAACACCATAAAAAAAGATGGAGCCTCGTTCTGAAAATATGAGAAAATATCCCTGTGGACACTGGTAGATACCCAGATCTGGAACATAAATGGGGGTTAACAAAAGCCAGAGGTTTATAAATGGAGGCCAGAGGGTTAGAAGTTTGGCCTAGTGATAGAGTGCTTGCCTAATAGGAACCAAGACCCGGATTTGATTCCTAAGTACAACATACACAGAAAAAAGCCAGAAGTGGTGCTGTGACTCAAGTGGTGGAGCTCTACCTTGAGGAAGCCAAAGGACAGTGCTCAGGTCCTCAGTTAAACCCAGGACTGGCAAAGATAAATAAATAAATAAGGCCAGATGTATAAAGAGATAGGAAAAGAGAGGTGGCAGAGGCATGCAAAGTGAATATACAACATATGAAGATCTGGAGGCACAAATTTTCAAAATGTATGCATTTAAATTCATCTTTCAACTCTTAGGTGCATCCTTTTGTATTTTATATCAAGGAAAAAACAACTCCTTACTTTGGCCAATGCATTTTAAATTCCAGTCTTAGTCTTATGCTGCTGTTTATCTAATCAAATATGTTTATTGTGAGTATTAAATGTATTAATGTATTGTGAGTATTAAATGTGAGTATTGTATGTATTAAACATAACACAGAATACTGTCAATATAACTATAAACCTCAGTTCTCACTATTAATGGGGCATTTTATCTAAAACGAATTGGCGCTGTTTTACAAGTTGGGATTATAAAAGAAAGGAAAACTATAAATTGGAGTAATAGGCTAAGTCATTAAGATTATAATGATCTAAAAGGAGTTAGACAGGTAACAGACAGAGGATAGGAAGAAGACAATGGACAGCAGTACTGGAAAAGCTTCATTGCAGCATATGAAAGGAACTACTCGGGGAAACTTGAAGTGCTCCAGGAGTAAAAAGGAAATTAATACTCCTGGGCAGACAGCAAAAGAAATGGTAAGGGAGACATCTCATGGTAGAAGGCCTTCTGGAAGAAGGAAAGGAAGAATCCTTAGTTCTTAATGCAAAGTGAGGGTTACAGAGGGCTTTCTAGAACTATTCAGTTTTTTTGTAAGAACAGCTGTAAGTTTAAGGATATCTGTGAGATAAATTTCTGTCCTGCACATGGTGTTTTCTCATCATCCAATACGGCACCACAGACACATGCATGTACATGAACACTCTCTCCCTCCCTGTCTCTGTCTCTGTCTCTCCCTCTCTCTCTCCCTCCCTCCTGTCTCTGTCTCTGTCTCTCTCTTTCTCTCCCTCCCTCCTGTCTCTGTTTCTGTCTCTCTCTTGCTCTCTCTCTCTCTGTCTCTCTCCCTCCCTCCTGTCTCTGTCTCTGTCTCTCTCCCTCCCTCCTGGCTCTGGCTCTGTTTCTGTCTCTCTCTGTCTCTCTTGCTCTCTCTGTCTCTCTGTCTCTGTCTTTCTCTCTGTCTCTCTCTCTGTCTCTGTCCCTGTCTCTCTCTGTCTCTGTCCCTGTCTCCCTGTCTCTCTCTCTGTCTCTCTCTCTCTGTCTCTCTCTCTCTCTCTCTGTCTCTCTGTCTCTCTGTCTCTCTCTCTCTCTCTCTCTCTCTCTCTCTTTCTCTCTCTCTCTCTCTGAGTGATTTTGTGCCTTTCCAAGAGCAGACTAGTGCTGTATGACTCCCACCAGCTATGAGACAAGAAGAGGTCCTGCATTTACTTAAGAAGGGGCAGAACCCAGGGGTGATATAATCAAGTCTCCATCACTGGTAACCTTGTAAGTCCAAGATTCAGACTTCCTAATGCTACATTTTCCAACACTTAGTTTTGAATCCATTAGTGTAAAATGTGATAATATTCATTCTCTCTCTCTCTCTCTCTCTCTCTCTCTCTCTCTCTCTCAATCTTACCAGATAGATAGATAAATAGATACATAAATACATATGGTAAGTATATATACAGTGAATTTATTTTAAAACACAAAGAAGATAAGGGTTGAGGTGCTTGCACTCAGAATGCAAAGCCTTTTAAAATGACATAGTAATGAATTAAATTCTGTATGTTCTCTCAGAAGGAGAAGCAAGAAGTGTCCCTAACAAAGGAAGAAGTTTAAAAAGCATAGAGAAAACATTATCATCAGTTCCTCTGCTTTGGCTTTGTAGTTGAGTAGGATGAGAACCCCTATCGCTCTGAACGATTTCCTGTTTTGCACCATGCTACAATTACTCCCCTGTTTAAACAGTGATTTTAAAAAATAAAAGAGAGAGAGGACAGAAGATGGCGCCGAGACAATAGGGACGCTGCCTAGCTCTCTCTCACAAAAAGAGAGAACCAGGGAGTCCCACGAGCCAATTATCTTAAGAAATCCACACCAACAAACTTAAAAAGCAACAGAGAAGGACTCAAAGTGGAAAAGAAATCCAGATAAAGCTCACATCCAACTTTCTCAAAGAATTCGGAACGCGAGGACCCCTCCCCCCAACTCTCTCCTCTGACTCCAAGCTGCGAAAACTGGCGGCTGGCGGAGGGCAGCCCGACCCCTGCAGAAACCAGCATAGAACTGGTTCCACCACCGTGGAACACACACAGACGGAACGCAGAGGCGTGAGTAATACAGCAAGTCCCTAAACCCATCGGGAAAGCAGAGCGGGTGCCAAGCAATAGAATTTAACTCAGACCCCTTCACCCCACCCGAGAAAGACTGGCAGGAGTAGTGGGGCAAGGAATTAAGCATCCTGTCCCTTCCCTCAACAGCCCCCTCCCTCAGGCCATTGACTGGAGATTGACAGGCAGACTACCTAAGACCCAGCACCCCATCAAGGGAGGCAGAGCTTTCCCAACTCCCCCCCGCCCAACGGGCTTAACTCCCAGCCATCTGACTGGAAACTGACAAGCAGGCGGACCCTAAGACTCCTCTCCCAGGCCACTGGATCTGGAATGTGGAGGGCGCTGGGACCCAACAGTGGGTAGGGTGTGCAGGAAAATAAGAGCCAGCATCTCTCCCCCCTCAATTCTTGAGCGGGGCATCCTCCAGGACCTTTTTGATGAAAACTTTAAAACCCTAAAAAAGGAAATTAAAGCAGAATTAAGGAAAAGGAAAAACCTCCCATGCTCCTGGATTGAAAGAATCAACATTGTGAAAATGACAATATTGCCAAGGACTATCTACAAATGCAATGCAATACCCATCAATATCCCAATGGCATTCTTTAAAGAAATAGAAGAAGCAATTCAAAATTTCATATGGAATAAAAAAAGACCCCGTGTAGTAAAAACACTTCTTAGCAGAAAGAACAGCGCTGGAGGAATTTCAATTCCAAACTTTAGACTCTATTACAAAGCTCTAATTCTCAAAACAGCTTGGTACTGGCACAAGAACAGGCTTGAAGACCAATGGAATATAACTGAGGACCCAGATATTAAACCACAAACCTATGGCCACCTAATCTTTGACAAGGGAGCCAAAAAAATAGAATGGAACAAAGACACACTCTTCAAAAAGTTGTGCTGGCAGAACTGGTTAAGCACCTGCAGAAAACCAAAGTTGGATCCTTCTTTGTCACCTTACACTAGAATTAACTCCAAATGGATCAAAGACCTGGAGGTAAAAGCTGACACACTGAAAACTTTACAGGAAGGATTAGCAGATACACTAGGCCTCCTTGGCACAGGTCGAAACTTTCTTAATAAGGACCAAGAATCACAACAAATCAGAGAAAGGCTGGATAAGTGGGACTGCATTAAACTGCGGAGCTTTTGTATGGCAAAGGACATAGGAAGTAAATTAAATAGGAAGCCTACAGAGTGGGAGAAGATCTTCACCAACCAAACAACGGACAAAGGCCTCATATCTAAAATGTATCAACAACTCAAAAAATTGAATCACTCCAAAACTAATCTCCAAAGTAACAACCACCCCATTAAAAAATGGGCCAAAGACTTAAAGAGAGTCTTCACTGAAGAAGAAACTACAATGTCCTATAGACACATGAAGAAATGCTCAACATCTCTGGTCATAAAAGAAATGCAAATCAAAACAACTCTAAGATTCCACCTCACTCCAATTAGAATGGCCGGATGAGGAAAACGAATAATAACATGCTGGAGGGTATGTGGCCAGGAGGGATCACTACTACACTGTTGGTGGCAGTGCAAACTCGTTCAACCACTATGGAAAGCAGTGTGGCATTGCCTTAAAAGGCTAAACATATAACTCGCCTATGACCCAGCAATTCCACTACTTGGCATTTACCCAATCATCCAGAAACAAGGGCATGCTAAATCCACTAGCACAACAATGTTCATTGCAGCACAATTCACCATAGCAAAAATATAGAACCAACCTAGATGTCCCTCAGTTGATGAGTGGATCAACAAGTTGTGGTATTTGTACACAATGGAATTCTATGCTGTTGTCAGAAAGAATGACATTGCCCCATGTGTTAGGAAATGGAAAGACTTAGAAAAAAATCATATTTAGTGAAGTAAGCCAGACTCTAAGGAACTTAGGCTCAATGGTTTCCCTCATTTGTCATAATCAGTAGAAACCTGTGGCTCTACCAGCAGAGATCTGCAATAGAGCAAAATCCTAGTACATAAGGCCATATAGTATAAAGCTAATAGAAAGGACCTCCAGGATATTGAAACAAAAGCCATATAACGAACGATTGTTGTCCTTAATGTACTATGTTGTCTCTCATCTCCTTTGCTGTCCCTTGGTTATCTCATATTGTTATAGTATCTCACTTTGTTATCTGATATATTGAATTTAGTTGTACTTGGTTATTTGAAATTTGATAGGGAAGGGGGGAAAACCAAGACGTGTGGGGGGGCTGGGGGTAGGGTAATGGGTACCAACACATGTGAAAGGGTATCAATGTATATGAATTAATGCACCTTCTATCTGGCAAATATCATGTAACCCTTTTACTAATTACAATAAAAAATTTAAAAAAAAGAAATAAGAGGAAAGACAAGGACAAAGTAGAGGTAAGTCTATCTAGAGTTCAAGGGGTTTCAACCCATAAAACTCCTCAAAACAATTTGGGCATTTTTCAGAAGAGAAATTAGTCTTGTTCCTAATGGTCCTTACCATTAGCATCCTGTGATGGGAGCTAAAAACTGTAATTAGTAGAATATTTAAATTGTCAGTGGTTGGAAGTTACCCCATTTAAGAATAAAGAATCAATAGTTTATCTAGTGAACCACAATGTCTGGATAGCATTACCCAAGAATACGAAGAAGCGAGTCAGACATGCATGATATCCAGTACTTCAGAGAAAAATACCATAAGCACAAAACATATATTTCTACTATTTTCTTTCATCACTCACTCCTCCTCATAATATTCTCACTCATCTTTTCAAGAAAAAAAATCTAACTGAAAGTTCAACATACTCTTTGTAGATCAGCTTATAAACATTCTTAAATACATTCAAACAATCTAAGAGCAACAATGTTTCTTGGATAAATAATGATGTCTGAAATGGTATGTGACAATACTGACATGCATACTACCTAGTAAGCCTCACATTTGATTATTGATACCCAACATAAAATTGATAATTATTTCAGCAAAGTCATAGCCTTAACATAAGATATAAAATGAAAAATTCCAAATGGCAAAATCTAGTAATTGAACTGCTTTCAGGTAAAAGGATTTCAGGGATGCTTGATTGTTGTTCTTAATGTAGTATGTGACAGTATTTCTTTTCTTTTTCCCGTTCATGATTTATCTTAAAGACTAGATAAAATTATGTGCTTGCTTTATATTTGTTTAATGCAATTACAAGTGAAATTTCAAATTATGTTGATAAATACACATAAATTTTTTCCTTAACCTATTTTAATATGTTGTCTACCTAAATCTCTCTTCACTACTGTAATTACACAGTTTTCAAATGACTGACAAGGTTTAACAATGAAGTACTTGTTTAGAGAGACACGGAGATGAAACCTAGTTTTTTTTCCCTCAAAACTAAAGAAAGACAGATAATGACAGTGACTTTCAGAGGATGAAACTCTTATTTTTCCCTACATATGTCATAATTTCAAAGGGTCAGTACATTGAGAAGAATATACTTTTCAAAACAATCCTCCAGATTGTCACTCCCACAGTGACAGTTACTGGCAAATTTGACAACTACCATCACCAATTAGAGTGTCTTCCCCCTGGGAGTCTGCCCCTGTTTTATTCTAGATGTGCAATTTGGCCTCTATCTGTCACAGACCTCCTCTTGGTAGGGCACAATAAGGAAACCAACACTGTTGCTTAATTTTTTTCAGCCATAGGAAATTTCAATCCACAGCCATCTCATCCATTGGTGTTAATTACTCTTCCCTCTTCCCGAAGCCCAAATTGGGAAGACAATGCCCACAGGTCACTGAAGTGCAAGACCAGGTCAACAGGAGTTTGCAAATGGCACATTCAGCAAACCCATCAATGCAAGTGTGTGTACACAAATTATTACAGCAAAGTAGGCCCGGTTCATGGCAAAACAATAAATTAAGAGAAAAGAAAAAGAATAAGGGCCTCCCTTTCTTTGCTTTTTTCATGTATTTTTATCGTAATTAATAGAGGGGTTATATAATATTCGCCAGATAGAGGGTGCATTACTTCACAAACATTGATACCCTTTCTCATGTCTTGGTCCCCATTTCCCTTCCCCCACCCCCACCCCTCATCTTGTTTTCCCCCCTTTCCTATCCGATTTCAAATAACCAAATAAACATATATACAATATATCAGATAACAAGGTGAAACACTGTAACAATATGAGATAGCCAAGAGACAGCAAAAGAGATGAGACGTAACATTAAGGACAACAATCACTCATTATATGGCTTTTGTTTCTATATCCTGGAAGTCCTTTCATTTAATATCATACTATATGGCCTTATGTATCTAGGTTTTATTCCATTGTAAATCTCTGCTAGGACAGCTCAGTGTTTTTACTGATTATGAAACCATTAAGCCTAAGTTCCCTTGAGTCTGGCTTACTTCACTTAATATGATTTTTTCTAAGTCTTTCCATTTCCTTACAAATGGGGCAATGTCATTCTTTCTGACAGCAGCACAGAATTCCATTGTGTACAAATACCACACCTTGTTGATCCACTCATCAACTGAGGGGCATCTGGTTTGGTTCCATATCTTTGCTATGGTAAATAGTGCTGCAATGAACATCACTGTGCAAATGGACTTAGTATGTTCCTGTTTCTGGACAACTGGGTAAATGCCAAGCAGTGGAATTGCTGGGTTATAGGGGAGCTCTATGTTTAGTGTTTTGAGGAACTGCCATACTGCTTTCCATGGTGGTTGAATGAGTTTGCACTCCCACCAACATTGTAGCAGTGATCCCTCCTGGCCACATCCTCTCCAGCATCTGTTGTTAGTAGATTTCTTGAACATGGCCATTCTAACTGGAGTGAGGTGGAATCTTAGATTCCCTTTGTATCCTCTTTATGCTTGCTTCTTGCCTTATTACTCTGGGTAGGAATTCTAATACTATGTTTTTAGCGGAGTGGAGAGAGTGGGCATCCTTGTCTCGTTCCTGATTTTAGAGGGAATAAGGGCCTCTCTTTCTAAGCAGATTGCTGAAATTCCACTACATTTTTAAGATAAGGAAAAGGGAAAGATGAGGAAAAGCAGAAATGTTCTCTGTCGCTTCAGCTATAAGTACTCTCTTCCTTTCCCTAAAAGTTCCTACCTGTAGATCAATCTTTCCTCTCCCAGAAATAAACAAGAAAAGGAGCACTATGAAACAAAGGATCAGGGATACTAGCAATTTACAGATCTACTAAGCTTCCCTCATTCACATTCAGTGGGGAAAAAGTCACCTTTTCTCCAGAATTTGATCAAAGTGCCTCTTACTCAGATTGTACCAATTTAGATGACATAGAAACAGGGTGGCTGGCCTGAATAATCTCTTGCATACAGTTTCAGATAATACATAAATATCTATAGAAAGTGTAGTAAATCAAAATGGAACTCACTCTTCAGTAAAATCAAAGGGTTCAGATGACTACCCTTATTGGGTGCTGGAAACACGTGTACAATCTTAGCTATTCAGGAAGCTACTCGGGAAGCTACCTACAGCATTGTAGTTTGAGGCCAGCTTAGGTGAAAAGTCCATGAGACTATCTCTTCCAAATAACAAAAATCAGGACGGAAGGATGGAGTGTTCTGACTACAAAGCAAGCCAAATGAGGACAAGACTGTTGTAGGGAAAAGTTGAATGTTAACCTTAGCTGCTAAGTATAAATTAATTTTCCACCTTTATTTTTAAAGGTAGTAATCTAAGAACAAAAGTTATTTCAACTTTAATGCAGCACAACAAAAAATATAAAACAAATAAAAACTGAACTATGAATTTATGGATAGGGATGGGAGGGGAAAATGAAAGAGGGCAAAGGAAGGGATGATACTAATCAAGAAGCACTGTACTCATAACCTGACTTACAAAATTGTAGGACTTTTATACAACTACTTAATAAGAAAAATAAAAAATACAAGAAATGAACAAGACAAGAAACATAAAAGTGTTATCATAACAGTCAGTAGAAGAACTGCTGCCCTCTGGCAATACAAAATCCATTACCACCAAATAAATATTTGAAAGTATTACAGGACCACTACCAAAGTATTTTTATAAACTATGATTTTAAATCTCAATACTCTTATGCTTATTTGTGTTTTCGATTAGCCACTTATGAATTCTAATGATAAAAGGTCATAGAGAATGTTGACATCCACAAAATAAAATTAACATTAAATATTAGAGAACTTCTTTGAATAATGAATTGCTTGAATAACAAGGTTTGCTTTAATTAGCATTTTTGGTGTATATTTATATCTGGACAAGGGAATAAATTACAATGCAAATTATTGAATCACTTCTCTGTAAAGTTTAGAGAAAAGGTAAACAAGCACCTTAAATAACTAGATAAAAAATGATAACTAGCTTTCATATAATGACCGTATCCTACATTGAAAGTACATATAAAATTATAAAATTATATACACCTGTGCCAAAAACAAAAAAAGACAACATAAGCCAGTGCTCCAAAAAAATCCTTGCATATAGAACTTTAGGTACTGATAGCCTCTTTTACATAGAAATTAAACAGCAACAGTCTATAAAGTCTATAAAGTCCTTTAAAAAGTGTATTCAGTGACCTCTGTCTCCCTGAACTGGTCATCTTCACTCTGTCATTACTTTTACCATCTCCTCCATTCTTACAGCTTCTATTCCAATATCCATGCTCGGAATGACTCAGAATTCCTCAACAAGCCTCCACCTCAGACCTCTTCATTTGCTAGTTTCTCCTGCTTGGATTGGAATTTTCTTCATGCCCTTCTCTCCTACTTCCTTCTGTTTTTTTTTTACCTAAATATGACATCCATGGTAAGTCCTTCTCTGACTACCCACCTGAAACAAATAAAATAACTTCCCCAATACCATTTCTTACTTTTTACCAATACTTCACTTGTGTGTATATAGATATTACACATCGGCCTATATACACACACATATACATATATTTAATTTATTGGGATATATTCCTAAGGGACACATGATGCAAAATACAAACAGCAATAAAGTAGAGAATTAAAGTCATAGAGTTAGTGCTTTCCATAATTCATGCCTGTACTTTTGGTCTAGTGATTAAAATGCAAATCAAAGACATCTTCCAGGGGACCTGACTAGGCAGCAATCCCTCAGGTGAACAAGAGTGTATTTCAGACAGCACCATCCTTTGGTGAAATAAGCGGATTTTTGGCAGGTCTGTAAGAGTATGAGGAAAATGAGAGGATCACTCATTATAACTGCCCTCCTGGAGTCCTTTCAAGAATATGCCTCCCTACAGACAAAGGGAATTCAAAGGCTAAGAGGCACTCCACTAAAATTTACAGGAGGCTTTGGCATAGATCCACATGAAAGATAAATACAGAAGTGCAAAGGATAAAAGATGTGTCAGGTTGACAATATCCTTCATGTGCTGTGGAAAGCAGTGTTTCTGAAGATGCGAATCCAGCCTGTTGAACAGTCCTTGGCAATGACATTTTAAAAGAACATCAGGAAACTAGACGACCTATAGGGAAAATGGCTTAGAATCCAAAATTAGAGAAGCTGAGCACTAAAGCAAAACATGTACTGCCTTCTAAACCTTATTGTTCAAAGATCACTGCCATTTGTGGTGTAGAAATTACAAAGTTGAATCACTTCCAATAATTTCTGTGTTAACAAATGATGTATAACCAAAATTTATGGTATCACAATATTCTGCTCTCCTTTCTAAGGGGTTCTTTCTCTCACATTTAACAGGATTTTACAAAGTAAAATAGATACTTTTCGGTAGTGCAAGCTAAAGATTCCTGTAAACGTTCAAAATCGGGCCAGGACTTTGGCTTAGCAGTAGAGTGCTCTCCTAGGATGCATGAAGCCCTAGGTTCAATTACTTGGTTAACCACATACCCAGAAAGAGCTGAAGTGGTGCTGTGGCTCAACTGATAGAGCAGTAGCCTTGAGAAAGTTCAAGGACACTGTCCATGCCCTGAGTTCAACCCCAGGACTGGCAAATAAAGAAAAAAATTTTGGTGACTCCTCTATACATTGCAATAAAAAATTTTCAAAATCATCTTTTATAAAATTATAAATCAAGATATGTAATGGGAAGAAAATGGCATGAGCCATACGGTACCCTGCTCTCAATAACCATTCTTTCCTCTATATTTCTTTGGGAATACAAAATACTATAAACACAAATTATTAATTTATATCCTAAATTCCTGAACCCATATAAAATACATAGAAAAAATTAATATATTCAATGGTTTCCCTCATTTGCCATAATCAGTAGAAACTTTGGACTCTCCTGGCAGATATTTGCAATAGAGAAAAACATTGATACAAAAAGGCCATATAGTAGGACACTGAATGAAAGGATCTCTAGGATGTAGAAACATGTCATATAATGAATGCTTGTTGTTCTTAAGGTACTATGTTATCTCTCATCTCTTTTGCTGTCCCTTGGTTATCTCATATTGTTACAGTATCTCACTTTGTTACCTGATATATCGGATATATTTGTATTTAGTTTTTTGAAATTGGATAGGGAACAGGGGAAAACAAGATGAGGGGTAGGGTTGGGGGGGAGGGAAATGGGTACCAAGACATGTGAAAGGGTATCAATGTATGGGAATTAATGCACCATCTACCTGGCAAATATCATGTAACCCTTCAATTAATTACAATAAAAATTATGAAAAAATTAATATATTATAAGTTCTAAATTAAGATTTCTTTAATTTTTTATTGTAATTAGTAAAAGGGTCACATGATATTTGCCAGATAGAAGGTGCATTCATTCACATGCATTGATAACCTTTCACATGTCTTGGTACCCATTACCCTACCCCCCGACCCCCCACCTGTCTTGGTTTTCCACCCTTCCTTATCAAATTTCAAATAACCAAGTACAAATAAATTCAATATATCAGATAACAAAGTGAGATACTGTAACAATATGAGATAACCAAGGGACAGCAAAGGAGATGAGAGACAACATAGTACATTAAGGACAACAGTGTTTCGTTATATGGCTTTTGTTTCAATATCCTCGAGGTCCTTTCAATTAGCTTCATACTATATGGCCTTATGTATCAAGATTTTGCTCTATTGCAGGTCTCTGCTGGTAGACCCCAAGGTTTCTACTGACTATGACAAATGAGGGAAACCATTGAGCCTAAGTTCCTTTGACTCTGGCTTACTTCACTTAATATGATCTTTCCTAAGCCTTTCCATTTCCTAACAAATGGGGCGATGTCATTCTTTCTGACAGCAGCATAGAATTCCATTGTGTACAAATACCACAACTTGTTGATCCACTCATCAACTGAGGGACATCTAGGTTGGTTCCATATCTTTGCAATGGTGAATAGTGCTGCAATGAACATTGTTGTGCTAGTGGATTTATTGTGCCTTTGTTTCTGGATGGTTGGGTAAATGCCAAGTAGTGGAATTTCTGGGTCATAGGGGAGTTCTATGTTTAGCCTTTTAAGGCAGTGCCACACTGCTTTCCATAGTGGTTGAACGAGTTTGCACTGCCACCAACAGTGTAGTAGTGATCCCTCCTGGCCACATCCCCTCCAGCATCGGTTGTTATTCGTTTTCCTGATCCTGGCCATACTAACTGGTGTGAGGTGGAATCTTAGAGTTGTTTTGATTTGCATTTCTTTTATGACCAGAGATGTTGAGCATTTCTTCATGTGTCTATAGGCCATTGTTCTTTCTTCTTCAGAGAAGACTCTCTTTAAGTCCTTGGCCCATTTTTAATGGGATGGTTGTTACTTTGGAGATTAGTTTTGGAGTGATTCAATTTTTTGAGTTCTTGACATATTTTAGATATGAGGCCTTTGTTCGTTGTTTGGTTGGTGAAGATCTTCTACCACTCTGTAGGCTCCTAATTAACTTACTAGCTATGTCCTTTGCCATACAAAAGCTCCGCAGTTTAATACAGTCCCACTTATCCAGCCTTTCTCTGATTTGTTGTGATTCTTGGTCCTTATTAAGAAAGTTTCGACCTGTGCCAAGGAGGCCTAGTGTATCTCCTATTCCTTCCTGTACAGTTTTCAGTGTGTCAGCTTTTACCTCCAGGGCTTTGATCCATTTGGAGTTAATTCTTGTGCAAGGTGACAAAGAAGGATCCAACTTTAGTTTTCTGCAGGTGCTTCACCAGTTCTGCAGCACAACTTCTTCAAGACGCTGTATTTCTTCCATTCTATTTTTTTGGCTCCCTTGTCATAGATTAGGTGGCCATAGGTCTGTGGTTTAATATCTGGGTCCTCAGTTCTATTCCATTGGTCTTCACGCCTGTTCTTGTGCCAGTACCAAGCTGTTTTGAGAATTATAGCTCTGTAATAGAGTCTAAAGTTTGGAATTGAAATTCCTCCAGCACTGTTCTTTCTGCTAAGCAGTGTTTTTGCTATACGGGGTCTTTTATTATTCCATATGAAATTTTGGATTGCCTCTTCTATTTTTTTAAAGAATCGCATTGGGATGTTGATGGGTATTGCATTGAATTTGTAGATAGCCCTTGGCATGATTGTCATTTTCACAATGTTGATTCTTCCAATCCAGGAGCATGGGAGGTTTTCCCATGCTAGTATTTTAATAGTTTAACGGCCCTCAGAGTTTGCCATACAATTTTTAAGAGTAGATAAAACAGGCTTCCAAATCCCAGATCTCCTCCTTTTCTCTCTTTGTGTAAAACTGCTACAGAATAAAAATTTTATTGTACTGAACAGCTTTAAATAATTCAGATAACAGCAATGAACTACTTTTATGACACTATCTAGAATGCTTTCATGGGCATAAATACCTAGCTTTGTTTTAATGGGCTACACAAAAGTTTATCCTACATTTGCAGTATTTGCAAAGGCCTTTAAGATACAGGATGTTTGTACAAGATGATGTATATGCCCTCATTGGATGGTGACTTTTGTCCCAGGTCAAAAAAAGTTAAGTTTAATCATATCAACATGCATCATTATAATATGCTAAATTAAAACCAAGGAAATATTTTATCCTCAGGTAACTCTTACTTTAATTTGAAAAGTCTCTCTGAAACAACGAGGAACTGAATTAGTTGGATTTATTTTTTTATTTTTATTAAGTTTACTTATCAAGGATATCTTGAGATTTTCCTGGATACAAGCCCAAGGTGCAGGAAGAATAAAACTTTTAGAGGCACAAAAGTTAAAGAATCTTTCCAAGATACTGCTCAATGGGTGTTAGCAACAGGATGTGTACATGATCACACTGAGTGAACACAGGTGGCTAGAAATGATGACAAAGAAGATTCTAATGTATACTAAGCACTTCCTACATTTCTCACTATTCTGAGCCTTCCATATACATCTAAACTTTTTAAATTCTTTTACATCTAAACTTTTGATAAACTTTTCTGAGATCACTCTTCTCAATTCACAGTCACAAAAACTGAGCACTAGAGATAGGGGTAATACCTGCAAAATCACACAGCTTCCAATGGCATGCATTCTGAACCCAAGAGTTGCTTGATTCCAACTCCATGTTTGGAGAGAAAGGAAATACTTATAATGACCAGAGATATGCCAAGGACTATCCAGCACAGCTGAAAGTCTACACTCACATTGGCTATATATATAAAATAGGAGAATCTAAAGCCAGATGGTTGTAAGGAGATGGAACATTCATGGACATCCTAATGGACATCCATTAATTCTTTTGCTCGGGAGTTTCTTCATGGTTATCTAAACCCCACACATATCATCAAGCTGCCAGCACTGACAGTCATCTAGAAAGTTATACAGCCAGGGTCACTCCTACTGCCCAAATACTTTAGCCATCTGGAGTGAAATCAAATATTGAATTGTCAGTCATGGGTCTTGAACTCTGGCCTGGATGCAGCCCCTGATCACTTCAACTCAAGGCTAGTGCTCTACCACTTGAGCCAGAGCACCACTTCCAGTTTTCTGATGGCAAAGTGGAGATAAGAGTCTCATAGATTTTTGTGCCCAGACTAGCTTTGAACTGAGATCCTCAGATCTCAGCCTCTTGAGAATTACAGATGTAAGCCACCAGCACAAGGCTGACACTACCCTTTTAATTGACATGGATAAAGGAATAAGATCCTGCCATAGGGAATAGGAACAAATACACTCACACCTGTTATCAATCACTCCAAAGTGAACTGTGCACAAGAAGTCACTGAGAAAGAACCCCCAAATCAGAGGTCCTCCTTTTAAAATACTTCATTCAATATTTCACTTGGCTTAAGAATAAGCTGCAATAAATACTTCCACCAAACTAGCAACAATGCCCCTCATCTACTCCTATATACAAAGAAACCAATGAGGCTAATAGATATGAACTAAAACAATGGGGCAAGACTAAAGCAGCCACATGAAGCATCAGGGTGGCTGGCTAAAGGACAGGAGAGCAAGGGCTGTGCTGCAGAGGCCAGGAAGCCCAAGGCAGTAAGACCAGATCACATCACAAAATCCAAAGGAGAGGACTTGAGAGAACTGTTCTCTTCCTGATGGCTTCATTCCATTCATGATTCACATAGAAATATACCCTACTTCTGCATTCCACCTGTCTACCATGAAAAGGCAGAAAGACAGAAATTAATACCCTCCAATAAAAAGTGACTAGTAATAGCAGTTACCAGCATTTTAAATGGAATCATTATTCTATCTCATGTCAACAGCTCTGCAGCAGAGGGGCACATTTTCAAAATCTTGACAAGTATTTTAAATCCAGATATCAGGTTTTTCTAGTTACAATAGCACACACAGGAAGCACTTACCTTCCTGACTATATATTGTCTTGGGTTTTAAACCCCCAGAGGGGAATGCTATATTCTACACTTAATTCTGAATAACCTTTTTCTTTTAAATAACTCATTGCTTTTATAAAGCAGATTATATATTTCAGTGGAGTTTTTCTATTATAACATTTTATTTGACTTTCATCGTCTTATCCGAAGTGTATAGACAGAAGCTGAAAAAGAATACTTTCCCAAGAACACATAGCTACTCAATACAAAAAATTAAGGTAAGAATCTGAATCTTCTGATGTAAGGGAAACAAACCTAATTTTTCAGATTTGCTTATTTTCAACAACAACAAAAAAGCAACAGTGATTTTTATTGTATAGCCTCCCTCTTAAATTGACTACTCAGCCTAAATCATGGATCAGACACGAAGAAACCTTAAATAGAAGGTCTAGGACAATTACTGTTTAATCTTAGAAATTATTTTTTTTAATTTCAATATATAGAGGGGTTAGAGTTATATTCGCCAGATAGAGGATGCATTACTTCTCACACATTGATATCCGTTCTTATGTTTTTGTCTGCATTTCCCTCCCACTACCCCCTACCCTCATTTTCCCTCCTATTTCAAAGAAACAAGTAAACATCTATATAATATACCAGGTAACAAAGTGGGATAATGTAACAATATGAGATGAACCAAAGGGCAACATAAGAGAAGGGAGAAAAACATAATACATAAAGAGTAACTTATACTTAAAGTCTTGTTTCCATGTCCTGGAGGTCCATTAGTTTGGCCTCATCCTATATGGTCTTCTGTATCTAGGGTTTGAGCTATTGTAATCCTCTGCTAGGACAGTTTTAGATGTGTACTAATTATTACAGATGAGGGAAACCATTGAGCCTATGTTCCTTTAGGTCTGGCTTACTTCACTTAATATGAATTTTTCCAAGTCTTTCCCTTTCCTTACAAATGGTGTGATGTCATTCTTTCTGATGGCAGCATAGAATCCCACTATGTATAAATACCACATCTTGTTGATCCACTCATCAACTGAGGGGCACCCTGGTTGGTTCCATATCTTCGCTATGGTAAATAGTGCTGCAATGAACACTGTTGTTCTAGTGGATTTACTATGTCCTTGTTTCTGGACCAATGGGTAAGTGCTCAGTAGTGGAATTGCTGGGTCTACAGGGGGCTCTATGATTAGCCTTTTGGGGAATCGTTATACTGCTTTCCATAGTGGTTGAACAAGTCTGCACTCCCACCAACAGTGTAGTAGTGTTCCCTCCTGGTCACATCCCCACCAGCATCTGTTGTTGTTAGAATTCTTGATTATGGCCATTCTAACTAGAGTGAGGTGGTATCTCAGAGTTTATGCATTTCTTTTATGTCCAGAGATGTCAAGCATTTCTTCATGTGCCTAGAGATCGTTCTTATTTCTTCTTCAAAGAAGTCTCTAAGTTTTTGGCCCATTATTTAATGGGATGGTTGTTTCTTTGGAGATTTGTTTTGGAGAGATTCAATTTTTTAGATATTTTAGATATGAGGCCTTTGTTGTATGGTTAGTAAAGATCTGTGGGCTTTCTATTTAACTTGCTAGTTATGTCCTTTGCCATACAGAAGTTCTGCAATTTAATGCAGTCCCATTTGTCCAAGCTATCTTTAAGTTGTTGTGTTTCTGTGTCTTTATTAAGTGTGTTTCTGGGTTTTTATTAAGAAAGGAGGACTCTCCTATTCCTTCTTGTAAAGTTTTTGAGGTGTATGCTTTTACCTCAAGGTCTTTGATCCATTTTGAATTAATCCTGGTGTGGGGTGACAAAGAAGGATCCAACTTTAGCTTTCTGCAGGTGCTTAGCCAGTTCTGCCAGCACCACTTGTTGAAGAGGATGTCTTTCTTCCATTCTATTTTTTGGCTCCCTTATCAAAGATTAGTGGCCATAGGTCTGTGGGTTGATATCTGGGTCTTCAGTTTTATTCCTTTGGTCCTCAGGCCTGTTCTTGTGCCAGTCCCAAACTGTTTATCTTAAAAACTGTTTTAAACGATAATGTAACCGATTGCTAATAAAGTGGAATGAGGATAGATCATTCCTCTAAGCAAGAATTTAATCTGGACTGATAAAGGTGGATTGTTAGTACAATGCTCTACTGAAAGACTTAAAAACAAAAGGAAGAAAAGGACAATGTCATGGATTGAAGGTGTGTGGGATGATATTTACTGATGTGGACTTCAGGAGCTAATGGGATTAGATTAGACCATTACAGTTGGGTTTTCATGATGGGATTGTATGCATATAAAAAGAAAGGCACTCCACTGCTGTATCTGTGTGGCCATAGGAGGACATAACCAGGACCTCACCAAGAACCTAACCCTCCTGAGCCCCTGATCTTGGGCATCCAGCTCCAAGAGCACTAAGGACTGAAACATCTCTAGTGTAACACCCCAACTATGGTATTCTGGAAGGGCACTCTGAGCAGGCTGAGAACAGTGCCGATGAACAGATGTCATCTGTGGCCACATTACAAGCTAAGTGTGGCAGCAATTCCACACACCAAGTGATCCCTGTCATTATGTAAAATTGTGACTCAACAGCCAAAGTAAAGTCATTTTTCTATACTGTCTTCTAAAAGATATGACAACAAAAATCTAGCTCTTAGTAAGTTCTAGTTACTGAAATACCACCAACCTCTAGCTTTTCAAAACACAGCTAATGAGTTAAATGGGGACCAAGACATGAGCAAGGGTATCAACGTTTGTGAAGTAATGTACCTTCTATCTAGTGAATATAATGTAACCCTTCTATTAATTATAATAAAAATATATTTAAAAATAAATAAAAACAAAAACACAGTTACATATATATATATATATATATATATATATATGATAAATTAATGGAAAACTCGCAAGTACCACTACTCTATTTAGAGGACTGTCTCAACATAACACTTCTCTATGAGATGACATATACTAAGGACAATACCTATGCATCCGCCAGATGAATCCAAAAACCACCAATACTCACAAACCCTGTTCTGTGATGCCTTTCCACCTCAACAAAACACAGAAGCACTGGCTCTAACTTTGATAGTCTGAAGTATGACCACAGAGTAATATGCATTTTCTCCTTCATAATTTCACAGATCGATTTAGTCTATCCATGAAAAGCATGAGGTAGTAAGAAATTTACATTTTATGCCAAAACCAAATTTTCACTTTAGGAAAACTGTAAAGAATAAGGTTATTTACCTACCAAAGTAAGAATTTTCTTCATTTTTAAGCAAAGTTATTATAAATGTTTATCATATGAACTCAATAAGAAATCGAATTTTAAGTTTTAAGGAATAATAAAAGAACTCTATTTGTGACTCTCACCAAATATAATCGCAGATATTATATTTACATAAATGTATTTTTGAATTTCATATTGAAGTTAATATCAAAGTACTGGAGAATATATATTTGATAATATACATTATTCTAAACCCAGAAATATAGAATATATGATAGCTTCAGCTTCTGAAGAGCATTAATCATCAGGGTAGAGTATTTTAACTTAGCTAACATTGACTTTTTCTTCTTTTTGGCTAGACCTGGGGCTTAAGCTCAAGGACTGGGTACTGTCCTTGGACTTTTTCAAGGCTAGAGCTCAATCACTTGAGCCACAGCATGACTTCTGGCTTTTTCCATGTAAGTGGTACCAAGGAATCAAACCCAAGGCTTTGTGCGTGCTAGGCAAGCACTCTACCACTAGGCCACACTCCCAGCCCGTGAAGTCAAGATTTTGAGCTCCAGAGAAAGAATTCTGTTAAGCAGTAAACGCAAGGGATTTAAATCCTAACAGAGTAGAAGTCAAACTCTGCCCCTTCCACTTTCTGACTGTATAATCTGTAAGTGATCAGCAGTCAACCTGCTTCCTTATAATATGTGTACTTACCAAACATGTTGCCAGGTGGAATATCTGAGATGAGATGAAGTGAAAAAGAAGTGAGAACAGTACCGCACTCACGATAAGAAGCCAATGGCAACCATTATTTAAGGAAAACAAGGAAACTTCTATATACAAATATATGTATAATTCTGTTGGTGGGAGTGCAAACTCGTTCAACCACTATGGAAAGCAGTGTGGCAGTGCCTCAAAAGGTTAAACATAGAACTCCCCTATGACCCAGCAATTCCACTACTTGACATTTACCCAACCATCCAGAAACAAGGACATACTAAATCCACTAGCACAACAATGTTCATTGCAGCACTATTCACCATAGCAAAGATATGGAACCAACCTAGATGTCCCTCAGTTGATGAGTGGATCAACAATTTGTGGTATTTGTACACAATGGAATTCTATGCTGCTGTCAGAAAGAATGACATTGCCCCATTTGTTAGGAAATGGAAAGACTTAGAAAAAATCATATTAAGTGAAGTAAGCCAGACTCAAGGGAACTTAGGCTCAATGGTTTCCCTCATTCGTCATAATCAGTAGAAACCTTGGGCTCTACTAGCAGAGATCTGCAATAGAGCAAAATCTTGATACATAAGGCCATATAATGTGAAGCTAATTGAAAGGACCTCCAGGATATTGAAACAAAAGCCATATAATGAATGATTGTTGTCCTTAATGTATTATGTTGTCTCTCATCTCCTTTGCTGTCCCTTGGTTATCTCATATTGTTATAGTATCTCACTTTGTTATCTGATATATTGAATTTAGTTGTATTTGGTTATTTGAAATTTGATAGGGAAGGGGGGAAAACCAAGACCGGTGGAGGGTGTGGGGGGGGAGGAAAATGGGTACCAAAACATGTGAAAGGGTATCAATGTATGTGAATTAATGCACCTTCTATCTGACAAATATCATGTAACCCTTTTACTAATTACAATAAAAAAACAAATATGTGTATAATTACATATTGTATGTAATTATAATATAGAATTATATATAATTGCATATTAAACATTTATTATACAACTGCTTTCATGAGACATGTGGTAATTATTTCATGTATCTGTCCCCTTATTGGAGACCTAGCTCCCAGAGGCAGATTTCGCCTTTTTCCACATTTAATAAGGATCTTCATACACATTTAGTGCAGAATGATTTTTTGTACATGAAGTAAAGCTTAAGTGGCTATTATTTTTAAGCTATTATTTCCAATTATTTTATCTAAGAAGCAGAACTATGTAGCCCTGTATTCTGCTTCAAATATTTAGAAGTATTTAGGATAAATTACCTTCCGAAAACTTCCATCAAATACAATACTAAAAGGGGAATCTGTTCCCAAGAAAAATACGCTGTGCTATGCTTTTCAGCTGGTAGTAGAGTTCAAAGTCTCAAGGCAAGTATTGAGTTAATGTCTAACAACTGAACTGCTATTTCATTTTAAGTACTGACAGTGTTCTTAGCAATCGGCAAAGAAGAAAGGCTGTAATGTTCTTTCAGATACAGGGACAGAACTGTTGGTTCTGGGCTCTAACCCCTGCTGCATAATTTACATTCAGAAGGTTATTTTCAAAGCCAAAAGATCAAGGACTACAAAGGCTTCAAGTAAGAAATTTAGGAATTACTGTATCTAAAAGTCTTCATATTTTAAAACTGTCTTCACATGATAATAGGATTCTGAGTATAATGAAGAAAAGAAAGTCTTCACTTTTCCCCCTGGAAAATGAATTTTTCCCATGGGGAATGACTTGAACTAGTTTAAAGTTATGTTCATAGATATTTCATGGGTTGCAGTTAACTACAGAGTGCTGAAGGAGTGGACATGTTTCTGGAATCCTGACTCAACTAAACTGAATCAAAGCAGAAGCTCTGAGTACCCCCTCACACCTGCTTCCGAAGCTGCATCCAGGGCTTACCTGGCCTAGACAAAGCTCAGCAAATCTCTGAAGGTGGGTGCTCAATTACAGCAGGAAGAGGCTACCTCCCATCAGTTAATCTAACATCTGCCTGGAAAGCTAGAAGTGTTGACTGTGATCTAGAGCAGAAAACAAGGTGGTAAGTTTGCAGTAAGGAGGCAAAGAAGGAAGGTGAAGTGTACAGTAGAGACAACAAAGGCTACCACAACCACTTAGGTAAGAGATCTGACCAGCCATTTCAACTGTCTCCAACTTACTACTCTAGAAGGATCTTCTTCTCGCTAGGGTATTGTGCTCAGCGTTTGGAGTTCTTTACTTTCCCCTTCTCTGACCTGTGGCCTTAGGAATTGAATCCATTTCAAGTAGTGCCTATGCACTGATGTGATCCCCAGTGTTCATCTTGAGTACTGCCTGTGCTCTTTTGATATGGACATGTAGGCCATCTAATGCACCACTGCTAATACAGGACCCTTGAACATGTGCCCCACGTCAGCCATCCCAGCCAGTCAGAATCAATGGCAGCACCACCTACTTACTTCTGTTTTCCCCAACAACATTCTAGTCAAAACAACTCTTCCCTGTCACTCCCAAAGGTCTTCCACAGGCACCTTTGTTCCCTAGCATTCATTCCCCACACTGCCAGACCCAGGCATTTCCTTTTCTTTTGAAGAACAGCAACTTCACAATCACAATTCTGAGGAAACATTTACTATGGTTTACCTCTGCTCCTAGAACCAACTCTTACTGTAGTCAAAAGTCCCTGCATCATCTGTTCCCTCCCAATGACCACTTTTCCTCCTCCTCCTCTATTCAAAATATACCAGTGCCTTGAGCATGGGAAGTCCCATTGGAACGGAGCCCATGAAGTCATTCTCTTTTCACTCTTAGGGAAAGGATTTTAAATAAAATTCACTGTGTACAAAATTTCTCTTGGATGCTATATCATAATCTCTGGTTTGGTTCTTTGTACACTGTCCCTCTTTCTGTCCTGGGAGTCAGTCCTTCAAAACCCTTGTCATTGCAAATTCCTCTCCTTATCTGGAAATTATGTTCCCATCTCCACACAGGATCCACTGCTTTTCCCTATACAGGACTGACAGTGATCCACAATTAAATATTCCAGGATGCGTTCTGATTTGATTACTCATTCTAGTAAAAGGCCACATGGGGCTTCAACAAAACACTGCACAGTGGGAGAAGGGTTTGGCAATTCAAATCAAGATGATCCTGAAGACTTTGCATATATTTGTTTCCTCCATTAGTCTGCTCTCTGAACATACAATATTTACTGCCTCCATTGGTATGCTCTCTATACATATATTTACTGCCCCTGTAGTATATCAGGCATCATATACATTTTGAAGGGTGACTATCAGCAAATGTACGTGAGAAGTACACCTTACTCCTGCAATCACTCATGATACTCATATGTCCAAATACACTTCAAATGACAACCAGTATCTGCTCTAATGCGAATTGATCTGCAAACCTTACTTTGTTCATAGTACACATAAGATATTACATTTTAATGTAGATCTGTTTCATTATCTCTGTACATGCTCTTTTCCACATCAAATTAGGTCTTATCCTTCTGTATCACAAGAGTAGACTATAGCACAGTATAAGCAACACAAATATTTGCCTCACATTTCCAACTCAAAAGACACAAAATGACTGGGAAATAAACCTTCAAAATATCTCTGTTTTTCCATTTACCTTCATCCAAATTCCCCTCCATCCCCCCATTTCCTCATGACCGCTTTCAATTGTTAAAAGGAGCACATCATGGAGAGAGGAGGATGGATTTTTCTTCTACTCTATAAATACATACTTCGTAGACATATGTATATAAATATACATATTGCATAAGCAAATTTAATGTATCTTAAAATATAATTTATAAGAGGACAACACTTTTCCAAATGCAACTCAGCAATATGAATTTTTAAAGTAGGGTTGTTTCACAGTCATTGGGTGACTGAAAGGTGACTTTCACCCGCAACTACATTAGTTAGTCAGCAATTCAATTTTCTCAGATCTGTAAGAGGGGGTAATAGCTGCAAATTGTCCTGACATATGCTACCAGCTGCTTCTGTAAAGCAACAGTTATACAACTTGCTCTCTCTCAGTTTGAAGCAGAAAGAAAAAAATTTTCTTTAACAGTTATTTTCCATTTTCAAGTTTGGAATTAAAAGTCTGAAACTGCCTCTGTGCACAGTACACAAAAGCCAGTTCACAAAAGCTACTCTGATACATAATTTTAACTGCTGACTCATTTTTTCACAATTTGACCACATTTTAATGTTTCCATGAAATTTTACACTACATCTGAAATAATACCGCATTTTTTCAAGAACTGTTCCGATCCCTCACTTCGTGAAGCCTAAAAACCATGGTGAGTGGTGTGTTCAGTGTATAATGCAGGGAGTACTTGCCACAGGTCCAAGCAGGAGAAACTGAAGTTCCAGGAAATCAGAATGTGACTACTACAAAATAAGTGTCTTGATTCCTGTTCCTTCATTCAACAACAGTAACATTCAACTCCACATGAGAAAACCATTCCTATCAGGAAATCATTCTACCTTTAATTCATGCTATTTATCCAAACTCAACAACACCACCTGTGATTTTCATGGTCTCCAGAGTGTCATGCTATGCTCTGTTCTTATAACTCAGTCTTACTCCCAAGGCATGGCCCACTGACTATCTTCTCCTGGGAGGACTTCCTCGAAATTCTTCAGCAGCCCATTCTCCAGCTCAGAATCATTTTTAGTATATTTTTATTGTAATTAATAGAAGGGCTACATTATATTCACCAGATAGAAGATGCTTTACTTCACAAACATTGATACCATTTCTCATGTCTTGGTCCCCATTTCCCTCCCTCCACCCCCAAACCTCATCTTGTTTTCCCCCCTTCCCTATCCAATTTCAAATAACCAAATAAACATATATACAATATATCAGATAACAAGGTAAAATACTGTAACAATTCGAGGTAACTAAGGGACAGCAAAAGAGATGAGAGATAACATAGTACATTAAGGACAACAATCACTCATTATATGGTTTTTGTTTCTATATCCTGGAGGACCTTTCATTTAGCATCATACTATATGGCCTTATGTAACTAGGTTTTATTCTATTGGAAATCTCTGCTAGGAGAGCCTAAGGTTTCTACTGATTAGGACAAATGAGGGAAACCATTGAGCCTATGTTCCTTTGAGTCTGGCTTACTTCACTTAAAATGATTTTATTCTAAGTCTTTCCATATCCTTACAAATGGGGCGATGTCGTTCTTTCTGACAGCAGCATAGAATTCCATTGTGTATAAATACCACATCTTGTTGATCCACTCATTAACTGAAGGGCATTTGGGTTGGTTCCATATCTTTGCTATGGTAAACAGTGCTGCAATGAACGTCATTGTGATAGTGGATGTGGTATGTCCTTGTTTCTGGACAACAGGGTAAATGCCAACTAGTGGAATTGCTGGGTCATAGGGGAGCTCTATGTTAAGTCTTTTGAGGAACCACCTGTCAGGAAGGCTCTTTTCCTTTGTTTTGCAGAAACTGTTCTGTATTCAAACAGAATCCTACCTGTATTACTCACTTCTGGAAAGGATTGTACTGCACCACCTAGCAAAAACACTGAGAAACTTCAGCTTCCTGAGCAACTAGCTGCAAAAAACTATGAAACATAAGTAATACACTACTTCGTTTTTTTTTTGCCAGTCCTGGGCTTTAGCTCAGGGCCTGAACGCTGTCCTTGGACTTTCTCAAGTTTAGAGCTCTACCACTTGAGCCTCAGCACCACTTCCGGCTTTTTTTTCTATGTATGTGGTACCGAGGAATCGAACCCAGGTCTTCATGCATGTTAGACGAGCACTTTAACCACTAGGCAAAACTCCCGGCCCCAGTGATGTCTTTCACATATCTTACATGCTAGCTTAAGCTCCCAGACTTAACAACAAAGAGGTTTTATTATAACAGTTCTAAACACTCATATATTTTGACCATATTCATTCTTTTTTTAATCTCTGCTCCTCTTGTTCATTTCTGGTTGCGTATCAAGCTCATGATTAAAAATGAAATTAATGTCCCCTAAGATATATTCCTCTTTGTTATGGCTTGTATCTAAAATGTTGCCCCAAAGCTATATGCTAAAGATTAGATTGCCTGCTGATATGCTTTTTACAAAGTGGTGGGATCATGAAAACTTTGTTCTCACCAAAGGATCAACCTACTCATGCGTCCATAATTTGAAGAGCTATTGGGAAGGGATAAAAACTTTCCAATTTGAGCTGGGACTTAAGGTTGGTAAATGCATCCCTGAAATGTGTCCTTGTAAATGATCTTTGTTCTGCTATCTTCTCTCTCCTATTTCTCTTCTATCTCTGCTCTCCAGTCTTCAATTCTCTTTCTCCTTCTTCCACTTCTCTCCTTTTTCTCTTCTCTCTCTGTCCTGCCTACTTAACGTGAATAAAGAGCTTCCTCCTCCACATACTCCTGCTAACATGATGTTCTGCTTCTCCCCAAAGCAGACTGAAACTCCAGAAAGTATATTCCAAAACAAATGTTGCCACCGTTAAGCTGATTTTCTTAGGTATTTTGCCATAGAGCTAGAAGGCTAGCACATTCTTTTACTAGCTATTTTTCATATATTTTTATTGTAATGAATAGAAGGGTTACATTATATTCACCAGATAGAAGATGCATTACTTCATAAACATTGATACCCTTTCTCATGTCTTGGTCCCCATTTCCCTCTCCCCACCCCCGCCCCTCATCTTGTTTTCCCCGCTTCCTTATCTATCCGATTTCAAATACCTAAATAAGCATATATACACTATATCTGATAACAAGGTGAAATACTGTAACAATATAAGATAGCAGAGGGACAGCAAAAGAGATGAGAGATAACATAGTACATTAAAGACAACAATCACTCATTATATGGCTTTTGTTTCTATATTCTGGAGGTCCTTTCATGTAGTGTCATACTATGTGGCCTTGTGTATCTAGGTTTTGCTCTATTGGAAATCTCTGCTAGGAGAGCCCAAGGTATCTACTGATTATGACAAATGATGGAAACCATTGGGCCTATGTTCCTTTGAGTCTGGCTTACTTCACTTAATATGATTTTTTCCTAAGTCTTTCCATATCCTTACAGATGGGGCAATGTCATTCTTTCCGACAGCAGCCTAGAATTCCATTGTGTATAAATACTACATCTTGTTGATCCACTCATCAACTGAGGGGCATCTGGGTTGGTTCTATATCTTTGCTAAAGTAAATAGTGCTATCTAGCTATTTTCTTTACCACTGCTTGCAATACTTCATTGATATCTCAGAGGCACACTCTGACTCAGCTTTCAGATATTAATGATTCTTTTATTTCTTTACACAAATAAAATTTTCCATTGTCCTTTAACTCTTCTACTCAGTAATCTTCAGTAGCTCTCTATTTCATCCAATAATAGGCCAAAATTTCTCCTGAACCAGGAAACAGAAACTTAAGTCTCTGAGCTAGCTAATTAAACTTCTAAATTTCAAAATCACCATCTATGCATATGTGTGGACATTTATATAGTAATATTCAAATGGTAAAAGATTCTTTATAATCTTTTCTATTCACCTAATGAATTATTCACATCATCATATAATCTTCTACTCCTTGGTTATGATTCCCACTGTGATCTCATTAACAATTCGTTATGGATCCCATTTCTTCTAAGTTTCTCTTATTTCTACTTAGGATGGTTTTCTCACACCAGTAACCTTATGTTTGACCTAATTTTGAAACTATTTTCTGACCCTGATCGAGAGCTCAGACATCAAAAAGATATTCACCATCTTTCTAGAAACTGGCTTTGGTTTAACCCTAAAATGAGTAAATAGGTGTTCTTCATGAACTGCACTCAAAGCTTACTTGCTACTTAAAGCAAGACCTCAAAAAACATCACAACTCATAAAATCAGTAATATCCCAGAGTTCTTTTGTAAAGAACTTCAAGCATTTACATATATGAAATGAAACTGATGTGCAGTCAAAATGACAGAAACAGATGGTTCTGCCATCACTTAATATGACACTTGTTTCTCCAGGCTGGTGAACAGAAGGAACCAGTTGTAGAAGGTGAAAAGGGTCTTGCAATTTAGAACCCACTGAAGTATAAAATGCCACCAAACTTGTCTCAAATTAAAACACATTTTAGTTTCTTCATTTGAAATCCTATACTGCGTAAGATTAAAAATCTCATAACTACCCAGATTTAAACTCTGAGCTTCTGATCATCTGAGGCCTGAAAATACTGGTTTGTGATGAACAGGTCTTAGGAAAACAGAAGGGGCATTTCAAATTCAAGATAAAACTATATCCATTGAAAATCTATATAACTGTCCAAACAAGAGTTTTCAAGATAAAATATCCAATTTATTTTAAAGTAAGATGTTTTAAATGTTCATATTCACCAAGTTTCACCAACTTACATATTCCTTTATGTAACAGTGATTTATTGATAAGAAATAATACAGTATAATGAACAGAGCACAATATCTGGTATTGTATACCTTGGGTTTCCTTTCCTACCTCCCCTACTTGTTGATTCTGTAGATCTATAGTCCTGGAACAGAAGCCTGGCTTTATAAGATTCACTTTTCTCTACTGTCATGAAGCAGAATGTAGCATGTAAGTCCAGACAGTATTTGGCATTTTCTGAGCAACTACGTATAAACTCACCTCCTTCACTCACGTTCCTTCTCCTGCCATGTCCTATCATGCACATGTTGAGCACAGTTCAACTCCAAAGTTCAGAGTGTGAAAAAGTTCAAACTTTATACTTAATGCTATGAATATTATCTCTCAGCCCAGAAAGCAGAATCACAATTCTGCCATTCTTTGGTGTCACTACTTTTCATCATTCACACTGCAGCTTAAATTTTGCACCCAAGAAAAGTCTAAATCACCAAGTTTGTACATTTTTATATTATATATCTGACAGTACAGTGACTAGGATTCATGTAGCCCATTATAATTCTCAGTTGTTCATCTTTTCTTAGAGCCTGGTTATTTTCTTTGGTGTCTAAAGTTATTTCATTAGGTCCAAACAAGATAAAATGATTTGCATTTCCATACAGAATTACAGGATTTTCCCATGCTTTGACTACTTGTACTTATTCAATTAATTTATAGAGTCATTTATTTTCGCTGTCATACAAGCTTTGAACTCAGGGCCTTGGGCTTACTAAGCTGGTACTGACTCTATAACTGAGTCAAGTCTCTAGTCCTGTTTTTTAAGAGTCTCATTTAACTCCCAAGCACACACTCAAGTCACAATTGACTTACTTTATGCTTCTCATAGGTGCTGGGCTAAGAAACACAAACCACCATGTCTATGGCTTGTGAAAGTGATACACACATTTCAGGGCTGGCCTCAAGCTGTGTCCTCCAATATTTCCCTCCCCAGAATCTAAGATGACAGGTGTGAGCTACCGGTAACCCCACTTGACTTATTACAATTATTTTTGCCAGTCCTGGGCTTGGGCTCAGGGCTTGAGCACTGTCCTTGTACTTTCTGAAGGCTAGCACTCTACCATTTGAGCCTCAGCACCACTTCCGACTTTTTGCTATGTATGTGGGGTACCAAGGAATTGAACCCGGGTCTTCGTGCATGCTATGCGAGCACTCTACCACTAGACCAAACCCCGGCCCTTACAATTTTTTTTATAATTTGAAAGCAGTTCAAGAAAAGAGATTACTCCTCAGAAACCACCAGCTCTCACAAAGTGCCTTACACAAAATCACCCAATTCTATAAAAGCCTTAAATAAATTAGTGTGTATATCCTTCTACTTCAGTTCTGCAATTCCACCTGCTCATAATTCTCCAACTATGCCTCAAATAGGTTTATATTTAATGTTATTAATGGCTTCATGTTATTCCTCCTCTTAGAAATAGCAGTTTAACACATGTCTTATTAACGATGGATTTCTGTCATTAGACAGAGCTCAGTGTATAAAAAATTTTGGAACTCTCTGTTGTGTCCAAACCCTATGACATATATCACCATCCAATCTGCCTGTGTACAACAACAGTTCTCCTTTCACTTTCAAAGTATTTCTACTTTTGATAGTTGCTATCATTCCCAGTTCAAGAATGCCTACAAAAGGAAGAAAGAAGAATCTAATTAAACCAAAAAGAACAGCTAAGTGGAAGGAAAATATTATCTATTGCCCACATATTGACATTCTTATGAATTATTCAACTTGGATTTGTGCAAAACCTCCCAAACTGTGATTGCATCTGTATGGATAGATGCCTTTGGAACATCGTGGGAGCGTGATTCTTTAGGTAGGAAGTAGTTACAGTGGAAATTTCTGTGGTGCTATCATCTACATGCCAAAGAGTTCTGTGGTTTGTTTTTGCTTTTGGAGAGACTGGTGATTGGTCAGGGTGAAAGGAGAGTCTCTAAATTCATCATTTCCAAGCAATACGAAGCCTGGGTTCTATCATTTATTTCTTGTATGTTTGTCTATTATCTCTCATTTGTCATACTAAGCTACTTCAGGAACTCCTCTTCATAGATATTTGTCTGCTATCTGCTATTCTAAACAAGAAATAATTTGGGGATCATGTAAGGTGATCTATTTGAGGCAATCCTGCTGAGAAACACTAACGTGGGATTTGCTGGCTCCCACTCTGTATTCAGCAGCATTGTGACATAGTTTATAGACTTCATTTTATTCTCTCCCTTATTTCCTTTTTCTCAATCACAACATGAACTAGGGTAGATTTAATAGTTTATAAATAATTCTGACACCTAAAGTAAGGTTTTGTTTTTTCTTGCTTTTTACTTAACCAAGAACAGAGATTGTTATGGTTATGCTCCGTGCCACCTTATTAAAACAAAGAGCCCAAACAGCCCAAACTAAATTTTCTATCTGGCAGATAATTCAACAGACTCATTTTAATATTCTGCTTAGCAACTGCAGTTTTATGGATACATACTGCCCTCTGCAAAGATGCACTGCATCCAGGGACAGAGGAAGAAAAACATTCTCCAAGTCCTTCATGTACATGGAAAATATATTCATTAATATATCCTACCACTTATTGAAGAAGGAAAATAGTTGTGAGGCCTAAGCCCTTCCCTCCTACTCTACTAGCTTGGCCCGGGGCTGCTGGGCACCAGAGGCAGAGAGACTTGCTTTTAACACACATTTCATTTTAAAGATGCTGACAGTCTCCATTTGCTGACAGTGAAAAGCGAATGCTTTATGATCATGCAGGTTACCACGGACTATTAAATTCCCTATTGCAAAAAATAAGCCACAATTTAGCTTTTAACATAAGCTGTTACTCTCAAGGATATAGAATTTGCTACAACTACACTATGGCTCAAATAACTAGAGATGGAAGGACAGAAATTGTGTAAATATGTCTATTTAAGAACAATATGAAATTCCATATGTAATACGCCAAACAGAAAACAGAAAAACATTTGCCTAATAGTAAAGAAGAAAGAACTGAACAAACAACATCAACTGAAGAAAAAATATTTTAATATGATTCTGTTGTTACTCTTAATATGTTGTAAAGAGGGGTAACCATTTCATAAGGTAAATAATGACAATTCTTTGTGTTTGCTGGTTCTGGGGTCTGAACTCAGGAACTGGGCATGATCACAGACCATTTTTGCTTAAGGATAGCTCTCTACCACTTGAGACAGAGCTCTACTTCTGGAAATTTGGGTGGCTAATTAGAAATAAGGTTCTCAAAAGACTTTCCTGCTAAGATGGCTTAGAACCATGATCCTCAGATATCAGGCTCCTGAAGAAATTAGGATTACAGGCATGAACCAGCAAAATTTAGCTGAGTACAAGTTTCCAACTTCCTTCCTCTCATCTCTGACAAGATACACAGAAGAATAGCATTTTTTAAATTTAAAATGAAACTTGATTGCAAAACCTAGAACTTTTGAACATTTAAGGAATTTTGCTACATTAACTGAGGTAAGAGTTTTATACCCATAAGGGTATATTTGGAAAGTACCATATTCTCTCTAGTAGGGAACATGAATACCAAAAGATGTTCCCTTCACCATCAAACTGTCAAATCTTGCAAAACTACCAGACAGAATTTTGGCATAAGTATCAGCTTCTAGAAGAAAGTAGGAAATGCTTTCAATAAGCTTGCAAATTTGAGTCTAGCACTTCAATTCAATAACTAATAAATATTTGAACTCTACTTACAGTAATTTTCACATTACTATGACGTCTCACAACAGATGGTTGTTAATTGATTCAATTGTTGTCTGAAAAACAGTACATCAAGAATAGTAGTCTTTCCTTCAAAACTTTGATTTCACATACAAAATAATTTAGCAGGGCCAAGTCATTTGAACAAATTTTAAAACATCTCTTTAGCAGAAATTTCCTTATGCTAATTAAATTGTAATACAAAATTTATCTTCAATATACTATATTTCCTCCACTCATTCTAACATATATCTTTCTAGTGCTGTGTCTAAGATTTAATTGAAATGGTGAACTGACCTCAACTTTTTCCTTCCCTAATCTCCATACATATCCATCAACAATTTTTGTAGAATACCTATTCTTTTTAATGAATTTTAAATATATTTAGAAATGGTGTGATATTCTATTGTTCTTTATATTATGTAGTAAAGACCATATTATATACCTTTTGAAAAATCTCTCCAAAATCCCAGAAAATTGTTCTATCTCCAGTAAAGCATTGTTCTTTCCAAGAAAGAAAAGTAAATAGAGAAAGTAAACAGAGGAAATGGCAAGGAGGTGGGCAAGATTAGGACAAAAGGAAAGAAACAAATAAAAAATAAGGATATACAAAAAATAAAAAGAAACAGAAGGTACAAATAAGAATAAGAGAAGCTGAAATATTGAAAAAAACCCAACTAAGTTTAAAAATGAGCAACTCCTAACGCTTATCTCAAACAAAATGGGGCATTGTCAAATAACATATAGACTAAAATCTTCAGGGAAAATGGGGCAGTACTGACAATGGTCTTATCTCAGTACTGAGAGACAATTAGCCCTAGAGTAAACAGGTGTTGAGAGCAAAATTAAAACGATTCAACCATTTCCAATGAAATAATCTCAAGTATTTTTATAGGATAGCAAAGATATACAGCACCTATGAAATAAATGCTATAAGATCTGGAATATGATTAGGTATTCTAAGAAAACGAATGAGCAGAAAATACAGTTCATCAAAACCTATCTGGAGTTGACATTGTTGTTAGAATTATCAGACAAGAAGTACTTATTAGTTTTTGTAACTTTCTGTTTAAGTGTAGATATGGGAGATACTTTAAAAATGAACATGTAGAGATGAAAAGTACAATGTGCGTAATGGGCCCAAGACACTGGGTTACTGACACTTTGAAGATCATAGACTCAAACATTAATGCACTTCAATACACATGATACACACCACTCAAAAGATAACAGCATGGAAAACATAATTTAAGAAAGTAAACATTTATCACTGAGCCTGTGAAGCTTTTAAGAAATAAAACAGCATCAAATATGAACCCTACAGAGAAAAAGAAAAGAACATAAAATATCTGAAGAAATAATGCCCCAAATTTTCTAAGAAGCCCATTAAACTTAAGCACAACCCATAAAGAAAGCTATATACAAGATTTCATAAACAACCTCCTCAAACCAATGATAAAGAAAAAAGCTTTTCAAATTTTGAGTTTCTGAAAAATAATGAGAAATAAGGCAAGCAATGTACAGAAGAGAAATGATTAAAAAACAATGAGAGGTTAAGGGAGGGAGGTGTGGAGGAGTCACCACTGGCATGTCTAGGGGTGGCGCCAGCCCAGATGACCCATGCCTGGCTTCCAGTCAAGGTTTGTGGCCACACCAAGACAGCATTGTTTCAGCAGTGAATAGGCAGAGACACAGCTTGAAACAGAATGCTTGGAGATTGTAGCAAGGGGAAAGACTACAGTGAGGAAGCAAAGTATTCAGAGGTAAAGGACAACAGGTACAGTGAAAATAAACATTTGGAAAATGGAAAACTACAATTTTAGTCATGAGCAAAGAAAATCTTAGCAGTTTAAGAGACCACAAAGACGGATAGGGGGTGTGGGGGGGGAGGTAAATGGGTACCAAGACATGTGCAAGGGTATCAATGTATGTGAATTAATGCACCTTCTATCTGGCAAATATCATGTAACCCTTTTACTAATTACAATAAAAAATTTAAAAAATCCAAAAAAAGAAATCTGTTGTAAAAATCAATGGTAATAAATTCTTTAATAAAAAAAGAAAAGAAAAAAGAAAAAAAGAAAAAAAATCCATTAATGCTAGTCACTGGTGGCTCATGATTTTAATCCTAGTTAATCAGAAGGCTGAGATCTGAAACTTGTGATTATAAACTAGCATAGGGTAGAGTCAAGAAATGCAAATCAAAACAACTCTAAGATTCCACCTCACTCCAGTTAGAATGGCCAGGATCAGGAAAACGAATAATAACATGCTGGAGGGTATGTGGCCAGGAGGGATCACTACTACACTGTTGGTGGGAGTGCAAACTCGTTCAACCAATATGGAAAGCAGTGTGGCACTGCCTTAAAAGGCTAAACATAAAACTCCCCTATGACCCAGCAATTCCACTACTTGGCATTTACCCAATCATCCAGAAACAAGGGCATGCTAAATCCACTAGCACAACAATGTTCATTGCAGCACTATTCACCATAGCAAAAATATAGAACCAACCTAGATGTCCCTCAGTTGATGAGTGGAACAACAAGTTGTGGTATTTGTACACAATGGAATTCTATGCTGCTGTCAGAAAGAATGACATTGCCCCATGTGTTAGGAAATGGAAAGACTTAGAAAAAAAATCATATTTAGTAAAGTAAGCCAGACTCAAAGGAACTTAGGCTCAATGGTTTCCCTCATTTGTCATAATCAGTAGAAACCTTGGGCTCTACCAGCAGAGATCTGCAATAGAGCAAAATCCTAGTACATAAGGCCATATAGTATGAAGCTAATTGAAAGGACCTCCAGGATATTCAAACAAAAGCCATATAACGAATGATTGTTGTCCTTAATGTACTATGTTGTCGCTCACCTCGTTTGCTGTCCCTTAGTTATCTCATATTGTTATAGTATCTCACTTTGTTATCTGATATATTGAATTTAGTTGTACTTGGTTATTTGAAATTTGATAGGGAAGGGGGGAAAACCAAGACGGGTGGGGGGGCGGTGGTTATGGTAATGGGTACCAAGACATGTGAAAGGGTATCAATGTATGTGAATTAATGCACCTTCTTTCTGGCAAATATCATGTAACCCTTTTACTAATTACAATAAAAATTAAAAAAAAGAAAAAAGAGGAAGGACAAGGACAAAGTAGAGGTAAGTCTATCTAGAGTTCAAGGGGTTTCAACCCATAAAACTCCTCAAAACAATTTGGGCATTTTTCAGAAAGAGAAATTAGTCTTGTTCCTAATGGCCATTACCATTAGCATTCTGCAATGGGAGCTAAAAACTGTAATTATTAGAATATTTAAATTGTCACTGGTTGGAAGTTACCCCATTTAAGAATAAAGAATCAGTAGTTTATCTAGTGAACCACAATGTCTGGATAGCATTACCCAAGAATACGAAGAAGCGAGTCAGACATGCATGATATCCACTACTTCAGAGAAAAATACCATAAGCACAAAACATATATTTCTACTATTTTCTTTCATTACTCATTCCTCCTCATAATATTCTCACTCATCTTTTCAAGAAAAAAAATCTAACTGAAAGTTCAACATACTCTTTGTAGATCAGCTTATAAACATTCTTAAATAAATTCAAACAATCTAATAGCAACAGTGTTTCTTGGATAAATAATGATGTCTGAAATGGTATGTGACAATACTGACATGCATACTACCTAGTAAGCCTCACATTTGATTATTGATACCCAACATAAAATTGATAATTATTTCAGGAAAATCATAGCCTTAACATAAAATATAAAATGAAAAATTCCAAATGGCAAAATCTAGTAATTGAACTGCTTTCAGGTAAAAGGATTTCAGGGATGCTTGATTGTTGTTCTTAATGTAGTATGTGACATTATTTCTTTTCTTTTTCCCGTTTATGATTTATCTTAAAGACTAGATAAAATTATGTGCTTGCTTTATATTTGTTTAATGCAATTACAAGTGAAATTTCAAATTATGTTGATACACATAATTTTTTTCCCTTAAACTATTTTAATGTGTTGTCTACCTAAATCTCTCTTCACTACTGTAATTACACAGTTTTCAAATGACTGACAAGGTTTAACAATGAAGTACTTGTTTAGAGAGACACAGAGATGAAACCTAGTTTTTTTCCCTCAAAACTAAAGAAAGACAGATAATGACAGTGACTTTCAGAGGATGAAACTCTTATTTTTCCCCACATATGTCATAATTTCAAAGGGTCAGTACACTGAGAAGAATATACTTTTCAAAACAATCCTCCAGAAAGATCACTCCCACAGTGACAGTTACTGGCAAATTTGACAACTACCATCACCAATTAGAGTGTCTTCCCCCTGGGAGTCTGCCCCTGTTTTATTCTAGATGTGCAATTTGGCCTCTATCTGTCACAGACCTCCTCTTGGTAGGGCACAATAAGGAAACCAACACTGTTGCTCAATTTTTTTCAGCCATAGGAAATTTCAATCCACAGCCATTTCATCCATTGGTGTTAATTACTCTTCCCTCTTCCCGGAGCCGAAATTGGTAAGACAATGCCCACAGGTCACTGAAGTGCAAGACCAGGTCAACAGGAGTTTGCAAATGGCACATTCAGCAAACCCATCAATGCAAGAGTGTGCACAGAAATTATTACAGCAAAGTAGGCCCGGTTCATGGCAAAAAATAAATTAAGAGAAAAGAAAAAGAATAAGGGCCTCCCTTTCTTTGTTTTCATGTATTTTTATTGTAATTAATAGAGGGGTTATATAATATTCGCCAGATAGAGGGTGCATTACTTCACAAACATTGATACCCTTTCTCATGTCTTGGTCCCCATTTCCCTTCCCCCACCCCCACCCCTCATCTTGTTTTCCCCCATTTCCTATCCGATTTCAAATAACCAAATAAACATATATACAATATATCAGATAACAAGGCGAAATACTGTAACAACTTGAGATAGCCAAGAGACAGCAAAAGAGATGAGAGATAACATAGTACATTAAGGACACTCATTATATGGCTTTTGTTTCTATATCCTGGAAGTCCTTTCATTTAATATCATACTATATGGCCTTATGTATCTAGGTTTTATTGCACTGTAAATCTCTGCTAGGACAGCTCAGTGTTTTTACTGATTATGAAACCATTGAGCCTATGTTCCTTTGTGTCTGGTTTACTTCACTTAATATGATTTTTTCTAAGTCTTTCCATATCCTTACAAATGGGGCGATGTCGTTCTTTCTGACAGCAGCATAGAATTCCATTGTGTATAAATACCACACCTTGTTGATCCACTCATCAACTGAGGGGCATCTGGGTTGGTTCCATATCTTTGCTATGGTAAATAGTGCTGCAATGAACATCACTGTGCAAGTGGATTTAGTATGTTCTTGTTTCTGGACAACTGGGTAAATGCCAAGCAGTGGAATTGCTGGGTTATAGGGGAGCTCTATGTTTCGTGTTTTGAGGAACTGCCATACTGCTTTCCATGGTGGTTGAATGAGTTTGCACTCCCACCAACATTGTAGTAGTGATCCCTCCTGGCCACATCCTCTCCAGCATCTGTTGTGAGTAGATTTCTTGATCATGGCCATTCTAACTGGAATGAGGTGGAATCTTAGATTCCCTTTGGATCCTCTTTATGCTTGCTTCTTGCCTTATTACTCTGGGTAGGAATTCTAATACTATGTTTTTAGCGGAGTGGAGAGAGTGGGCATCCTTGTCTCGTTCCTGATTTTAGAGGGAATAAGGGCCTCTCTTTCTCAGCAGATTGCTGAAATTCCACTACATTTTTAAGATGAGGAAAAGGGAAAGATGAGGAAAAGCAGAAATGATCTCTGTCCCTTCAGCTATAAGTACTCTCTTCCTTTCCCTAAAAGTTCCTACCTTAGATCAATCTTTACTCTCCCAGAAATAAACAAGAAAAGGAGCACTGTGAAATAAAGGATCAGGGATACTAGCAAGTCATTGAGTCAGAGCAACAACCTGGAAGGAAGACAAGCTTCAGAGGACTTCCCCTAGCCAAGAGCAGCACCCCATTATCCAGCAAGTAGCTCCCCTGGAGAGGGACATCCAAGGCCTCATTGCTTTCCAAGGCAGATACAAATCAAGATTGCTACTAAAAATTCTCCCATTTTTCAGCTGGTACCTTAAATATTATAATGATGCAATAAATAAACCAACTTAAATGCTGCTGGAGAACAAGCAAATAAGTATATTCAAAAGTTACTTGTGTCTACTTCAGTTTAGTCTTCATAACTCTCCAACTTGATTTTTTTAATCAGGACAAAAAGCAGCTATTTTAGAGACATTAAAAGGATTACATGAATAAAGTACTTTTGATTATACATTGTACAATATACATTGTAAATGACTACTAGATATCTGCTATACACAGTTAAGTAGGAATTTAATTTTAGCTTACCCCAAGGCCTACCCTTTACCAATTCAACATTATCATTCCTTCAACAAAGCCCTATTTTAGAGTTTTTATCATAAGTCCCTGATTGATCCAAGGGTTAACTGGCATATTTGGAAAGCTAAACATTGGTTGTCATTTTTCTCCTATAAAAGAACATCTAATTCAAAGTGAAATGTATTAGCTCATGTATCTAAAACACTTGACCATGGCACCAAAAGTTCTGTGTGTGTGTTTTTTTTTTGCCAGTTTGGGCTTGAGCTCAGGGCCTGAGCACTGTCCTTGGACTTTCTCAAGGAGGCTAGAGCTCTACCACTTGAGCCTCAGCACCACTTCCGGCTTCTTTTTCTATCTATGTGGTACCATGGTATCTATGTGGTACCCGGGTCTTCGTACATGCTAGGCAAGCACTTTAACCACTAGGCCAAACTCCCGGCCCCAGTGTGTGTGTTTATCTTTATGTGTGAAGTTGGTTTTCTGTTGATATTATTTGGGATTTTTGTTGTTGTTTTGTCAGTTGTGGGACTTGAACTCAGGGCTTGGGGGTTGTCCTTGAGCCTCTTTGTGCTCAAGGCTAAAGCTCTACCACTTGAGCCACAGCATCATTTCCAATTTTGGAGTGGTTAACTGGTGGTAAAAATCTCATGGGGACTTTTCTGCATGGGCTGGTTTTGACCCACAATCCTCAGATCTCAGCCTCTTTTGTAGCAAGGATTACAAGAGTGAGCCACCCATGCCCAGATTTGTGTGTGAGTTTTCCCTACTTCCCTCCATCTTCCAAGATATTTATAGATCTACTAAGCTTTCCTCATTCACATTCAGTGGGGAAAAAGTCACCTTTTCTCCAGAATTTCGAGCAAAGTGCCTCTTACTCAGATTGTACCAATTTAGATGACATAGAAACAGGGTGGCTGGCCTGAATAATCTCTTGCATACAGTTTCAGATAATACATAAATATCTATAGAAAGTGTAGTAAATCAAAATGGAACTCACTCTTCAGTAAAATCAAAGGGTTCAGATGACTACACTTATTGGGTGCTGGAAACACGTCTACAATCTTAGCTATTCAGGAAGCTACTCGGGAAGCTACCTACAGCATTGTAGTTTGAGGCCAGCTTAGGTAAAAAGTCCATGAGACTATCTCTTCCAAATAACAAAAATCAGGACGGAAGGATGGAGTGTTCTGACTACAAAGCAAGCCAAATGAGGACAAGACTGTTGTAGGGAAAAGTTGAGTGTTAATCTTAGCTGCTAAGTATAAATTAATTTTCCACCTTTATTTTTAAAGGTAGTAATCTAAGAACAAAAGTTATTTCAACTTTAATGCAGCACAACAAAAAATATAAAACAAATAAAAACTGAACTATGAATTTATGGATAGGGATGGGAGGGGAAAATGAAAGAGGGCAAAGGAAGGGATGATACTAATCAAGAAGCACTGTACTCATAACCTGACTTACAAAATTGTAAGACTTTTATACAACTACTTAATAAGAAAAATAAAAAATACAAGAAATGAACAAGAAAAGAAACATAAAACAGTGCTATCATAACAGTCAGTAGAAGAACTGCTGCCCTCTGGCAATACAAAATCCATTACCACCAAATAAATATTTGAAAGTATTACAGGACCACTACCAAAGTATTTTTATCAACTATGATTTTAAATCTCAATACTCTTATGCTTATTTGTGTTTTTGATTAGCCACTTATGAATTCTAATGATAAAAGGTCATAGAGAATGTTGACATCCACAAAATAAAATTAACATTAAATATTAGAGAACTTCTTTGAATAATGAATTGTTTGAATAACAAGGTTTGCTTTAATTAGCATTTTTGGTGTGTATTTATTTATATCTGGACAAGGGAATAAATTACAATGGAAATTATTGAATCACTTCTCTGCAAAGTTTAGAGAAAGGGTAAACAAGCACCTTAAATAACTAGATAAAAAATGATAACTAGCTTTCATATAATGACCGTATCCTACATTGAAAGTACATATAAAATTATAAAATTATATACACCTGTGCCAAAAACAAAAAAAGACAACATAAGCCAGTGCTCCAAAAAAATCCTTGCATATAGAACTTTAGGTACTCATAGCCTCTTTTACATAGAAATTAAACAGCAACAGTCTATAAAGTCCTTTAAAAAGTGTATTCAATGACCTCTGTCTCCCTGAACGGGTCATCTTCACTCTGTCATTACTTTTACCATCTCCTCCATTCTTACAGCTTCTATTCCAATATCCATGCTCGGAATGACTCAGAATTCCTCAACAAGCCTCCACCTCAGACCTCTTCATTTGCTAGTTTCTCCTGCTTGGATTGGAATTTTCTTCATGCCCTTCTCTCCTACTTCCTTCTGTTTTTTTTTTTACCTAAATATGACATCCATGGTAAGTCCTTCTCTGACTACCCACCTGAAACAAATAAAATAACTTCCCCAATACCATTTCTTACTTTTTACCAGAACATTAATCACCATAAAACATTCTTGCTATTCACTAGCTTGTTTAATTTGTTTATAGCCCTACTTCAAACAAAAATGAGATTGATAATGGTAACAACACGTTGTCATTCCCAGTAACTAATACCACATCTTATACACAGCTTCTCATGAAATGAATTAGAAATGAACAATTTTAAGACTTTTGCTAGATTAACATCCCTAAAGAGTTATGCAATTTTTATTCTCCCATATTATATAAAAATAATCATAACTATTTCTCTACCTTTTCACCAATACTTGACATTATCAACATTTTCACAAATCAAAATTTTCAAAACAAAAAAGATTTTGTCAATTCCACAGTCAAACCCTAATTTATAACCTGTGTGTATATAGATATTACACATCGGCCTATATACACACACATATACATATATTTAATTTATTGGGATATATTCCTAAGGGACACATGATGCAGAATACAAACAGCAATAAAGTAGAGAATTAAAGTCATAGAGTTAGTGCTTTCCATAATTCATGCCTGTGCTTTTGGTCTAGTGATTAAAATGCAAAACAAAGACATCTTCCAGGGGACGTGACTAGGCAGCAATCCCTCAGGTGCACAAGAGTGTCTTTCAGACAGCACCATCCTTTGGTGAAATAAGCGGCTTTTTGGCAGGTCTGTAAGAGTATGAGGAAAATGAGAGGATCACTCATTATAACTGCCCTCCTGGAGTCCTTTCAAGAATATGCCTCCCTACAGACAAATGAGAGGATCACTCATTATAACTGCCCTCCTGGAGTCCTTTCAATAATATGCCTCCCTACAGACAAAGGGAATTCAAAGGCTAAGAGGCACTCCACTAAAATTTACAGGAGGCTTTGGCATAGATCCACATGAAAGATAAATACAGAAGTGCAAAGGATAAAAGATGTGTCAGGTTGACAATATCCTTCATGTGCTGTGGAAAGCAGTGGTTCTGAAGTTGCAAATCCAGCCTGTTGAACAGTCCTTGGCAATGACATTTTAAAAGAACATCAGGAAACTAGACGACCTATAGGGAAAATGGCTTAGAATCCAAAATCAGAGAAGCTGAGCACTAAAGCAAAACATGTACTGCCTTCTAAACCTAATTATTCAAAGATCACTGCCATTTGTGGTGTAGAAATTACAAAGTTGAATCACTTCCAATAATTTCTGTGTTAACAAATGATGTATAACCAAAATTTATGGTATCACAATATTCTGCTCTCCTTTCTAAGGGGTTCTTTCTCTCACATTTAACAGGATTTTACAAAGTAAAATAGATACTTTTCGGTAGTGCAAGCTAAAGATTCCTGTAATTATCAGGTCTCCTGAAATCAGCCATATTTTCCAATGTAGAAGTGAGAATTTGAATTGGAAATATAGCCAATAAAATATAAACTACTGGCAGACTACAGAAGAGTTGGATCATTTCAGAGATGCTGCCAGCAGATGGCAAATGCCATAGGAGATAATGCCAAAGTAATTACTTCTCAACCAGGAGCCAAGCAATGGATGTATGCTGGGAAATCATCACTGCTTTCAGTGCAAAGAAAGAGAACTCTCTCTCCCTCTCTCCCTCCCTCTCTCCTCTCTCTCTCTCTCTCTCTCTCTCTCTCTCTCTCTCTCTCTCTCTCTCTCTCTCTCTCTCTCTCTCTCTCTCTCTCTCTCCTCTCTCTCTCTCCTGGAAAAACCAGCCATCAAATCTTTAGAAATAAGGAGTGATCATGAGGATGAAAATATTCTATTGAAAGTAATAATAATAGGAAAAGTATTGCAGATATGACTAGAATAAATTTATCAGTAAGTCAGTATTAATAATGCCTAGCTTTAATAGCATTCAACACATAAAAATGGCATAAACTTGATTTTATTATAAATCTCATTGTACAGAAGAAGAGATTGGAAGATTATGAAATTAAGTTCTCTTCCCAAGGTCACACAATTTTTAAGAGATAGAACAAAGAGCTGTAGACATTCTAATCACAGAGTCCTCACTCTTAAGCAGTACACTAAGATTTGTTCCAAATGTTGCATGTAAACATCTGACAAGGATCTTAAATGTGTGTTTCAAGACAATCCAACTACCCAGTACTCATGTTGTGATAATAATGTTACTCTGTATACAGAAGCTCAAAGACCCACGGATCCAAAACTTTAATTCATATCTTCTCTGCCAAAAGCATCATACTAACCTCTAAAAAAGAAGACTTTAATTGCAGCACAGGAAGGGTTCACAGTGCAGTAGGGCATAAAATATGCAAGCAAATAATCATAAGGCCAAGTAGAAGGGGTCATGACAGCAGACACATTCACAGGGTCTAAGGTGGAGATTTAGCACACAATTCAATCACATGATTTATTACATAAATTCTTTCATAGGCAAGGATTAAAAGATGAGTAAGGATTAAACATAATAGCTAAAGACATTCAACTGAAAAACAAATATGGAAGGTAGACTGTAACAAGTCCATCTAACTGTACTTAAAATCGTATTTAATGCTACTTTGTATTCAAAATGTCAAATTTTTCAAATAAAATGAGTGTGATATTCTGTTAAAAATATGGCAAATTTTACCATGATGTATCAGCAGTGTATTGTATGTACCGAATTGTTGATTAATGTCAGGGTTTCATGAGCCACAATTTTCAACACATCCAATAGGAATAAAAGCTTTCAGATAACATCATTTGAAAATCTCTCAAACTCAGTTCATAATATTAAAAATCACAAACTCTTAGGTATTAATCTTTTCTTAAGCAACATCATCATTGAGAGGTAAAATGCATGCTTATGTATGTTTTCAAATGACTTGCCTGCTCATTTAAGGTATCGTGACTAATATATTTTCCTACATGATACTATATTTAAGAATATTTCCACCTTTAATTTTAGTCATTTTGATGCTCAAATTCTCCAAAGTATGTATGTATTGTTAATATATAGTCAAAATGATGCTCTTTATAATAAAATTCCCACTTATTTGTTAAACATGTCATTTGAAATATGATGTAAAAATCAATGTTAATAAATTCTTTTAAAAAATAAAATTGTATTTAATAATTTGATTGAGAAGTGTGAGGACAACATGTACACAACTAAGTAACTTTAAAAATGAGTGAAGACTGTTAATACATGCAACAATAACTTGCCATTACACTATATTGTTGACATGGTTGTTTCCCATTGGTTATCAGTTAACAATTCATGAACCATTTTACACAATATATTAAACAATAAAATTATGTATGGTAGATGGTAGAGGCTGTGTGCTTTGCCAGGAGGCAAAATTAGAGTGATTCATGTGGTTCATTAATTGTGACAAATGTACCATACAAAAGTAAAATATTAATAATACAGGAAAGCAGCTGTAGATTACTTGAGAACTCTCTGTACTGTCTTCACAACTTTCACAAAAATCTAAAACTACATGGACTTTAAAAGTTTATTACAAGTAAATATATATCACATGGAGTTAAAATAACTCAAAGCCTGTAGGAAAGAAGTGGTCAGAAACAGCAATATGAACTTCCATACATCTTCATAAACACATGGAAATGTGTCCATACATGCAAAAGATACTATTTTTCACCTTGTTCTCTCAGCTACAAAGAGCAACTCACAAAACGTAATAAACATGCCTAATTTCCAGATCTGGGTTTATAATACCATTCTCCAATACAAGGAGACAATAATCCTCAGGGAATGCCTGTTTCTCACATTGTGACCATAAATAGTTTGTACTAAAAATAAAAACTGAATTTTAAAAGCAAAAATATATTGGTAATCATGTGACAGAGTTGTAGCACAGAGCTCATAGAGCTCTAGAGGCAACTAGGTAGTAATAGATTTGTGTTAGGTTATCACCACAAGTACAAAACGAATGTCCATCAATTCATTCTCATCTAAAGGGCAGGTTGAACAGAAGGAAAGAACAGAGAATCTCTCCTTCATAGAGATTTCCAAATAACTTATGAAGGTACTCCAAACTCAATGAGGTTCAGAAACAACTCCCTACATGTGCATATACATTTTGCATAATGATTTCCTTCTAAAGAAATACATAATACCAACAGTGATAACATATCAACAGTATGTCCCTTTAACATGGCATGATAACAACAGTGTCTTACTTCTATGTTCTCAGAATGCTACATATTCCTTCTGATCATCAGAGAAGAATTATGACAGTGGAACATACTATCTAATTCACAAAGCATGCTCCTTAAAACCAGGAAGGGTAATCAAAACTGAAACAGAAGTCTAAGAGTCTATACAGACAGGAGGAGTCAATGTCAGTTGCAGGCTCGAACTCAGGGCTTGAGCAATGTCCCTAAGCTCTTTTGCTCAAGGCTAGTGCTCTACCACTTTGAGCCACAGAGCCACTCTGGTCTTCTTGTGGTTGATTGGACATAAGAGTTTCAGAGACTGTCCTGCCTGGACTAGCTTTGAACCATGATCCTCTCTGATCTCAGCCTCTACAGTAGCTAGGATTACATTTGAGAGTCACTAGCCTACAGCATCAAGTGCAATCCTAAGTACAACTCTGAAACAGAAGAGAATTAGGGGGAAAAAAGGAAATGGAGTAAAATATATGGGCTTTTGTTAAAAATAATATATCAATGTTGGTCTATTTCATATAATAAATGTATCATAGTGATATAAGATATTTATTAAGAAGGAAAACTAGGTGCAGTGTATATGAGAATCTTCCCTAGAGTCTTTGCAACTTGTGAATGAGTCTAAAGCTACTCTGTCTTGAAAAGCTTGTTAGAAGTAAATATCTATCACAAAGAGCTAAGAGTGATTCCAAGAATGTGGAAAAACTGAATCTTTTTACCTTTCTGAGCTTTTAGAAAAGAAAAAAAACTATCCTACAAATATGCACCTCTGACTATTAAGAAGTTAAGCAACTTACAAACATATATGACAAATATGTGTCTCTCAATATAAGAGATTCCAAGAAAGGAACAATTCCTTCACATGTTCCAGGAAGTAGAACTTTGAAAAACAAATAGACTCCAAGTGTTGTAGGACAGAGTAATCTGACCTTCCTAAAGTGGAGAGAATTGGTATCATTAAGGAATAAGATTGTCTCACTGAATGGCTCTCTCTCAATTTCAAGGAGATTCTTTCTCATTTCTCTTACCAAAACATTCAAAAAGATGAGCCTGAAATGAACTACTAAAGACTGAATACACTGTGGTCAATTTTCGCAGCAATTGAACAAAATAGGTTCACATGGAATCTTGAAACTAGGCAAAATCACCAGAGTCAGCCCCTCACTGTGAGGAAACTGAGACCCAAAGATATTATGAAAGTGTTTTGTTCTAGAAAATATGTGCAGGTTTTGGCTCGATTGGCCTGAGCTAAGTTACCTCTAACTCCAGAGTCCTGAATTACCAGTGACAACCAGTATCTGCTCTAATGCAAATTGATCTGCAAACCTTCCTTTGTTCATAGTACACATAAGATATTACATTTTAATGTAGATCTGTTTCATTATCTCTGTAATGCTCTTTTCCACATCAAATTAGGTCTTATCCTTCTGTATCACAAGAGTAGGCTATAGCATAGTATAAGCAACACAAATATTTGCCTCACATTACCAACTCAAAAGACACAAAATGACTGGGAAATAAACCTTCAAAATATCTCTGTTTTTCCATTTACCTTCATCCAAATTCCCCTCCATCCCCCCATTTCCTCATGACCGCTTTCAATTGTTAAAAGGAGCACATCATGGAGAGAGGAGGATGGATTTTTCTTCTACTCTATAAATACATACTTCGTAGACATATGTATATAAATATACATATTGCATAAGCAAATTTAATGTATCTTAAAATATAATTTATAAGAGGACACACTTTTCCAAATGCAACTCAGCAATATGAATTTTTAAAGTAGGGTTGTTTCACAGTCATTGGGTGACTGAAAGGTGACTTTCACCCACAACTACATTAGTTAGTCAGCAATTCAATTTTCTCAGATCTGTAAGAGGGGGTAATAGCTGCAAATTGTCCTGACATATGCTACCAGCTGCTTCTGTAAAGCAACAGTTATACAACTTGCTCTCTCTCAGTTTGAAGCAGAAAGAAAAAAATTTTCTTTAACAGTTATTTTCCATTTTCAAGTTTGGAAATAAAAGTCTGAAACTGCCTCTGTGCACAGTACACTACCTAAATATAACTCAGTGTGTGTGTGTGTGTGTGTGTGTGTGTGTGTGTGTGTGTGTGTGTCTAAGAGGCCTGGAAACACATTTTTCTTGGTATATCTATCTGGCAATCCTCCTTGGAGCTTCCTCACTCATTTCTGTGTCCATCTTTATATGGTTCTCTTCCCTCAGGATTCCTATGTCCAACTGTCCTTCTCCCTTCTCTAAAAAGATATCCAGTCCTTAGATTGATGGCTCACAGTCATTGGTAATCATCTCATGCTAACTGCATCTGCTATGACTGTTTCCAATAAGGTTTCAGTCACAAGTACAGGATTAACACTGGAAAGCACCAAGGAAAGCTTAGCACCCTTTTGGAGTAACCAAGGAAAAATATAAGCCCAAATGAATCTAACCATGATAGCTTTCTTTTGTCTTCTACTTTCAATATTACCCATGTGATTAGTAATAACATAACTCACTAATTTGTAATTTCCTTCTATCTATAGTTGGTTCCAGCTGGAAATGGAAGTGAGGGGTTGCGCTCTGGCTTAGTGAATTAACCCTATTTTTGATCAACTTTCCATACAATCTAACTAAAAGTGCCTATATTATAGCAAATTTGATAATTAAATGATACTTTAAGAGCCTGGAGAAACTGGTAATACACTAAACAGTTATCTACTGGATGGGACCCAAAAAGTGGTTAATGTTACTTACCAATCATGCCCAAGTCCTGGAGTGCTAAAGCACTCCAGTTCTTGTATCTGGGTCAGACTTGATCAACGTCCAAAATAAATTAAAACTATAGAAAACATTTTAACAAGATTGTCCATTCAGCCCTTAAGAACAATTGAAGTTTGCACTGCTAATTCTGATGAACTAACAAAAAAGACCATAATGAAAATATACGCGCAGTCTAAAAGATGAATTTTCCACAGAAGAATAGGGTAGCATATTCTCAACATCTACTAGCTTAACAATGGAAACTCTAAATGCAAAGACAGCCTCACCTATTTAACAATATCTACTGTTTACATAGACAATTTTTATTGTTTCAAGTTTAGTCTCCCATTTATAGCTAAGCCCAAAACTGCATTTTTTCCATTCTTTGTTAAGAGAGTAAGACTCACTGAGTCTACTATATTCTGTCACTTCTTTTTCTAGGAAGTAAAAATATGAAGTACTTAGCTCTAAACAAGAAGGAAATTATTATGTAATGGCCAGTGTTATCATCTTTTGGTGCATTACTTGCTGAATCATTAATAAACAGGTGAATCTTCTCAAGGTACCTGTCCTTGGCAAATCGTGCACAGGCAGTATTTGGAAGAAAGGCAAGCCCGTAACAATGAGGAGAGATGAAGTCCTAAAGGACAAGTTGAATTTTTTCAAATACTCTTACTGCATCAATCATTAATATTTCTTCAATTATTTAAGAAACATTTTTTGCTGATGGCAATGTGAGAAAATTCTCAATAGTTGATTTTAGTGATTACAGTAACACTTCTATTTAACTAAGCAAGAATATCTGTTGTTTCATATGTGTGCCCATGGACAAAACCCACAGCTAAAGCATTTCTCATTTTTTTCTAACTAAAAATTTCCATAGACGAGTCAGAGCCAGAATTCAAAAGAAAGGAGGGAAGTGAGTCAGAAAGTCTTTGAAACAAGCCATATATTTTTAAGTACCTAGTTTCCTCTTCCATAGTAACAGAAAACAGTTTTATCCCCATAATATCATATAATACTATATGTAATACTAACAGCATAAATACAAGCACAGCAATATATGCCTGAAGTCCTAGCTACTCAAGAGGGCTAAAGTAGGACTATCACTCAAGGCCAGAGCTCAGTTCTACTCCAGAAAACAAAATCAGACCTCTGTATCTTTACAAATAATATGAGGGGAGGAACTGTGCAGTATTTTGTTAACTCTAGAAACATTTCCTCGGCATTTCCACATCCTGTCTTTATATTTCACGCCCATCTGTGTGGTTAAGCAGTACCTACTACACCATAGGATACAAGGCTCAGATTGGATCACACTTTTTAAATCTGGAACTTGCCTTTCTCATCAGGAGTTGCTCATCCTCATTGTTTCTAAGGAACCCAAGGCTTAGATTTCATTGTATACACCATTGGTATACAGACCAATAAGATAACGCAAATGCATTTCTACTTCACTGTCGCATGATTACTTGTTGCTTCCCTCGTAGCAAACTGCCAGCTGTCCACACATGGTGAAAAGGAGGAGCACGTAGTACTCAGTAGCAACCAGCATGATTTCTTATCCTCAACTCTTCATTTACCTCCCAGTAAGACTACACCCTTTAGGTATTCAGTAAATATCATATTTAAAAACTCTGCATACCCAGGGATGCACAAACAATATTTTTGTTATTGTTGTTTTGTTTTTTTTTTGTTTTTGGTTGGTTGTGAGGCTTGAACTCAGCATGGCTGTTGTCCCAGAACTCTTTAGCTCAAGGCTACTGCCCTACCCCTTGAGTCACAGCGCCACTTCCATAAACAATATTTTTGTGAGAAAGCATGAATGTTTTTTCCTCCCATTAACAAAGAATGCATTAAAAACTGGTTTCTTTAAGTTCTAATGGTAACATCAATTCATAGTAAAACAAGGTGCATATGACTGAAAACCTACAAAGCTTTACTCAAAGCCACTCAACATTTATTACTTGACTGCAGCATTTTCACATTCCCTGACCAGTATAAAAGAACAAGTTCTATAGATCCTGATTGCAAACAAGGACTGTAAAATGTTGACAGAGAGTACTGGGGATATATGTCTGTCTGTCTGTCTGTCTGTCTGTCTGTCTGTCTGTCTGTCTCTCTCTCTCTCTCTCTCTCTCTCTCTCTCTATATATATATATATATATATATATATATATATATATATATATATATATATATCTACTCTGTCTTTGTCTCCTTGTCTCTGTCCCAATGTGGGGACAAACACCCTTCAGAAAGATTCATTTGTTCACCTATTTCTGTTTTGTGTTGTTGTTTTGTTTTACAATGGAGGCTTCACTACACCGGCATGACTAATGTAAATCATTGGCCACCAGTGTTCACCCCACTTTTCATTCCTTCCAGCATCCCAAAGGCTGAGGAAAATGGGCGAATATCCTAAGCCTATAATCATGCCTTCCACTTCTTGGTGTCTAGCCCCTATTCTGATTCTTGCCAGGGACTCAGACACAAATTATTTCACAGATCATTATCATGCAATTCTGCACCCTTAATAGTTCACAGGCCTTAATGTTAATGTCCAGGGGCTGTAGAAGCAGTCTAACAGGAATAGAAACCAAACATATTTCATTATATAACAGGATCACAATATGCTTCCAGCACTCTTGTCAATTATGAGCTGATCCATCTCTTCGTATGTTTACCAAGAGTTGGATGTGTGTGTTCGTTTGTTCCTACTGTTTCTACTGGCAGAACTTGTTAAAGACACCAAAGCGTTCAACTATCATATAAGCTACTGAAATATAAGTTAAATGAAAGTATTTTTCTATAACCATCTAGTTGGATATTTTGAAAAGATGCTCTCAACATGATCAGTATCAAATATTACTCCTATGTGAGGTATGACTGCAGGCAAATGGAATCACAAAAATTTTATATGGAATGAGGAATCGGGCTTTTCACAATTATTTTACAATTCTTCCTTTACAGATCAAGACTGTAGAAACAGAATAAGGAATTCTTCTGGAACACAAGAAATACAGGTATTGTTTGATCACAAAAATGATATAAAACTCCAGTAAATGGAATTCCCTTTACAGAAAGGCCTCAGATCAACAAACAAATATACATTTAATGTTGTTAGGCATGATTTCATTTTTGTAAGTCACTCTAACTGGCTTTTCAAGTTAATCCACTGTTCATGGTTTCTAATCATACTGGGCAAAGATGACTTGCACAGTTTTCTAAACCTAACCAAATTTCACTTTCTCCTGCTACACTACTTCTCAAAGGGAAAACCCCTAAGAATAATGTTTAATAGGAAATTTCCCCAGACCATGACCACAATGCTTCAAGTACAAAAGTAACAAGGCTATCAACCTTCATGGAATACAATTTCATTTGAGTTTAATTTCCTTTTAACCCTGTTATCATCCCCTGACATTGGCACCACTTGGGGAGGAAGTTACTCACTACATAGTTCATGCAGATATAATTTATGGCAATTTAAACTGAGTCAAGAAGTTAATAACTTTGAAGTAATGCATGCACCTCATACTGAGTTTAATCGGTGTTTATTAAAAGATGTATTTCTTATGCCTTCTTGCCCTTCATATACCCTCATTTAAAAACAAGTTTATCAGAAATCAAGTAACAGCTGTTTGGTGCTCTTACATATTCTCTAAATTGGGAGCTTTTCTAAAACAAATGGTTTAAATAAGAACTTAAATGGTCACCTCATCACCTCCAGGTACACTGTAGACATAAAGCACACTTCCTGCACTCTGAAACAGGGAAATGATACACTGTGAGGCCTCTGGGACTCCTCACAAACATGAATATTCGGCACCAAGGACAGAACCTTCAGCACATCAAATAAAATCCAACCTAAAGAAGGGCTTATCATTTTAACTTACTTGTAGCATCCCCAAACTTCTCTTCATTGCTGTGTAAAATGACTCTACATCCCCACCCAATGCACTTCTACCTAGTTAACACAAACTCTGTATACCTGAGTGTGCAAACCAAGGGTTCCCTTTGCTGAGACTCCATGGTGAGCAGCCTGGGCCAGGCACTTGTAAAAGCCATGAAACCACTCATTTCAAAGGTAATCAGGGACAACCCTAATGTTCAATTCAAGTTCTAGAAAAATGTGTTCTAAACAATTAATCAGAATTGCTTCGTGGTATTGTCAGTCCAACTGAAGCTAGCACAAGTGACAGCAGAAATATACTGTCTTACCTTGTCTGGCAGTGGTGAAGTGAGAGGTGTGGACTCAGCAACAGTGGTTCAAGATTTCAAGCAGAAGCAGCAGCAGCAGCAGCGGCGGCAGCATGTTTCTTGATCTCCCCTAATTCTCTGTTTTCCTGAGTAACAACCACTGTATAAAGTTAGAGGCCTATGTGTGTGGTCTCCAGCGCCTATAGATCCAGTCAAAAGGGCATCCCTAGCATGCTCATGGCAGTCACCTTGACTGCCCTATCCTGTTTCGGTCCCATGCTTATGCTCCTGGTAAAGAACTCCAGGACACATAATGAAAGACCTTCTCAGCATTTCAGAGTATGAACATCTACCAGTATTCCTTTCAGAAACCAATGGGGGTGGAAGATGTATGTTTAAGAGAAAAGAATGGAGGGTACCAGTGACTCACATCTGTAATCCTAGCTACTCAGGAGGCTGAGGAGATCTGCACACTCAGTCCAGGCATGCAAATCCCATGAGACACTTATCTCCAATTAACCATGAGAAAACTGGAAGTGGCACAGTGGCTCAAGGAGGAAATCGATAGCCTTGAGCTGAAGAGCTCAGGGACAGCGCACAGGTCCTGAGTTCAAGCCCACCACTGTCAAAAAAAATGTTCTGCCTGAAAATGTTCTGCCATCTGCAAGCTCTAAGGTCAAGTTTAGGGCTTGTTCTACCATCTATGACTCATAGCTTGCAGACTTAGTTCAAGAATTCAAAATCCTCTTTGTAAGGCACTGAGTATAGGGCCTGACACAAAGTGGATGGGCAATCATTGATAATTATTACTTGGATTAAACAAGGGAATCAAGATGAATTCTAAATCTCAACCCAAAAGAAGAGACTTGGAAAACATCAAAAAATACACCATCACAATTATATATAATCATATACTATATATGTATGTATATATACATGTGTGTATATATAGTGTATTAACAAAATATACCATCACAGCAAATGAACAAATGACCACATATTCTTTAAGATATTTCAAAAAAGACTTAGTGTAAACTTTGAAACCTTAATGATATTGTTACATGGAATATGTTGAAGTATTTCTACTCATTTACAAAAACTGCACAATCTTTCCTCAAAAATCATCTGGTGAGTTGGGACACTGAAACATCCATATGTTACTTATTTTTTTAACCTCTGTAGCCTGGATATGTTTATCATTGTGTAATATATTTTACCTAAGTAGTGAAAAGGTTAGCATGTATGCCAAACCCATGTTGCATTTTTGCTTACTAAGAACAAATTTTAAAATTTGGGAATGCATGATTCATTTGGTCTTAACCTCCCACCAATAATAACTACAGACAATATTCAGACACTTATAGTAAGCACTCCAGTTGTATATAAATATATACATATACTTTCATTTTTACAAAACTGTGTTAAATAGGCTTGTTCTCATTGTACAGGTTAAGAAACAAAAGTTCAGAGATTAAAATAGGCTTTTAAAGAAGATTCTAGATTTGCAAATACCATATTCAATAATTACAGAAAGTAAAACAAAGTGTTCCTGCTTTCTCCATAATTAACAGCAGGACCTTTTCCTACCATGCTGATATGATTACAGTAATTACCATACTAACAAGAATAAAGCACGCTGCAAGTACAGGAGATTTCATCAACCTAAACTTCTCCTAGAACTCTCATGAGTGCTCCTTACAGCACCTTCCACTTTTCACATCTGAGTTGCCTTCATGTAGTTCTTCCCTATACTCAATATACTTCCAGCCACTCAGTTTCTCATTACCACAGTTTTGTTTAACCATGAGACTTTCAAGAAGTACAAGGCAAAATGGCTTACAAATTCTTTTAAAGAGAATTATTGAAAGCATCATTTAAATTCCAAAAAACCCATTAGCACCGATTAAGTTCTTGATCCATGAACTTAAACAATAGCATAAGGACCTAGGCCCTCCCCTAATTTTAGCTATACTTGCCTTGATGCCAACTTCATTGTTGAGAGAAAGTTCGTTATAGGCACAAGCTTCCAAGCTCAAATCCAATTGGAAAAGTATACATAACTGTTTCCATAACAGCCCAGAAAACTCAAGCAAAAAGAGCTGGTATATGGCTCAAGTAACAGAACACTCACCTAGCAAATGTGAGACATAGTTCAAACCCAATGCCAATAAAATTAATGAATTAAATAGAAAGCTGCATTAATCATGATATCTTTATAAGTGTTACATAATGTTTCCATAGGCTGGAATAAGCTACTTCTACAAAAGGTACAGTTTTCAAGTTTCTTGGGTATTTTGACTCAACTTTCCCCATCTCATGACTCAGCATTTCGTTTTGGCCCATTCAGTATCCTTATTCAGCATATCTGAATCCCAATCAACACCTCAAGAAGCCAAGGACTGGTTCTGATACTCTGGTATTATCTTTTCTCTGGTTCATTATGAATCTTGTGTTCTTGCTCTGAGATATTCTCCCCAGAGACCACTTTTCAGCCACCTCAAAAGTCTAGGAACCATAGGACGTGGTTGTAGCCAAGTGTCTGTGGTAGCAGACACATATACCCCCTGTCAGGCAGAAATAACTCATTGTCACGAGGCCCCTGGAGCAATCCTGAGACAGAGACCAACTGTATCATCCGTGACCACCACCTCAATACACCTATGACTGGTTTAATAATGCATACCTCTTCTCTCCCTGCCCCAATTTCTTCTATTTAAATGTAAAGCAAACATCTATAAAAAAAAAACAACAAGTTGAAAAACATACTTTATATACAGTGTGCCTCATGCCATATTATTTAAATCTCCTGTCTCTCAGGTCTGAAGGGATGGCTTGTGTTGACCGCCTGACTAGAAAGCATCAAGTGTTCAGTGTAAGTCCCAATACCAGTAATGATAACAACTGTCCAATAGCTGATATTAAAAACTTCCAAAGTCATTTCAGTTACAGTGGTGTCTTTAGAGACTGGAAATCCCCAGTCTCTAAACAAAAGCTCACTCTGGACTCCACAGGAAGAATATCTGTGGTGGTCACCCAGCTTCCACTCTAAAAAACTGCCAGGGCTCCCCTGACTTTCCAAATGCACTAAGTAAAATTGGTCCAGCCATTGTGAGCCCCAAACAAACGGTAAACAATGAGAGGAATGTGTTTTATTTCTCACACTCAGCAACTCCTTTCTGAAAATCTTTTAATAAAAATCTTATGATCTGAATTTGATTATTTGAAATAGGAAAGGGAAGGGGGAAAACAAGATGATTGAGAGTTGGTGGGGGAGGGAAATGGGACAAAATATGAGAAGCGGTATCAATGTATGAGAAGTAATGCACCTACTAGCTGGCGAATGTAACCTTAACCCCTCTATACATTACAATAAAAATATAAATAAATACTAATAAACATTTTATGATCTCTATAAAAATTCTGAAAAATATCTCCAAATTATCATATGATGTGAAAGAATACAATCTATATGGCTTCATCACATTAGGATACATCAATAAATTAAACTTACAAGACACTATCACAAGATAATTGATACACTGATAATAGAGAAATATCGAAATTGTTACTCTAGAACTAAAGGATTGTTTTAGCATTAAAGAAATTGCATGCCTAGACATCTCTAGCCATAAAAGAAATACAAATCAAAACAACTCTCAGATTCCACCTCACTCCAGTTAGAATGGCCATGATTAAGAAATCTAAAAACAGCAGATGCTGGCAGGGATGTGGCCAGGAGGGATCACTACTACACTGCTGATGAGAGTGCAAACTCGTTCAACCAGTATGGAAAGCAGCAGTATGGCAGTTTCTCAAAAGACTAAACATAGAGCTCCCCTATGACCCAGCAATTCCACTACTTGGCATTTACCCAATCGTCCAGAAACAAGGACATGCTAAATCCACTAGCACAGCGATGTTCATTGCAGCACTATTCACCATAGCAAAGATATGGAACCAACCTAGATGTCCCTCAGTTGATGAGTGGATCAACAAGTTGTGGTATTTGTACACAATGGAATTCTATGCTGCGGTCAGAAAGAATGACATCGCCCCATTTGGAAGGAAATGGAAAGACTTAGAAAAAAATCATAGTAAGTGAAGTAAACCAGACTCAAAGGAACATAGGCTCACTGGTTTCCCTCATTTGTCAAAATCAGTAGAAACCTTGGGCTCTTCTAGCAGAGATTTGCAATAGAGCAAAACCTAGACACATAAGGTCTGTATACAGTATGACGCTAAATGAAAGGACCTCTAGGATATAGAAACAAAAGCCATATAATGAGTGATTATTGTCCTTAATGTGCTATGTTATCTCTCATCTCTTTTGCTGTCCCTTCGTTATCTCATATTGTTACAGTATTTCGCCGGGTTATCTGATATATTGCATACATGCGTATTTGCTTATTTGAAGTCCGACAGGAAAGGGGGTAAAACAAGATGAGGGGCGGGGGTAGGGGGAGGGAAATGGGGACCAAGACATGAGAAAGGGTATCAATGTTTGTGTAGTAATGCACCCTGTATCTGGTGAATATAATGTAACCCTTTTATTAATTACAATAAAAATATATTAAGAAGAAGAAGAAGAAGAAGAAGAAGAAGAAGAAGAAGAAGAAGAAGAAGAAGGAGAAGAAGAAGAAGGAGGAGGAGGAGGAGGAGGAGGAGGAGGAGGAGGAGGAGGAGGAGAAAGAGGAGAAGGAAGAAGAGGAGGAGGAGGAAGAGGAGGAGGAGGAGAAGGAGGAGGAAGAAATTGCATGCCCTGGAGTGCATTCTAAATTATTCACAGACCTAGTAATTGTCTTCACAGAATCTGTCAATAATTAATTTTCCTAACTTAATGCATTTCAACAGAATCTCTCTAAATTTCCATATTCAAGAAAAATGTTTATAAAATATAATAAATATAAGTACACAATTTGATAAAGTTTCGGCAAAGTTAGATATATGATAAACATTGGGAGCTCAGGTCTATAAGTGTGACATATTGTTTTCATCTATTTCTGGCTTCTCTCTAGAGAACAGTTAATGTAGAGATCACATCTCTAGAGCTCATCTCTCTAGCTTGACCCTTCCTTATTTCTTATATCCATTCTGATAATGTGCACCTTCATAATATACTTTTTAATACTGTAATTGCAAGGATTGGAAAAGGGGTAGATTGAGTTTTTTTGACAATAGAGGTGAATTCTACGGCGATTATATTTAAGGTAATTACTAGCTATCCACATTGGTGGAAGCATCACCTTGACAATAAAATTAAATTAAAAATAAATAAATATAAAATATCTAAAGCCATTCGCTCTAAAATCAGGAATGAGACAAGGATGCCCACTCTCTCCACTACTCTTTAAGATACTACTAGAATTCCTAGGCAGTGCAATAAAGCAAGAAGCAAGCATAAAGGGGATCCAAGTAGGGAAAGAGGAAATAAAACTATCCCTCTTTGCAGATGAATGAAATGAAGAATTTGATATATTATTATATGTTAATCTTTTAACACAGTCATGAATTCTGTTTCTAAAACACCGAGTAGTTGGGCAATTGAAATAAGCACACTTTAAGACCAGCACAAAATTTTTTCCTACAGTACTTACAATTAAACCTCATTTTAGTAACATCACAATATTCGCGAAAAAATCTTAGTCTCTCTTTCAGATAGATATACTAATTAATTATATTCTCTTCATCAAACAAAATAGTGGGATGAGATCAATGCTGTGCATATTTATACAAATAATATAACCTTCACTTTTTGTGAGGAAAGGAATGCCCTACCAAATGAGGACTAGTTAAAATGTGGAAGAATATACCCTTGGTAGTGGGGTAGCTATTTTTACAATGAAACCTGAACTTTGTCTAACAAGTTCCCTGGGGAATTAAGAGAAAAACACATTGAAATAGAGAATATAAATTTTAGCACAAAATTACATGGACTAACTTTAGACTTTAGAGTAAATATTCACATTGTATACAACAGGACTGAATTTCTCATGAATAAAATATACAAAATTATCAATACTTAATTTTGTCTAGAAAGTAAAATGCATAATTGCCCAAACATTTCTCACTGGTTTTTAAAATGTACATGATACTTCAGATGATGACAGTTTTTGGTATTGGAAATGATTATACAATAAATTCTAACTGGTCTGAAAAAAAGGAAGTAAAGTGCAGAGGAAAGCAATTCATGAGGGGCCGAGAGCATGGCCTAGTGGTTGAGTGTTTCTCTAACATTCATGAAGCCCTGGGTTTGATTCCTTAGTACCACATAAACAGAAAAAAGCTGGAAGTGGTGCTGTGGCTGTGGTAGAGTGCTAGCCTAGAGAAAAACACAAGGACAGTGCCCAGGCACTGAGTTCAAGCCCAGGACTGCCCAAAGGAAGAAGCAATTAATGAAGGAAGCATGTATATCTAAGTCATCAATGCCATAGAAATGATTTATTTTATGGAATACATTTTGACTCATATGTCAAGAATTTTTGTGACTCAGAAAATGCATTATTTGGGGCTGGGAGCATAGCCTAGCAGTAGAGTGCTTACCTAGTATTCTCAAAGCCCTAGGTTCAATTCCTCAGAACCACATACTTAGAAAAAGCCACAAGTGGTACTGTGGCTCAAGTGGAAATATTATTTTCACCCAGTATAATCTCAGTTGCAATCAAACTATAAACAAATGGCTTTGTCCTAACAGACATGTATTTCCAGTTTTCACATCCTTATAGTCTACAAAGTTACAAAACTAATGTAAATAAACATAGTAACCATAAAGGCTTTTTCTTGCACTCAAATGGCATAGCAGTATTCATTTTATATACTCATTAGAAAAGTCCCACAGAAATTCAATACTGTTGTCAGAGGATGCTTGGAAAATGGTGGCTCTATTGAACACCAACTTGGTTAACTTGTTTTCATCAGCAGTAGCTGAGAATAGCAGGAGGACAGGACCTACAAGAGACAAGCAAGGTTCTATCTCCTTTATCCATCCAAAGGAGACACAGTTTCTCTGCATCAGAGGCAAATTTTGACAACAGTGTTATAGATGCTAGAGGGTTCTTGCAGGCCTGAATTTGTAGCCCATAACTCCTCTAGTAATTACAGGAAAAGTAAATGGAAAGCACCCAGTGCCTGACACTGGAAGATGAAAGAAGAACGGAAATAAGAATGTTCACTTCAGAACATCCAGAGGTGACAGACTACTGCCAACTACTGTAACCTCAGGTCTCATGTGTGAAGAGCAAAGCAACTTATATTCCTTAGAAGTTCCGTCCATTAACGTACTGAGGAAGTAGTGTGAAAAAAATTACCACAAGTTCAATGGAACCCAACTTTAAATAAGATCATAAGAGTACATCAATATATTTAAGAAAAGAATAAAGCAAGTTCCTGGAAACTGACTACATCATCATAACAAGAAGATATAACAAAAGACATGGGAATCTCTTATCTACTTTTCTTAAAAGACACAAGTGGTGCTGTGGCTCAAGTGATAGAGCTCTAGCCTTGAGAAAGCCCAAGGACAGTGCTCAGGCCTCTGAGTTCAAGACCCAGGACTGGAAAAAAAATCATCAACATGAACTCTTGTAACAATGTCTGAAACATGATTGATTCTCAATAAATTTGTTGGTGTTGAATGCATAAGCAGGTAAGTGATTGAACAAAGTTGACGCATCAAGTAAACTTTGTGGTTCCACATCCTCAATTACATCCTCAATTTTAGTATGGTGCTGATCTCTTTTACAAACTACCAGAAGGCATGGTGGAATTTGTGTAGGGTGACTGCCGTGAACAGTGAGTGCTGAAATTGTGGTCTTTCATTCAGCAAAAGTCAGTGAATGCCAGGCAGACGCCATGCCTGTGATAGACAGCCTCGTTTGTGCACAATTACTTTCTTGAACCTTTCCCACATTTCCTTGTAGGCAGAGTATCATTCTCGCTCCAGTGATTTCAGGCTCAGTCCAGTCACTTGCTACAGCCAGCAGAAAGCCCCTGGCTGTGATTTTTTTGCTGCCTCTGGGCACAAGTGGGAAGGGGAGTGGTATGGTGTGCTGATCCCTGGCTCTGAGAAATGCATCATGGGAGCAGCATGCTCCAGATGGTGATTGGCTGTATCTTCAGCTTGGGCTCTGAGTGAAAAGACATACGGAATGCAGGCAATCCCATCAGGATGAAAGCTTTCCACAGCCTCATAACATGAACCAAAAAAATCATTTTTGTTACATGCCTCTGGATATACTGGGGTTGTTTCTGCTGCATAATAACTAGAGAATAGCATTAACTATTTCAGTGTCTACTGTGAATGCTGGAAAAGATGAGAACACATTATTCGTGGTCATATCTGCATCCCAGAGGCCAGAGCCACATGTCTGGTAGCCTGGTGACATTTGTCAAATGAAAGGGATTATACAAATATCACAAATGCCTGTAATGAGCTTGAGAAGCCTGAACCTCATCTGTCAGCACTTTGCAACAGCTTCACATTGCCATGAGCAAACCCTTTCCAGGGAGTATGCCCTGCATTTCCCATCTAGCAGGCAGACATTGCTATACTGTCAATTCTTTTCCCTCAGCCACCATACTTGAGTGAGCGTGTGATTGCCTGGGTGGGTATGTGTGGGTGAGTTCACTGCTGGTGTGGTATCATCAGTACATTCCCTTACTCATAGTCAGCATGATTCTCACCAGCTCTACTCTTCTGTGAGCCCATACTGCTTCTTAAAATTTGGTCAGAGTATAATGCCTGCTGAAGTCCTTTTAATTATTCTTCCCTATACCTTCTTACTATCAGAAGAAGCTTATTTAGAAGGAACCAGGGCTTAATGAGCTATTTTATCCAAACTAGCCACATAGCAAGTAACAAGTCTCACACCGCTTTGATAACTCAATGTATATACTCCAGCAGAAAGACCAGTTTAAAAATTCTGAAACTGTTCTATCAAACCACTAGCATTTCCCCCCCCACAGCCCCCACCTGTCTTGGCTTTCCCCCCTTATGTTTGGTATGGTTCATCAGTGAAATGTTATGTTTTAAGCTTTTCTCCTAAATGACTGTATGTCATTTCTACATTCCATTTCTTCATGATTAAATGCATAAGTGTTTTATGTTTGTAGGACTGTTTCCCAGTTCCCCTAGGTCAATTATTTTTCTTTCAGATAATTGTTATAAATTCTAATGGTCCTTTCTCTTTCTGAAACATCCATTGTAATACCTCCTCTCTTTTTATCTAATTTTATTTAATTTTATATTGTTTATTTCTTAGTATAGTTGAAGGACTTTAATATTTCTTTTTTTTCCAGTCCTGGGTTTGAGCTCAGACCTTAACACTGTCCTTGGACTTTCTCAAGGGTAGCGCTCTACCACCTGAGCCTCAGCACCACTTCCGGTTTTTCTATGTATGTGGTACCAGCAATCGAACCCGGATCTTCATGCATGCTAGGCAAGCACTTTAACCACTAGGCCAAACTCGCGGCCCCTGAAGGACTTTAATTTTTTTTTAAATTTTTTATTGTAATTAGTAAAAGGGTTACATGATATTTGCCAGATAGGAGGTGCATTAATTCACATACATTGATACCCTTTCACATGTCTTGGTACCCATTGCCCTACCCCTCGCCCCCCCACCCATCTTGGTTTTCTCCCCTTCCCTATCCAATTTCAAATAACCAAGTACAACTAAATTCAATATATAAGATAAGAAAGTGAGATACTCTAACAATATGAGATGACCAAGATAGAGCAAAGGAGATGAGAGACACCACAGTACATTAAAGACAACAATCATTCGTTATATGGCTTTTGTTTCAATATCCTGGAGGTCCTTTCAATTAGCTTCATACTGTATGGCCTTATGTATCAAGATTTTGCTCTATTGCAGATCTCTGCTAGTAGAGCCCAAGGTTTCTACTGATTTTGACAAATGAGGGAAACCATGGAGCCTAAGTTCCTTTGAGTCTGGCTTACTTCACTTAATATGATTTTTTTTAAGTCTTTCCATTTCCTCAAAACTAATCTCCAAAGTAACAACCATCCCATTAAAAAATGGGCCAAAGACTTAAAGAGAGTCTTCTCTGAAGAAGAAACAAAAATGGCCTATAGACATACGAAGAAATGCTCAACATCTCTGGTCATAAAAGAAATGCAAATCAAAACAACTCTAAGATTCCACCTCACTCCAGTTAGAATGGCGAGGATCAGGACAACGAATAATAACAGATGCTGGAGGGGATTTGGCCAGGAGGGATCACTACTACAATGTTGGTGGGAGTGCAAACTCGTTCAACCACTATCGAAAGCAGTGTGGCACTGCCTTAAAAGGCTAAACATAGAACTCCCCTATGACCCAGCAATTCCACTACTTGGCATTTACCCAATCATCCAGAAACAAGGCATACTAAATCCACTAGCACAACCATGTTCATTGCAGCACTATTCACCATAGCAAAGATATGGAACCAACCTTGATGTCCCTCAATTCATGAGTGGATCAACAAGTTGTGGTATTTGCACACAATGGAATTCTTTGCTGCTGTCAGAAAGAAGGACTTTAATTTTTATAAGAAATAATTATTAGTTCACTGATTTTTGTTTTACTGATTTTCCATTTTCTTTGTTTCTATTGTTGTTTTGGTTCTACATTAAATACTAATTTCTGCAAACTGGACTTCATTTGTCGTTTTTTTTCAATGTCATTATAATGTGTAATGTATAATGTTAGGTTACTTATTTGAAACACTTCTTGTTTCTTTTTTGACTGTCCTGGGTTTTGAACTCAAGGTTTTATGTTTGCTAAGAAGGTGCTCGGTCACTTGAACCAAAACTCCAGATCTATATTGCAGTTATTTTTAAGATAGAGCCTCAGTGATGGACCTTGATACTCCTGTCCACTCTTCTCAGACTAGCTGGACTACTAGCACATGCCGCCATTCCCAGCACCTGTTGAAGTGGGATCTCATGAAAGCTTCTGCCTATACTAAATTCTGATTTTCCAGATCTCTGCCTCCTGTACAGCTGGGGTGATAGGTGTGTGCAATTGGTTATGAGAGATCTTATGACCTTTCTCCCTCCAGGATGACCTTCAATGGCCTGGGCAGTTTTGCTTTATATATTTACTCTTATGATAGTGATCATGTATTTACCACTATTATGATTTCTTGGTGAATTGGAACTTACATAACTACATATTGTTTCTGTTTATGTCTTAGAACAATTTTTACTGAAATTCTACTCTGTATGATATAAATATAGCCACTTCATTCTTTTTTTTGCTTGCCTTTTGCATGGGATGTCTATTCTTTTCCTTCACTTTCAGCCTACACATGCCCTTAAATGTAAAGTAAGTTACTTATAGCCAACATATAGTTTGATTTTAAGCTACACGTGCACATGCACAAATACATATAAAATTTTTGAACTCAGGCACGCTTACTTGATTTACGTGGTTGGCCAGAACTCTACCATTTAAGTCAGTACAGCCCTGCTCTTTGCTTGTTATTTTACAGATGTGGTCTAGAAAACTCCTCACTGACTGGCCTTGGACCACAATCCTTCGGATCTCAACCTGCTGAGTAACTATGATTACAGGCCGGACACACCAGTCTCCAAACTCATCCTGTTTTCCATGTAGCCTCTCTAAGACAATAGTAATGTAAATGTCTCTTGTGCCATGAATATTTCATACTTTCTTATTATCACATTTCTCTCCCTTCCAAGGTAACTTTCTTTGTTTTAAAGTTCATGTGATCAAATGGGGTCTACCTAAATTTTACAATTGAGGAGAGTTTCCTTATTTTAAAACCTGGTCTACAAACTTAATCCTATCTGTAAGGCCCTTTTTGCTATAGAATGCAACATATTCATAACTTGTAGAGATTAGGAATCATTATCATACCTACTACAGTCACAAATCCAAGAAACAAATACTCATGAATACTACTTACACCGAACAAAACAGATCTGTTGTCCTAATCATAACTCAGGGATCTCTAGGAAATAAATGTCATCAACAGAATATTACTCTTAAAATAAAGCTCTTAAATTAACTTCATGAAGATAAATACATTATTTAATTTTACAATCTTTATCGCTATATGCAGTCGCTAGTACTACACAAAGGTCAAGGTGCTGTGGTGTGGGATATATGAATAGTTAATAACCAACATTTGTTCTCAGTCTTCCTCCATTTGGAAGAATAGATGGAGTCATTACTATTGTGTACAGTGCCTTGAAGCCAGTATAAATAAGTCACTTTTTTATTGGGCTTGATTTATATAAACTATTAAACATTTTCAATGGGTCAAAAGACAATATTGCCCCACAGAGTCATCTGTCATTTGTTTATTCTCATTAGCTGTATGAAAAATAAACCATGGAACTACATAAAAATATATTGGCTACTTTATGTCCCTCATTGTAGTTATCTACCTAAACAGGCTTTTTGTGAGGTTTTGTAATCTGAAGCAAGGTCACTGTCATCTAGTTATCACCTTGTCTTGGGTCCAAAAAATAGAACACAGTCCTGTAACAAGTTCTACGAAGTAGGTTTATTAGTTACAAGAATAGGAGTCCAAGATCCACTGCAAGCTGGTTCCTAACGCTAAAGAAAGCTCTCCACAGCAGTCGCCTCACTTGCACCACAGGTGAAGGATTCCCCAAAAGTTTCATCTTAAGTTTTACACGAGGACAGATGAGTTTCTGTGTTAAAGGGCATCTGTCTCCTAAATGGGACTAGAATGAGCACAGATGTTTTCATCATGACAAATTTATCATCTTGATAAATTGCATTCCTATACAATACAACCTACAGTTAATTTTGAGCATTACAAACGATGCAAAGGAAAGAAATGGGTCTCTCTAAGGCCACTCAGAAAAATGTTCCACAGAAATGAATTTAACTAATCGAGAATTTATTTACATGTGCTTTTGAAAGTTTAATACCTTCATAACCCATTATTTTATATAGTATTTTGTCTCTTCAAAGTAAAGGACAATATAACAGCTTCCATTTACTAAGTACACACTGTGTACCAGCATGGCCCTTAGTGTTTATGAATATCTACTCATCTAATGTTCACAGAAATTTGAGGCATTTACTCTTAATAACCTCGGAGGTTTTTCAAAGAAAACAGTGAAGCACAGAGTGGCTTGTTCAAGGTCATCTAGGTTGTAAATGAATGCAGTAAGTTTTGAAGCTAAGCAGCAGCTTTCAGAACCCATATTTACATCCATTAAGCTACAATGCCAAGGATGAAAGCCTAAAAAGGGGTAGATATACCTCTGTACTCCAACTACCATTTTTAAGGTCAGTGTAAATGTTTGGAGGTGTGTAAGCAAAATTGCAATTGTGCCTTTCTTCAACTACACTAGATATAAAGTGCATGCTATAAGTAGAAATGGCAGAGTAAGGGTAAGAGATGACAGGAGATTAGGAAGAGGAATGAATATTTTGACTAGTTAGAAAGGCTGGTAGCGCTAAGAAATGTCTGAAACACAATGAACTAGATATAAGCCCGGAATTCTAGCTCTGCTGCTATTGTGGGGCACATCTTCAACTAAAATAAGAAGTGGAATCTAAAACCCAGACTAAATTAGACTCATAGTTTCTAAAGATTATCTAATTTAATTATATTATTGTATAAATTACAGAAACACTGCCTTTGGCCACGAAGTCAATTTACTATTTTTTTCATCTTTTTTTTTTTTTAACATTTCTCTCTTTACTTTTTTTTTGCCAGTCCTGGGCTTGAGCTCAGAGCCTGAGCCCTGTCCTTGGACTTTCTCAAGGCTAGCACTCTACCACTTGAGCCTCAGCACCATTTCCAGCTTTTGTCTATGTATGTGGTACCAAGGAATCGAACCTGGGTCTTCGTGCATGCTAGGCAAGCACTTTAACCACTAGGCCAAACTCCCGGCCCCAAATAGATTTTGGTAGCTCTTTTTTTTGCCAGTCCTGGGCTTGGGCTCAGGGCCTGAGCACTGTCCTTGGACTTTCTCAAGGCTAGAACTCTACCACTTGAGCCTCAGCACCACTTCGGGGTTTTTTCTATGTATGTGGTACCGAGGTTTTTTCATCTTTTTAACAAGATTCTCTTAAATGAAATTTTTCATTAAATTAATGCATTCATGTAATTTTACTCAAGCCAAGAAAACTGAATAGATATTATCATCTAAAGCAGGGAGTCTGGGACCACAGTGTCCTGGACCAGTCCACTCTTGTCTGTAAAATTCAGTGTTTCAACCAAAAGGGATTATTTCCACATTCCATTCTGATAGAATGTTTTGCTCAGGGTCCAGTAAGAACTTCTGGGAAAAGGTATTCTGTTTAGCCATTTATTAAGCACCTTAATTCATAAATAAAAACAACCCCCAAAGGATCAACAGTTGGTGAAATTATGTAGGACAGATATATAGACAGGAAGACTCTGGGCATTACATCTTTTGTAAAGGCTCATGGATAAATAGTAGCTAAAAACTCCAGGATTTAGCTTCCTGTGTTTCTGATTTCTCTGGATGGGGAACTTTCTATGACTAATAGCACCCTCTGGCATCTGTTTCCCTAGGGGGAAAATACATTAGCCATAGAAAGATTAAATATAATGATTGTGATTTCCATTTCTGGGACAAGGCCTTTTCATCAATAATTATGATTCGGTGCCAAACTGGCAATCTTTAAGCACTGGCCCTATCGTTCATAATAATGAGCAGATTCATAACCCATGCTCCTTAGCTGTAGAAGGCTAATTAGGACTTTAACCAAAAACACCACTCATGTGAACTGCTCACAGAGGTCACTGGCTTCAGAACACCAGTTCTGGCCAAATGAACTCCATGTGCTGATCAGGAGTAAAGAGTACCTGCACTAGAAAAGAAAGTTACAGCTCAGAGTGTAACCCTCAGAGAGAGGCAAGTTTTAATTCCTGCAGGAGTATGTACTTAAACATGCAAATGGAAATCACAGCCAAATCAAATATTCCAAAGGGCAGTGAACAACTATGGATAAAATATGAAATACCACATGCTCACAGGTGGATGAGGACAAAATAAGTCAAAACATTAAAATTTATTAAATATGTATGATGATAACAAAAGACCAATTTTTGTCTGAGCTTTTTTTGTTTACCTAAGATATCTACTAACTGCAGAAAAGATTTTAAAATATATTACTCGTCTAATATGCAGGCTACCAAACAGTACTCACTGGATTTGCTCTGACACTGCACTTTCTAATTTATAAGTCATTAATCACACATTTTCTGATGCTTTTCAGTCTCACTGTTGTCCTACAACAAGCCCTGCAGGAAAAGGATTTATTTATTCTCACAGTATCCCCAAGAGCCTAGTTAAGAGCTTGCCACTGCATGTCACTTGTATATTACACGTACACATTTTATCTATTCCACAGGTCATAATGAAGAAAATTCATGAAGGACCTCCCTGCCTCTCCGTCAAAGGAAAGCAATGAGGCTTCATTGGGCAGACCATAAAGTGCCCTGCAAAACACACGGAGGACGAGAGAAACTTATAAATGAGTTTTTGGCTGTAGAGTGGAAAAGCTTATAATTTATTTTAGGCTCTTTACCAGAATTTTGCTCCCAGGAGATAACAAATGGTCAACACACCACCAGGCCACCACTCACTAGCTATTCCCTGGTCTGTTTGAAGCACACATTGTTGATCTACTGCCTCTCACTCCCCTTTACATTGTAATTTGGTAAAGTAACAATAAAGTCTGGATTAAAGTTCATTATGTATGAAGCTAACTGTAGTAATCCATATGCTATGCTTCATTTGCACAATTCACTGTACCTATTTCCAGTGGTCGATTTTACCTTTTATTATTGATCCAATGTTATTTCAGGAGCTAAGGTAAATGAATGCCTTTGCAAGTTCGTACAATGGCTCATATCTTCTTTGTGCAGAGTGTCCTTGAACTTTTGCTGAATTACTGTAAGGAATCAGAATTCCCAATTCTATTTTCACAGTCTAGTATCCTAAAGAAAACCTACTAGTTGCTTTTATGAATTTTGAAGCAGTCTAAAAGCTGTAAGAAGGAAAGAAGCCTGAAAAAGATCAGAGGTGACTGAAGAATCCATCCGAAGGTCATTCACTAAACAGGCATGACTTTCTCTAAGTCGGAGACATGAGTATCTGTGTAATTCACAGATTGTGACAAAAGACAACATTTAGTGCCTCTCATAGCTATTCCTTTCTCATACTCTGTACTGAGAGAAAAATATGGTGAGATAAAGGTTGTTTACAAAGTGCAAGTGTATAGGCAAAAATGCAACTCAGATACATGCCTATTAATTTTCAAGAGGCCACAAACAAGAATTGCTCTAAAATTTCCTTGGCTTAAAAATACCATGATAACTTTCAAAACTACTGAAAACTTTAGAAAGCATATGATTATGTGAGCTTTATCAACTTATATTTTTCAAATGTGAAGTTGAAATCAAGTAACTAAAAACAGTTTGGTTATTCAACCATCTTGTAGGCCATGTTCACAAGAATTATATATTTAATGAGCTACTGATATACTCTAACAAAAATATGTGGTGAAAACTGCATTAACTTTTGACAAATCGTACACATCTCTCTAGTATTTGACTTGATAGAAGACAATATTTCTCATATTTTGTTCTGAATTAAATCTGCTTGGATTTGTCATTCTGGTTATGCTGCATGAACAAAATTTGAAGTTATTCAGATAAGAAAGTTAGAAAAGGGATATGAAATCAAAAGAGTAGTTTAGCTTACAATCTGATCAAGTATCATCATTCCAGCAGAAGTACTTTGTGAATGAGTCTCACCATGCCACACAAACTGTTTAAAAGTATGCACTCAATGTACTGAGATTTATTGACAGTATCTCACTACTCTACAAGGACATGGGGTTGTCTGATCACAATTAGGCCTGAGCACTTGGTAGTAACAGTTACAAAAACTACTAGTGTAGTGTCCTTTCAGTGATATACTAAGGCTTTACAGCGCCTTTGCCTATTATTGAGTTTGTACCAGTGAAGCAAACCTCAAACACACACAAAAAAACAGCAAATAATGCTTTATCATTACTATGGAAACCTTATCTTCTAACCTCCTAAAATCTCAAGGAAACCTAGGGGTCTGAAAACTCCATGTTGAGTCCCATCGTCTTAGCATGTAGCAGATGCAAACACTATGCTCTGTGTTTAACTAAGAATACAAGGAAAACGGGGATGGCCTATGGTCTGCATTTTTGTTCAACCTGTCAGCCTGCTCTAAGTTAATTGTCACAGAAATGAAGCTTCAGCAAGCCAACAGAAGCATTCCACATGCAAGAACCAAAAACAAAAATTGATAAGAACAAATGACATCATTTAAGTTGCCCAACTCACAGCTAAATAATGTCGTATGTTTGTATGTACAACTCTCTTCAGCCACACTATCCTCTCATGAACACGTTCCAGTTCCTACTCCCTCTGCTTCATTCCTCTTTTAATCCAACATACTTCTCATCATAAATAGCAGTTTCCTGATTATGTTTTGCTAACACATACTAAAGCATTCTTAAAATATTATCTCTGGGTGGCTTAACTACATTTAAAAGCTGTATTCTAGCCCAAAGCAATTAAAAATGGTGTAATCTAAATCTCTGGATGATAAAATTCTAAGGAGAAAACAAAATGCATATAGTTCCTAATTATCTTTGCATGCATTTTAAATCTTTCCAGAGGACAGAATATCATTTAAACATGAATAATTGTACTGCAGAGGAAATGAGTTCATCCTAGAATGCAATCTGCAAAGATAACAGTTTACTTCACTCAATGGTGGTTGAAACTTTGGCTAAATCAAATATATGAGTAAAAATCTCTTCAGGAATAAGGCAGAAAGTTTGAGAGAAGAAAGATGCAATCAATATTTCCAATTCTAAATTACAGGCTTACTAACCTGTACCATACTGCAGATGTTGCTTGATGTGTTATAAGCAAACGATAGCAAATTTCCTCCTACACAGAATAAAATTATTACCTTGGCGCAAATTTTTTTTTAAAAGAGATGATGTGAGACCGGGAGTTTGGCCTACTGTCTAGAGTGCTTGCCTAGCATTAACAAAGACTGGGGTTCAATTCCTCTGTACCACATACATAGAAAAAATGTGGAAGTGGTGCTGTGGTTCAAGTGGTAAAGCACTAGCCTTGAGAAAGCCCAAGGACAATGCTCTGGCCCTGAGCTGGCAAAAAAAAGAAAGATGATGTGAGATAAAGTGATTATCTCTCACTAAGTTACAACTTGAAAATTGGTCCCAACTGAAATCTATTCTGCCTTTAGGCATTAAAACATGGTTAATGATACCTCATATCAGTCACTTACGTGCTATTTAGGTCTTCATAATTGAATAATATTTTATCATAAAAAGGAGTACACACTGAGGTTGGGTAATTTTCCCAGTATATATTTGTTAAAGGACTTTCTGTGTCCAACATTATGGCAAACAGACGGATGAATTCTTTGTTATAAGTACCTACAAGACAGAAGAAATTTAGTTATGTTCTTCCTAGGATCTTAGTACAATAATCTATATATCAAAGACCCTAAGAGAAATGGATATTGTAATTTTGAATGTTCTGATAAAATTTAAAAGACAAATTTTAATACTTATACATAACAATTATGCCTTACATTTTCTAGAATTCCTGTAATGCAAACATAAATATATACCAGCTGAGTGGTGTTTTATTCAATAAACAGCTCTAGTTTAATTTCAACAAACAAAAAATGGAATCCTGTATACTTCCTGTCAATCTTTCATAGCCTTTAGCAGTTCATATTAATAAGAACAGTACAGATTTCTAGTTGTGGTGTTACAAAGCTTTATTATCTAGCATTTAGGGATCTATAAATGTAGGTGTCTTATTATCATCCAATGTTCAGATTGTAGCCACAACATAATTATTACATATTGGAACTTTATTTATAACATTATTTTTCAAAGATTATCAAAACTGTCTCTGAAACACTGGCTAAAATATTTATGGTGACATCTTTCTTTGACCCAAAAATTTAAAATCTAAACTAACCTAACATTGCATAACCTACAGAAAAAAATGGAACAAAGTGCCACTAAGAAATTAAAAGATAGACCAGAAATCTTTTTCCCTATAAGTATGGGCTAGAAGATTTTGGACAACTCATAGAAATAGAATGTATCCGGATCATCACTCTTACAGCCAATTTTTTCTCTCTCTCTCTCATTTTGTTTTAGTCCATCATGGACTAGAACTCTGGTCCTGGGTGTGTCAAATGAGACAAAGCATTGGAGTTTTTGGTTTTTTGTGGGGTTTTTTTTTGCCAGTCCTGGGCTTGATCTCAGAGCCTGAGCACTGTCCTTGGACTTTCTCAAGACTAGAGCTCTACCACTTGAGCCTCAACACCACGTCCAGCTTTTATCTATGTATGTGGTACCGAGGAATTAAACCGGGTCTTCGTGCATACTAGGCAAGCACTCTACCACTAGGCCAAAAGCCCAGCCCCAGGAACTGGGTTTCTAACTAAACTATCCTTCCATAGAAGTATTAGAATTGTTACTTATTTATAGATCTAAATATCTGTATGTAATATTTGATTTTAAACAAATTTGTATTTCTCTATATATGCAAGCAGAAATATAGAAACAGATACACATATATATGAATATTATATACATATTTTGGGGCACAAGGCTGGTACTCTACCATTTTGATCCACATCTACACTTCCTGATTGTTAATGGAGTTGAGAGTCTCATGGATTTTCTTAATGAGTGCTGGCTTCGAATCTTGACTCAAATATCGCAGCCTCCTATTAGTAGCTAGGATTACAGATATGAGTCACCAGTACATGACTTCCAACAGTGTTTTCAAATATTCTGATCTGAAAAATCTCCACATTAAAATCTTTTAAATTAAAATTTCATTACTTTTAAGTACCTGCTATAAACTTAAGAAAAAATGGATTTATCTTTCTTGGTAAAGAAATAAGAATAATTTACATATTTGTCTATTGGTTATCAGTTTAAAAAGTGTACCACTTTACTTTGTCAAAAACATTTGTCTATTAATTATCAGTTTAAAAGGTATATTACTTTACTTTGTTAAACTGCATGGAGGAAAAATGGCTAGTAGTAAACATTATCACCAGCAACTTATATTTATAAAGAATTTTATAAAGTGAAATAAGTTCAAATTACCACCATTATAAATTTATGAAGTAGTGAAAACAAATTACCATATAATTACCATCCAAGTTCATCCTGATTAATAAGTACATTTCTAAGAAAAACAAGGTTTTTGAAAAGGATGACCATACTTAGAATTCAAAAAGTACTCTTTTTCCCATGAGTCCTGCTGAGATGGATAAACTGCCACTCACATTAGGTACAGTGGCTTGTGGCTGTCTGTAATCACAGCTACCCAGGAAGATTGAGCAAAAACATTAGTTAAGGCCTGGTCTCAAACCATGAGACAAGTGTGTCAGTTCATACCTAGCATCCCAGCTACAAAGAAGTCCATGAGAAGGAAGGCCAGTCCCAGGCAACAACACAAGATACTATTCAACAATAAGTAAAGTGACAAGGTCTGAAGGGATGGCTTGTGTTGACCGCCTGACTAGAAAGCATCAAGTGTTCAGTGTAAGTCCCAATACCAGTAATGATAACAACTGTCCAATAGCTGATATTAAAAACTTCCAAAGTCCCTTCAGTTACAGTGGTGTCTTTAGAGACTGGAAATCCCCATTCTCTAAACAAAAGCTCACTCTGGACTCCACAGGAAGAATATCTGTGGTGGTCACCCAGCTTCCACTCTAAAAAACTGCCAGGGCTCCCTTGACTTTCCAAATGCTCTAAGTAAAACTGGTCCAACCATTGTGAGACCCAAACAAACGGTAAACAATGAGAGGAATGTGTTTTATTTCTCACACTGAGCAACTCCTTTCTGAAAACCTTTTAATAAAAATCTTATGATCTGAATTTGATTATTTGAAATAGGAAAGGGAAGGGGGAAAACAAGATGATTGAGAGTGGGTGGGGGAGGGAAATGGGGACAAAATATGAGAAGGGGTATCAATGTATGAGAAGTAATGCACCTACTAGCTGGCGAATGTAACCTTAACCCCTCTATACATTACAATAAAAATATAAATAAATACTAATAAACATTTTATGATCTCTATAAAAATTATGAAAAATATCTCCAAATTATCATATGATGTGAAAGAATACAATCTATATGGCTTCATCACATTAGGATACATCAATAAATTAAACTTACAAGACACTATCACAAGATAATTGATACACTGATAATAGAGAAATATCGAAATTGTTACTCTAGAACTAAAGGATTCGTTTTAGCGTTAAAGAAATTGCATGCCTAGACATCTCTAGCCATAAAAGAAATACAAATCAAAACAACTCTAAGATTCCACCTCACTCCAGTTAGAATGGCCATGATTAAGAAATCAAAAACAGCAGATGTTGGCAGGGATGTGGCCAGGAGGGATCATTACTGCACTGCTGATGAGAGTGCAAACTCGTTCAACCAGTATGGAAAGCAGCAGTATGGCAGTTTCTCAAAAGACTAAACATAGAGCTCCCCTATGACCCAGCAATTCCACTACTTGGCATTTACCCAATCGTCCAGAAACAAGGACATGCTAAATCCACTAGCACAGCGATGTTCATTGCAGCACTATTCACCATAGCAAAGATATGGAACCAACCTAGATGTCCCTCAGTTGATGAGTGGATCAACAAGTTGTGGTATTTGTACACAATGGAATTCTATGCTGCGGTCAGAAAGAATGACATCGCCCCATTTGTATGGAAATGGAAAGACTTAGAAAAAAATCATAGTAAGTGAAGTAAGCCAGACTCAATGGAACATAGGCTCAATGGTTTCCCTCATTTGTCAAAATCAGTAGAAACCTTGGGCTCTTCTAGCAGAGATTTGCAATAGAGCAAAACCTAGACACATAAGGTCTGTATACAGTATGACGCTAAATGAAAGGACCTCTAGGATATAGAAACAAAAGCCATATAATGAGTGATTATTGTCCTTAATGTGCTATGTTATCTCTCATCTCTTTTGCTGTCCCTTCGTTATCTCATATTGTTACAGTATTTCGCCGGGTTATCTGATATATTGTATACATGCATATTTGGTTATTTGAAGTTCGACAGGAAAGGGGGGAAAACAAGATGAGGGGCGGGGTATGGGGAGGGAAATGGGGACCAAGACATGAGAAAGGGTATGAATGTTTGTGAAGTAATGCACCCTCTATCTGGTGAATATAATGTAACCCTTTTATTAATTACAATAAAAATATATTAAGAAGAAGAAGAAGAAGAAGAAGAAGAAGGAGAAGAAGAAGAAGAAGAAGAAGAAGAAGAAGAAGAAGAAGAAGAAGAAGAAGAAGTGGAAGAAGAAGAAGTAGGAGGAGGAGGATGACGAGGAGGAAGAGGAGGAGGAGGAGGAGCAGGAGGAGGAGGAGGAGGACGAGGAGGAAGAGGAGGAGGAGGAGGAGGAGCAGGAGGAGGAGGAGGAGGACGAGGAGGAGGAAGAGGAAGAGGAAGAGGAGGAGGAGGAGGAGGAAGAAATTGCATGCCCTGGAGTGCATTCTAAATTACTCACAACACCTAGTAATTATCTTCACAGAATCTGTCAATAATTAATTTTCCTAATTAATGCATTTCAACAGAATCTCTCTAAATTTCCATATAAAGGAAAAATGTTTATAAAATATAATAAATATAAGTATAAAAATTTGATAAAGTTTCAGCAAAGTTAGATATAAGAAAAACATTGGGAGCTCAGGTCTATAAGTGTGACATATTGTTTTCATTCCATTTCTGGCTTCTCTCTAGAGAACAGTTAATGTAGAGATCACATCTCTAGAGCTCATCTCTCTAGCTTGACCCTTCCTCATTTCTTACATATCCATTCTGATAATGTGCACCTTCATAATATACTTTTTAATACTGTAATTGCAAAGATTGGAAAAGGGGTAGATTTAGTTCTTTGACAATAGAGGTGAATTCTACGGTGATTATATTTAAGGTAATTACTAGCTATCCACATTGGTGGAAGCATCACCTTGAGAATAAAATTAAATTAACAATAAATAAATATAAAATATCTAAAGCCATTCGCTCTAAAATCAGGAACAAGACAAGGATGCCCACTCTCTCCATTACTCTTTAACATAGTACTAGAATTCCTAGCCAGTGCAATAAGGCAAGAAGCAAGCATAAAGGGGATCCAAGTAGGGAAAGAGGAAATAAAACTATCCCTCTTTGCAGATGACATGATTCTGAATTTAAAAAATCCTACAGACTCCACTCCCAAGCTCCTTGAGCTGATTCAAAACTTTGGAAGAGTAGCAGGCTATAAAAATCAACCCTCAAAAATCAACTGCCTTCCTTTACACCAACAGTGAGAGGAATCAGGAAAGCAACTCCTTTCACAATAGCCTCAAAGAAAATGAAGTACCTAGGAATTAGCTTAACTAAGAATGTAAAGGACCTTTTTGATGAAAACTTTAAAACCCTAAAAAAGAAAATTAAAGCAGAACTAAGGAAATGGGAAAACCTCCCACGCTCCTGGATTGGAAGAATCAACATTGTGAAAATGACAATCTTGCCAAGGGTTATCTACAAATTCAATGCAATACCCATCAATATCCCAATGGCATTCTTTAAAGAAATAGAAGAGGCAATTCAAAATTTCATATGGAATAATAAAAGACCCCATATAGCAAAAACACTTCTTAGCAGAAAGAACAGCGCTGGAGGAATTTCAATTCCAAACTTTAAGACTCTATTACAGAGCTATTGTGACTAAAACAGCTTGGTACTGGCACAAGAACAGGCCTGAAGACCAATGGAATAGAACTGAGGACCCAGATCCTAAACCACAGACCTATGGCCACCTAATCTTTGACAAGGGAGCCAAAAAAATAGAATGGAAGAAACACACCCTCTTCAACAAGTTGTGCTGGCAGAACTGGGTAAGCACCTGCAGAAAACTAAAGTTGGATCCTTCTTTGTCACCTTGCACTAGAATTAACTCCAAATGGATCAAAGACCTGGAGGTAAAAGCTGACACATTGAAAAATTTACAGGAAGGAATAGCTGTTACACTAGGCCTCCTTGGCACAGGTCGAAACTTTCTTAATAAGGACCAAGAATCACAACAAATCAGAGAAAGGCTGGATAAGTGGGACTGCATTAAACTGTGGAGCTTTTGTATGGCAAAGGACATAGGTAGTAAATTAAATAGGAAGCCTACAGAGTGGGAGAAGATCTTCACCAACCAAACAACGGACAAAGGCTTCATATCTAAAATATATCAACAACTCAAAAAATTCAATCAGTCCAAAACTAATCTCCCAAGTAACAACCACCCCATTAAAAATGGGCCAAAGACTTAAAGACAGTCTTCTCTGAAAAAGAAACAACAATGGCCTATAGATACATGAAGAAATGCTCAACATCTCTGGTCATAAAAGAAATGCAAATCAAAACAACTCTAAGATTCCACCTCACTCCAGTTAGAATGGCCAGGATCAGGAAAACGAATAATAACAGATGCTGGAGGGGATGTGGCCAGGAGGGATCACTACTACACTATTGGTGGGAGTGCAAACTCGTTCAACCACTATGGAAAGCAGTGTGGCAGTGCCTCAAAAGCCTAAACATAGAACTCCCCTATGACCCAGCAATTCCACTACTTGGCATTTACCCAATCATCCAGAAAAAAGGGCATACTAAATGCACTAGCACAACAATGTTCATTGCAGCACTATGTACCATTGCAAAGATATGGAACCAACCTAGATGTCCCTCAGTTGATGAGTGGATCAACAAGTTGTGGTATTTGTACACAATGGAATTCTATGCTGCTGTCAGAAAGAATGACATCGCCCCATTTGTTAGGAAATGGAAAGACTTAGAAAAAAATCATATTAAGTGAAGTAAGCCAGACTCAAAGGAACTTAGGCTCAGTGGTGTCCCTCATTCGTCATAATCAGTAGAAACCTTGAGCTCTACTAGCCAAGATATGCAATAGAGCAAAATCTTGATACATAAGGCCATATAGTATGAAGCTAATTGAAAGGACCTCCAGGATATTGAAACAAAAGCCATATAATGAACGATGGTTGTCCTTAATGTATTATATTGTATCTCATCTTTGCTGTCCCTTGGTTATCTCATATTGTTACAGTATCTCACTTTGTTATCTGATATATTGAATTTAGTTGTACTTGGTTATTTGAAATTTGATAGGGAAGCGGGGAAAACCAAGACAGTGGGAGGTGGGGGGATTGTAATGGGTACCAAGACATGTGCAAGGGTATCAATGTATGTGAATTAATGCACCTTCTATCTGGCAAATATCATGTAACCCTTTTACTAATTACAATAAAAATTTTTTTTAAAAAAGTCTAATAATTTATCACTCAAAAAATAAAATTTAACAGCAAAATTTCGCCTGTCACCTGTGGCACACTTTTATATGGTAAAAGACTTAAAAGTAAAACAAAATACATAAAAATATCAACACGTGCCTAACACATAAATAATATACTTCTTATTGTTTGCAATAAACATATTATTCAACTGGCTAGTATATGTTTGACACGGATTGCATTCACTAATTGCATTTGTCATCTAGTGTGGTGAAAATTAAAGTGTGCTGGGACATATGAACCTTTAAATGAACGTAATTAATAAAGCGCATTCATGAACACTCATCGCAAACAACCATATATAATTATGTCCTTAAGAATTAAAAGCCTTAATCTCATCATTATTTCTTCAGAGTAATATGTAAGAATTTGATTAATAAACTCTAAATACTTATTAAGCCATCTACTTCTCTCTGGATTCAATTCTCGATAACTCACTGTAAGTGAACATCATTAACGCTAATGGTCATTGCTTAAAATATATGTGACTCTTCTTAATATCTTGGCTATCATCATTAGCAAATTATACAATTCCTCTCCCAGGCTTTAGGGGTTTGATTTTGTTTTGGCAAAATGGAGAAGTATTTAGCATAATCTGATTACAGCTCATACTTGAAATAATGAAAATTTCCTTATTTTCCAAAGTTCCATGCTATACTATATACATAGCACAGTTATGAAAAATTAAAACATAAAAATATCTAAGTACACTATTTATTAAGGTGGAAATTAATGAATATTCCTATTTTGAAAAATGAACAATAATCTCTCTATATAGCCTAGTTCCTGAAAACATGAAAAAGTGCAATTGACAAAATCTATGTACCAAACTTAAAATCAGTTACTTTAACCTAGATGGCAAAGGAGTACTTCATTTTTTCTGTATTATTACAAGATACATTTTTCTTGCTTAACTTTGATTAAATATAAAAAGAATACCGCTCAGTGCCCCAATTTCAAGATAAGAATCCTTTAGTGTCTACTTATCATATTTGGGGAAGTTAGGTATTCTAATTCTTACAACACTTAAAGACAAACAACAGTATCTTCATTTTTCAGACTGAGAAAAACAAAAGCAGATCCAGAACCGGTCTCAACTACCATTCCCTAAGCCATATAGCAGACACTAAGTAGACCCTGTCTGACTCTAAAGCATGATTACTCAATATTCCTTCAATAAGCCTATCTTGGTATGTTCATAGAATAATCTCACAACTGCAAATATCAAAGGACTAAGTACTATATGGCCTTGTACTTTAATGAGACACTATATCTTTTTTATGTTTCTTTTTAATTCTAAAGGTGATATCCAAAGGGATTATTAATTATATAAGTCACTTCAAACGTAGTGTCAAACATAGTGTCTAGTGAGTATCATTGCTGAATTAGGTCTCCTTGGTTCTACCATTTTTGTGATTTTTCCTTCTTCTCCCCTACTCACTTACAAGACAAAGGGTAGAGAAATCAAAAACAGAGACAAAAGGGAAAAATCAGAAGATAAAAAGAACCACAAACAGTATAATAAAAAGAAAACATCTTGTTTTCATTTCTTGGAGTTCAATTCCATAAGCAGCAACGTTTTCTATGATCATATGCACATAATTACTGAGCCCTTGTGATCCTCTCCTAAGAATATCCTCCTTTAGTCTCCCTGTGTGAATGCTTTAAAGTCCTGACCAAAGTATAATATTTTGTCTTTTACTATTCATAAAGTTTACATGTAGATTTATAAGCACATTCTAATTATTACAAGTGAGGAAAATCATGCACCCTATGTTTCTTTTGGTCTGGCTTACTTCATTTAATATAATTTTTTCCAAGTCTTTCTATTTCCATATGAATAGGGCAATGAGACACTACCTCTTGAAAAAGTGGTGAGACCTAATAAACTGACATGCATATAATACTGGGTGACTAGGTCAAAGTGGACAGTCACAACATTCCCTTCACCATTAATCTGTGGGCACTCAGCAGCATTGCTTGGATGAATGACATCAGTCCCTAGTTTAATATAAATGTGTCATTGCCTCCTAGTATTAAAATGTGTTTGCCAGGACTGTGTGAAGGTACTTTCATCTATTTCATGCAAAGAATAAGCCATGAAACATTTTTCTTCATTTAGTGCACATATACCATTGTAAGCTCTAAGCTGTATTATTCCCTTTGTCACTAAGAGAAAAACCTATAAACTGTCTGGTTAGGAAAAGTGTTTTGCAGGTCGTCATACAACAAAAGAGATCACTGGCAAATTTGGCAGTTAATTGCCTCTGATTCCCAGAAGAAGCCACATGCTGACAATGATACAAATTGCTTTAGAAAACTACTTCTAAATAGAAGATATCAGACCAGAACATAAACCCAAATGAAGTGGATAACTTTACATGCTTCCCTAATCATCTTCATTCACAAGGAAGAAACTGACTGTTTTTTGTATAGTGAGAATTGGTGTCAAAATAATCACATTTGTTAGATCATTTTTTGTGGTATATAATAGGCTTTTTTTTGGCTAGTCCTGGCGCTTGTACTTGGGGCCTGAGCACTGTCCTTGGGCTGTCCTCAAGGCTAACACTCTACCACATCAACCACAGTATCACTTCTGGATTTTTCTGTGTATGTGGTATTGAGGAATCAACCCCAGGGCTTCTTCAAGAATGCTAGGCAAGCACTCTACCACTAGGCCACATTCCCAACCCCCTATTATAGGCTTTTATGCCAGAATCTATATTACGGTTCCATACTCATAAAATAATTAATTTAAAATGCTTTGGACTCCAAAGAGAACTTTTCAGAGATTACGTCTAGTTGACTGAGCCACTCAATCAGAAATAAAACACAAAATTAGTTGGCCCATAGTTTTTCCAAAAATATGATACTATAATTCTAATTTAATTTTTTATTAGTCAAACTTATGAACAGACATTCAAAAAGTTTTACTACCAATGAGCCACTAATTCATACAAAAAAACAAATGCTTCTATTGTATTTGACCTAGTCTGCAATTCATAAATTGTGAATAAAAATAATAAAATATCTGAAATAGGATAGGAAAGGGGGAATACAAGATGAGGGGATCAGGGGAGGGAAACTGGGCCAAAAACATGAGAAGGGGTATCAATGTATGTGAAATAATGCACCTTCTTTCTGGCAAATATAATGTAACCCTTCTATTAATTATAATAAAAAGGAATATAAAATAAAAATTATAAAATATACAATTTCAGTATATAGTTATGAATTAAAAATTACGATAATCTCCATTTATTAATTCATCTACTTATCCAAAGAAATAAATGTTAAAAATCAATTATTAATAAAATAATTCATTAGGTATTGAATATTTAGGTACTAAATATTTAAGTTTATTAATCAATAATTGCTTTAACTGCAACTATTAAAGATACCAACTAAAACTGTAAGTTTTAAAATAATCAAAAAACTTAGGAACCCATGTACATAAAAGATTTTGATGTCTTTTCAATATTTATTACACTAAAGTCTGACCATTTAATTGATTAAATGTTATCAATGTTTCTGCATTTCAAAATTCTGAACATTTTGACGAATGTGCAAGATCATTAGTTGTACTGAAATTTCCTGGAGACACTATGAAATGTGTTCTCAATGGGATATTAATTAATTCAGAAATAAGTTTCTGTTGATTATCCTCGAGCTAGACATAAATGTTAATAGAAGATCACTGCTTAAGAGATGATGAGATGTTTTTAAATAAAATGGACTGGAAGACTGGTTTTTGTCTTTATTTTTTTAATCCCTCAATTGCCTGGCAATCACAGGGTTCTTTATTTTTTCTTTTCTTTTAATTGTATTTTATTGTCAAAATGATATATACAGGGGTTACAGTAACATTCATCAGGTAGTGGGTACATTATTTCTTGAACATTGATACCCATTCCCATGTGTTTATTTCATCTATTGCCAACATAGTTAAAAAGTAAAAGCAAGATTCTTAATTTGCTCCATTGTATAAATTTCAGGAATACTGTGAAGAAGAACTACAGAATTACTCATACCATGGTGGTCAACTTTACTACAGATATCAGAAAAATGTTCTCATAGGAAATGTCACTTAAGCAAACCAGTAGTTGTCATATAGCAAAAGTGGTATAGGTAAAACTAGGAAGATAGGTTGGGGAGATAAAGCATGCCAGGTCTATGGGAAGCTCTGAGGCTGGAGAAGGCATAAAAACACATGAGGCTGAAGGTAGGTGACTGTAAATGGAATGAACAGGTATGGGAAAGCCCTTGCTATATGAACTCTTAAATATGTGTGTATGTATTTGTAGGGTAATGTGCAGAGGGTTGCTGTTACATAAGTCAAGTATTGAATACATTTTTAACAGTGTCACCCGTTCCCTTGCTCTCTCCCAGTTTTTTCTCTCATCCTCACCTGGTGAGTATCACTGCTGCAATTTTTTAACCTTTAGTCCCATCCTCTTAAAAACAGATTAACAAAACAAAAACAAACAGCAACAAATTATTTTTTTTGCCAGTCCTGGGCTTGAGCTCAGAGCCTGAGCCCTGTCCTTGGACTTTCTCAAGACTAAAGTTCTACCACTTGAGCCTCAACACCACTTCTGGCTTTTTTCTATGTATGTGGTACTGAGGAATCGAACCCGGATCTTCATGCATGCTAGGCAAGCACTCTACTACTAGGCCAAACTCTTGGCCCAACAAATTTTTTAAAATACCCTCTTCTTTCTGCTTCCTGGAGTTGAATAGATATTATTTTATATGCACATAGCTATTGAATCTTTGTGATCCTCTGTCAAGATTATCCTCCTTTGGTCTCACTGTGTCAATGTCTGGAGACCAGTGTATTTTTTTATCTTGTAATACTGAGTGTGTTTACTTGCAGATTGATAGGCATATTTTAGTTACCACAAATAAGAGAAATCAAGCAGTCTGTTTCTTTGGGTCTGGCTTACTTCACTTAATATACAGAAATACAAATACAAAGAAAGTTGAGATTCTACCTTACTGGAGTTAAAATGGCCATTATCAAAAAAGTAATAACAACAAATACTGGTAGGATGTGGCCAAAAGGAACTCTACTACACTACTGGTAAGAATGGGAACTTGTTCAACCACTCTGGAAAGCAGTACAGAGGTTCTTCAAAGTTGAAACATTAGAGCTTCCCTATGATCCAGCAATTCTACTTCTGGGCATTTATCCAATATAACACAAAATGCAATTCTACTCTTCCATCAGAGAGAATGATTTTGTACCATAGAAACACATAAATCAAAACTGAAGCCCTGATCTTTGTCCTGGGTGGCAGAGGAATGTAGTACAAGTCTTCAAAGTGTGCTGGCAATGAGAAGGAAGGGTTTGGGCAGGAGTTGGTAAAAGGTTATGGCATCAAATATGGCTTTACTTTACCACGATGTTTAATCCCATGTAATTACAGGGATATTTTCCTACTACACTAATGGCAGAGAGAGTTATTCTTAAATTTCAAAATCCTTTCATGTATGCAGGGATATGAACTACATTTACTGTCACAGAATTATTACACACAGATTACTTCTTACTTTCTAATTTATCAATCATTTTATCATGACAACTTTTGTACAGTTTTAAGATCTTCAGAATTTCATATCATTACTAATTATGATAAAAAGAAATCATGTATCATGTAACCTTAACCTATAGGTGAGTCTTGACCCCCAGAGGAAACTAGCTAAGTCCCTTCTCACCTAACTACAAGATTCTCTCCCAATTTCCCTGCCACAGAGCCTCCTAGATCAAGGTGATTTGCACGAGTCCTGCTCTTTCCTGAGATTTATGTATCAGTTCTGTGCATGCCCTTAAAATGCCTCAAAAAAGGTAAACCCTTCCACACACAGGAACAGAGGGCATCCATGCCTGAATCTAGTCATCTCCCACAGATCCTGTCTTCTCATACAATGTCCTTCTTCCTGTAAACTTGAGTAACTATTATAAACTACTGCCATGTCCATCTGTCCAATGCTGTGATCCCTATATTCATCCATCTCTAGAAACTTGAGGCAGAATCTATCCACCACAAAGGACATGAGCAGGCAGTCATTAAACTAACAATTGGAGAAAGAAAACAGCCTGGGAAAATATGTTTGAAAGTGATGAAGTGCTTTACAAATATAAATGAGACCTCTATATTAAGCAAAGTTTCCCGATTTTTACTTTGAAAGTACCCTGCACTGCTTTATAGATAATTGAGGCCAATACAATGAACTTGTTTCTTTCTAATGGTTGTTTCTCCCAAGATCATACAATTACTAAGCATTAAAGCTGGGATTTAAAATGTTTTGTTTGTCTGAACCCCAGGCCTTTATTGCTTCTATTCTGCCATTTTGCTATCATGTACCCCTCCCCCACACTCCTTCAAGAACAAAATGCAATAAATGATTACTATTTCTATTTAAAGGAATATAAACAATCAAGAATTGATTTTCTTAAAAATAATTTGTCATTATTCTCCTACTATCCACCCAGAATTGTAGGAAAATAACCATATACAAAGCTTTTAGGCCTAGTTCCTCCATCACTGTCATTTTCTGACAGGTACAAATAGAAGATCTAACACATGAAAGGGCTAACACACACACACACACACACACAATAACACAACACATGAAAGGTTTAACACACACACACACACACACACACACAATAACACAATACATGGCTACGATTGCTGCCTACTCCACACAGCCTTGTGAAATTGCTAATTCTCATATAAAGAAGAGGAGGTTTTTCTCTACTCAATCAACACAGAGTGCATGTGCACCAAAAAGAAAGTGTAGTCATAATATTTTAACTGGGAAACCACAGATTATGCTGTTAATGTTATAATGTTTAAATGTGTTCATGACACCATTTATTTAGCACCCAACTTGGCCAATGTCTTGGGAAGATGTTTCAAAAAGCAAAGTCTAGTGTGTTAAGAAAGTACTGATAAGTGAACGTGATCATTACTCACGTGTGCCAGGGTCTGAAGTGTGGACTGTTAGGCCAAGGGAGGGTCCAGAATGCAGTGCTGGGACAATCCTGTGGCCAGCTTCAATCTGGAAAATAAAAGATGACCACGTTATCTTACACTAGCAAATTAAATGCAGACATTGCTCATAGTATCAGGAATCAAAAGCAAGCTTGTGCTTCTTCTACATAATCTTCAACGTGGAGAAAAGACTTTCGTGTCTATTGTGACATTTACATTGCACATATGCTTGTATAAAACTAAATGGCAATATAAAGTATTTAGTCATGATTAGTCAGAATTAACAACAATTCAAAACCCAAGTTAGCAGAGTAGAGAAGCTCTTTCTTCTCAAAAGTCAGCTATGCCTTCTATAACTGTACACACACACACACACACACACACACACACACACTACAAGTGCATGCATTTTGCCTTTCTAAATTCATCCTACTCAGGCAATTTTCCAAATAAGAAAAATTGTAGAAAGAGGAGGAAGCGCTGGACTTTATTTAAGCCACCAGCATCTACTGAGTGTCTAATGTCTACTTGGAACCTGGTGCACTTTGAACATATATGTTAACTCAAATGTACACCATCTCTCAAATATGCCCCATGGTTAGCAAGAAGCAGAGATCTGCCCACCACTTTATTCTGACTGTTTTGATTCCATACCGTTCACTGGTAAACATTTGTGTCTTTCCACATGCGAACTGGCTGCTTCATCACCAGATGGAAAGCTCATTGAAGAAAGAACTCCTTCCTATCTGCTCCATGCACAGCTGTACACCCTGCCCTCCATAGGGACCTTCTATGTTGAATATGTACTATAATATGAAGAGGTTTCCCATACAACTCTCAGCAGCAATGATTCATCAGAACTCAACAATTAAGCAAAAAGCTGTATTATTTGGGGGGATAGTTTATTACAGCACAAACAGACTATTACTAGCAAACAAAAAAAAGCCTCCTCCTATGACAAGGTCCAGAGACCAAGCACGGTTTCTGTTATCCTCTCCCAGTGGACTAGCACAGACCATTCTTAATTTCCCCAGCCATGATGTATGACAACCGACATCAAACATTGTCAGCCACAGAAGTTTACTTAAGCCCTCTTGTCCAGGGGTCTTGCCTCTGTTAATCAAATAGGAATAAAACTCCTATGAAACTGACATTATCAAGTCAATCTCTAGCCTCTTCTAAGGCCAAAATGATAAGGCAATGACCCCATCAGCCTCAAGTGTGAGTCAGTACCTCATTGCACAGAGTCAATACTTCAATGCTAAGAGAATGCAAGGTGAGGGATTTTTGCAAACAGAGTGCAACAACACCATGAAAAAAAGATGGAGCCTCGTTCTGAAAATATGAGAAAATATCCCTGTGGACATTGGTAGATACCCAGAGCTGGAACATAAATGGGGGTTAACAAAAGCCAGAGGTTTATAAATGGAGGCCAGAGGGTTAGAAGTTTGGCCTAGTGGTAGAGTGCTTGCCTAATATGAGCAAAGACCCAGATTTGATTCCTCAGTACAACATATACAGAAAAAAGCCAGAAGTGGTGCTGTGACTCAAGTGGGAGAGCTCTACCTTGAGGAAGCCAAAGGACAGTGCTCAGGTCCTCAGTTAAACCCAGGACTGGCAAAGATAAATAAATAAGGCCAGATGTATAAAGAGATAGGAAAAGAGAGGTGGCAGAGGCATGCAAAGTGAACAAACAACATATGAAGATCTGGAGACACAAATTTTCAAAATGTATGCATTTAAATTCATCTTTCAACTCTCAGGCGCATCCTTTTGTATTTTATATCAAGGAAAAAAACAACTCCTTACTTTGGCCAATGCATTTTAAATTCCAGTCTTAGTCTTATGCTGCTGTTTATCTAATCAAATATGTTTATTGAGAGTTACTATGTATTAAACATAACACAGAATACTGTCAATATAACTATAAACCTCAGTTCTCACTATTAATGGGGCATTTTATCTAAAACGAATTGGCGCTGTTTTACAAGTTGGGATTATAAAAGAAAGGAAAACTATAAATTGGAGTAATAGGCTAAGTCATTAAGATTATAATGATCTAAAAGGAGTTAGACAGGTAACAGACAGAGGATAGGAAGAAGACAATGGACAGCAGTACTGGAAAAGCTTCACTGCAGCATATGAAAGGAACTAGTCGGGGAAACTTGAAGTGCTCCAGGAGCAAAAAGGAAATTAATACTCCTGGGCAGACAGCAAAAGAAATGGTAAGGTAGACATCTCATGGTAGAAGGCCTTCTGGAAGAAGGAAAGGAAGAATCCTTAGTTCTTAATGCAAAGTGAGGGTTACAAAGGGATTTCTAGAACTATTCAGTTTTTTTGTAAGAACAGCTGTAAGTTTAAGGATATCTGTGAGATAAATTTCTGTCCTGAACATGGTGTTTTCTCATCATCCAATACGGCACCACAGACACATGCATGTACATGAACACTCTCTCCCTCCCTGTCTCTTTCTCTGTCTCTCCCTCTCTCTCTCCCTCCCTCCTGTCTCTGTCTCTGTCTCTCTCTTTCTCTCCCTCCCTCCTGTCTCTGTCTCTGTCTCTCTCTTGCTCTCTCTGTCTCTCTCCCTTCCTCCTGTCTCTGTCTCTGTCTCTCTCCCTCCCTCCTGGCTCTGGCTCTGTCTCTGTCTCTGTCTGTCTATGTCTCTCTTGCTCTCTCTGTCTCTCTGTGTCTGTCTTTCTCTCTGTCTCTCTCTCTGTCTCTGTCCCTGTCTCTCTCTCTCTGTCTCTGTCCCTGTCTCTCTCTCTGTCTCTGTCCCTGTCTCTCTCTCTCTGTCTCTGTCCCTGTCTCTCTCTCTCTCTCTCTCTCTCTCTCTCTCTCTCTCTCTCTCTCTCTCTCTCTCTCTCTCTCTCTCTCTCTCTCTCTCTCTCTGAATGATTTTGTGCCTTTCCAAGAGCAGACTAGTGCTGTATGACTCCACCAGCTATGAGACAAGAAGAGGTCCTGCATTTACTTAAGAAGGGGCAGAACCCAGGAGTTGTGGTATTTGTACACAATGGAATTCTATGCTGCTGTCAGAAAGAATGACATCGCCCCATTTGTTAGGAAATGGAAAGACTTAGAAAAAATCATATTAAGTGAAGTAAGCCAGACTCAAAGGAACTTAGGCTCAATGGTTTCCCTCATTCGTCATAATCAGTAGAAATCTTGGGCTCTACTAGCAGAGATCTGCAATAGAGCAAAATCTTGATACATAAGGCCATATAGTATGAAGCTAATTGAAAGGACCTCCAGGACATTGAAACAAAAGCCATATAACGAATGATTGTTTTCCTTAATGTACTATGTTGTCTCTCATCTCCTTTGCTGTCCCTTGGTTATCTCATATTGTTATAGTATCTCACTTTATTATCTGATATATTGAATGTATTTGTATTTGGGTATTTGAAATTTGATAGGGACAGGGGGAAAACCAAGCCGGGTGGGGGGTGTGGGGGGTAGGGTAATGGGTACCAAGACATGTGAAAGGGTATCAATGTATGTGAATTAATGCACCTTCTATCTGGCAAATATCATGTAACCCTTTTACTAATTACAATAAAAAATAAAGAAAGAAAGAAAAGAAACAGCATGTGCACTGTTTTGCTTGCAGGCATAGAAATTACATTATTCAAAAAATATTTTCTACATAGTAGGTAGGGTAGCTACACTGGACATGAAAGGGCGGGGACAATTAATATGGATGAAACAGTCCTGTTTCATTAACTTTCCACCTTATTGTTCATTTATTTTTTCAAATTTTGGGTTTGTCTGAGAGATGAGAGATTCTCTTCTCTCTTTGATTATATCAGAATAAAAATAGATATTGGTCTGGAGGTGTGGCTCAAATACTAGAGCAGCAGATGTGCAAGCAAGTTGAGCAAATATGAAGCCATAAGTTCAAACCAAGTATTTTCTAAAATCATCATCATCATCAATAAAAATAATAAATAGCATAAGCTGGGGACAAGGCAGAAAAGTTCATGAAATGTTAATTTCTAATTAATCAGCAAAAAGAAAAAATTCAGAAGTGGAGATATGGGCTCAAGTGGTAGAGCATGAAATAGTTGAAATAGCCAAGTGAGAGCTCAAGGTCCTGAGTTCATGTCCCAGTGGTGCTTCTCTTAATCATATATGAATGCACATATACACACAGGACTGAAAATGTACATGGTATACACTGCCAAATACACAGCTCACTCCCTCCAGCAGCTCCTAAAACCTGTTTTTAGGTTGCAGGTTTGAAGTCTATAGCAACTCCACATCTCTTAGGCACCTTATTTCAAAGAGGATTGAACAGAGGGACCAGGAAAAGACTTAATTAACTAGGGCAGTATTTCTCGAGATATTTGTTGTTGACATTGCAAAAGGGACAACATATTATATTTGATTTCCCATTTTCAAAGCAGAAGGAAAGGCAATCCACAACATAGGAAACATTTCACTTTCCTTCCTATTTTAATCAATCTTGAAAGAAAGACTGGGGTGGGAACACTTAAAGCATAATTCTGCGGTTATTGAAAACCCCAAGAATGATGAACTTCATGCATATGATGTTGAAATAACACACAATGAATTGTAGGCACTCTGAACGGCAGTGAAATTTACAACTCCTTTCCTCTGTTCCAAAATAAAAAAAGAATTTCTATCTTCCCAGCAAGTGGTCTCCAAAATAAATGCTGTTCTCACACCCATGAACAAAGAAATAACTTGGGGCAAGAAAGCACAGTGTGTTTTTATTTACAAATTATATACATCTCATCACTTTACTAACATGCTGCCAAATATAAAAACTGAAAAATAAACTGTATGAGATATAAAATGCATAGCGTATTAGGCATCTCAGTATTTTTCCCCACATTGTCTGACATACTGTTCCACATAACTCAAATACTGACTATGATGATGTCTCGTGCATAACTATAAATTTCTACCTCCCTAAATATCCCTTCCACACAGCTGAAAACAAAAAACTTGAAGATAACTCTTATTGCTGGCATGCCTCTTTTAGAGAGCCTAAAAGGACAGAAATAAGTTGAGACCATAAATGATTCTCTCAATTTGGGTAGGTACGATACTAACTGAGTGCTTTCCAGGTGTGAGGCATTGTAATGTCTTGTGTTTAATTTTCCCCAAAACTCCATGTGGTAGATCATCTTCCCAGTTAACAGCTAAAGAAACTGAGGACTAACGTACCTTAGAATTGGCTAGTTAGAAAACAGTAGCAAACTGTGTAAGAATCCTTTCTTGACTGAATTTATTCTGGGTCCATGGCTCACCAGAGAGAAGCTTGGATTCCCAAGGGGATCCTTAGCAACATGGGAAGGAGGGGGAAATTTGGGTTGTCTGGAGGCACAGGGAGACGTCAGGGTTCCTCTCATCTTTTGGTAGAAGCGAGGGATGCTAATATTCTGACGTGGACAGGACAGTCCAAGAACATACCTACAGTGCTGTGGAGGGAGAATCAAGAGGTATCAGAGACGAATGACGAGCCAGATATGTTCATCACAGTGCAATTTGTAATAGCTGAGTATTCCAAGACTCAATAAATTACAGTGTATCTATTTATCAGAGCTCTGTGGCTACTAGCATGACACTTTTTCAAAAGAATAACCATATGAAAAAATTCACACTTCCTATTTACATGTGCAAAAGCAATATTCACCAAAACATTCATATTCACAAGTCCTAAAAGTAATCTGGTTAGCAGGGCTGTTGTGTTAGAAAAGTATTTATATGTTTATGTATGCACATGGGAAATACTTTGGAAGACATCAGCCAAAGTTTTAATTACTATTTGTTGCTGAAGTATAGTCGAGAGTCCATATAAAATATTTTATGACAGAATCATTATGAATAGCCACACATACCACTGTAAGAAGGAAACACTCATAAGTAATATAATCTATTATCTCAAAGTCCTTATGAATTCCATAAGGCAAAGATTTGATACCCATCTTTTCAGAATGTGTCATTGGCAGCATTTTATTTCGTTTTATTTTCTGACATCAAGTTCTTTAATAATAGAAAAGAAAAGCACCAGGTGTTTCTCACCAGGTGCCTTTGCAATGGCAGCAGAGTTCACTGGTATTTTTTTCAGAGCCAGGATAGCACCTACTATTCACATGCCCTATCTTTAAAGCCTTCATTGTTTCACTATGATTCAAAAGTGAACTTACTCACTCCCGCCCACACAGCAAGAACAATACGATCACGACACTGAACTGAATAAATGCTTGAAACTTCATAAATACTAAGTATCTCATCTCAGAATGTCTTATGAGTAGAAATCATTATGATGCTGTCTGCCATATAATTTATCATCATCATCATCATCATCGTTTGGGTTTTTGTTCTGGTACTGGTGATGGAACTCCATCACCTGAGCCACACCACCAGTCCAACATTTTGCTGGTTAATTGGAAATGAAGAATTTTCTGTTTGGACTAGCTTCAAACTGATCCTCCAGGTCTCAGCATAGTGACTAGGTAGGATTTCATATGTCAGCCACTGGTGTCTTGCTCAGAAGTCTTACTTTATTAGAACACAGTCTAACAAATTACCCTTTATTTTACTGACAAGTACCTCATTGTGACCTGGAAAAAAAATACAACTAAAATGGCAGCAAACCTTCAAAAATACCATGAGATTTATATCGGCCAAAAAAACTGCTAAGAAAAAGTTTATTCCCCAATACAGATGAAAAATTTGACTTACAGTAGCAAGACAAACAACAAAAAAGAAAGAGCTGGACAAATATAAAAAGAAGATAAGAATTGTGATTTCTTTCAAAATTGTAATGATTAAATAAAATAAAATTTGCTTATTTTCATCTTCAAGGAATCCAAATGGTTTACATTGTATCTAGCATACAGACTATTACTAAATAATAACAGTTAACAATATCACAAAGTATAAAGGTTTTCAGAAACATAAAAATGTTAGAAGGTATTTCAGAAACTTCTTTGATTCAAATTAGAGAAGATATATCTAATTATGACATGATATGAAAAGGAATGCTGTATAAACTAAGTAAGCAAAGATATTTGCCAGTAATATTAAAAGTAATTCCTGAATGTTTCTCAAGTATGTGAAATACAGAGAAAATCAATGCATAGCATGACAATGCCACTTGTCAAAACAGTCTGTTAATTATCTTTATCATGCTCTTGGCAAAATAGGATACTGTTGGACAAATAACATCTTCACATAATTTAAATCCATGCTATGTTTTATTAATTTATTTTTATTTTTTTTAAATTTTATGTTTTTATTGTAATTAGTAAAAGGGTTACATGATATTTGCCAGATAGAAGGTGCATTAATTCACATACATTGATACCCATTCACATTATTAATTTAGATCCTCCGTTTACCCCAAGAGGGGGTGGAGATGATTGGCTACATCTTCTGTTGCAAATATACACAAAGCCTTATTTGCAATGGAACAAAAACACAAATTTAGAATTGGATTGACGAATGTCCAAAACCCAACTCTACTACTTCAGTGCCTGTCTTTGCACAATTTACATAATACTACTGACCTTCCGTGTCTCTATACATTAAAAATAAACAGTGCCAATAATCAGATCCCTCATAGGGTCCTGTAAGAAAAACAATGAGATATTATTTGTGAAGTTCTGGCAACACAGTAGGGATTTGATTGCTGTGAATTTTTTTATCTCCTTCCCATTTTTACCTTTCTGTCCTTGCTTTCATAACTAGATCTTCACAAGGCAAGTTGATCTGGAGGGAAAACAGAAAGAAGGAAGAAATAAAGGGGGGGGAGAAGGGAAGGAGGAATAGAGGGAAGGAATGGAGGGAGGGAGGTAAGACGACAAAGAGGAATTCACCTTACCAGAGGCTTACACCTGTAATCCTAGCTACTCAGGAGATTGAGATCTGAAGATGGAGGTTGGAAGCTAGCATGGGACAGGAAAGTCTGTGAGACTCTTTAACCACCAAAATTCAGACGTGGAGCTGTGGCTCAAGGGGTAGAACTACAAGGAACAGTGCTAGGTCCCTAAGTTTAAATCCTAGTGCCAGCACCAAAACAAAGAAACTCACCTTAAATTCAAAGAATGTTCTAGGGAAAAGGAACTGTAAACAGCAACAGGCTCAAATCCCCTGATTATACAGATTGTGAAACTGAGACCTCATCAGGATCATTCTATAGAAACATGCATGTGCAGGGACCATTTCCTCTTATCCTCCAGAAATGTCTAAAACTAGAGGCCATTGGGGAAAAAAACCCTTCAACTTCCAGGGCTCAAAGGGCTGATTGTTCCATGGCCACAAAGTTCCCTTTTACCCAGTTTATACAAGATGTGGAAGGTGGTAAACTAGGAGTTTACCACAAAGGCATCAAATTGGAACTGAATAACACATCTCCACCAACGAAAACCCTGTAACTCATAGAGATTGAACAACACATTGTTGAGTCACCAATGGGTCATCGAAGAGATCAGAACAGAAATCCAACAGTTTATGAAATTTAACAGTAAGGAGCACACAAAATACCAACTCCTTTGGGACACAGCAAAGGCAGTACTCAGAGGAAAATATATACAATATATCAGATAACAAGGTGAAACACTGTAACAATATGAGATAGCCAAGAGACAGCAAAAGAGATGAGACATAACATTAATGACAACAATCACTCATTATATGGCTTTTGTTTCTATATCCTGGAAGTCCTTTCATTTAATATCATACTATATGACCTTATGTATCTAGGTTTTATTCCATTGTAAATCTCTGGTAAGACAGCTCAGTGTTTTTACTGATTATGAAACCATTGAGCCTAAGTTCCCTTGAGTCTGGCTTACTTCACTTAATATGATTTTTTCTAAGTCTTTCCATTTCCTTACAAATGGGGCAATGTCATTCTTTCTGACAGCAGCATAGAATTCCATTGTGTACAAATACCACCCTTGTTGATCCACTCATCAACTGAGGGGCATCTGGGTTGGTTCCATATCTTTTCTATGGTAAATAGTGCTGCAATGAACATCACTGTGCAAATGGACTTAGTATGTTCTTGTTTCTGGACAACTAGGTAAATGCTAAGTAGTGGAATTGCTGGGTTATAGGGGAGCTCTATGTATAGTGTTTTGAGGAACTGCCATACTGCTTTCCATGGTGGTTGAATGAGTTTGCACTCCCACCAACATTGTAGCAGTGATCCCTCCTGGCCACATCCTCTCCAGCATCTGTTCTTAGTAGATTTCTTGAACATGGCCATTCTAACTGGAGTGAGGTGGAATCTTAGATTCCCTTTGGATCCTCTTTATGCTTGCTTCTTGCCTTATTACTCTGGGTAGGAATTCTAATACTATGTTTTTAGCGGAGTGGAGAGAGTGGGCATCCTTGTCTCGTTCCTGATTTTAGAGGGAATAAGGGCCTCTCTTTCTAAGCAGATGGCTGAAATTCCACTACATTTTTAAGATAAGGAAAAGGGAAAGATGAGGAAAAGCAGAAATGAACTCTGTCGCTTCAGCTATAAGTACTCTCTTCCTTTCCTGAAAGTTCCTACCTGTAGATCAATCTTTACTCTCCCAGAAATAAACAAGAAAAGGAGCACTATGAAACAAAGGATCAGGGATACTAGCAAGGCATTGAGTCAGAGCAACAACCTGGAAGGAAGACAAGCTTCAGAGGACTTCCCCTAGCCAAGAGCAAAATCTTGATACATAAGGACATATAATGTGAAGCTAATTGAAAGGACCTCCAGGATAGTGAAACAAAAGCCATATAATGAATGATTGTTGTCCTAAATGTACTGTGTTGCCTCTCATCTCCTTTGCTGTCCCTTGGTTATCTCATATTGGTATAGTATCTCACTTTGTTATTTGATATACTGAATTTATTTGTATTTGGATATTTGAAATTTGAAGGGGAAGGGGGAAAACCAAGACGGGTGGGGGGTGTGGGGGGGAGGGAAACGGGTAGCAAGACATGTGAAAGGGTATCAATGTATGTGAATTAATGCACCTTCTATCTGGCAAATATCATGTAACCCTTTTACTAATTACAATAAAAAAATAAAAAATAAATAAAAAAACAAAGTGAAATGTATTAGCTCATGTATCTAAAACACTTGACCATGGCACCAAAAGTTCTGTGTGTGTTTATCTTTATGTGTGAAGTTGGTTTTCTGTTGATATTATTTGGGATTTTTGTTGTTGTTTTGTCAGTTGTGGGACTTGAACTCAGGGCTTGGGGGCTGTCCTTGAGCCTCTTTGTGCTCAAGGCTAAAGCTCTACCACTTGAGCCACAGCATCATTTCCAGGTTTGGAGTGGTTAACTGGTGGTAAAAATCTCATGGGGACTTTTCTGCATGGGCTGGTTTTGACCCACAATCCTCAGATCTCAGCCTCTTTTGTAGCAAGGATTACAAGAGTGAGCCACCCATGCCCAGATTTGTGTGCGAGTTTTCCCTACTTCCCTCCATCTTCCAAGATATTTATAGATCTACTAAGCTTCCCTCATTCACATTCAGTGGGGAAAAAGTCACCTTTTCTCCAGAATTTGATCAAAGTGCCTCTTACTCAGATTGTACCAATTTAGATGACATAGAAACAGGGTGGCTGGCCTGAATAATCTCTTGCATACAGTTTCAGATAATACATAAATATCTATAGAAAGTGTAGTAAATCAAAATGGAACTCACTCTTCAGTAAAATCAAAGGGTTCAGATGACTACCCTTATTGGTTGCTGGAAACACGTCTACAACCTTAGCTATTCAGGAAGCTACTCGGGAAGCTACCTACAGCATTGTAGTTTGAGGCCAGCTTAGGTGAAAAGTCCATGAGACTATCTCTTCCAAATAACAAAAATCAGGACTGAAGGATGGAGTGTTCTGCCTACAAAGCAAGCCAAATGAGGACAAGACTGTTGTAGGGAAAAGTTGAGTGTTAACCTTAGCTGCTAAGTATAAATTAATTTTCCACCTTTATTTTTAAAGGTAGTAATCTAAGAACAAAAGTTATTTCAACTTTAATGCAGCACAACAAAAAATATAAAACAAATAAAAACTGAACTATGAATTTATGGATAGGGATGGGAGGGGAAAATGAAAGAGGGCAAAGGAAGGGATGATACTAATCAAGAAGCACTGTACTCATAACCTGACTTACAAAACTGTAAGCCTTTTATACAACTACTTAATAAGAAAAATAAAAAATACAAGAAATGAACAAGACAAGAAACATAAAACAGTGTTATCATAACAGTCAGTAGAAGAACTGCTGCCCTCTGGCAATACAAAATGCATTACCACCAAATAAATATTTGAAAGTATTACAGGACCACTACCAAAGTATTTTTATCAACTATGATTTTAAATCTCAATACTCTTATGCTTATTTGTGTTTTTGATTAGCCACTTATGAATTCTAATGATAAAAGGTCATAGAGAATGTTGACATCCACAAAATAAAATTAACATTAAATATTAGAGAACTTCTTTGAATAATGAATTGTTTGAATAACAAGGTTTGCTTTAATTAGCATTTTTGGTGTGTATTTATTTATATCTGGACAAGGGAATAAATTACAATGCAAATTATTGAATCACTTCTCTGTAAAGTTTAGAGAAAAGGTAAACAAGCACCTTAAATAACTAGATAAAAAATGATAACTAGCTTTCATATAATGACCGTATCCTACATTGAAAGTACATATAAAATTATAAAATTATATACACCTGTGCCAAAAACAAAAAAAGACAACATAAGCCAGTGCTCCAAAAAAATCCTTGCATATAGAACTTTAGGTACTGATAGCCTCTTTTACATAGAAATTAAACAGCAACAGTCTATAAAGTCTATAAAGTCCTTTAAAAAGTATATTCAATGACCTCTGTCTCCCTGAACTGGTCATCTTCACTCTGTCATTACTTTTACCATCTCCTCCATTCTTACAGCTTCTATTCCAATATCCATGCTCGGAATGACTCAGAATTCCTCAACAAGCCTCCACCTCAGACCTCTTCCTCATGAGGGAATACTTCTCAAACCTTTATGCCAACAAATTTGAGAATCTAGAAGAAATGGATGAATTCCTAGCCAATATTAACATACCCACATTGAACCAAGAAGAACTAACCCAACTCAACAGGCCTATTTCAATCTCTGAAATAGAAATGGCAATTAGAGAACTTCCAACTAAGAAAAGCCCAGGGCCAGATGGATTCACAGCTGAATTCTGTAAGTTCTTCAAAGCAGAGCTCACACCAATACTCCTCAAGCTCTTCAATGAAAATGAAACCAAACGTTATTTACGAAACTCATTCTATGAAGCCAGTATAACCCTCATCCCAAACCAGACAGAGATTCATCAAAGCAAGAGAACTCTAGACCTATTTCTTTGAAGAACATCGATGCAAAACTTCTCAACAAAATACTGGCCAACCGTCTACAACAACTCATCAAAAAAATTATACACTATGATCACAGGGAGGCAAAGCTGGTTCAACATATGCAAATCAATTAATATAATTCAACACATCAACAGGAGCAAGGACAAAAATCACATGATTGTTTCAATAGACACAGAAAAGGCATTTGACAAGATCCAACACCCCTTTATGTTAAAAGCTCTGGAGAAACTAGGAATCCATGGAACATTCCTCAATGTAATAAAGGCTGTGTATGAGAAACCTACTGCTAGTATTACACTTAATGGTGAAAAATCTAAAGCCATTCCTTCTTAAATCAGGAACGAGACAAGGATGCCCACTCTCTCCACTCCTCTTTAACATAGTACTAGAATTCCTAGCCAGTGCAATAAGGCAAGAAGCAAGCATAAAGGGGATCCAAGTAGGGAAAGAGGAAATAAAACTATCCCTCTTTGCAGATGACATGATTCTGTATTTAAAGAATCCTATAGACTCTACTCCCAAGCTCCTTGAGCTGATTCAAAGCTTTGGAAGAATAGCAGGCTATAAAATCAACCCTCAAAAATCAACTGCCTTTCTTTATGCCAACAGTGAGAGGAACGAGGCAATAATCAGGAAAGAAACTCCTTTCACAATAGCCTCAAAGAAAATAAAGTACCTAGGAATTAGCTTAACTAAGAATGTAAAGGACCTTTTTGATGAAAACTTTAAAACCCTAAAAAAGGAAATTAAAGCAAAACTAAGGAAATGGAAAAACCTCCCATGCTCCTGGATTGGAGGAATCAACATTGTGAAAATGACAATCTGGCCAAGAGCTATCTACAAATTCAATGCAATACCCATCAACATCCCAATGTCATTCTTTAAAGAAATAGAAGAGGCAATCCAAAATTTCATATGGAATAAGAAAAGACCCCGTATAGCAAAAACACTTCTTAGCAGAAAGAACAGCGCTGGAGGAATTTCAATTCCAAACTTTAGACTCTATTGCAGAGCTATAATTCTCAAAACAGCTTGGTACTGGCACAGGAACAGGCCTGAAGACCAATGGAATAGAACTGAGGACCCAGTTATTAAACCACAGACCTAGGGGTGAACTGCAAACCTCAGATCTTGGACACCTTAGCAACTAGGAATACAGAGCACCATCACCTGGCAAAAAAAAAAAACAATGCTTTCCACACATCCCCTCACACCCTAACCCCCATGCGCCATGCAAGATGTGGGCTGGGAGCAACATGTGTTGGGATCCATACAGCCCATCCTACATTTGAGTGTACACCCAGATCCCACACTTACGATTGATTCAAAGGTTCTGGAATCTTCATCTTTTCTCATCACAGCACCTACAGTGAAAGGAGTCTCTGAAGAACAAATGCTCAGCATCCCGAGGCATCTCTTCCGCTGAGCAGGATCTGGGGTAGTGCTGACAGAAGGAAAAAAAGAAAAAGCCACATAGACCACACTTTCTGCTCCCACCATCTGCTACCCCACCAAGCTCCTCATGAGGCAGATCCCAGGCCAGGGAAAGCGGCAGGCGGCTTGCCAGGCCTCTCCACTCTCCACCAGGCCCTAGGCCTTCTAAACTGAAAATTCACCGCTGACTGTGAGCTGCCTCTGGAGGTCTGGCTTGGGCCTAACATGTGCTCTTCAGGAAGAGCACAAAGAACGCACAGGGCTTGGCAGGCCACACTTCACACACCTTCACAGCCACCACCTGCCCATGCCTTGTATAGACCTGGCAAGAAGCACTGCTTTACCTCAAGAGCCCTGGCCTTCCTCACACACATGCAGCCTCTGAGTATAGATAGGCTCCTTCAGGTGTTTCCCCAAGAAGAAATGCTACCAGCAGCTTACAGGCTGGGTGAACACACAACAGGCCGAGAGTGCCCCGAGAGGCCCCGGAACAAATGCCGCTCTCTCAGAGGAAGGCGGCTGCAGTGGAGCCTCTCACAGGCCAACTGATCCCGGGCAGAACCGCCCAGAACCAGTTCAGCGTCCTCTCCCCGCCCCAGACCCCTTAAGTCCTCACTCAGCCCCACCACTCTCAGCCTCTGAACCTGCTAGCCCCGGCCCTGACGACTCATATCCTCACTCCGCCCAACCCCTCTCAGGCTGAACCCACAAACCCCGCATGCAACCCCTCAAGTCCTCAGAGTAGAGGGGCAGCAGCCCAGACCCTGATTGCTCTGACCCCTCCCTCCCGTGGCAGCACCGTCCCCAGGCCTGGATGGAGGAAAATAAAACAATAGAGGAGGCAGTGGCGGGCGTGCTGCTGTGCCTGTCCACTCACAACCAGGCCCTGGGCCTACACTGAAAGCTCACCACTGACGGACCTGGCTCTGGAGGCCTGGCTTCAGCTTAACATGGCCGAAGGCCCTTCAGGGAGAGGAAAAATGAAGCTGCTCACCCCACTTCTCCACACACTCACAGCCACCACGCACCAGGCCCCGGCTCTGCCTAGGCTAAAAAGCACACCTCTGACAGGGAGCTGGCTCCAGAATCCTGGCTTAGGCCTAAGGGCCTTCCTCTCACACATGCAGCGTCTGGGTAGAGATAGCCTCCTTCAGGCCCTTCCCCAAGAAGAAACGCTGCCGGCAGCTTACAAGACGGGTGAACACACAACAGGCCGAGAGTGTCCTGCCCTGCTCTCTAGGCCCCAGAACAAATGCCGCTCTCTCTCTCGCACTGGAGCCTTTCACAGGCGGACTGGTCGCAGGGTGAACCGACCAGAACCAGTTCAGTGTCCTCGCCCCGCCACTAACGCCTCACGTCCTTGCTTCGCCCCACCCCTCTCAGCCTCTTAACCTGTAAGCCCCAGCCCTGACCTCTCACGTCCTCGCTCCGCCCAACCCCTCTCTGGCTGACACACAAGCCCCACCTGCAACCCCTTAAGTCCTCACAGTGGAGTGGCAGCTGCCCAAGCCCCATTTGCTCTGACCCCTCCCTCCCGTGGCGGCACCAGGCCTGGATGGAGGAAAATAAAACAAAAGAGGAGGCAGTGGTGGGCGGGCTGCCGCACCCGTCCACGCTCGACCTGGCCCTGGGCCTACACTGAAAGCTCACCGCTGATGGAGCTGGCTCCGGAGGACAGGCTTCAGCCTAACATAGGCGAAGCCCCTTCAGGAAGAGGAAAAATGAAACAGCAGGCCCCACCTCATACACCTTCACAGCCACCACACACCAGGCCCCAGGCCTGCCAAGGCTAAAAAGTGCACCTCTGACTGGGAGCTGGCTCCGGAAGCCGGGCTTAGGCCTAATATGGCCTTCCTCACACACACGAGGCATCTGGGTAGAGACAGCCTCCTTCAGGTGCTTCCCCATGAAGAAACGCTGCCTGCAACTTACAGGACCGGTGAACAGGCAACAGATGCCCGGCCTCAGGCCGAGAGTGCCCGCCCAGCTCTGCAGGCCCCAGAACAAATGCTGCTCTTTCAGAGAAAGGCGGCCGCACTGGAGCCTCTCACGGGCAGAACCGCCAAGGACCAGTTCAGTGTCCTCGCCCCGCCCCGGACCGCTCACATCCTTGCTCCACCCCACCCGTCTCAGGCTCTGATCCCGCAAGCCCCGCCCCTGACCTCTCACGTCCTTGCTCTGCTCCAGCGCTCTCAGGCTCGGACCATGCAAACCCCGCCCCCAGACCACCTGTTCCGTGCCCTGGCTCCACCACCCTGGAGCTCTCCCTCCAAGCCCCGCCCTAGACCGCTGACCTCTGTTCCTCGTCCAGGCCCCCCCCCCCCCCCCCCCCCCCCCCCCCCCGGTACTCAGCACCCCTCAAGCCCCGCCCTTCTCAAGCCTCAGCCCCACTCCGGCTCCAGCCCGCCTTTTTCTCTGGCTGTTCTTCCCACTGCCTTTGGCTGCTCTCCTCTCAGCTCCACTTCTTCCCCTTCCCACCTGGAGAGGCGGGGCGAACAGAGCAGCAGCCTGTGAACCAGGACAGACCCCTGACCACAGACCACAGACCCCCGACCCCAGACACAGAACCCAGACCCCCGACCCCACCCAGACCCCACACACCTGACTCCAGACCCCCAACCCCAGAACACAGATCCGAGACGCCAGACTCCCGACCCCCGACCCCCGACCCAAGACCCCAGACCAGTCCCTAGCCTCGGTCCGAGACCCCATATCCCAGAGCCCTGTCCTCAGACCCCAGACCCCCGACACAACACCCCCTACCTCAGACTCAGAACCCAGACCCCGGTCCCCCGACCCCAGACCCCCGACCCCAGACCCCAGACCCTAGAACCCAGACCTCAGGCCCTAGACCCCAGACCGCAGACCCAGAACCCCGACCCTAGACCTAGACACAGACCCCAGACCCCCGACCCCCAACTCCAGACCCCAGACCCCAGACCCCTGACCCCCGACTCCAGACCCGACCCCAGACCCCAGACTTAGACCCCACACCCCAGACCCCGGCCCCAAACCCCAGACCCCACACCCCAGACCCCAGGCCCAGACCCCATCTCCAGACCCAGAACCCAGACCCCACACACAGACCCCACACACAGACCCCAGACCACAGACCACCAATCCCAGACCCACGTCCCCAGACCCAAGACCCCAGATCCCAGACCCAGGGCCCGAGACCCCAGATCCCGGTCCCCAGGCCCCGACCCCAGACCCCAAACCTCCGATCCCAGATCCCAGACCCCAGATCCCCAACTCTGACCCTTGACCCCAGACCCTAGACACCCGACCCCCGATCCAGGCCCCAGACCCTGACCCCAACCCCATACTCCAAACTTCCCGGAGGGCCCGCCCGACCCAGACCCCAGACCCCCGACGCCAGACCACCGACCCGAGACCCCAACATGCCCGGAGAGCCCGCCTGACCCCCGACCCAAGAACCCGACCCCAGACCCTAGACCCCCCGACCCCAGTCCCCAGACCCCAGATCAAAGAACCCAGACCCCAGGCCCAAGACCCAGACCCCCAGACCCAGACACCAGACCATAGACCACCAAACCCAGACCCCAGTCTCCGGCCCCAGATCCAGACCCCAGACCCCCGACCACACCTACATCCCAGAACCCCGTCCCCAGACCCCAGACCCCAGATCGAGACCCCAGACCACCTACCCAACCCAGACACCAGACCCCAAACCCAGACCCCAGTCCCCAGGCCCATGACACCAGACCCCAGATCCCAGACCCAGACCCCAGACGCCCGACCCCAGATCCTGACCGCAGACCCCCGACCCCAGACCCAGACCCCAGAACCCCAAACCCAGACCCAAGACCCCCGACCCCAGACTCACGACACCAGACCTCCGATCCCAGACTCCCGACACCAGACCCCAAATTCCCGACCCCAAACCCCAGACCCCAGAGCCCAGACCCAGACTGCTGACCCTATACCCAGACCCCCGACCCCAGACTCCAGACCCCAGACACCCGACCACTGACCCCCGCCCCAGACACCCAACCAACCACCCACGACCACTGACTCCATGACCCGGCCCCAGACCCCAGACCCCAGACCACCTACCCCAGACCCAAGACCCCAGTCCCCGACCCCAGACCCCAGACCCCAGACACCCGACACATGACCCCCGACCATAGACTACAGACCCCAAACCTCCGACCCCAGACCCCCAACACCGGCCACCAGCCCCAGACCCCAGACCCCAGACCCCAGCCCCAGACCCCAGACCCCAGACCCAGACCTCAGACCCCGAACCCAAACCCCAGACTCAAACTCCAGACCCAGACCCCAGACCCTAGTCCCGGCCCAGACTGCTGACATCAGACCCCTGACCCCCAACTCCAGACCCCGACCCAAGACCCCAGACCCCGGCCCCAGACCCCACACCCCACACCCCAGACCCCAGACCCAGACCCCGGCCCCAGTTCCCAGACCCCAGTCCCCGACCCCAGACCCTAGACCCCAGACCCCTTATTGAGACCCTCGACCCCAGACACTGACCCCAGCCCCCAAACCCCCGACCCCCGACCCCAGACATCAGACGCTAGACCCCAGACCCCAGACCCATACCCCTGAACCCAAACCCCCGACCTCAACCAGACCCCCGACAACAGACCCCAGCCTGATAACAGACCTCTGAACCCAGACCCCAGACCGCGACCCCAACCCCCCGACACCCGACCCCAGACCCCAGACGCCAGATCCCCAACCCCAGACCCCAGACCCTGACCCCAGACCCCAGGCCCCAGACCCCAGACCACAAACCCCAGACCCCCTACCCCATATCCTGACCTCAGACCCCAGACCCCGGCCCCAAACCCCAGACCCCAGAACCCAGACCCCTAACCCCTGACCCCAGACCCCAGAACCCAGACCCCAACCTACCTGGAGAGCCCGCCCGACCCCAGACCCCAGATCCCGACCCCAGTCCCGGACCCCAGGCCCCAGAACCCAGACCACAGACCCCAGACCACAGACCACAGACCTCAGGCCACAGAACCCCGACCCCAGACCCCCGACCCCAGACCCCAGAACCCCGACCCAGACCCCACCACCGACCCCAGACCTGCGACCCCAGACCCAGGACCCCAGACCCCAGACCCAGGACCCCCGACCACACACCCCACACCCCACACCCTAATCCCAGTCCCCAGAGCCCAGACTTCCGACTCCGACGCCAGACTGCTGACATCAGACCCCCGACCCCCAACTCCAGACCCCGACCCAAGACCCCAGACCCCGGCCCCAGACCCCAGACCCAGACCCCCAACCCCAGACCCAATCCCCACACCCCCAACACCAGACCCCAAATCCCGACCCCAGACTCCAGATCCCAGACACCAGACCCAGACCCCAGACACCCGACCCACCCAGACCCCAGACCCCCAACCCAGACTGCACCACCGACCCCGGACCCGCGACCCCATACCGCGACCCCCGTCCCCTGACCCCACACCCCACACCCCACACCCTGACCCCAGACACCAGACCCCTGACCCCAGACCCCTGACCCCAGACCCCCGACCCCTCACCCCTCACCCCATTCCCCAGACCACAGGCTCAGACCCCAGACCCCAGACTCCCGACCTCAGACTCCCGACCCCAGACCCAAGGCCCCGGCCCAGACCCTAGACCCCTGACTCCGACCCAGACCCCAGATCCCCAACCGTCGACCCCTGACCCCCGACCCCCTACCCCAGAGCTCGACCCCAGACTGCCGACCCAAGACCCCAGATCCCAGACCCCAGACCCCAACCTGCCCGGAGAACCCGCCCGACCCAGACCCCAACCCCCAACCCCAGACTCCGAAACAAGACCCCAATATGCCCAGAGAGCCCGCCCGACCCCTGACCCCTGACTACTGACCCCCGACTGCTGACCCCCGACCGCAGACCCCAGCTCCAGACTCCAGACCCTGACCTCAGAACCCCGACCCCAGACCACAGACCCCAGGCACTGGCCCTAGACCCCAACTCCAGACCAAGACCCCCGATTCCCAATCCCAGACCCCAGACCGCAGAACCCTGATCCCAGACCCCAGAACCCCGATGCCCCACCCCAGACACCAGACAACTGACCCCCGACCCCCAACCCCTGAACCCAGACCCTCGACCCCAGGCAGCGGCCCAGACGCCAGACCCCCGACCCAGACCCAAGACCCCGGACCCCTGACCCCAGACCCCAGACCCCGACTCCACACCCCGAGCCCAGACCCCAGACCACGGCCTCAGACCCCAGACCCCAGGCTCCGGCTCCAGATCCAGACCACGACCCCACCTAGACCCCAGACCCCCGACCCCAGACCCAGGGCGCAGGCCCCCGTCCCCAGACCCCCGTCCCCAGACCCCCAACCCCAGACTCCCGAACCCAGACCCAGACCACAGACCGCAGACCCGCGACCCTGGACCCAGACCCCCGAACCCCAAACCCGACCTCTGACCACCAACCCCAGATTCCAGTCCCCAGACCCCAGACCCCCGACTCCCGACGCCAGACACCTGACCCCAGACCACCGACCCCCAACTCCAGAACCCGACCCCAGACTCGAGACCCCGGCCCCATAACCCAGACCCAGACCCCAGACCCAGACCCCCAACCCCAGACCCAGTCCCCACACCTCCGACCCCAGATCCCAGATCCCAGACGCCAGACCCAGACCCCAATCCCCGAACCCACCCAAACCCCAGAACCCCGAACCCAGACCCCACCAACGACCACAGACCCGCGACCCCAGACCCAGGACCCAGACCCCAGACCCTACACCCCGTCCCCAGATCCCAGGCCCCAGACCCTAGACCCCAGATCCCAGGCCCCGGCCCCAAACTCCAGACAACAGACCCCAGACCCCCGACCCCAGACCCCAGAACCCAGACCCCTAACCCAGACACCAGACCCCGTCCCCAGACTCCAGACTCCAGACCCCAGACCCCAACCTGCCCGGAGAACCCGCCCGACCCAGACTCCAGACTCCCGACCCCAGACCACCGACCCGAGACCCAACATGCCCAGAGAGCCCGCCTGACCCCTGACCCCTGACCCCAGACCCCGGCCCCAGACCCCAGGCCCCCGACCCCAGACCCCTGACCCCAATCCAGACCCCCACCCCAGGCCCGGGCCCTGATCCCCGACCCAAGACCCCCGACGCCCCACCCCAGACTCCAGACCCCAGACCCCGGCCCCAGACCCCAGATTCCGAAACAAGACCCCAATATGCCGAGAGAGCCCGCCCGACCCCTGACCCCTGACCACTGACCCCCGACCGCAGACCCCAGCTCCAGACTCCAGACCCTGACCCCAGACCCCCGACCCCAGACCACAGACCCCAGGCACTGGCCCTAGACCCCGAATCCAGACCAAGACCCCCGATTCCCAATCCCAGACCCCAGACCGCAGAACCCTGACCCCAGACCCCAGAAACCCGATGCCCCACCCCAGACCCCAGACACCCGACCCCCGACCCCCGACCCCCGACCCCCGACCCCTGAACCCAGACCCTCGACCCCAGGCAGCGGCCCCAGACCCCAGACCCCCGACCCAGACCCAAGACCCCGGACCTCAGACCCCAGACCCCAGACCCCGACTCCACACCCCGAGCCCAGACCCCAGACCACGGCCTCAGACCCCAGACCCCAGGCTCCGGCTCCAGATCCAGACCACGACCCCACCTAGACCCCAGACCCCCGACCCCAGACCCAGGGCGCAGGCCCCCGTCCCCAGACCCCCGTCCCCAGACCTCCAACCCCAGATTCCCGAACCCAGACCCAGACCACAGACCGCAGACCCCCGACCCTGGACCCAGACCCCAGACCCCCGAACTCCAAACCCGACCTCTGACCACCAACCCCAGATTCCAGTCCCCAGACCCCAGACCCCGAACTCCCGATGCCAGACACCTGACCCCAGACTACCGACCCCCGACTCCAGAACCCGAACCCAGACCCGAGACCCCGGCCCCATAACCCAGACCCAGACCCAGACCCCAGACCCCAGACCCAGACCCCCAACCCCAGACCCAGTCCCCACACCTCCGACCCCAGATCCCAGATCCCAGACGCCAGACCCAGACCCCAATCTCCGAACCCACCCAAACCCCAGAACCCCGAACCCAGACCCCACCAACGACCACAGACCCGCGACCCCAGACCCAGGACCCCAGACCCTAGACCCCAGACCCCAGATCCCACACGCCAGACATAGGCGCCAGACCCCCGACCCCACCCAGACCCCAGAACCCCGACCCCAGACCCAGGACCCCAGACCCCACTCCCCGACCCCAGTCCCCAGAGCCCAGACTCCCGACCCCGACACCAGATGCCAGACCGCTGACACCAGATCCCCGACCCCTGACTCCAGACCCCGACCCCAGACCCCGGCCCCAGACCCCAGACCCCAGACCCAAACCCCCAACCACAGACCCAGACCCCGACTCCAGGCTCCAGACCCCAGACCCAGACCCCAGCTACAGACCCCAGACCCCAGACCCCAGAACCCTGACCCCAGACCACCGACCCCAGACCCCCGATCCTAGACCCCAGACCCCAGACCCCAGACCTAGACCTCATCTCCAGACCCAGACCCAGACCCCAGACCCCACACCCAGACCACAGACGCCTGACTCCAGTCCCCGGAACCCAGACCCCAGACACTGACCCCAGACCCCGGCCCCAGACCCCCGACCCCAGATCCCCAACCCCAGACCCCAGACCCTAGACCCCAGACCTCAGGCCCTAGACCCCAGACCGCAGGCACAGACCCCAGACCCCCGACCCAAGACCTAGACCCAGACCCCAGACCCCCGACCCCAACGCCAGACCTCAGACCCCAGACCCCCGACCTCTGACTCCAGACCCTGACCTCAGACCCCAGACCCCGACCCCATACCCCAGATCCAGACCCCATCTCCAGACCCAGAACCCAGACCCCACACACAGACCCTGACCCCAGACCCAGATCCCAGACACCAGAACCAGATCCTAGAACCCTGACCCCACCCAGACCACAGATCCCCGACCCCGGACCCCAGACCACCAACCCTAGACCCACGTCCCCACACCCAGGATCCCAGATCTCAGACCCAGGACCCGAGACCCCAGACCCTGGACCCCAGACCCCAGACCCCAACCCAAGATACCAGACCACAGACCCCAGATCCCAGACCCCAGACCCCCGACCCCAGACCCCAGGCCCCGACCCCTGACCCCAGACCCTAGACACCGACCCCCGACCCCAGACCCTGACCACAACCCCATACCCCAAACTTCCTGGAGCGCCCGTCCGACCCCGAACCCAGACCCTGACCCCAGACCCAGACCCCCGAACCCAGACCCAGACCCCAGAGCCCCGGCCCCAGACCCAGATCCCAGACCCCCGACACCAGACCCAGACCCCAGACCCCCAACCGCAGACCCCAGACCCTCGACCCCCGACACCAGACCACAGACTTCCGATCCCACACCCCGACCCCTGAACCCTGACAACCGACCCCAAATCCCCGACCCCCAACGCCAGACCCCAGATCCCAGACCCCAGACACTGACCCCAGTCCCCAGACACTGACCCCAGACCCCATATTCCCAAACCCACACCCCCGACCCCACCCAGACCCAGACCCCAGACCCCAGACCCCCGAACCCAGACCCCAGACAGCGACCCCAAACCACCGACACCCGACCCCAGACCCCAGACGCCAGACCCCCAAGCCCAGACCCCAGACCCTGACCTCAGACCCAGATCCCAGACCCAGACCCCGACCCCAACCCCAGACCCAGATCCCAGACCCCAGACCCCAGACCCCAGTCCCAGACCCCCGACCTCAGACCTAGACCCCAGACCCCCGACCCCAGACCCCAGATCCCCGACCACAGCTGCCAGACCCCATACCCCCGACCCCAGGCCCCAGACCCCAGACCCCCGGCCCCAGACTCCGACCCCAGACCCCAGGCCCCAGACCCAAGACCCCGGCCCCAGACCCGTGACCCCTGACCCCAGACCCCCGATCCTAGACCCCACACCCCACACCCCAGACCCAGACCTCATCTCCAGACCCAGACCCCAGACCCCACACCCAGACCACAGACCCCCGACCCCAGACCCCCGACCCCAGACCCCAGACACCGACCCCAGTCACCGGCCCCAGACCCCAGACACTGGCCCCAGACCCCAGACCCCCAACCCCAGACCCTAGACCCAGACCTCAGGGCCTAGACTCCAGACCGCAGACTCCAGACCCCTGATCCTAGACCTAGACCCAGACCCCAGAAACCTTACCCCCAACGCCAGACCCCCAGACCCCAGACAACTGACCCCCGACTCCAGACCTAACCCCACACCCCAGAACCCGGCCCCAAACCCCAGAACCCACACCCCAGACCCCAGACCCAGACCCCATTTCTAGACCCAGAACCCAGACCCCACACACAGACCCCAGACCCCGACCCCAGACACCAGACCCAGACCCCAGACCCCTGACCCCACCCAGACCACAGAACCCCGACCCCAGACCCCAGACCACCAACCCGACCCACATCCCCAGACCCAGGATCCCAGATCCCAGACCCAGGACCCGAGACCCCAAACCCCGGACCCCAGACCAGAGACCCTGACCCTAGGTCCCAGACCCCAGACCCACAACCCCAGACCCCAGACACAAGGCCCCGACCCCTGACCCCAGACCCTAGACACCCGACCCCAGACCCCAGACCCCAGACCCTGACCCCAACCCCATACCCCAAACTTCCCGTAGTGCCCGCCCGACTCAGACCCCAGACCCCCGACGCCAGACCACCGACCCGAGACCCCAACATGCATGGAGAGCCTGCCCGACCCCCGAACCCCGACCCCGATCCAGACCCCGACCCCCGAATAAAGAGCCAGACCACCGACCCCCGACCCCAAACCCCAGACCCCAGACCCAGGCCCCAGACTCCAGACCCTAAGCAGACCCCATACCATCAACCGCAGACCCCAGACCCCCGACCCCCGACACCACACCACAGACTTCCGATCCAACACCCCCGACCCCTGAACCCTGACAACCGACCCCAAACCCCCGACCCCAGAACCCAGACCCAGACTCAGACCCCTGAACCCAGACCCCCGACCCGAGCCTGACACCAGATTCCCAAACCCAGACCCCAGACCGTGACCCCAACACCCCAACACCCGACCCCAGACCCCAGACCCCCAAACCCAGACCCCAGACCCTGACCCCAGACCCAGACCCCAGACCCCAGACCCCTGTCCCAAGACCCCAGGCCCCAGACCCCAGACCCCAGACCACTACCCCAGATCCTGACCTCAGACCCCAGACCTCGGCCCCAAACCCCAGACCCCAGACCCCTGACCCCAGACCCAGACCCCAGACCCCAGACCCCTGTCCCAAGACCCCAGGCCCCAGACCCCAGACCACTACCCCAGATCCTGACCTCAGACCCCAGACCTCGGCCCCAAACCCCAGACCCCAGACCCCTGACCCCTGACCCCATACCCCAGACCCCAGATTCCCAACCCCCCAACCCAGACTCCAGACCTCAACTTGCCCGGAGAGCCCGCCCGACCCCAGTCCCCCGACCCCATACCCCAGACCTTAGACCCAGACCCCAGACCCAGGACCCCAGACCCCAGAATCCAGACTCCAGACCCCCGACCCCCGACCCCCGACCTAAGACCCAGCCCCCGGCCCCACACCCCAGACCCCAGACCGCAGACCCCAGGCCCAGACCCCTGACCCCCGACCCCCAACCCCAGACCTCGACCCCTGACCCGAGACCCTAGACCACCGACCCCTGTCCTAGACCCCAGACTGCAGTCCTAGACCCCAGACCCTCAACCCCAGACCCCAGACCCGACCCCAGGCCCCAGACACCAGACCACAGACCCCAGGCCCCAGAACCCGACCCCAGACCCCCGACCCCAGACCCAGGCCCCAGACCCCAGACCCAGGCTCCAGACCCCAAAACCCCAACACAGACCCCACCACCGACCCCAAACCCGTGACCCCAGACCCAGGAACCCAGACCCCAGACCCAGGACCCCTGACCCGTGACCCCACCCCATACACCCCGACCCCACTCCCCAGAGCCCAGACCCCCAACCCCAGACCCCAGACCCAGACCCAGACCGCAGAACCCTGACCCCAGACCCCTGATCCCAGACCCCAGACCCCCAACCCCCGACCACAGACCCCGACCCCAGGCCCCAGACCGCAGGCCCCAGACCCCAGACCCCAGACCCCAGATCCCAGACCCCAGATTTTGGCCCCAGCCCCCAGACTTCAGAACCCTGCCCCAGACCACCGATCCCAGACCCCCGACCCTAGACCCCAGACCCCAGACCCAGACCCCATCTCCAGACCCAGACCCCAGACCCCACACCCCGACCACAAACCCCCGACCTCAGACCTCCGACCCCAGACCCCCGAACCCAGACCCCAGACACAGACCCCAGACCCCAGACACCGGCCCCAGACCCCAGACCTCCGACCCCAGACCCCAGACCCTAGACTCCAGACCGCAGACCCCAGACCCCCGACCCTAGACCTTGACCCAGACCCAAGAATCCTGACCCCCAACGCCAGATCCCAGACCCCAGACCCCAGACCACTGACTCCAGACCCTGACCCCACACCCAGACCCTGGCCCCAAACCCCAGAACCCACACCCCAGAACCCAGACGCAGACCCCATCTCCAGACCCAGAACCCAGACCCCACACCCAGACCCCAGAGCCCCGACCCCAGATCACAGACACCAGACCCAGACCCCAGACCCCTGACCCCATCCAGACCACAGAACCCCGACCCCAGACCCCAGACCCCAGGCCCTGACCCCTGACCCCAGACCCTAGACACATGACCCCCGAACCCAGACCCCAGACCCTGACCCCAATCCCATACCCCAAACTTCCCGGAGCGCCCGCCTGACTCAGACCCCAGACCCCCGACGTCAGACCACTGACCCGAGACCCCAACATGCCCGGAGAGCATGCCCGACCCCCAAACCCCGACCCCAATCCCAGACCCCGACCCCAGACCCAGACCCCCGAATAAAGACCCAGACCCCCGACCCCCGACCCCACACCCCAGACCCAGACCCCAGACCCCCGACCCTACGCAGACCCCAGACCCCCAACCGCAGACCCCAGACCCCCGACCCCCGACACCACACCACAGACTTCTGATCCCACACCTCGGACCCCTGAACCCTGACAACCGACCCCAAACCCCTGACCCCCGACCCCAAACCCCAAATGCCAGACCCCAGACCCAAGACACTGACCCCAGACCCCAGACCCATACCCCCGAACCCAGACCCCCGACCTCATCCAGACCCCCGACCCCAGACCCCAGACCCAGACTCAGACCCCCGACCCCATACCCCCGACCCCAGCCTGACACCAGACCCCCAAACCCAGACCCCAGACTGCGACCCCAAACCCCTGACACCCGACCCCAGACCTGACGCCAGACCCCCAAACCCAGACCCCCAGACCCTGACCTCAGATCCAGACCCCAGACCCCTGATCCCAGACCCCTTGCCCCAGGCCCCAGACCACTACCCCAGATCCTGACCTCAGACCCCAGGCCCCGGCCCCAAACCCCAGACCCCAGACCCCTGACCCCTGACCCCACACCCCAGACCCCAGACACCAACTTGCCCGGAGAGCCCGCCCAACCCTAGTCCCCCGACCCCATATCCCAGATCTCATTCCCAGACCCCAGACCCAGGACCCCAGACCCCCGACCACAGACCCCAGACCACGACCCCAGACCCAGACTCCAGACCGCAACCTGCCCTGAGAGCCCGCCCAACCCCAGACCCAAGAACCCCGACTCCAGACCCCAGATCCCAGACCCAGACACCTGATCCCCGAACCCTGACACCAGACGCCCGACCCCTGACCCCAGACCCAGACCCTGGTCCCACACCCCAGACCGCAGACCACAACCACAGGCCCAGACCCCTGACCCCTGACCACAGACCCCCGATGACCGCCCCCAAACCCCTGACCCCAGTCCCCAGACCCCAGGACTAGACCCCCAACCTCAGACCCAGACCCCGAACCCACACCCCAGTCCCTAGACCCAGAAACCAGACCCCTGACTCCCGACCCCGGACCCCTGACCCCAGACACCAGACCCAAACCCTAGACCAGATCCCAGACCCCAGACCCCAGACCCCACCCAGACCCCAGACACCCATCCACCGACCCCAGAATCCAGACCCCAGACCCCTGACCCCAGACACCAGATCCCGGGTCCAGACCCCAGATTCCCGACCCCAGACCCAGACACCAGACTCCAGACCCAGACCCCAGACCCCAACCCCAGACCCCGACCTCTGCCACAGGACCCCAGACCCTAGACCCCAGATACCGGCCCCAGACCCCAGACCCCATACCCCCGGCCCCAGACCCCAGACCCCCGACCCCAGAACCCAGTCCCCCAACCCCAAACCCCCGACCCCAGACCCCCTCCACCAGACCCAGGACGCCCGACCCCAGACCACAGACCCCCTCCACCAGACCCCAGACCCCCGACCTGAGACCCCAGACACCGGCCCCAGACCCAGACCGCAGACCGCTCAATGCAATACCCATCAATATCCCAATGGCATTCTTTAAAGAAATAGAAGAGGCAATTCAAAATTTCATATGGAATAATAAAAGACCCCGTATAGCAAAACCACTTCTTAGCAGAAAGAACAGCGCTGGAGGAATTTCAATTCCAAACTTTAGACTCTATTACAGAGCTATAATTCTCAAAACAGCTTGGTACTGGCACAAGAACAGGCCTGAAGACCAATGGAATAGAACTGAGGACCCAGATATTAAACCACAGACCTATGGCCACCTAATCTTTGACAAGGGAGCCAAAAAAATAGAATGGAAGAAAGACACCCTCTTCAACAAGTTGTGCTGGCCGAACTGGTTAAGCACCTGCAGAAAACTAAAGTTGGATCCTTCTTTGTCACCTTGCACTAGAATTAACTCCAAATGGATCAAAGACCTGGAGGTAAAAGCTGACACACTGAAAACTTTACAGGAAGGATTAGCAGATGCACTGGCCTCCTTGGCACAGGTTGAAACTTCCTTAATTAGGACCAAGAATCACAACAAATCAGAGAAAGGCTGGATAAGTGGGACTGCATTAAACTGCGGAGCTTTTGTATGGCAAAGGACATAGCTAGTAAATTAAATAGGAAGCCTACAGAGTGGGAGAAGACCTTCAACAACCAAACAACGGACAAAGGCCTCATATCTAAAACATATCAGCAACTCAAAAAATTGAATCACTCCAAAACTAACCTCCAAAGTAACAACCATCCCATTAAAAAATGGGCCAAAGACTTAAAGAGAGTATTCTCTGAAGAAGAAACAAAAATGGCCTATAGACACATGAAAAAATGCTCAACATCTCTGGTCATAAAAGAAATGCAAATCAAAACAACTCTAAGATTCCACCTCACTCCAGTTAGAATGGCCAGGATCAGGAAAACGAATGACAACAGAAGCTGGAGGAGATGTGGCCAGGAGAGATCACTACTACACTGTTGGTGGCAGTGCAAACTCATTCAACCACTCTGGAAAGCAGTGTGGCAGTGCCTTAAAAGGCTAAACATAGAACTCCCCTATGACTCAGCAATTCCACTACTTGGCATTTACTCAACCATCCAGAAACAAGGGCATAATAAATCCACTAGCACAACAATGTTCATTGCAGCACTATTTACCATTGCAAAGATATGGAACCAACCTAGATGTCCCTCAGTTGATGAGTGGATCAACAAGTTGTGGTATTTGTACACAATGGAAATCTATGCTGCTGTCAGAAAGAATGACATCGCCCCATTTGTTAGGAAATGGAAAGACTTAGAAAAAATCATATTAAGTGAAGTAAGCCAGACTCAAAGGAACTTAGGCTCAATGGTTTCCCTCATTTGTCATAATCAGTAGAAACCTTGGGCTCTACTAGCAGAGATCTGCAATAGAGCAAAATCTTGATACATAAGGCCATATAGTATGAAGCTAATTGAAAGGACCTCCAGGATATCAAAACAAAAGCAATATAACGAATGATTGTTGTCCTTAATGTACTATGTTGTCTCTCATCTTCTTTGCTGTCCCTTGGTTATGTCATATTGTTATAGTATGTCACTTTGTTATCTGATATATTTAATCCCCCCCTTACATGAAGGAGTCTTGTCTCCCCAGGGAGCCAGGTGGCAGGAAGCCCTTCCCACTGTGAAGACCAGTTTGCAGAATTCCATGATTTGGGGGCTTGGGAAAAAGTCAAAATATGCAGTGTTTATGCAAAAATAAAGTCTATTCAATGAATTCAAACCAGTGTTTCCACATGAAAACACCAAGACTGAAAGAAAAATTATGAAATCCAAAGATTAAATATAAAAGTCACTTCGATAAGATTAATGCATACCATGTGTAATAAGATTCTTAGCTTCCGTCCTTGCAAATTATCAGTTGCCAAAGTTAAGGTAAGTAAAGTTATTTTCTACAAGGACTGTTCCATTTTCCTTTGTTATATAGACATTCATTCTTTTCCAACTGAAAATTTCTTTCCAGAATTGCACATTGTAAGTGTAGATTCATAGTTCTCTATCCCCAAAAGAGAATCAAAGTAGCTCAATGTTTTTCAGTTAGCTAAGAGACTACTATGCCATGTTTCCAACAGAGCATCTCTCTGGAAAACGATACTTGTGAATTATAAATTACAGAAACAACCAACCCCTGGTTAAGGAAAAATCAAATGAAGTAATCCAGACTCTCCCAGAGTGACAAGAGAATAGCTTGCCTTGTTGTGTAAAAGAACAAGTTTCCTGTCTCCTGTCCTCTGTCCACTAAAGAGACAACAACATTTTTATTGTTTCTCAGTACTCCATTTGGAGCATCTCAACTTGCTTTTTATATGCCTTAGTTTATGAAAATAAATGTTGTACTTTCCTGGTGGGACCAAAAATAAATGATGGATCATACTGTACGTGGGTTCTTGCTCATGACAATCCAGACTGCTAACAGATTGTTAATATGTTAACAGTTCTATTATAAGATGTTCAAAAATGGGGGGGCGGGAAATGGGTACCAAGACATGTGAAAGGGTATCAATGTATGTGAATTAATGCACCTTCTATCTGGCAAATATCAGGTAACCCTTTTACTAATTACAATAAAAAATAAATTTAAAAAAAAGATGCTCAAAAATGTAATTTTAAGGCCATTTGTGGAGCTGGATTCTGCATGCCAGGGGTCATCAGGACTGACATAGCTGAGAAGCTGTATGACCTCTCCACTCAGGTGTCTGCAAAGGTGTGAAGGATGAGATAACCCAGCAGTTTAGGGTAGCAGTTTTCAAGCTGTTCTGTTTACCCAGGGGTAGCCATTTTGAGCAGAATGTTAACTAACATAATACAGTAAGTATGATCGAGTTCCTTTTGGTACAGAGCTACGTAAAATTAAACTAAGGGTATTTCACATCCAGAGTTTTCTGGCAATGACAAAGGTGAAGAAAAATTACCAAAGGCTGAACTCAAAGAAATTAGTGTGTATTTTGCAGTTCCTATTCGCAAAGATATTGGCAGAAACATTTAATCATATGTGATCCAAAATACTTAGCTTTGGTGTTATTCACATGTTTTATTTATTATTTATATACGTTACTTAGAAATTACGAGGTGTTCCTACACAGATTCTTGATACTGATATTATAATGGGGAAGTCTAGCATTAGGTAGGAACCTCTGTGATATCACAAAGAAGAATATACAGAAACATAATTAGTCAGATAAACAGATAGGAGTACACTCCACACATTCATCTCAGTAAATTTTCACTGAATGAGTGGCAACATTTCGAAAGAAAATATTTAGTAGAAGGTTGTTACCTACTGTCACAATTGCTACCCTCAAACACTAGATAGTAACAGCGAATTCCAGCTACTGATTTAGACTGACTCAGACAAATTTCATGCAAGTCAATTTTCCTCAAACACTTCAGTGCCATACACCACAGCAAATGTTTATACTCATAAATTTCCATAAGTCAATGTGTACTCCTACCTTACGCTGTGTCATTCAGTATTTTTTTTACAAACTAAAGTATTATAGAGAGTATTTTCACATTGTTGTTATGTGTTTTACTTTAGTATTTGTGTATATTTATCATTTATAGAACTGAAATTGTAGGGGAGTGTTTTGGTTTTTCAGGTGTCCACACCCCACCTGCTCATTCTCTCCCTCACATTACTAGGCAGAGGTGATATTTCAAGTAAACATGCAGAGCTTCTGTTTGCCAAGGATATTTAAATATTTTCATGATGATAACTTTATTTGGAAGCCAATTCTTTAAAAAGCCTTTAACCAGTACTCCAGATTTCCCAGCCTAGTATGTTTTTCCAGTAATTGCATATAAACGCATAGAGACAATTTCATGCTGATGCACTCTGACTGTTACAAGGCCCTGAGCCCAACTCTGAATTCCAAAGGTAGGTTCAGCATCACCTAAAACATACATTGAGTTCAAGGAAAAAATTCCTGAAAGAAACTAAAGAAGGCTCACTACTCCCCTAACTTACAACTAAATATACACAAAAACAATGGTAATATGCCAAGTGAGAAAACCCCAAATCAACTCAGACCCGGTGATCATAAGGCCAGTGGGATGTGTGCACTGCACTGCACTGCTGGCCACGGCCACTGGGCTAGACCTCATCCAGGTGAGGAAGAGGCTCCTTCTGATATGCTCTCCACAACTCACACGCAAGTCATTCCATACGTGAGAGCACATCTGTTTTCCTCACAATTGTTATGTGGGAATAGAGCTATCTTCTTCCTAAAACTATTAGAAAGGACTTCAAACTCCAAGAAAAAAATAGAACTATTAGTATTTTCTGGCAGTTTTACATTTGTGTTATTTAAATGTAAGAAAGAAAATGTTATTTTCTATAAGAATGCCTCCTAAATATAACAAAGCAAAAGGGCTAAAGAGACCAGGCCGAGCAGGATTCACAATCTTCCCAGGGCTAGAAGTTCAGCAATAATGTTTGCCTAGCAAGCAAATCCTAGAGCTGCCAAATAGAAAACAAGCAAAACCTTTTCCAATTGTATTCCCTCTGAAACATTTAAAACTTCTGCCCAATGACAATCCTTCCTGAAAAGGCCTTCTGAGGTCAGAGATACTTAGAACTGTGCGGAAGTATCAAGTCACATGGGAACAATGCAACGATGCAGGTCTTATTACTTGTGATTAGAGTCAGATAACTAACCTCACACTATGACTTCTAATAATCATTTCTATACTATACTATAGTATTCTTGAAAGAACTCATACTGCTTTACACAAAACATCTGCAGCTGTGAGGAGGAAAATGTCCACTGACTCACACTGGAGTTGGGGTATTTTGACATCATTTTCAAGGTAAGCAAACAGAGAGAGGTTAAATGACATTGGAAGGTCACATGTCTCCTCTTTCTGAAGGAAGATGATGGTTGCGTTCCAAATAAAGAGAACTTCAACCAGAGAGAATTAGTGGAGCAGTCACAATTTGACCTTTCACCCTCTGACTGTAGCAAGCTATTAGAATTGTGTATATATGTCATCGTTATACTATTGCATGAGAAATGAATTAACTAATTTCCACGCTGATACTCGTGCTGCTAGAAAATCATGCTTCCATTCAATTTTACATAAAAGTATACCAATGAATTTAGACTGTTCTACTAAATCTCATGTAATGTTTAGATTTTTATTATGTCAGGTAACTGAAACCATGTTCCCCATACTTCAGAATTTAACGTATCAGAAAAGCATGGAGAAGATATACAAATGTTTAGCTCAGTTGACAAAACTCGGGTTCCTTCTGAATTACTGTTATGTTTTTACTGCTGTCCCTGTAAGTCGGCAGTGTCAATGAGAAGCCTACTCTGTATGAATCAATAGATAATGAGATGAGTGAAGGTTTAGGATTGGAGAACACTAACACTAGTTCTTTGATATAGACTTTCAATCCCAGTTACAATATAATTATACTAACCTTAATTTTCCAATGACAAATTTGAACATTTATTTGAGAATCACAAAACAGACGTTCCTCTGCTTACATGTTTCAAAATAGTACTCTTGTTGAATTTTAATGCAACCAAGACATAATTCATATCATAAAAGAGATACAAACTTGTATGAGACTTTACTTACAAGTAGTTATTTTCAGTAGTTATTTTGTATAAGAAAGACAAGGATGTTTGTATGGCACAGAAAACATGTAAAGGGGAATTTTTAGGGATAGTTACGATTTTAACGTAGCCGAGATTATGATGGAAATCAAGACAGTCTTTACGACCCATTTGATTGAATAGTATTTGTTAGCAAGGGTTAAGGGAGAATTTTTGGAACCAAATGTATTAAAAACTAGTTTGGAGAAAGAGAATACCATTAAATGAATATAGAAAAAAAGATGATATGAGTACAAAAGGTGAGAAAAATCAGAGGAACAGCTGTCTTTTTCCTTGTTGGTATTCTTTATATCAGTTTCCCTTTGTCCTCCTCTATCAATCTTCCCTACCTGGGAGTAACAGAACCACAAAAGCAAAATGGAAAGTATCAGTGGTAAATTAGCTTTCTTAGCTAGTGATAGATGTCTCATAATCAGGAAAGAAATAGGACAGCAAACTCAAGTAGTTTGTTGTATCCAAACTACTGCCTATTCTAACAGGGTACTAGAACTAGAGTTAACAAGTTCTCATTTAACCTTCTCTTCATCTCTAAAAGCAGCACTCAAAAGTCTTCACGGCTTAACTTGACGTTCAAGATCATGCATTTGGGATGTATTTATCATTGTTCAGAATAGGGGAGGAGAGTGCCCAGGTAAAAGAAAGGCAATTTCGCAAAATGAATTAAAGATAATTCAAGAGAAAGGAGATTGACAAAGAAAGAAACACTTGCCACAACTGCATACATTTTACTTATTTAAGGTACAGATAATGAGATTTTATAATGACTCATACACAAGATTACCACATAAATAATTTTATTTTCTTAAAAAATGGGAAATGCCGACCAATTCTAATAGGTGAGAGATACCAGCCAGGTTTTTGAGGAAGTTATTTAGATGGGAGGAATGATGAGTACAATAAAAGGACTCTGGATACCCCAGAACAGAAGAGCATAATAGTAGGAAATGTTTAAATAAGGAACTGTTTTCAGCAAGAGGTCATGAAGGGAATTAGCTGTTCCCACGAGTCCAGATGCTCCAAATCCACAGGGGCAATGGTAAGAATTTTATGTTTCACTGATAAGGGAATGGGGGTGATAAAAGAATTAAGCTGAAATAGACATCCTAGGAGGAACTGGTACACATGCCATGCCCATACTCCAGTTATATTTGGAAAGAAACTAAATCAGAACAATGTAATTGGAGTTACATTTCTAAAGCAGAAAATAGATTAAAAAGTAACAAATGTATGGCTTCCTTCTGCCAAGTCCTGGGTAGAGAAGGAAAAAAATCCACAACTTCTCAATACTTCGCAAAGAACCACTAGTCTTGAAAATAAGAACCAGCATCCTAGCAAAAGCAGAAAATACAGGAAACAACATCACGAGACCGAGACGTGTCACTTACTACTCAAAGTAGTGAAAGATGCAGCAAACCTGCAGATTTTAACCATAGGGTTTTGAAATAGAACAGAAAATAGGGTGCTTGAAAAAGAACAGAAGAGGTTTACTCATCCTTCTCCTTAGAGTTGAGACCAATCTCCTAGCTTTGTTCCTTGGTTCTAAACAAAGTAGAAACAATCATAAGCATCTGGATAGAATATAAAATGATACATGTACACTCTTCATGCAAGATAGACACCAGGAAGAAATCTTGTATTCAAGGAAGTAGGGTTTGCCCTGTTGAAGAGATAGGAGAGTGAGTAGGTAGGTGCTGGAGAAGGATCTTCTGTAGAATTATGAGTCAACCCAAGAAAACTAAATTTCTGTATCATAAAATTAGCCAGCAAAACAGAAAGAACAGTTCAAAAACATGAAACTTGCTTGGCTTGATTTCTGTTTATATTGGTGAAGTACTTGCTCATTGAGGATCAATATTTCCACTGCAAACAACAAGCAAACTTGACTAAAATATAAAATGACTTACGTCTGGAAAGCACTGGGGAGATTCCAAGGTGTTAAGAATTTGAGAACCAAGATCAAGGAGAGAGAGAAAGGATAAAAGCAAGAGACCTAAATACCAAATCACCACATGGAATGTACAAGTTCTAATATACAAGGTGAAAATAAAATCATGGGGTAGTTGCTAAGAGATGGAGTAGGTAGATCCACTTTTAAGCTTTGTCACCAAGTTTATAAAACAAACTTTGACAGTCATAAAAGAGGACACGGGTATTTTCTGCATGATTTTACTGATGGTAAGGCTCTACTTTGCATCCTGAGGAAAATTCTGTCTAGCTAGGATGTTTTAACTCAAAGTGTTAAGGTTAAGTGCTTTTCAAACACAGTGGAAGGGCATACATCAAAAAAGAAATGGACAACAGGACCCACGTAAATTCACACAGGGAAAGCAACATTAGACCCTAAACTCTATACCAGTTCTCTGCATGTGTTCTTTATTGGACACACAGTGGTGGTTGACACCACAAAGCCTTTGGCAACCCTGCTTCTTTGGCTTTGTAAGTTCATCTATCATATATTTTTCTTCCACAAAGCTCTAAAGCAGAGAGAGACTGCCGAGAGGATGGGTTTTACTCCATCTTCCAGGAAATTGTTCTCCATTTACACCATAGATTGGCTAACTATACTTCCATCAGCATTCTGTCAAATTACCTAAGCACTCTTCTTAGAGGATTCAGACTTTCTCTACAGCACCCTTCTTTCTCCCAATCCTCACCAGCACAAACCTCAATATTTTGCTAGTGACAATACTGGTTTTCTGGCCTGCTCTTCCAAATTCTTCTGGTTTTTATCCAGCTTCAAAGCTGCTTCCACATGTTCAACTATTTGCTATAGTGATAGTCTCACTTTTCAATATCAATTTTCTTTTTTAGTCTGTTTTGTGATGCAGTCGCTATACCACAGACTGGGTCAATCATAATCAGTAGAAGTTTTTTTTTGTCTCACAGTTCTGGAGACTGGGAAGTCTGAGATTGAGAGACTGCATCTGGGAGGTGTTTCATGCTATGTCTAAAAAGACAGCAGGACAAACACAAAGTATGATAGAGAGAAGAAAAAAGCTCAAAGAAATTCACCTTTTTTTGAGAGACTTTTGAGAGTTAGAAAAGCCTACAAACCATAACAAATAATCTATTCTAAACATGGCAGTTGTAGCTGAACATCTTTGATATTTTCTCCAGTTTCTTACTAATTTAAAACACTTTGTAGTCTGTGAGCTGGGAGTTGTAAACCTTAAAAAGGTTGTATTATCAAACATTTAAAACAAATGTAGAAAAATTCATATGTAAAATCTTAATTAAAAACACATAAGAGGTAGAATACTAATTTATAGGAGCTATTTCCAACAAAGAAATAATCTATAATTAAGTTTCAAACATGATTATGAACATAGATCACCATTTTAAAATATGTCTGGATTGAAAGAATGCCACGGTTTATAAAACTGTAATACTTCTGGTGAGATGATTTTTATGGCTAAGTAAAACAAAAGGTAAGATTTTAAGCAAAAATTTAATATCAATCAAACTGTTTTATTTTATTTATTTTTTTATTTTTTATTGTAATTAATAAAAGGGTTACATGATATTTGCCAGATAGAAGGTGCATTAATTCACATACATTAATACCCTTTCACATGTCTTGGTACCCATTAACCTCCCCCCCACCCACCACCCACCCCCTATCTTGGTTTTCCCCCCTTCCCTATCAAATTTCAAATAACCAAATACAAATAAATTCAATATATCAGATAACAAAGTGAGATACTGTAACATTATGAGTTACCCAAGGGACAGCAAAGGAGATGAAAGATAACATAGTAGATTAAGGACAACAATCATTTGTTATATGGCTTTTGTTTAATCATTATAATATTTATCATCTAAGCAGAAGTGCATCTTGTGTATTGGAAACGGCAGCATCAAATTGTTGAATTATTTCTTTTTTTTAAATTTTTTTAAATTTTTTTTTATTTTTTTATTGTAATTAGTAAAAGGGTTACATGATATTTGCCAGATAGAAGGTGCATTAATTCACATACATTGATACCCTTTCACATGTCTTGGTACCCGTTTCCCTCCCCCCCCACACCCCCCACCCGTCTTGGTTTTCCCCCCTTCCCTATCAAATTTCAAATATCCAAATACAAATAAATTCGATATATCAGATAACAAAGTGAGATACTATACCAATATGAGATAACCAAGGGACAGCAAAGGAGATGAGAGACAACATAGTACATTATATGGCTTTTGTTTCACAATCACATGATTGTCTCAATAGATGCGGAAAAGGCATTTCAAGATCCAACACCCCTTTATGTTAAAAGCTCTGGAGAAACTAGGAATCCATGGAACATTCCTCAATGTAATAAAGGCTGTGTATGAGAAACCCACAGCTAGTATTACACTTAATGGTGAAAATCTAAAGCCATTCCCTCTTAAATCAGGAACGAGACAAGGATGCCCACTCTCTCCACTCCTCTTGAACATAGTACTAGAATTCCTAGCCAGTGCAATAAGGCAAGAAGCAAGCATAAAGGGGATCCAAGTAGGGAAAGAGGAAATAAAATTATCCCTCTTGGCAGATGACATGATTCTGTATTTAAAGAATCCTATAGACTCTACTCCCAAGATCCTAGAGCTGATCCAAAGCTTTGGAAGGATAGCAGGCTATAAAATCAACCCTCAAAAAGCAACTGCCTTCCTTTATGCCAACAGTGAGAGGAACGAGGCAATAATCAGGAAAGCAACTCCTTTCACAATAGCCTCAAAGAAAATAAAGTACCTAGGAATTAGCTTAACTAAGAATGTAAAGGACCTTTTTGACGAAAACTTTAAAACCCTAAAAAAGGAAATTAAAGCAGAACTAAGGAAATGGAAAAACCTCCCATGCTCCTGGATTGGAAGAATCAACATTGTGAAAATGACAATCTTGCCAAGAGCTATCTACAAATTCAATGCAATACCCATCAACATCCCAATGTCATTCTTTAAGGAAATGGAATTATTTCTTAACGCTGCCTCTAACTTCCTTTACGTAGCAGCAATAGATTTTGTTTTGATCTTGATTTTTTTAGTGATTCAGTCCATATAGAGAATTAACAATTAATCTGGTCCTAATATCAATAGCCTGTGAAATACTAAATTAACTGACATTCCGGATTATTAATTACTGTTTTCCAAGTTAGCATTGATCTTTTCATGGTTGGCTATGGCGCACATTAGATATCTATAAGCAGCTCCAACAGCAACTGGGACATTGTAGGGTGCTCAATAATGTTTTATTGTTTTTGGTCGTGGGACCTGAACTCTGGGTCTCGGCATTGGCCCTGAGCTCTTCAGCCCATAGCTACCACCCTACATCTTGAGCCACAGCACCACTTCCTGCTCAATGAATTTTTGTTATTATTTTAGGAACCAGAATTGGCCACCACACAATAGAAAAATTATTGCTCACAAACATCACATTAATATATAAAAGAGAATGGCTATTAATATCTTTGAAATCCATTGTGAAAATATGGCAAGAAAATAAAAAGGTAGCTTGTTAATGATAATCACACTGATAAGACTTATTATTCCTTGTATATTCTACATATGTTCATTCAGCAGGTTTCTCATGTTGAGTACAACAGACTACATAAAGGTAAAGCAAAAAGTAATTCTTGTCCTATAGGATTTAGTCTAGAAAGAGAAACAGAAATCTTATTATACAGGTGAAATTTGTTTTTGTAGAGCTCACTGTGAAACCACCAGTAAAAATGCCTACTTAGTATGAGGATAACTATGTACATGTTAAGACTTGAAGGAAGAGTATAAGGGTAGGGCAATAATCTCTGCCATGAAAGAAGAACCCCATAGTTGGAGTTTGCAGTACATACAGAAATCTACATAATAGTTCAAGGTAGCTTTCAGGAAGGAGAAACTACCAGAATAAATGAAGCTCATACCACTGAGAAAATCTGAAAAAGTTCTCAGTAAATTTGTGAGACCTACATACATACACAGTTACTTATTTGAAATGTAAATACAATTGAGCATGCTATATTTATTTTTAAATCCGTATTCCCAGTGATCACATAAGTCCTGAGTAGAAAGTATATCAGAAGAAAAATCACAATTGCAAACATGAGAAAGGGTAGTAATGTTTGTGAAGTAATATATCTTCTATCTGGCAAATATAATATAACCCTTCTATTAATGACAATAAAAATATCTTAAAAAAGAAAATTTACATTTTCAGACAGTATTTGTGGAGCATTATATTTCTGCTTTTGTTAGCTCCAATTTCTACAGGCAGATCTACATATGAACATTCCTGGACAGTCTTCACTTTAAAATGTTGATTCAGTACCCAAGTAATTTTAACTCCCCTAGTCCATAGGCTATGGGAGTGAAATCACAATTTCAACAAGTGCTGGAGGCCTAGGATGTATAGGTATAGGTACCAGAATACACCTAGACAGCTTTATCATATCCATGTTCCTCCATAATGCCTAATATTCTCTGTGTGATCCATTCTTGTACTAGAACTGTTACTCTTCAAAAACCTCAAGGTGTTCAAGGAAGAATTGAGCTTCTTTCCCAAAAGAAATGCCAGTTCCTTAATAGCAGGGTATATACCTCAGATTATATCTTAACCTTTCACCATTACAATTGTAATTATAATTAACTTTTGTTGAGTTTTTGTTGCAGGCCCTGTTAAAAAGAGACTTAAATAAATTAGAGATCTAATTAAATTCGACAGTTCAGTAACTATTTCTTAAATGCTTTCCTCTCCCACATTTTTTACATTTTAAATATATTTTTTGTAATTAATAGAAGGGTTACATTATATTCACCAGATAGAAGGTGAATTACTTCACATACATTGATACCCTTTCTCATGTCTTGTTCCCCATTTCCCTCCCTCCATCCTCGCCACTCATCTTGCTTTCCCCCCTTCCCTATCCTATTTCAAATAACCAAATAAACATATACAATATATCAGATAAAAGGTAAAATACCGTTATAATATGAGGTAACCAACTCTCCCACAATTTTTTTTGCCAGTCCTGGCTTAAGCTCAGGGCCTGAGGACTGTCCCTGGACTTTCTCAAGGCTAGAACTCTACCACTTGAGCCTCAGCACCACTCCTGGCTTTTAAGTATATGGTACCAAGGAATCGAACCCGGGTCTTCATGTATGCTAGTCAAGCACTCTACCACTACGCCAAACTCCCAGTCCACTCCCACAATTTTTATAGTTAATTTTCAACATAGCATCTAGTGAGTATCACCAATACATTTGTTCACCCTGTGTCCCACCATTTCAGTGCCCCTCTCCCTCCCACAAATAGATAACATATATACCAGACAAAAGGTACAGAAATCACAAGTGGTGGCAAAGGAGAAAACAGACAAACATCAAAAAGACAAAAGGCAAAAATCAAAAGGCAAACAGCAAAAACCAAAGTCTTATCTCCATTTCTTGTAGTTCATTTCAATAAATCGTATTTCTGGATGATCATATGCACATAGCTATTGAGTTTTTTGATCTAGAATGTGCCTATAATTCTCCAAGTAAAAACATTGGAAAGTAAAAGACAAAAATTCACTAGGATATGATAAAGTATACAGGACTGCGAACACTCACACAGTAAGACCAGAGGAGGATATTCTTATTCTTCTCTTCCAAAATCTCACTATATAATAAGCACTGGTATTTCTTGGCATGGTGGCTTTGAAGGCTCCTGGGCATCACCTCATTTCTATATACTTTAAAGCCAAATCAACTCTCATCTCACCTTACCCTCTCTCCTGTATTTCTAAAATAGCTGCACAAATGGGGGTTTAAAGTGTTAAAACTATGACTGGAATTAAGAAAAGCAAACTAATGTGTGTGTCCAGTCTTAGAGATCAAGAACATGCACAAGCATTGACTTGACTCATTTAAATCTTGATGTTTTCAAGCAGTTCCTATGATGCTCTGAGTGTCTATTAATACCGAGTACCTGCTCTGCCTCACTCAGCCTTCACATTACTAGCTCCATTTCTTTTCCAGTTAGTTTACCAGATCAATATAAAGTTAAAAATGCTGATGGAACTATTTGAAATGGAAGACTAGGAGACTTAAGGGGGATTATGTAGGCTCTCAGAAATGATTTGAAGAGTTAGATCTCTATTGGCTTTAGAAAGATTTTTAAAATTGACATTCTGGCACATTGCTTCAAGGACATAACAACTTTGAAGTACAACAACCGAAATGATAATGCTAAAAAGAAAATATCTACTCTAGGACAGCAAAAGGCTTAAGGTAATTTGTTCCAGTAATAAGTTTTAAAAACTGTACTCTCCATGATTTGGAGATACAAATGAAACTTTATTATAGAATATGGCATTCATTCTTTGCTCTGATGGGAATACTGGTCCTAGAAAGAAAAAATACAATATTGTTATACATTTTAAAGAATTAAAAGTAATACAATGGCAAGCCCTCAAATCTGTCCACTAAGAATAAAACTATTGATTGTATACTTACTAAATTTAATATGAAAAGCCTCAGAAATGTTGAATTTCTCCTTTTAGGCTAAAAACACTTTTTCCCTTATTTGGACATTATGTTATTTAAAATGCAGTAATTTAAACAAGAGAAACACAACCCAAATTTACTTTACATAAAGAAGAAAGTTTACAGCTCATGTCCTGGAACGACAGTAGGTTGGGATATGATTTCCCAAAAGGTCAATAATGTCTCACAGTTTTGACAGTTTTCTCATTATCTTGCATTTCTCCTCCTTGTTCTATTTATTCTTTGGAACCCTCTACTACACCATCCTAACAAGCTTCTAACACCAATTCCCTTTGAAATAAAGACAACTGCCTCCCAAAAGTTTGATGAGAGACTCTGGAAGTTAACTTGCTGCCCCCGATAAGGCAATAAGTCAAACTCAATCATTTTGATCAAATTTTTGGTTCATATTCCTGTACCATTACATCAATGTGTGGTACTAGTTTTAAGTCCTGGACCATTAGGGATATTGTTTTTTCTATCTAAACATTTACCCATATCAATAAATTCTAATCTGCTTTGGTTGTTTTTGACAGACACAAATAAAATGACTTTCAAAATTATATTACTACTTGATTTGTAAAATGTACTATATTATCCATCACAAAACAGTACTATATATAATCAACAGTTAACTAAAATATGGCCAGGCACATGCTCATGCCAATAATCCTAGCTACCCAAGAAGCTCACATATGAGGACAGGAGCTCAAAGCTAGCACGGGCAGGAAAGCCCAGGAAATTCTTATCTCCAATTTGCCACCAAGAAATCAAAGGCAGAGCTGTTATACAAGTGGCTGAGTATTAACATCAAGTGAAAAATCTAGTGGATAGCAGCCTGACACTGTGCACAAGAAGTCACTGAGAAAGAACCCCCAAACCAGAGGTCCTCCTTTTAAAATACTTCATTCAATATTTCACTTGGCTTAAGAATAAGCTGCAATAAATACTTCCACCAAACTAGCAACAATGCCCCTCATCTACTCCTATATACAAAGAAACCAATGAGGCTAATAGATATGAACTAAAACAATGGGGCAAGACTAAAGCAGCCACATGAAGCATCAGGGTGGCTGGCTAAAGGACAGGAGAGCAAGGGCTGTGCTGCAGAGGCCAGGAAGCCCAAGGCAGTAAGACCAGATCACATCACAAAATCCAAAGGAGAGGACTTGAGAGAACTGTTCTCTTCCTGATGGCTTCATTCCATTCATGATTCACATAGAAATATACCCTACTTCTGCATTCCACCTGTCTACCATGAAAAGGCAGAAAGACAGAAATTAATACCCTCCAATAAAAAGTGACTAGTAATAGCAGTTACCAGCATCTTAAGTGGAATCATTATTCTATCTCATGTCAACAGCTCTGCAGCAGAGGGGCACATTTTCAAAATCTTGACAAGTATTTTAAATCCAGATATCAGGTTTTTCTAGTTACAATAGCACACACAGGAAGCACTTACCTTCCTGACTATATATTGTCTTGGGTTTTAAACCCCCAGAGGGGAATGCTATATTCTACACTTAATTCTGAATAACCTTTTTCTTTTAAATAACTCATTGCTTTTATAAAGCAGATTATATATTTCAGTGGAGTTTTTCTATTATAACATTTTATTTGACTTTCATCGTCTTATCCCAAGTGTATAGACAGAAGCTGAAAAAGAATACTTTCCCAAGAACACATAGCTACTCAATACAAAAAATTAAGGTAAGAATCTGAATCTTCTGATGTAAGGGAAACAAACCTAATTTTTCAGATTTGCTTATTTTCAACAACAACAAAAAAGCAACAGTGATTTTTATTGTATAGCCTCCCTCTTAAATTGACTACTCAGCCTAAATCATGGATCAGACACGAAGAAACCTTAAATAGAAGGTCTAGGACAATTACTGTTTAATCTTAGAAATTATTTTTTTTAATTTCAATATATAGAGGGGTTAGAGTTATATTCGCCAGATAGAGGATGCTTTACTTCTCACACATTGATATCCCTTCTTATGTTTTTGTCTGCATTTCCCTCCCACTACCCCCTACCCTCATTTTCCCCTCCTATTTCAAAGAAACAAGTAAACATCTATATAATATACCAGGTAACAAAGTGGGATAATGTAACAATATGAGATGAACCAAAGGGCAACATAAGAGAAGGGAGAAAAACATAATACATAAAGAGTAACTTATACTTAAAGTCTTGTTTCCATGTCCTGGAGGTCCATTAGTTTGGCCTCATCCTATATGGTCTTCTGTATCTAGGGTTTGAGCTATTGTAATCCTCTGCTAGGAGAGTTTTAGATGTGTACTAATTATTACAGATGAGGGAAACCATTGAGCCTATGTTCCTTTAGGTCTGGCTTACTTCACTTAATCTGAATTTTTCCAAGTCTTTCCCTTTCCTTACAAATGGTGTGATGTCATTCTTTCTGATGGCAGCATAGAATCCCACTATGTATAAATACCACATCTTGTTGATCCACTCATCAACTGAGGGGCACCCTGGTTGGTTCCATATCTTCGCTATGGTAAATAGTGCTGCAATGAACACTGTTGTTCTAGTGGATTTAGTATGTCCTTGTTTCTGGACCAATGGGTAAGTGCTCAGTAGTGGAATTGCTGGGTCTACAGGGGGCTCTATGATTAGCCTTTTGGGGAATCGTTATACTGCTTTCCATAGTGGTTGAACAAGTCTGCACTCCCACCAACAGTGTAGTAGTGTTCCCTCCTGGTCACATCCCCACCAGCATCTGTTGTTGTTAGAATTCTTGATCATGGCCATTCTAACTAGAGTGAGGTGGTATCTCAGAGTTTATGCATTTCTTTTATGTCCAGAGATGTCAAGCATTTCTTCATGTGCCTAGAGATCGTTCTTATTTCTTCTTCAAAGAAGTCTCTAAGTATTTGGCCCATTATTTAATGGGATGGTTGTTTCTTTGGAGATTTGTTTTGGAGAGATTCAATTTTTTAGATATTTTAGATATGAGGCCTTTGTTGTATGGTTAGTAAAGATCTGTGGGCTTTCTATTTAACTTGCTAGTTATGTCCTTTGCCATACAGAAGTTCTGCAATTTAATGCAGTCCCATTTGTCCAAGCTATCTTTAAGTTGTTGTGTTTCTGTGTGTTTCTGTGTCTTTATTAAGTGTGTTTCTGGGTTTTTATTAAGAAAGGAGGACTCTCCTATTCCTTCTTGTAAAGTTTTTGAGGTGTATGCTTTTACCTCAAGGTCTTTGATCCATTTTGAATTAATCCTAGTGTGGGGTGACAAAGAAGGATCCAACTTTAGCTTTCTGCAGGTGCTTAGCCAGTTCTGCCAGCACCACTTGTTGAAGAGGATGTCTTTCTTCCATTCTATTTTTTGGCTCCCTTATCAAAGATTAGTGGCCATAGGTCTGTGGGTTGATATCTGGGTCTTCAGTTTTATTCCTTTGGTCCTCAGGCCTGTTCTTGTGCCAGTCCCAAACTGTTTATCTTAAAAACTGTTTTAAACGATAATGTAACCGATTGCTAATAAAGTGGAATGAGGATAGATCATTCCTCTAAGCAAGAATTTAATCTGGACTGATAAAGGTGGATTGTTAGTACAATGCTCTACTGAAAGACTTAAAAACAAAAGGAAGAAAAGGACAATGTCATGGATTGAAGGTGTGTGGGATGATATTTACTGATGTGGACTTCAGGAGCTAATGGGATTAGATTAGACCATTACAGTTGGGTTTTCATGATGGGATTGTATGCATATAAAAAGAAAGGCACTCCACTGCTGTATCTGTGTGGCCATAGGAGGACATAACCAGGACCTCACCAAGAACCTAACCCTCCTGAGCCCCTGATCTTGGGCATCCAGCTCCAAGAGCACTAAGGACTGAAACATCTCTAGTGTAACACCCCAACTATGGTATTCTGGAAGGGCACTCTGAGCAGGCTGAGAACAGTGCCAATGAACAGATGTCATCTGTGGCCACATTACAAGCTAAGTGTGGCAGCAATTCCACACACCAAGTGATCCCTGTCATTATGTGAAATTGTGACTCAACAGCCAAAGTAAAGTCATTTTTCTATACTGTCTTCTAAAAGATATGACAACAAAAATCTAGCTCTTAGTAAGTTCTAGTTACTGAAATACCACCAACCTCTAGCTTTTCAAAACACAGCTAATGAGTTAAATGGGGACCAAGACATGAGCAAGGGTATCAACGTTTGTGAAATAATGTACCTTCTATCTAGTGAATATAATGTAACCCTTCTATTAATTATAATAAAAATATATTTAAAAATAAATAAAAACAAAAACACAGTTACATATATATATATATATATATATATGATAAATTAATGGAAAACTCGCAAGTACCACTACTCTATTTAGAGGACTGTCTCAACATAACACTTCTCTATGAGATGACATATACTAAGGACAATACCTATGCATCCGCCAGATGAATCCAAAAACCACCAATACTCACAAACCCTGTTCTGTGATGCCTTTCCACCTCAACAAAACACAGAAGCACTGGCTCTAACTTTGATAGTCTGAAGTATGACCACAGAGTAATATGCATTTTCTCCTTCATAATTTCACAGATCGATTTAGTCTATCCATGAAAAGCATGAGGTAGTAAGAAATTTACATTTTATGCCAAAACCAAATTTTCACTTTAGGAAAACTGTAAAGAATAAGGTTATTTACCTACCAAAGTAAGAATTTTCTTCATTTTTAAGCAAAGTTATTATAAATGTTTATCATATGAACTCAATAAGAAATCGAATTTTAAGTTTTAAGGAATAATAAAAGAACTCTATTTGTGACTCTCACCAAATATAATCGCAGATATTATATTTACATAAATGTATTTTTGAATTTCATATTGAAGTTAATATCAAAGTACTGGAGAATATATATTTGATAATATACATTATTCTAAACCCAGAAATATAGAATATATGATAGCTTCAGCTTCTGAAGAGCATTAATCATCAGGGTAGAGTATTTTAACTTAGCTAACATTGACTTTTTCTTCTTTTTGGCTAGACCTGGGGCTTAAGCTCAAGGACTGGGTACTGTTCTTGGACTTTTTCAAGGCTAGAGCTCTATTACTTGAGCCACAGCATGACTTCTGGCTTTTTCCATGTAAGTGGTACCAAGCAATCAAACCCAAGGCTTTGTGCGTGCTAGGCAAGCACTCTACCACTAGGCCACACTCCCAGCCCGTGAAGTCAAGATTTTGAGGTCCAGAGAAAGAATTCTGTTAAGCAGTAAAGGCAAGGGATTTAAATCCTAACAGAGTAGAAGTCAAACTCTGCCCCTTCCACTTTCTGACTGTATAATCTGTAAGTGATCAGCAGTCAACCTGCTTCCTTATAATATGTGTACTTACCAAACATGTTGCCAGGTGGAATATCTGAGTTGAGATGAAGTGAAAAAGAAGTGAGAACAGTACCGCACTCACGATAAGAAGCCAATGGCAACCATTATTTAAGGAAAACAAGGAAACTTCTATATACAAATATATGTATAATTCTGTTGGTGGGAGTGCAAACTCGTTCAACCACTATGGAAAGCAGTGTGGCAGTGCCTCAAAAGGTTAAACATAGAACTCCCCTATGACCCAGCAATTCCACTACTTGACATTTACCCAACCATCCAGAAACAAGGACATACTAAATCCACTAGCACAACAATGTTCATTGCAGCACTATTCACCATAGCAAAGATATGGAACCAACCTAGATGTCCCTCAGTTGATGAGTGGATCAACAAGTTGTGGTATTTGTACACAATGGAATTCTATGCTGCTGTCAGAAAGAATGACATTGCCCCATTTGTTAGGAAATGGAAAGACTTAGAAAAAAATCATATTAAGTGAAGTAAGCCAGACTCAAGGGAACTTAGGCTCAATGGTTTCCCTCATTCGTCATAATCAGTAGAAACCTTGGGCTCTACTAGCAGAGATCTGCAATAGAGCAAAATCTTGATACATAAGGCCATATAATGTGAAGCTAATTGAAAAGACCTCCAGGATATTGAAACAAAAGCCATATAATGAATGATTGTTGTCCTTAATGTATTATGTTGTCTCTCATCTCCTTTGCTGTCCCTTGGTTATCTCATATTGTTATAGTATCTCACTTTGTTATCTGATATATTGAATATTTTCGTATTTGGTTATTTGAAATTTGATAGGGAAGGGAGGAAAACCAAGACGGGTGGAGGGTGTGGGGGGGGAGGAAAATGGGTACCAAGACATGTGAAAGGGTATCAATGTATGTGAATTAATGCACCTTCTATCTGACAAATATCATGTAACCCTTTTACTAATTACAATAAAAAAACAAATATGTGTATAATTACATATTGTATGTAATTATAATATAGAATTATATATAATTGCATATTAAACATTTATTATACAACTGCTTTCATGAGACATGTGGTAATTATTTCATGTATCTGTCCCCTTATTGGAGACCTAGCTCCCAGAGGCAGATTTCGCCTTTTTCCACATTTAATAAGGATCTTCATACATATTTGTTGCACAATGATTTTTTACATGGAGTAAAGCTTAAGTGGCTATTATTTTTAAGCTATTATTTCCAATTATTTTATCTAAGAAGCAGAACTATGTAGCCCTGTATTCTGCTTCAAATATTTAGAAGTATTTAGGATAAATTACCCTCTGAAAACTTCCATCAAATACAATACTAAAAGGGGAATCTGTTCCCAAGAAAAATAGGCTGTGCTATGCTTTTCAGCTGGTAGTAGAGTTCAAAGTCTCAAGGCAAGTATCGAGTTAATGTCTAACAACTGAACTGCTATTTCATTTTAAGTACTGACAGTGTTCTTAGCAATCGGCAAAGAAGAAAGGCTGTAATGTTCTTTCAGATACAGGGACAGAACTGTTGGTTCTGGGCTCTAACCCCTGCTGCATAATTTACATTCAGAAGGTTATTTTCAAAGCCAAAAGATCAAGGACTACAAAGGCTTCAAGTAAGAAATTTAGGAATTACTGTATCTAAAAGTCTTCATATTTTAAAACTGTCTTCACATGATAATAGGATTCTGAGTATAATGAAGAAAAGAAAGTCTTCACTTTTCCCCCTGGAAAATGAATTTTTCCTATGGGGAATGACCTGAACTAGTTTAAAGTTATGTTCATAGATATTTCATGGGTTGCAGTTAACTACAGAGTGCTGAAGGAGTGGACGTTTCTGGAATCCTGACTCAACTAAACTGAATCAAAGCAGAAGCTCTGAGTACCCCCTCACACCTGCTTCCGAAGCTGCATCCAGGGCTTACCTGGCCTAGACAAAGCTCAGCAAATCTCTGAAGGTGGGTGCTCAATTACAGCAGGAAGAGGCTACCTCCCATCAGTTAATCTAACATCTGCCTGGAAAGCTAGAAGTGTTGACTGTGATCTAGAGCAGAAAACAAGGTGGTAAGTTTGCAGTAAGGAGGCAAAGAAGGAAGGTGAAGTGTACAGTAGAGACAAGAAAGGCTACCACAACCACTTAGGTAAGAGTTCTGACCAGCCATTTCAACTGTCTCCAACTTACTACTCTAGAAGGATCTTCTTCTCGCTAGGGTATTGTGCTCAGCGTTTGGAGTTCTTTACTTTCCCCTTCTCTGACCTGTGGCCTTAGGAATTGAATCCATTTCAAGTAGTGCCTATGCACTGATGTGATCCCCAGTGTTCATCTTGAGTACTGCCTGTGCTCTTTTGATATGGACATGTGGGCCATCTAATGCACCACTGCTAATACAGGACCCTTGAACATGTGCCCCACGTCAGCCATCCCAGCCAGTCAGAATCAATGGCAGCACCACCTACTTACTTCTGTTTTCCCCAACAACATTCTAGTCAAAACAACTCTTCCCTGTCACTCCCAAAGGTCTTCCACAGGCACCTTTGTTCCCTAGCATTCATTCCCCACACTGCCAGACCCAGGCATTTCCTTTTCTTTTGAAGAACAGAAACTTCACAATCACAATTCTGAGGAAACATTTACTATGGTTTACCTCTGCTCCTAGAACCAACTCTTACTGTAGTCAAAAGTCCCTGCATCATCTGTTCCCTCCCAATGACCACTTTTCCTCCTCCTCCTCTATTCAAAATATACCAGTGCCTTGAGCATGGGAAGTCCCATTGGAACGGAGCCCATGAAGTCATTCTCTTTTCACTCTTAGGGAAAGGATTTTAAATAAAATTCACTGTGTACAAAATTTCTCTTGGATGCTATATCATAATCTCTGGTTTGGTTCTTTGTACACTGTCCCTCTTTCTGTCCTGGAAGTCAGTCCTTCAAAACCCTTGTCATTGCAAATTCCTCTCCTTATCTGGAAATTATGTTCCCATCTCCACACAGGATCCACTGCTTTTCCCTATACAGGACTGACAGTGATCCACAATTAAATATTCCAGGATGCGTTCTGATTTGATTACTCATTCTAGTAAAAGGCCACATGGGGCTTCAACAAAACACTGCACAGTGGGAGAAGGGTTTGGCAATTCAAATCAAGATGATCCTGAAGACTGTGCATATATTTGTTTCCTCCATTAGTCTGCTCTCTGAACATACAATATTTACTTCCTCCATTGGTCTGCTCTCTATACATATATTTACTGCCCCTGTAGTATATCAGGCATCATATACATTTTGAAGGGTGACTATCAGCAAATGTACGTGAAAAGTACACCTTACTCCTGCAACCACTCATGATACTCATATGTCCAAATACACTTCAAATGACAACCAGTATCTGCTCTAATGCGAATTGATCTGCAAACCTTACTTTGTTCATAGTACACATAACATATTACATTTTAATGTAGATCTGTTTCATTATCTCTGTACATGCTCTTTTCCACATCAAATTAGGTCTTATCCTTCTGTATCACAAGAGTAGACTATAGCACAGTATAAGCAACACAAATATTTGCCTCACATTTCCAACTAAAAAGACACAAAATGACTGGGAAATAAACCTTCAAAATATCTCTGTTTTTCCATTTACCTTCATCCAAATTCCCCTCCATCCCCCCATTTCCTCATGACCGCTTTCAATTGTTAAAAGGAGCACATCATGGAGAGAGGAGGATGGATTTTTCTTCTACTCTATAAATACATACTTCGTAGACATATGTATATAAATATACATATTGCATAAGCAAATTTAATGTATCTTAAAATATAATTTATAAGAGGACAACACTTTTCCAAATGCAACTCAGCAATATGAATTTTTAAAGTAGGGTTGTTTCACAGTCATTGGGTGACTGAAAGGTGACTTTCACCCGCAACTACATTAGTTAGTCAGCAATTCAATTTTCTCAGATCTGTAAGAGGGGGTAATAGCTGCAAATTGTCCTGACATATGCTACCAGCTGCTTCTGTAAAGCAACAGTTATACAACTTGCTCTCTCTCAGTTTGAAGCAGAAAGAAAAAAAATTTTCTTTAACAGTTATTTTCCATTTTCAAGTTTGGAATTAAAAGTCTGAAACTGCCTCTGTGCACAGTACACAAAAGCCAGTTCACAAAAGCTACTCTGATACATAATTTTAACTGCTGACTCATTTTTTCACAATTTGACCACATTTTAATGTCTCCATGAAATTTTACACTACATCTGAAATAATACCGCATTTTTTCAAGAACTGTTCAGATCCCTCACTTCTTGAAGCCTAAAAACCATGGTGAGTGGTGTGTTCAGTGTATAATGCAGGGAGTACTTGCCACAGGTCCAAGCAGGAGAAACTGAAGTTCCAGGAAATCAGAATGTGACTACTACAAAATGAGTGTCTTGATTCCTGTTCCTTCATTCAACAACAGTAACATTCAACTCCACATGAGAAAACCATTCCTATCAGGAAATCATTCTACCTTTAATTCATGCTATTTATCCAAACTCAACAACACCACCTGTGATTTTCATGGTCTCCAGAGTGTCATGCTATGCTCTGTTCTTATAACTCAGTCTTACTCCCAAGGCATGGCCCACTGACTATCTTCTCCTGGGAGGACTTCCTCAAAATTCTTCAGCAGCCCATTCTCCAGCTCAGAATCATTTTTAGTATATTTTTATTGTAATTAATAGAAGGGCTATATTATATTCACCAGATAGAAGATGCTTTACTTCATAAATATTGATACCCTTTCTCATGTCTTGGTCCCCATTTCCCTCCCCCCACCCCTAACCCTCATCTTGCTTTCCCCCCTTCCCTATCCAATTTCAAATAACCAAATAAACATATATACAATATATCAGATAACAAGGTAAAATACTGTAACAATTCGAGGTAACTAAGGGACAGCAAAAGAAATGAGAGATAACATAGTACATTAAGGACAACAATCACTCATTATATGGTTTTTGTTTCTATATCCTGGAGGACTTTTCATTTAGCATCATACTATATGGCCTTATGTATCTAGGTTTTATTCTATTGGAAATCTCTGCTAGGAGAGCCTAAGGTTTCTACTGATTAGGACAAATGAGGGAAACCATTGAGCCTATGTTCCTTTGAGTCTGGCTTACTTCACTTAAAATGATTTTATTCTAAGTCTTTCCATATCCTTACAAATGGAGCGATGTCGTTCTTTCTGACAGCAGCATAGAATTCCATTGTGTATAAATACCACATCTTGTTGATCCACTCATTAACTGAAGGGCATTTGGGTTGGTTCCATATCTTTGCTATGGTAAATAGTGCTGCAATGAATGTCATTGTGATAGTGGATGTGGTATGTCCTTGTTTCTGGACAACAGGGTAAATGCCAACTAGTGGAATTGCTGGGTCATAGGGGAGCTCTATGTTAAGTCTTTTGAGGAACCACCTGTCAGGAAGGCTCTTTTCCTTTGTTTTGCAGAAACTGTTCTGTATTCAAACAGAACCCTACCTGTATTACTCACTTCTGGAAAGGATTGTACTGCACCACCTAGCAAAAACACTGAGAAACTTCAGCTTCCTGAGCAACTAGCTGCAAAAAACTATGAAACATAAGTAATACACTACTTCGTCTTTTTTTGCCAGTCCTGGGCTTTAGCTCAGGGCCTGAACACTGTCCTTGGACTTTCTCAAGTTTAGAGCTCTACCACTTGAGCCTCAGCACCACTTCCGGCTTTTTTTCTATGTATGTGGTACCGAGGAATCGAACCCAGGTCTTCATGCATGTTAGACGAGCACTTTAACCACTAGGCAAAACTCCCGGCCCCAGTGATGTCTTTCACATATCTTACATGCTAGCTTAGGCTCCCAGACTTAACAACAAAGAGGTTTTATTATTACAGTTCTAATCACTCATATATTTTGACCATATTCATTCTTTTTTTAATCTCTGCTCCTCTTGTTCATTTCTGGTTGCGTTTCAAGCTCATGATTAAAAATGAAATTAATGTCCCCTAAGATATATTCCTCTTTGTTATGGCTTGTATCTAAAATGTTGCCCCAAAGCTATATGCTAAAGATTAGATTGCCTGCTGATATGCTTTTTACAAAGTGGTGGGATCATGAAAACTTTGTTCTCACCAAAGGATCAACCTACTCATGTGTCCATAATTTGATGAGCTATTGGGAAGGGATAAAAACTTTCCAATTTGAGCTGGGACTTAAGGTTGGTAAATGCATCCCTGAAATGTGTCCTTGTAAATGATCTTTGTTCTGCTATCTTCTCTCTCCTATTTCTCTTCTATCTCTGCTCTCCAGTCTTCAATTCTCTTTCTCCTTCTTCCACTTCTCTCCTTTTTCTCTTCTCTCTCTGTCCTGCCTACTTAACGTGAATAAAGAGCTTCCTCCTCCACATACTCCTGCTAACATGATGTTCTGCTTCTCCCCAAAGCAGACTGAAACTCCAGAAAGTATATTTCAAAACAAATGTTGCCACCGTTAAGCTGATTTTCTTAGGTATTTTGCCATAGAGCTAGAAGGCTAGCACATTCTTTTACTAGCTATTTTTCCATATATTTTTATTGTAATGAATAGAAGGGTTACATTATATTCACCAGATAGAAGATGCATTACTTCATAAACATTGATACCCTTTCTCATGTCTTGGTCCCCATTTCCCTCTCCCCACCCCCGCCCCTCATCTTGTTTTCCCCGCTTCCTTATCTATCCGATTTCAAATACCTAAATAAGCATATATACACTATATCTGATAACAAGGTGAAATACTGTAACAATATAAGATAGCAGAGGGACAGCAAAAGAGATGAGAGATAACATAGTACATTAAAGACAACAATCACTCATTATATGGCTTTTGTTTCTATATTCTGGAGGTCCTTTCATGTAGTGTCATACTATGTGGCCTTGTGTATCTAGGTTTATCTCTGTTGGAAATCTCTGCTAGGAGAGCCCAAGGTATCTACTGATTATGACAAATGATGGAAACCATTGGGCCTATGTTCCTTTGAGTCTGGCTTACTTCACTTAATATGATTTTTTCCTAAGTCTTTCCATATCCTTACAGATGGGGCAATGTCATTCTTTCTGACAGCAGCCTAGAATTCCATTGTGTATAAATACTACATCTTGTTGATCCACTCATCAACTGAGGGGCATCTGGGTTGGTTCTATATCTTTGCTATAGTAAATAGTGCTATCTAGCTATTTTCTTTACCACTGCTTGCAATACTTCATTGATATCTCAGAGGCACACTCTGACTCAGCTTTCAGATATTAATGATTCTTTTATTTCTTTACACAAATAAAATTTTCCATTGTCCTTCAACTCTTCTACTCAGTAATCTTCAGTAGCTCTCTATTTCATCCAATAATAGGCCAAAATTTCTCCTGAAGCAGGAAACAGAAACTTAAGTCTCTGAGCTAGCTAATTAAACTTCTAAATTTCAAAATCACCATCTATGCATATGTGTGGACATTTATATAGTAATATTCAAATGGTAAAAGATTCTTTATAATCTTTTCTATTCACCTAATGAATTATTCACATCATCATATAATCTTCTACTCCTTGGTTATGATTCCCACTGTGATCTCATTAACAATTCGTTATGGATCCCATTTCTTCTAAGTTTCTCTTATTTCTACTTAGGATGGTTTTCTCACACCAGTAACCTTATGTTTGACCTAATTTTGAAACTATTTTCTGACCCTGATCGAGAGCTCAGACATCAAAAAGATATTCACCATCTTTCTAGAAACTGGCTTTGGTTTAACCCTAAAATGAGTAAATAGGTGTTCTTCATGAACTGCACTCAAAGCTTACTTGCTACTTAAAGCAAGACCTCAAAAAACATCACAACTCATAAAATCAGTAATATCCCAGAGTTCTTTTGTAAAGAACTTCAAGCATTTACATATATGAAATGAAACTGATGTGCAGTCAAAAGGACAGAAACAGATGGTTCTGCCATCACTTAATATGACACTTGTTTCTCCAGGCTGGTGAACAGAAGGAACCAGTTGTAGAAGGTGAAAAGGGTCTTGCAATTTAGAACCCACTGAAGTATAAAATGCCACCAAACTTGTCTCAAATTAAAACACATTTTAGTTTCTTCATTTGAAATCCTATACTGCGTAAGATTAAAAATCTCATAACTACCCAGATTTAAACTCTGAGCTTCTGATCATCTGAGGCCTGAAAATACTGGTTTGTGATGAACAGGTCTTAGGAAAACAGAAGGGGCATTTCAAATTCAAGATAAAACTATATCCATTGAAAATCTATATAACTGTCCAAACAAGAGTTTTCAAGATAAAATATCCAATTTATTTTAAAGTAAGATGTTTTAAATGTTCATATTCACCAAGTTTCACCAACTTACATAATCCTTTATGTAACAGTGATTTATTGATAAGAAATAATACAGTATAATGAACAGAGCACAATATCTGGTATTGTATACCTTGGGTTTCCTTTCCTACCTCCCCTACTTGTTGATTCTGTAGATCTATAGTCCTCTAATAGAAGCCTGGCTTTAGAAGATTCACTTTTCTCTACTGTCATGAAGCAGAATGTAGCATGTAAGTCCAGACAGTATTTGGCATTTTCTGAGCAACTAAGTATAAACTCACCTCCTTCACTCACGTTCCTTCTCCTGCCATGTCCTATCATGCACATGTTGAGCACAGTTCAACTCCAAAGTTCAGAGTGTGAAAAAGTTCAAACTTTATACTTAATGCTATGAATATTATCTCTCAGCCCAGAAAGCAGAATCACAATTCTGCCATTCTTTGGTGTCACTACTTTTCATCATTCACACTGCAGCTTAAATTTTGCACCCAAGAAAAGTCTAAATCACCAAGTTTGTACATTTTTATATTATATATCTGACAGTACAGTGACTAGGATTCATGTAGCCCATTATAATTCTCAGTTGTTCATCTTTTCTTAGAGCCTGGTTATTTTCTTTGGTGTCTAAAGTTATTTCATTAGGTCCAAACAAGATAAAATGATTTGCATTTCCATACAGAATTACAGGATTTTCCCATGCTTTGACTACTTGTACTTATTTAATTAATTTATAGAGTTATTTATTTTCGCTGTCATACAAGCTTTGAACTCAGGGCCTTGGGCTTACTAAGCTGGTACTGACTCTGTAACTGAGTCAAGTCTCTAGTCCTGTTTTTTAAGAGTCTCATTTAACTCCCAAGCACACACTCAAGTCACAATTGACTTACTTTATGCTTCTCATAGGTGCTGGGCTAAGAAACACAAACCACCATGTCTATGGCTTGTGAAAGTGATACACACATTTCAGGGCTGGCCTCAAGCTGTGTCCTCCAATATTTCCCTCCCCAGAATCTAAGATGACAGGTGTGAGCTACCGGTAACCCCACTTGACTTATTACAATTTTTTTTGCCAGTCCTGGGCTTGGGCTCAGGGCTTGAGCACTGTCCTTGTACTTTCTGAAGGCTAGCACTCTACCATTTGAGCCTCAGCACCACTTCCGACTTTTTGCTATGTATGTGGGCTCAGGGCTTGAGCACTGTCCTTGTACTTTCTGAAGGCTAGCACTCTACCATTTGAGCCTCAGCACCACTTCCGACTTTTTGCTATGTATGTGGGGTACCAAGGAATTGAACCCGTGTCTTCGTGCATGCTATGCGAGCACTCTACCACTAGACCAAACCCCGGCCCTTACAATTTTTTTTTTTATAATTTGAAAGCAGTTCAAGAAAAGAGATTACTCCTCAGAAACCACCAGCTCTCACAAAGTGCCTTACACAAAATCAACCAATTCTATAGAAGCCTTAAATAAATTAGTGTGTATATCCTTCTACTTCAGTTCTGCAATTCCACCTGCTCATAATTCTCCAACTATGCCTCAAATAGGTTTATATTTAATGTTATTAATGGCTTCATGTTATTCCTCCTCTTAGAAATAGCAGTTTTACACATGTCTTATTAACGATGGATTTCTGTCATTAGACAGAGCTCAGTGTATAAAAAATTTTGGAACTCTCTGTTGTGTCCAAACCCTATGACATATATCACCATCCAATCTGCCTGTGACATTGTTGTTAGAATTATCAGACAAGAAGTACTTATTAGTTTTTGTAACTTTCTGTTTAAGTGTAGATATGGGAGATACTTTAAAAATGAACATGTAGAGATGAAAAGTACAATGTGCGTAATGGGCCCAAGACACTGGGTTACTGACACTTTGAAGATCATAGACTCAAACATTAATGCACTTCAATACACATGATACACATCACTCAAAAGATAACATCATGGAAAACATAATTTAAGAAAGTAAACATTTATCACTGAGCCTGTGAAGCTTTTAAGAAATAAAACAGCATCAAATATGAACCCTACAGAGAAAAAGAAAAGAACATAAAATATCTGAAGAAATAATGCCCCAAATTTTCTAAGAAGCCCATTAAAATTAAGCACAACCCATAAAGAAAGCTATATACAAGATTTCATAAACAACCTCCTCAAACCAATGATAAAGAAAAAAGCTTTTCAAATTTTGAGTTTCTGAAAAATAATGAGAAATAAGGCAAGCAATGTACAGAAGAGAAATGATTAAAAAACAATGAGAGGTTAAGGGAGGGAGGTGTGGAGGAGTCACCACTGGCATGTCTAGGGGTGGCGCCAGCCCAGATGACCCATGCCTGGCTTCCAGTCAAGGTTTGTGGCCACACCAAGACAGCAGTGTTTTAGCAGTGAATAGGCAGAGTCACAGCTTGAAACAGAATGCTTGGAGATTGTAGCAAGGGGAAAGACTACAGTGAGGAAGCAAAGTATTCAGTGGTAAAGGACAACAGCTACAGTGAAAATAAACATTTGGAAAATGGAAAACTACAATTTTAGTCATGAGCAAAGAAAATCTTAGCAGTTTAAGAGACCACAAAGACGGATGGGGGGTGTGGGGGGGAGGTAAATGGGTACCAAGACATGTGCAAGGGTATCAATGTATGTGAATTAATGCACCTTCTATCTGGCAAATATCTTGTAACCCTTTTACTAATTACAATAAAAAATTTAAAAAAATCTAAAAAAAAAGAAATCTGTTGTAAAAATCAATGGTAATAAATTCTTTAATAAAAAAAGAAAAGAAAAAAGAAAAAAAGAAAAAAAATCCATTAATGCTAGTCACTGGTGGCTCATGATTTTAATCCTAGTTAATCAGAAGGCTGAGATCTGAAAATTGTGATTATAAACTAGCATAGGGTAGAGTCAAGAAATGCAAATCAAAACAACTCTAAGATTCCACCTCACTCCAGTTAGAATGGCCAGGATCAGGAAAACGAATAATAACATGCTGGAGGGTATGTGGCCAGGAGGGATCACTACTACACTGTTGGTGGGAGTGCAAACTCGTTCAACCACTATGGAAAGCAGTGTGGCAGTGCCTTAAAAGGCTAAACATAAAACTCCCCTATGACCCAGCAATTCCACTACTTGGCATTTACCCAATCATCCAGAAACAAGGGCATGCTAAATCCACTAGCACAACAATGTTCATTGCAGCACTATTCACCATAGCAAAAATATAGAACCAACCTAGATGTCCCTCAGTTGATGAGTGGATCAACAAGTTGTGGTGTTTGTACACAATGGAATTTTATGCTGCTGTCAGAAAGAATGACATTGCCCCATGTGTTAGGAAATGGAAAGACATAGAAAAAAATCATATTTAGTAAAGTAAGCCAGACTCAAAGTAACTTAGGCTCAATGGTTTCCCTCATTTGTCATAATCAGTAGAAACCTTGGGCTCTACCAGCAGAGATCTGCAATAGAGCAAAATCCTAGTACATAAGGCCATATAGTATGAAGCTAATTGAAAGGACCTCCAGGATATTCAAACAAAAGCCATATAATGAATGATTGTTGTCCTTAATGTACTATGTTGTCGCTCACCTCGTTTGCTGTCCCTTAGTTATCTCATATTGTTATAGTATCTCACTTTGTTATCTGATATATTGAATTTAGTTGTACTTGGTTATTTGAAATTGGATAGGGAAGGGGGGAAAACCAAGACGGGTGGGGGGGCGGTGGTTAGGGTAATGGGTACCAAGACATGTGAAAGGGTAACAATGTATGTGAATTAATGCACCTTCTATCTGGCAAATATCATGTAACCCTTTTACTAATTACAATAAAAATTTAAAAAAAAAGAAATAAGAGGAAGGACAAGGACAAAGTAGAGGTAAGTCTATCTAGAGTTCAAGGGGTTTCAACCCATAAAACTCCTCAAAACAATTTGGGCATTTTTCAGAAAGAGAAATTAGTCTTGTTCCTAATGGTCATTACCATTAGCATTCTGCGATGGGAGCTAAAAACTGTAATTATTAGAATATTTAAATTGTCACTGGTTGGAAGTTACCCCATTTAAGAATAAAGAATCAGTAGTTTATCTAGTGAACCACAATGTCTGGATAGCATTACCCAAGAATACGAAGAAGCGAGTCAGACATGCATGATATCCAGTACTTCAGAGAAAAATACCATAAGCACAAAACATATATTTCTACTATTTTCTTTCATCACTCATTCCTCCTCATAATATTCTCACTCATCTTTTCAAGAAAAAAAATCTAACTGAAAGTTAGATCAGCTTATAAACATTCTTAAATACATTCAAACAATCTAATAGCAACAGTGTTTCTTGGATAAATAATGATGTCTGAAATGGTATGTGACAATACTGACATGCATACTACCTAGTAAGCCTCACATTTGATTATTGATACCCAACATAAAATTGATAATTATTTCAGCAAAGTCATAGCCTTAACATAAGATATAAAATGAAAAATTCCAAATGGCAAAATCTAGTAATTGAACTGCTTTCAGGTAAAAGGATTTCAGGGATGCTTGATTGTTGTTCTTAATGTAGTATGTGACATTATTTCTTTTCTTTTTCCCGTTTATGATTTATCTTAAAGACTAGATAAAATTATGTGCTTGCTTTATATTTGTTTAATGCAATTACAAGTGAAATTTCAAATTATGTTGATAAATACACATAATTTTTTCCCTTAAACTATTTTAATGTGTTGTCTACCTAAATCTCTCTTCACTACTGTAATTACACAGTTTTCAAATGACTGACAAGGTTTAACAATGAAGTACTTGTTTAGAGAGACACGGAGATGAAACCTAGTTTTTTTTCCCTCAAAACTAAAGAAAGACAGATAATGACAGTGACTTTCAGAGGATGAAACTCTTATTTTTCCCCACATATGTCATAATTTCAAAGGGTCAGTACATTGAGAAGAATATACTTTTCAAAACAATCCTCCAGAAAGGTCACTCCCACAGTGACAGTTACTGGCAAATTTGACAACTACCATCACCAATTAGAGTGTCTTCCCCCTGGGAGTCTGCCCCTGTTTTATTCTAGATGTGCAATTTGGCCTCTATCTGTCACAGACCTCCTCTTGGTAGGGCACAATAAGGAAACCAACACTGTTGCTTAATTTTTTTCAGCCATAGGAAATTTCAATCCACAGCCATCTCATCCATTGGTGTTAATTACTCTTCCCTCTTCCCGGAGCCCAAATTGGGAAGACAATGCCCACAGGTCACTGAAGTGCAAGACCAGGTCAACAGGAGTTTGCAAATGGCACATTCAGCAAACCCATCAATGCAAGAGTGTGCACAGAAATTATTACAGCAAAGTAGGCCCGGTTCATGGCAAAAAATAAATTAAGAGAAAAGAAAAAGAATAAGGGCCTCCCTTTCTTTGTTTTCATGTATTTTTATTGTAATTAATAGAGGGGCTATATAATATTCGCCAGATAGAGGGTGCATTACTTCACAAACATTGATACCCTTTCTCATGTCTTGGTCCCCATTTCCCTTCCCCCACCCCCACCCCTCATCTTGTTTTCCCCCATTTCCTATCCGATTTCAAATAACCAAATAAACATATATACAATATATCAGATAACAAGGCGAAATACTGTAACAACTTGAGATAGCCAAGAGACAGCAAAAGAGATGAGAGATAACATAGTACATTAAGGACACTCATTATATGGCTTTTGTTTCTATATCCTGGAAGTCCTTTCATTTAATATCATACTATATGGCCTTATGTATCTAGGTTTTATTGCACTGTAAATCTCTGCTAGGACAGCTCAGTGTTTTTACTGATTATGAAACCATTGAGCCTATGTTCCTTTGTGTCTGGTTTACTTCACTTAATATGATTTTTTCTAAGTCTTTCCATATCCTTACAAATGGGGCGATGTCGTTCTTTCTGACAGCAGCATAGAATTCCATTGTGTATAAATACCACACCTTGTTGATCCACTCATCAACTGAGGGGCATCTGGGTTGGTTCCATATCTTTGCTATGGTAAATAGTGCTGCAATGAACATCACTGTGCAAGTGGATTTAGTATGTTCTTGTTTCTGGACAACTGGGTAAATGCCAAGCAGTGGAATTGCTGGGTTATAGGGGAGCTCTATGTTTCGTGTTTTGAGGAACTGCCATACTGCTTTCCATGGTGGTTGAATGAGTTTGCACTCCCACCAACATTGTAGTAGTGATCCCTCCTGGCCACATCCTCTCCAGCATCTGTTGTGAGTAGATTTCTTGATCATGGCCATTCTAACTGGAATGAGGTGGAATCTTAGATTCCCTTTGGATCCTCTTTATGCTTGCTTCTTGCCTTATTACTCTGGGTAGGAATTCTAATACTATGTTTTTAGCGGAGTGGAGAGAGTGGGCATCCTTGTCTCGTTCCTGATTTTAGAGGGAATAAGGGCCTCTCTTTCTCAGCAGATTGCTGAAATTCCACTACATTTTTAAGATGAGGAAAAGGGAAAGATGAGGAAAAGCAGAAATGATCTCTGTCCCTTCAGCTATAAGTACTCTCTTCCTTTCCCTAAAAGTTCCTACCTTAGATCAATCTTTACTCTCCCAGAAATAAACAAGAAAAGGAGCACTGTGAAATAAAGGATCAGGGATACTAGCAAGTCATTGAGTCAGAGCAACAACCTGGAAGGAAGACAAGCTTCAGAGGACTTCCCCTAGCCAAGAGCAGCACCCCATTCTCCAGCAAGTAGCTCCCCTGGAGAGGGACATCCAAGGCCTCATTGCTTTCCAAGGCAGATACAAATCAAGATTGCTACTAAAAATTCTCCCATTTTTCAAGTGGTAGCTTAAATATTATAAAGATGCAATAAATAAACCAACTTAAATGCTGCTGGAGAACAAGCAAATAAGTATATTCAAAAGTTACTTGTGTCTACTTCAGTTTAGTCTTCATAACTCTCCAACTTGATTTTTTTAATCAGGACAAAAAGCAGCTATTTTAGAGACATTAAAAGGATTACATGAATAAAGTACTTTTGATTATACATTGTACAATATACATTGTAAATGACTACTAGATATCTGCTATACACAGTTAAGTAGGAATTTAATTTTAGCTTACCCGAAGGCCTACCCTTTACCAATTCAACATTATCATTCCTTCAACAAAGCCCTATTTTAGAGTTTTTAATCATAAGTCCCTGATTGATCCAAGGGTTAACTGGCACATTTGGAAAGCTAAACATTGGTTGTCATTTTTCTCCTATAAAAGAACATCTAATTCAAAGTGAAATGTATTAGCTCATGTATCTAAAACACTTGACCATGGCAACAAAAGTTCTGTGTGTGTGTTTTTTTTTGCCAGTTTGGGCTTGAGCTCAGGGCCTGAGCACTGTCCTTGGACTTTCTCAAGGAGGCTAGAGCTCTACCACTTGAGCCTCAGCACCACTTCTGGCTTCTTTTTGTATCTATGTGGTACCATGGTATCTATGTGGTACCCGGGTCTTCGTACATGCTAGGCAAGCACTTTAACCACTAGGCCAAACTCCCGGCCCCAGTGTGTGTGTTTATCTTTATGTGTGAAGTTGGTTTTCTGTTGATATTATTTGGGATTTTTGTTGTTGTTTTGTCAGTTGTGGGACTTGAACTCAGGGCTTGGGGGCTGTCCTTGAGCCTCTTTGTGCTCAAGGCTAAAGCTCTACCACTTGAGCCACAGCATCATTTCCAATTTTGGAGTGGTTAACTGGTGGTAAAAATCTCATGGGGACTTTTCTGCATGGGCTGGTTTTGACCCACAATCCTCAGATCTCAGCCTCTTTTGTAGCAAGGATTACAAGAGTGAGCCACCCATGCCCAGATTTGTGTGTGAGTTTTCCCTACTTCCCTCCATCTTCCAAGATATTTATAGATCTACTAAGCTTTCCTCATTCACATTCAGTGGGGAAAAAGTCACCTTTTCTCCAGAATTTCGAGCAAAGTGCCTCTTACTCAGATTGTACCAATTTAGATGACATAGAAACAGGGTGGCTGGCCTGAATAATCTCTTGCATACAGTTTCAGATAATACATAAATATCTATAGAAATTGTAGTAAATCAAAATGGAACTCACTCTTCAGTAAAATCAAAGGGTTCAGATGACTACACTTATTGGGTGCTGGAAACACGTCTACAATCTTAGCTATTCAGGAAGCTACTCGGGAAGCTACCTACAGCATTGTAGTTTGAGGCCAGCTTAGGTAAAAAGTCCATGAGACTATCTCTTCCAAATAACAAAAATCAGGACGGAAGGATGGAGTGTTCTGACTACAAAGGAAGCCAAATGAGGACAAGACTGTTGTAGGGAAAAGTTGAGTGTTAATCTTAGCTGCTAAGTATAAATTAATTTTCCACCTTTATTTTTAAAGGTAGTAATCTAAGAACAAAAGTTATTTCAACTTTAATGCAGCACAACAAAAAATATAAAACAAATAAAAACTGAACTATGAATTTATGGATAGGGATGGGAGGGGAAAATGAAAGAGGGCAAAGGAAGGGATGATACTAATCAAGAAGCACTGTACTCATAACCTGACTTACAAAATTGTAAGACTTTTATACAACTACTTAATAAGAAAAATAAAAAATACAAGACATGAACAAGAAAAGAAACATAAAACAGTGCTATCATAACAGTCAGTAGAAGAACTGCTGCCCTCTGGCAATACAAAATCCATTACCACCAAATAAATATTTGAAAGTATTACAGGACCACTACCAAAGTATTTTTATCAACTATGATTTTAAATCTCAATACTCTTATGCTTATTTGTGTTTTTGATTAGCCACTTATGAATTCTAATGATAAAAGGTCATAGAGAATGTTGACATCCACAAAATAAAATTAACATTAAATATTAGAGAACTTCTTTGAATAATGAATTGTTTGAATAACAAGGTTTGCTTTAATTAGCATTTTTGGTGTGTATTTATTTATATCTGGACAAGGGAATAAATTACAATGCAAATTATTGAATCACTTCTCTGCAAAGTTTAGAGAAAGGGTAAACAAGCACCTTAAATAACTAGATAAAAATGATAACTAGCTTTCATATAATGACCGTATTCTACATTGAAAGTACATATAAAATTATAAAATTATATACACCTGTGCCAAAAACAAAAAAAGACAACATAAGCCCGTGCTCCAAAAAAATCCTTGCATATAGAACTTTAGGTACTCATAGCCTCTTTTACATAGAAATTAAACAGCAACAGTCTATAAAGTCCTTTAAAAAGTGTATTCAATGACCTCTGTCTCCCTGAACTGGTCATCTTCACTCTGTCATTACTTTTACCATCTCCTCCATTCTTACAGCTTCTATTCCAATATCCATGCTCGGAATGACTCAGAATTCCTCAACAAGCCTCCACCTCAGACCTCTTCATTTGCTAGTTTCTCCTGCTTGGATTGGAATTTTCTTCATACCCTTCTCTCCTACTTCCTTCTGTTTTTTTTTTACCTAAATATGACATCCATGGTAAGTCCTTCTCTGACTACCCACCTGAAACAAATAAAATAACTTCCCCAATACCATTTCTTACTTTTTACCAGAACATTAATCACCATAAAACATTCTTGCTATTCACTAGCTTGTTTAATTTGTTTATAGCCCTACTTCAAACAAAAATGAGATTGATAATGGTAACAACACGTTGTCATTCCCAGTAACTAATACCACATCTTATACACAGTTTCTCATGAAATGAATTAGAAATGAACAATTTTAAGACTTTTGCTAGATTAACATCCCTAAAGAGTTATGCAATTTTTATTCTCCCATATTATATAAAAATAATCATAACTATTTCTCTACCTTTTCACCAATACTTGACATTATCAACATTTTCACAAATCAAAATTTTCAAAACAAAAAAGATTTTGTCAATTCCACAGTCAAACCCTAATTTATAACCTGTGTGTATATAGATATTACACATCGGCCTATATACACACACATATACATATATTTAATTTATTGGGATATATTCCTAAGGAACACATGATGCAGAATACAAACAGCAATAAAGTAGAGAATTAAAGTCATAGAGTTAGTGCTTTCCATAATTCATGCCTGTGCTTTTGGTCTAGTGATTAAAATGCAAAACAAAGACATCTTCCAGGGGACGTGACTAGGCAGCAATCCCTCAGGTGCACAAGAGTGTCTTTCAGACAGCACCATCCTTTGGTGAAATAAGCGGCTTTTTGGCAGGTCTGTAAGAGTATGAGGAAAATGAGAGGATCACTCATTATAACTGCCCTCCTGGAGTCCTTTCAAGAATATGCCTCCCTACAGACAAATGAGAGGATCACTCATTATAACTGCCCTCCTGGAGTCCTTTCAATAATATGCCTCCCTACGGACAAAGGGAATTCAAAGGCTAAGAGGCACTCCACTAAAATTTACAGGAGGCTTTGGCATAGATCCACATGAAAGATAAATACAGAAGTGCAAAGGATAAAAGATGTGTCAGGTTGACAATATCCTTCATGTGCTGTGGAAAGCAGTGGTTCTGAAGTTGCAAATCCAGCCTGTTGAACAGTCCTTGGCAATGACATTTTAAAAGAACATCAGGAAACTAGACGACCTATAGGGAAAATGGCTTAGAATCCAAAATCAGAGAAGCTGAGCACTAAAGCAAAACATGTACTGCCTTCTAAACCTAATTATTCAAAGATCACTGCCATTTGTGGTGTAGAAATTACAAAGTTGAATCACTTCCAATAATTTCTGTGTTAACAAATGATGTATAACCAAAATTTATGGTATCACAATATTCTGCTCTCCTTTCTAAGGGGTTCTTTCTCTCACATTTAACAGGATTTTACAAAGTAAAATAGATACTTTTCGGTAGTGCAAGCTAAAGATTCCTGTAATTATCAGGTCTCCTGAAATCAGCCATATTTTCCAATGTAGAAGTGAGAATTTGAATTGGAAATATAGCCAATAAAATATAAACTACTGGCAGACTACAGAAGAGTTGGATCATTTCAGAGATGCTGCAAGCAGATGGCAAATGCCATAGGAGATAATGCCAAAGTAATTACTTCTCAACCAGGAGCCAAGCAATGGATGTATGCTGGGAAATCATCACTGCTTTCAGTGCAAAGAAAGAGAACTCTCTCTCCCTCTCTCCCTCCCTCTCTCCCTCTCTCTCTCTCTCTCTCTCTCTCTCTCTCTCTCTCTCTCTCTCTCTCTCTCTCTCTCTCTCTCTCTCTCTCCTGGAAAAACCAGCCATCAAATCTTTAGAAATAAGGAGTGATCATGAGGATAAAAATATTCTATTGAAAGTAATAATAATAGGAAAAGTATTGCAGATATGACTAGAATAAATTTATCAGTAAGTCAGTATTAATAATGCCTAGCTTTAATAGCATTCAACACATAAAAATGGCATAAACTTGATTTTATTATAAATCTCATTGTACAGAAGAAGAGATTGGAAGATTATGAAATTAAGTTCTCTTCCCAAGGTCACACAATTTTTAAGAGATAGAACAAAGAGCTGTAGACATTCTAATCACAGAGTCCTCACTCTTAAGCAGTACACTAAGATTTGTTCCAAATGTTGCATGTAAACATCTGACAAGGAACTTAAATGTGTGTTTCAAGACAATCCAACTACCCAGTACTCATGTTGTGATAATAATGTTACTCTGTATACAGAAGCTCAAAGACCCACGGATCCAAAACTTTAATTCATATCTTCTCTGCCAAAAGCATCATACTAACCTCTAAAAAAGAAGACTTTAATTGCAGCACAGGAAGGGTTCACAGTGCAGTAGGGCATAAAATATGCAAGCAAATAATCATAAGGCCAAGTAGAAGGGGTCATGACAGCAGACACATTCACAGGGTCTAAGGTGGAGATTTAGCACACAATTCAATCACATGATTTATTACATAAATTCTTTCATAGGCAAGGATTAAAAGATGAGTAAGGATTAAACATAATAGCTAAAGACATTCAACTGAAAAACAAATATGGAAGGTAGACTGTAACAAGTCCATCTAACTGTACTTAAAATCGTATTTAATGCTACTTTGTATTCAAAATGTCAAATTTTTCAAATAAAATGAGTGTGATATTCTGTTAAAAATATGGCAAATTTTACCATGATGTATCAGCAGTGTATTGTATGTACCGAATTGTTGATTAATGTCAGGGTTTCATGAGCCACAATTTTCAACACATCCAATAGGAATAAAAGCTTTCAGATAACATCATTTGAAAATCTCTCAAACTCAGTTCATAATATTAAAAATCACAAACTCTTAGGTATTAATCTTTTCTTAAGCAACATCATCATTGAGAGGTAAAATGCATGCTTATGTATGTTTTCAAATGACTTGCCTGCTCATTTAAGGTATCGTGACTAATATATTTTCCTACATGATACTATATTTAAGAATATTTCCACCTTTAATTTTAGTCATTTTGATGCTCAAATTCTCCAAAGTATGTATGTATTGTTAATATATAGTCAAAATGATGCTCTTTATAATAAAATTCCCACTTATTTGTTAAACATGTCATTTGAAATATGATGTAAAAATCAATGTTAATAAATTCTTTTAAAAAATAAAATTGTATTTAATAATTAGATTGAGAAGTGTGAGGACAACATGTACACAACTAAGTAACTTTAAAAATGAGTGAAGACTGTTAATACATGCAACAATAACTTGCCATTACACTATATTGTTGACATGGTTGTTTCCCATTGGTTATCAGTTAACAATTCATGAACCATTTTACACAATATATTAAACAATAAAATTATGTATGGTAGATGGTAGAGGCTGTGTGCTTTGCCAGGAGGCAAAATTAGAGTGATTCATGTGGTTCATTAATTGTGACAAATGTACCATACAAAAGTAAAGTATTAATAATACAGGAAAGCAGCTGTAGATTACTTGAGAACTCTCTGTACTGTCTTCACAACTTTCACAAAAATCTAAAACTACATGGACTTTAAAAGTTTATTACAAGTAAATATATATCACATGGAGTTAAAATAACTCAAAGCCTGTAGGAAAGAAGTGGTCAGAAACAGCAATATGAACTTCCATACATCTTCATAAACACATGGAAATGTGTCCATACATGCAAAAGATACTATTTTTCACCTTGTTCTCTCAGCTACAAAGAGCAACTCACAAAACGTAATAAACATGCCTAATTTCCAGATCTGGGTTTATAATACCATTCTCCAATACAAGGAGACAATAATCCTCAGGGAATGCCTGTTTCTCACATTGTGACCATAAATAGTTTGTACTAAAAATAAAAACTGAATTTTAAAAGCAAAAATATATTGGTAATCATGTGACAGAGTTGTAGCACAGAGCTCATAGAGCTCTAGAGGCAACTAGGTAGTAATAGATTTGTGTTAGGTTATCACCACAAGTACAAAACGAATGTCCATCAATTCATTCTCATCTAAAGGGCAGGTTGAACAGAAGGAAAGAACAGAGAATCTCTCCTTCATAGAGATTTCCAAATAACTTATGAAGGTACTCCAAACTCAATGAGGTTCAGAAACAACTCCCTACATGTGCATATACATTTTGCATAATGATTTCCTTCTAAAGAAATACATAATACCAACAGTGATAACATATCAACAGTATGTCCCTTTAACATGGCATGATAACAACAGTGTCTTACTTCTATGTTCTCAGAATGCTACATATTCCTTCTGATCATCAGAGAAGAATTATGACAGTGGAACATACTATCTAATTCACAAAGCATGCTCCTTAAAACCAGGAAGGGTAATCAAAACTGAAACAGAAGTCTAAGAGTCTATACAGACAGGAGGAGTCAATGTCAGTTGCAGGCTCGAACTCAGGGCTTGAGCAATGTCCCTAAGCTCTTTTGCTCAAGGCTAGTGCTCTACCACTTTGAGCCACAGAGCCACTCTGGTCTTCTTGTGGTTGATTGGACATAAGAGTTTCAGAGACTGTCCTGCCTGGACTAGCTTTGAACCATGATCCTCTCTGATCTCAGCCTCTACAGTAGCTAGGATTACATTTGAGAGTCACTAGCCTACAGCATCAAGTGCAATCCTAAGTACAACTCTGAAACAGAAGAGAATTAGGGGGAAAAAAGGAAATGGAGTAAAATATATGGGCTTTTGTTAAAAATAATATATCAGTGTTGGTCTATTTCATATAATAAATGTATCATAGTGATATAAGATATTTATTAAGAAGGAAAACTAGGTGCAGTGTATATGAGAATCTTCCCTAGAGTCTTTGCAACTTGTGAATGAGTCTAAAGCTACTCTGTCTTGAAAAGCTTGTTAGAAGTAAATATCTATCACAAAGAGCTAAGAGTGATTCCAAGAATGTGGAAAAACTGAATCTTTTTACCTTTCTGAGCTTTTACAAAAGAAAAAAAACTATCCTACAAATATGCACCTCTGACTATTAAGAAGTTAAGCAACTTACAAACATATATGACAAATATGTGTCTCTCAATATAAGAGATTCCAAGAAAGGAACAATTCCTTCACAAGTTCCAGGAAGTAGAACTTTGAAAAACAAATAGACTCCAAGTGTTGTAGGACAGAGTAATCTGACCTTCCTAAAGTGGAGAGAATTGGTATCATTAAGGAATAAGATTGTCTCACTGAATGGCTCTCTCTCAATTTCAAGGAGATTCTTTCTCATTTCTCTTACCAAAACATTCAAAAAGATGAGCCTGAAATGAACTACTAAAGACTGAATACACTGTGGTCAATTTTCGCAGCAATTGAACAAAATAGGTTCACATGGAATCTTGAAACTAGGCAAAATCACCAGAGTCAGCCCCTCACTGTGAGGAAACTGAGACCCAAAGATATTATGAAAGTGTTTTGTTCTAGAAAATATGTGCAGCTTTTGGCTCGATTGGCCTGAGCTAAGTTACCTCTAACTCCAGAGTCCTGAATTACCAGTGACAACCAGTATCTGCTCTAATGCAAATTGATCTGCAAACCTTCCTTTGTTCATAGTACACATAAGATATTACATTTTAATGTAGATCTGTTTCATTATCTCTGTACATGCTCTTTTCCACATCAAATTAGGTCTTATCCTTCTGTATCACAAGAGTAGGCTATAGCATAGTATAAGCAACACAAATATTTGCCTCACATTACCAACTCAAAAGACACAAAATGACTGGGAAAAAACCTTCAAAATATCTCTGTTTTTCCATTTACCTTCATCCAAATTCCCCTCCATCCCCCCATTTCCTCATGACCGCTTTCAATTGTTAAAAGGAGCACATCATGGAGAGAGGAGGATGGATTTTTCTTCTACTCTATAAATACATACTTCGTAGACATATGTATATAAATATACATATTGCATAAGCAAATTTAATGTATCTTAAAATATAATTTATAAGAGGACACACTTTTCCAAATGCAACTCAGCAATATGAATTTTTAAAGTAGGGTTGTTTCACTGTCATTGGGTGACTGAAAGGTGACTTTCACCCGCAACTACATTAGTTAGTCAGCAATTCAATTTTCTCAGATCTGTAAGAGGGGGTAATAGCTGCAAATTGTCCTGACATATGCTACCAGCTGCTTCTGTAAAGCAACAGTTATACAACTTGCTCTCTCTCAGTTTGAAGCAGAAAGAAAAAAATTTTCTTTAACAGTTATTTTCCATTTTCAAGTTTGGAAATAAAAGTCTGAAACTGCCTCTGTGCACAGTACACTACCTAAATATAACTCTGTGTGTGTGTGTGTGTGTGTGTGTGTGTGTGTGTGTCTAAGAGGCCTGGAAACACATTTTTCTTGGTATATCTATCTGGCAATCCTCCTTGGAGCTTCCTCACTCATTTCTGTGTCCATCTTTATATGGTTCTCTTCCCTCAGGATTCCTATGTCCAACTGTCCTTCTCCCTTCTCTAAAAAGATATCCAGTCCTTAGATTGATGGCTCACAGTCATTGGTAATCATCTCATGCTAACTGCATCTGCTATGACTGTTTCCAATAAGGTTTCAGTCACAAGTACAGGATTAACACTGGAAAGCACCAAGGAAAGCTTAGCACCCTTTTGGAGTAACCAAGGAAAAATATAAGCCCAAATGAATCTAACCATGATAGCTTTCTTTTGTCTTCTACTTTCAATATTACCCATGTGATTAGTAATAACATAACTCACTAATTTGTAATTTCCTTCTATCTATAGTTGGTTCCAGCTGGAAATGGAAGTGAGGGGTTGCGCTCTGGCTTAGTGAATTAACCCTATTTTTGATCAACTTTCCATACAATCTAACTAAAAGTGCCTATATTATAGCAAATTTGATAATTAAATGATACTTTAAGAGCCTGGAGAAACTGGTAATACACTAAACAGTTATCTACTGGATGGGACACAAAAAGTGGTTAATGTTACTTACCAATCATGCCCAAGTCCTGGAGTGCTAAAGCACTCCAGTTCTTGTATCTGGGTCAGACTTGATCAACGTCCAAAATAAATTAAAACTATAGAAAACATTTTAACAAGATTGTCCATTCAGCCCTTAAGAACAATTGAAGTTTGCACTGCTAATTCTGATGAACTAACAAAAAAGACCATAATGAAAATATACGCGCAGTCTAAAAGATGAATTTTCCACAGAAGAATAGGGTAGCATATTCTCAACATCTACTAGCTTAACAATGGAAACTCTAAATGCAAAGACAGCCTCACCTATTTAACAATATCTACTGTTTACATAGACAATTTTTATTGTTTCAAGTTTAGTCTCCCATTTATAGCTAAGCCCAAAACTGCATTTTTTCCATTCTTTGTTAAGAGAGTAAGACTCACTGAGTCTACTATATTCTGTCACTTCTTTTTCTAGGAAGTAAAAATATGAAGTACTTAGCTCTAAACAAGAAGGAAATTATTATGTAATGGCCAGTGTTATCATCTTTTGGTGCATTACTTGCTGAATCATTAATAAACAGGTGAATCTTCTCAAGGTACCTGTCCTTGGCAAATCGTGCACAGGCAGTATTTGGAAGAAAGGCAAGCCCGTAACAATGAGGAGAGATGAAGTCCTAAAGGACAAGTTGAATTTTTTCAAATACTCTTACTGCATCAATCATTAATATTTCTTCAATTATTTAAGAAACATTTTTTGCTGATGGCAATGTGAGAAAATTCCCAATAGTTGATTTTAGTGATTACAGTAACACTTCTATTTAACTAAGCAAGAATATCTGTTGTTTCATATGTGTGCCCATGGACAAAACCCACAGCTAAAGCATTTCTCATTTTTTTCTAACTAAAAATTTCCATAGACGAGTCAGAGCCAGAATTCAAAAGAAAGGAGGGAAGTGAGTCAGAAAGTCTTTGAAACAAGCCATATATTTTTAAGTACCTAGTTTCCTCTTCCATAGTAACAGAAAACAGTTTTATCCCCATAATATCATATAATACTATATGTAAAACTAACAGCATAAATACAAGCACAGCAATATATGCCTGAAGTCCTAGCTACTCAAGAGGGCTAAAGTAGGACTATCACTCAAGGCCAGAGCTCAGTTCTACTCCAGAAAACAAAATCAGACCTCTGTATCTTTACAAATAATATGAGGGGAGGAACTGTGCAGTATTTTGTTAACTCTAGAAACATTTCCTCGGCATTTCCACATCCTGTCTTTATATTTCACGCCCATCTGTGTGGTTAAGCAGTACCTACTACACCATAGGATACAAGGCTCAGATTGGATCACACTTTTTAAATCTGGAACTTGCCTTTCTCATCAGGAGTTGCTCATCCTCATTGTTTCTAAGGAACCCAAGGCTTAGATTTCATTGTATACACCATTGGTATACAGACCAATAAGATAACGCAAATGCATTTCTACTTCACTGTCGCATGATTACTTGTTGCTTCCCTCGTAGCAAACTGCCAGCTGTCCACACATGGTGAAAAGGAGGAGCACGTAGTACTCAGTAGCAACCAGCATGATTTCTTATCCTCAACTCTTCATTTACCTCCCAGTAAGACTACACCCTTTAGGTATTCAGTAAATATCATACCCAGGGATGCACAAACAATATTTTTGTTATTGTTGTTTTGTTTTTTTTTTGTTTTTGGTTGGTTGTGAGGCTTGAACTCAGCATGGCTGTTGTCCCAGAACTCTTTAGCTCAAGGCTACTGCCCTACCCCTTGAGTCACAGCGCCACTTCCATAAACAATATTTTTGTGAGAAAGCATGAATGTTTTTTCCTCCCATTAACAAAGAATGCATTAAAAACTGGTTTCTTTAAGTTCTAATGGTAACATCAATTCATAGTAAAACAAGGTGCATATGACTGAAAACCTACAAAGCTTTACTCAAAGCCACTCAACATTTATTACTTGACTGCAGCATTTTCACATTCCCTGACCAGTATAAAAGAACAAGTTCTATAGATCCTGATTGCAAACAAGGACTGTAAAATGTTGACAGAGAGTACTGGGGATATATGTCTGTCTGTCTGTCTGTCTGTCTGTCTGTCTGTCTGTCTGTCTGTCTGTCTCTCTCTCTCTCTCTCTCTCTCTCTCTCTCTCTCTCTCTATATATATATATATATATATATATATATATATCTACTCTGTCTTTGTCTCCTTGTCTCTGTCCCAATGTGGGGACAAACACCCTTCAGAAAGATTCATTTGTTCACCTATTTCTGTTTTGTGTTGTTGTTTTGTTTTACAATGGAGGCTTCACTACACCGGCATGACTAATGTAAATCATTGGCCACCAGTGTTCACCCCACTTTTCATTCCTTCCAGCATCCCAAAGGCTGAGGAAAATGGGCGAATATCCTAAGCCTATAATCATGCCTTCCACTTCTTGGTGTCTAGCCCCTATTCTGATTCTTGCCAGGGACTCAGACACAAATTATTTCACAGATCATTATCATGCAATTCTGCACCCTTAATAGTTCACAGGCCTTAATGTTAATGTCCAGGGGCTGTAGAAGCAGTCTAACAGGAATAGAAACCAAACATATTTCATTATATAACAGGATCACAATATGCTTCCAGCACTCTTGTCAATTATGAGCTGATCCATCTCTTCGTATGTTTACCAAGAGTTGGATGTGTGTGTTCGTTTGTTCCTACTGTTTCTACTGGCAGAACTTGTTAAAGACACCAAAGCGTTCAACTATCATATAAGCTACTGAAATATAAGTTAAATGAAAGTATTTTTCTATGACCATCTAGTTGGATATTTTGAAAAGATGCTCTCAACATGATCAGTATCAAATATTACTCCTATGTGAGGTATGACTGCAGGCAAATGGAATCACAAAAATTTTATATGGAATGAGGAATCGGGCTTTTCACAATTATTTTACAATTCTTCCTTTACAGATCAAGACTGTAGAAACAGAATAAGGAATTCTTCTGGAACACAAGAAATACAGGTATTGTTTGATCACAAAAATGATATAAAACTCCAGTAAATGGAATTCCCTTTACAGAAAGGCCTCAGATCAACAAACAAATATACATTTAATGTTGTTAGGCATGATTTCATTTTTGTAAGTCACTCTAACTGGCTTTTCAAGTTAATCCACTGTTCATGGTTTCTAATCATACTGGGCAAAGATGACTTGCACAGTTTTCTAAACCTAACCAAATTTCACTTTCTCCTGCTACACTACTTCTCAAAGGGAAAACCCCTAAGAATAATGTTTAATAGGAAATTTCCCCAGACCATGACCACAATGCTTCAAGTACAAAAGTAACAAGGCTATCAACCTTCATGGAATACAATTTCATTTGAGTTTAATTTCCTTTTAACCCTGTTATCATCCCCTGACATTGGCACCACTTGGGGAGGAAGTTACTCACTACATAGTTCATGCAGATATAATTTATGGCAATTTAAACTGAGTCAAGAAGTTAATAACTTTGAAGTAATGCATGCACCTCATACTGAGTTTAATCGGTGTTTATTAAAAGATGTATTTCTTATGCCTTCTTGCCCTTCATATACCCTCATTTAAAAACAAGTTTATCAGAAATCAAGTAACAGCTGTTTGGTGCTCTTACATATTCTCTAAATTGGGAGCTTTTCTAAAACAAATGGTTTAAATAAGAACTTAAATGGTCACCTCATCACCTCCAGGTACACTGTAGACATAAAGCACACTTCCTGCACTCTGAAACAGGGAAATGATACACTGTGAGGCCTCTGGGACTCCTCACAAACATGAATATTCGGCACCAAGGACAGAACCTTCAGCACATCAAATAAAATCCAACCTAAAGAAGGGCTTATCATTTTAACTTACTTGTAGCATCCCCAAACTTCTCTTCATTGCTGTGTAAAATGACTCTACATCCCCACCCAATGCACTTCTACCTAGTTAACACAAACTCTGTATACCTGAGTGTGCAAACCAAGGGTTCCCTTTGCTGAGACTCCATGGTGAGCAGCCTGGGCCAGGCACTTGTAAAAGCCATGAAACCACTCATTTCAAAGGTAATCAGGGACAACCCTAATGTTCAATTCAAGTTCTAGAAAAATGTGTTCTAAACAATTAATCAGAATTGCTTCGTGGTATTGTCAGTCCAACTGAAGCTAGCACAAGTGACAGCAGAAATATACTGTCTTACCTTGTCTGGCAGTGGTGAAGTGAGAGGTGTGGACTCAGCAACAGTGGTTCAAGATTTCAAGCAGAAGCAGCAGCAGCAGCAGCGGCGGCAGCATGTTTCTTGATCTCCCCTAATTCTCTGTTTTCCTGAGTAACAACCACTGTATAAAGTTAGAGGCCTATGTGTGTGGTCTCCAGCGCCTATAGATCCAGTCAAAAGGGCATCCCTAGCATGCTCATGGCAGTCACCTTGACTGCCCTATCCTGTTTCGGTCCCATGCTTATGCTCCTGGTAAAGAACTCCAGGACACATAATGAAAGACCTTCTCAGCATTTCAGAGTATGAACATCTACCAGTATTCCTTTCAGAAACCAATGGGGGTGGAAGATGTATGTTTAAGAGAAAAGAATGGAGGGTACCAGTGACTCACATCTGTAATCCTAGCTACTCAGGAGGCTGAGGAGATCTGCACACTCAGTCCAGGCATGCAAATCCCATGAGACACTTATCTCCAATTAACCATGAGAAAACTGGAAGTGGCACAGTGGCTCAAGGAGGAAATCGATAGCCTTGAGCTGAAGAGCTCAGGGACAGCGCACAGGTCCTGAGTTCAAGCCCACCACTGTCAAAAAAAATGTTCTGCCTGAAAATGTTCTGCCATCTGCAAGCTCTAAGGTCAAGTTTAGGGCTTGTTCTACCATCTATGACTCATAGCTTGCAGACTTAGTTCAAGAATTCAAAATCCTCTTTGTAAGGCACTGAGTATAGGGCCTGACACAAAGTGGATGGGCAATCATTGATAATTATTACTTGGATTAAACAAGGGAATCAAGATGAATTCTAAATCTCAACCCAAAAGAAGAGACTTGGAAAACATCAAAAAATACACCATCACAATTATATATAATCATATACTATATATGTATGTATATATACATGTGTGTATATATAGTGTATTAACAAAATATACCATCACAGCAAATGAACAAATGACCACATATTCTTTAAGATATTTCAAAAAAGACTTAGTGTAAACTTTGAAACCTTAATTATATTGTTACATGGAATATGTTGAAGTATTTCTACTCATTTACAAAAACTGCACAATCTTTCCTCAAAAATCATCTGGTGAGTTGGGACACTGAAACATCCATATGTTACTTATTTTTTTAACCTCTGTAGCCTGGATATGTTTATCATTGTGTAATATATTTTACCTAAGTAGTGAAAAGGTTAGCATGTATGCCAAACCCATGTTGCATTTTTGCTTACTAAGAACAAATTTTAAAATTTGGGAATGCATGATTCATTTGGTCTTAACCTCCCACCAATAATAACTACAGACAATATTCAGACACTTATAGTAAGCACTCCAGTTGTATATAAATATATACATATACTTTCATTTTTACAAAACTGTGTTAAATAGGCTTGTTCTCATTGTACAGGTTAAGAAACAAAAGTTCAGAGATTAAAATAGGCTTTTAAAGAAGATTCTAGATTTGCAAATACCATATTCAATAATTACAGAAAGTAAAACAAAGTGTTCCTGCTTTCTCCATAATTAACAGCAGGACCTTTTCCTACCATGCTGATATGATTACAGTAATTACCATACTAACAAGAATAAAGCACGCTGCAAGTACAGGAGATTTCATCAACCTAAACTTCTCCTAGAACTCTCATGAGTGCTCTTTACAGCACCTTCCACTTTTCACATCTGAGTTGCCTTCATGTAGTTCTTCCCTACACTCAATATACTTCCAGCCACTCAGTTTCTCATTACCACAGTTTTGTTTAACCATGAGACTTTCAAGAAGTACAAGGCAAAATGGCTTACAAATTCTTTTAAAGAGAATTATTGAAAGCATCATTTAAATTCCAAAAAACCCATTAGCACCGATTAAGTTCTTGATCCATGAACTTAAACAATAGCATAAGGACCTAGGCCCTCCCCTAATTTTAGCTATACTTGCCTTGATGCCAACTTCATTGTTGAGAGAAAGTTCGTTATAGGCACAAGCTTCCAAGCTCAAATCCAATTGGAAAAGTATACATAACTGTTTCCATAACAGCCCAGAAAACTCAAGCAAAAAGAGCTGGTATATGGCTCAAGTAACAGAACACTCACCTAGCAAATGTGAGACATAGTTCAAACCCAATGCCAATAAAATTAATGAATTAAATAGAAAGCTGCATTAATCATGATATCTTTATAAGTGTTACATAATGTTTCCATAGGCTGGAATAAGCTACTTCTACAAAAGGTACAGTTTTCAAGTTTCTTGGGTATTTTGACTCAACTTTCCCCATCTCATGACTCAGCATTTCGTTTTGGCCCATTCAGTATCCTTATTCAGCATATCTGAATCCCAATCAACACCTCAAGAAGCCAAGGACTGGTTCTGATACTCTGGTATTATCTTTTCTCTGGTTCATTATGAATCTTGTGTTCTTGCTCTGAGATATTCTCCCCAGAGACCACTTTTCAGCCACCTCAAAAGTCTAGGAACCATAGGACGTGGTTGTAGCCAAGTGTCTGTGGTAGCAGACACATATACCCCCTGTCAGGCAGAAATAACTCATTGTCACGAGGCCCCTGGAGCAATCCTGAGACAGAGACCAACTGTATCATCCGTGACCACCACCTCAATACACCTATGACTGGTTTAATAATGCATACCTCTTCTCTCCCTGCCCCAATTTCTTCTATTTAAATGTAAAGCAAACATCTATAAAAAAAACAACAAGTTGAAAAACATACTTTATATACAGTGTGCCTCATGCCATATTATTTAAATCTCCTGTCTCTCAGGTCTGAAGGGATGGCTTGTGTTGACCGCCTGACTAGAAAGCATCAAGTGTTCAGTGTAAGTCCCAATACCAGTAATGATAACAACTGTCCAATAGCTGATATTAAAAACTTCCAAAGTCATTTCAGTTACAGTGGTGTCTTTAGAGACTGGAAATCCCCAGTCTCTAAACAAAAGCTCACTCTGGACTCCACAGGAAGAATATCTGTGGTGGTCACCCAGCTTCCACTCTAAAAAACTGCCAGGGCTCCCCTGACTTTCCAAATGCACTAAGTAAAATTGGTCCAGCCATTGTGAGCCCCAAACAAACGGTAAACAATGAGAGGAATGTGTTTTATTTCTCACACTCAGCAACTCCTTTCTGAAAATCTTTTAATAAAAATCTTATGATCTGAATTTGATTATTTGAAATAGGAAAGGGAAGGGGGAAAACAAGATGATTGAGAGTTGGTGGGGGAGGGAAATGGGACAAAATATGAGAAGCGGTATCAATGTATGAGAAGTAATGCACCTACTAGCTGGCGAATGTAACCTTAACCCCTCTATACATTACAATAAAAATATAAATAAATACTAATAAACATTTTATGATCTCTATAAAAATTCTGAAAAATATCTCCAAATTATCATATGATGTGAAAGAATACAATCTATATGGCTTCATCACATTAGGATACATCAATAAATTAAACTTACAAGACACTATCACAAGATAATTGATACACTGATAATAGAGAAATATCGAAATTGTTACTCTAGAATTAAGGATTCGTTTTAGCATTAAAGAAATTGCATGCCTAGACATCTCTAGCCATAAAAGAAATACAAATCAAAACAACTCTCAGATTCCACCTCACTCCAGTTAGAATGGCCATGATTAAGAAATCTAAAAACAGCAGATGCTGGCAGGGATGTGGCCAGGAGGGATCACTACTACACTGCTGATGAGAGTGCAAACTCGTTCAACCAGTATGGAAAGCAGCAGTATGGCAGTTTCTCAAAAGACTAAACATAGAGCTCCCCTATGACCCAGCAATTCCACTACTTGGCATTTACCCAATCGTCCAGAAACAAGGACATGCTAAATCCACTAGCACAGCGATGTTCATTGCAGCACTATTCACCATAGCAAAGATATGGAACCAACCTAGATGTCCCTCAGTTGATGAGTGGATCAACAAGTTGTGGTATTTGTACACAATGGAATTCTATGCTGCGGTCAGAAAGAATGACATCGCCCCATTTGGAAGGAAATGGAAAGACTTAGAAAAAAATCATAGTAAGTGAAGTAAACCAGACTCAAAGGAACATAGGCTCACTGGTTTCCCTCATTTGTCAAAATCAGTAGAAACCTTGGGCTCTTCTAGCAGAGATTTGCAATAGAGCAAAACCTAGACACATAAGGTCTGTATACAGTATGACGCTAAATGAAAGGACCTCTAGGATATAGAAACAAAAGCCATATAATGAGTGATTATTGTCCTTAATGTGCTATGTTATCTCTCATCTCTTTTGCTGTCCCTTCGTTATCTCATATTGTTACAGTATTTCGCCGGGTTATCTGATATATTGCATACATGCGTATTTGCTTATTTGAAGTCCGACAGGAAAGGGGGTAAAACAAGATGAGGGGCGGGGGTAGGGGGAGGGAAATGGGGACCAAGACATGAGAAAGGGTATCAATGTTTGTGTAGTAATGCACCCTGTATCTGGTGAATATAATGTAACCCTTTTATTAATTACAATAAAAATATATTAAGAAGAAGAAGAAGAAGAAGAAGAAGAAGAAGAAGAAGAAGAAGAAGAAGAAGGAGAAGAAGAAGAAGGAGGAGGAGGAGGAGGAGGAGGAGGAGGAGAAAGAGGAGAAGGAAGAAGAGGAGGAGGAGGAAGAGGAGGAGGAGGAGGAGAAGGAGGAGGAAGAAATTGCATGCCCTGGAGTGCATTCTAAATTATTCACAGACCTAGTAATTGTCTTCACAGAATCTGTCAATAATTAATTTTCCTAACTTAATGCATTTCAACAGAATCTCTCTAAATTTCCATATTCAAGAAAAATGTTTATAAAATATAATAAATATAAGTACACAATTTGATAAAGTTTCGGCAAAGTTAGATATATGATAAACATTGGGAGCTCAGGTCTATAAGTGTGACATATTGTTTTCATCTATTTCTGGCTTCTCTCTAGAGAACAGTTAATGTAGAGATCACATCTCTAGAGCTCATCTCTCTAGCTTGACCCTTCCTTATTTCTTATATCCATTCTGATAATGTGCACCTTCATAATATACTTTTTAATACTGTAATTGCAAGGATTGGAAAAGGGGTAGATTTAGTTTTTTTGACAATAGAGGTGAATTCTACGGTGATTATATTTAAGGTAATTACTAGCTATCCACATTGGTGGAAGCATCACCTTGACAATAAAATTAAATTAAAAATAAATAAATATAAAATATCTAAAGCCATTCGCTCTAAAATCAGGAATGAGACAAGGATGCCCACTCTCTCCACTACTCTTTAACATAGTACTAGAATTCCTAGCCAGTGCAATAAGGTAAGAAGCAAGCATAAAGGGGATCCAAGTAGGGAAAGAGGAAATAAAACTATCCCTCTTTGCAGATGAATGAAATGAAGAATTTGATATATTATTATACGTTAATCTTTTAACACAGTCATGAATTCTGTTTCTAAAACACCGAGTAGTTGGGCAATTGAAATAAGCACACTTTAAGACCAGCACAAAATTTTTTCCTACAGTACTTACAATTAAACCTCATTTTAGTAACATCACAATATTCGTGAAAAAATCTTAGTCTCTCTTTCAGATAGATATACTAATTAATTATATTCTCTTCATCAAACAAAATAGTGGGATTAGATCAATGCTGTGCATATTTATACAAATAATATAACCTTCACTTTTTGTGAGGAAAGGAATGCCCTACCAAATGAGGACTAGTTAAAATGTGGAAGAATATACCCTTGGTAGTGGGGTAGCTATTTTTACAATGAAACCTGAACTTTGTCTAACAAGTTCCCTGGGGAATTAAGAGAAAACCACATTGAAATAGAGAATATAAATTTTAGCACAAAATTACATGGACTAACTTTAGACTTTAGAGTAAATATTCACATTGTATACAACAGGACTGAATTTCTCATGAATAAAATATACAAAATTATCAATACTTAATTTTGTCTAGAAAGTAAAATGCATAATTGCCCAAACATTTCTCACTGGTTTTTAAAATGTACATGACACTTCAGATGATGACAGTTTTTGGTATTGGAAATGATTATACAATAAATTCTAACTGGTCTGAGAAAAAAAGAAAGTAAAGTGCAGAGGAAAGCAATTCATGAGGGGCCGAGAGCATGGCCTAGTGGTTGAGTGTTTCTCTAACATTCATGAAGCCCTGGGTTTGATTCCTTAGTACCACATAAACAGAAAAAAGCTGGAAGTGGTGCTGTGGCTGTGGTAGAGTGCTAGCCTAGAAAAAAACACAAGGACAGTCCCCAGGTACTGAGTTCAAGCCCAGGACTGCCCAAAGGAAGAAGCAATTAATGAAGGAAGCATGTATATCTAAGTCATCAATGCCATAGAAATGATTTATTTTATGGAATACATTTTGACTCATATGTCAAGAATTTTTGTGACTCAGAAAATGCATTATTTGGGGCTGGGAGCATAGCCTAGCAGTAGAGTGCTTACCTAGTATTCTCAAAGCCCTAGGTTCAATTCCTCAGAACCACATACTTAGAAAAAGCCACAAGTGGTACTGTGGCTCAAGTGGAAATATTATTTTCACCCAGTATAATCTCAGTTGCAATCAAACTATAAACAAATGGCTTTGTCCTAACAGACATGTATTTAGAGTTTTCATATCCTTATAGTCTACAAAGTTACAAAACTAATGTAAATAAACATAGTAACCATAAAGGCTTTTTCTTGCACTCAAATGGCATAGCAGTATTCATTTTATATACTCATTAGAAAAGTCCCACAGAAATTCAATACTGTTGTCAGAGGATGCTTGGAAAATGGTGGCTCTATTGAATACCAACTTGGTTAACTTGTTTTCATCAGCAGTAGCTGAGAATAGCAGGAGGACAGGACCTACAAGAGACAAGCAAGGTTCTATCTCCTTTATCCATCCAAAGGAGACACAGTTTCTCTGCATCAGAGGCAAATTTTGACAACAGTGTCATAGATGCTAGAGGGTTCTTGCAGGCCTGAATTTGTAGCCCATAACTCCTCTAGTAATTACAGGAAAAGTAAATGGAAAGCACCCAGTGCCTGACACTGGAAGATGAAAGAAGAATGGAAATAAGAATGTTCACTTCAGAACATCCAGAGGTGACAGACTACTGCCAACTACTGTAACCTCAGGTCTCATGTGTGAAGAGCAAAGCAACTTATATTCCTTAGAAGTTCCGTCCATTAACATACTGAGGAAGTAGTGTGAAAAAAATTACCACAAGTTCAATGGAACCCAACTTTAAATAAGATCATAAGAGTACATCAATATATTTAAGAAAAGAATAAAGCAAGTTCCTGGAAACTGACTACATCATCATAACAAGAAGATATAACAAAAGACATGGGAATCTCTTATCTACTTTTCTTAAAAGACACAAGTGGTGCTGTGGCTCAAGTGATAGAGCTCTAGCCTTGAGAAAGCCCAAGGACAGTGCTCAGGCCTCTGAGTTCAAGACCCAGGACTGGAAAAAAAATCATCAACATGAACTCTTGTAACAATGTCTGAAACATGATTGATTCTCAATAAATTTGTTGGTGTTGAATGCATAAGCAGGTAAGTGATTGAACAAAGTTGACGCATCAAGTAAACTTTGTGGTTCCACATCCTCAATTACATCCTCAATTTTAGTATGGTGCTGATCTCTTTTACAAACTACCAGAAGGCATGGTGGAATTTGTGTAGGGTGACTGCCGTGAACAGTGAGTGCTGAAATTGTGGTCTTTCATTCAGCAAAAGTCAGTGAATGCCAGGCAGACGCCATGCCTGTGATAGACAGCCTCATTTGTGCACAATTACTTTCTTGAACCTTTCCCACATTTCCTTGTAGGCAGAGTATCATTCTTGCTCCAGTGATTTCAGGCTCGGTCCAGTCACTTGCTACAGCCAGCAGAAAGCCCCTGGCTGTGATTTTTTTGCTGCCTCTGGGCACAAGTGGGAAGGGGAGTGGTATGGTGTGCTGATCCCTGGCTCTGAGAAATGCATCATGGGAGCAGCATGCTCCAGATGGTGATTGGCTGTATCTTCAGCTTGGGCTCTGAGTGAAAAGACATACGGAATGCAGGCAATCCCATCAGGATGAAAGCTTTCCACAGCCTCATAACATGAACCAAAAAAATCATTTTTGTTACATGCCTCTGGATATACTGGGGTTGTTTCTGCTGCATAATAACTAGAGAATAGCATTAACTATTTCAGTGTCTACTGTGAATGCTGGAAAAGATGAGAACACATTATTCGTGGTCATATCTGCATCCCAGAGGCCAGAGCCACATGTCTGGTAGCCTGGTGACATTTGTCAAATGAAAGGGATTATACAAATATCACAAATGCCTGTAATGAGCTTGAGAAGCCTGAACCTCATCTGTCAGCACTTTGCAACAGCTTCGCATTGCCATGAGCAAACCCTTTCCAGGGAGTATGCCCTGCATTTCCCATCTAGCAGGCAGACATTGCTATACTGTCAATTCTTTTCCCTCAGCCACCATACTTGAGTGAGCGTGTGATTGCCTGGGTGGGTATGTGTGGGTGAGTTCACTGCTGGTGTGGTATCATCAGTACATTCCCATACTCATAGTCAGCATGATTCTCACCAGCTCTACTCTTCTGTGAGCCCATACTGCTTCTTAAAATTTGGTCAGAGTATAATGCCTGCTGAAGTCTTTTTAATTATTCTTCTCTATACCTTCTTACTATCAGAGGAAGCTTATTTAGAAGGAACCAGGGCTTAATGAGCTATTTTATCCAAACTAGCCACATAGCAAGTAACAAGTCTCACACTGCTTTGATAACTCAATGTATATACTCCAGCAGAAAGACCAGTTTAAAAATTCTGAAACTGTTCTATCAAACCACTAGCAGAAAGAACATTAATATTCAGAAAGTGTTGATTAAAAACAGGACTAACCATCTGATAATGAATCATCAGTTAATTTGTACACACACGGGAGCACTGGCACTTACCTTGCATTGTCCAGTGCTTCAAAAGGTGAGAAAAGCTGCAAGGACAACCTTGGAGAAATTCACTTCTACCTTCAACCATACTCCCCGGAAAGTCCCATGACCTTTGGAAGATACATAATTTCTTTGGCTGTCAATTAGGACTCATCTCTATAGTGTTGTCTACCTCTCAAATGTTATGATTTCCTAAGTTCTGGAAGCATCCCATTTATACAGGTAATAGGTGCATTAATTGTTGAACCTTGATACCCCTTCCCATGTTTTTATCCCCTATATAACATTAGTAATCTCAACATGCTTTGATATTTTCCCTTCTTAAAAATTTATTCTATAATTCACAGATACTGATAAATGCTGTGTATATTGTGAGAGCTCTCAAAATATTATTCAATAATTTGAATCAAAGTTTTTATTTTAAGCATTACTGGACCTGTACAGAGCTATATATCATTAGCATCCCAAAGTACTTATTGTATAACATTCTACATAATTTAGTACATTAGGGTGACAATCTGTTTCTTTTTTCTTTTTTTTAAATTAAAGAATTTATTAACATTGATTTTTACATTATATTCCAAATGTCATGTTTAACAAACAAGTATTCAAGAAGGGAATCTCTATATATGATCACTGGCACATAGATTTTAGAATATAATTAAATTAAGCTGAAGGTTTATATGTCATAGATACATATTAATATATGTAATAAGACATTATGTCCATAGCATATATAGCCCATCATAGATTTTATGTCTATGTAGTTATATTTATATCTCCAAGACCATGTCCATAACCTTGGGTACCGAAATATTGAGTCATTGCTGGTGTAGTGCTTGGATCTAATATCCATAGATTAAGGATACCATATGCCTTTTGTTCCTTTGGTCTTGACTTATCTCAATCACAATGATTTGCTCTAATATGTTTCTTTTTTACTATTTTTATTGTAATTGATAAAAGGGTTACATGATATTGTGCATTAATTCACATACATTGATACCCTTTCACATGTCTTGGTCCCCATTACCCTCCCCCCACCCCTCCATCTTGGTTTTCCCCCCTTCCCTATCCAATTTCAAATAACCAATTACAAATATATCCAATATATCAGATTACAAAGTGAGGTACTATAATAATATGATATAACCAAGGGACAGCAAAAGAGATGAGAGATAACATAGTACATTAAGGACAACAATCATTCATTATATGGCTTTTGTTTCAATATCATGCAGGTCCTTTCAATTAGCTTCATACTATATGGCCTTTTGTATCAAGGTTTTGCTCTATTGCAAATCTCTGCTAGTAGAGCCCAAGGTTTCTACTGATTATGACAAATGAGGGAAACCATTGAGCCTAAGTTCCTTTGAGTCTGGCTTACTTCACTTAATATGACTTTTTCTAAGTCTTTCCATTTCCTAACAAATAGGTCTAATCTGTTTCTTAAAGAGAAAATAAACGGTTTTACTGGGCTGTTGTTTTCAGTTTTTTAATAGGTGGGTCCTGCTTGAAGTCAGGCCTGGTTGCTGTCTATGAGCTTTTCATTCAAGGGTAGTGCTTGAGCCACAACCCCAGTTCTGGTTTTTTTTTTTTGGAAGAGATAATAGTCTTATGGATTTGCTGCTGGGATGGCATTTAACCACAATCCTCAGATCTCAGCTTCCTGAGTAGCTAGGATTACAGGTATGAGCCAGTGGCACCTGACTTAAACAAGTTTTAATTTAAATTTTACATATTTTATATAACTAAACATAATGGCATTTCCAACAAGAAAAGTCAGAAGGCTTATTAAGCAATGCTTTGCAAACTGTTACATCTATAACTAACCATGATTTAATTTCAGGTAATCATATTCTCCAAAGATCAGTTACTTTATAAATATTGCTATAAATTAAAACAAGTGGGAGTCAAAGAAGAGAAACAATCCAATAGTCAAGGCACAGAAACCATAAATTCCCTTTGTTCAATTTAAGAGAACCTGGAAAACATGCAATTTTATAACATATGCCCTCCTGAAAAAGTTAACATTTTTGAACCTACTAATTAACGCTGATACTTAGTGCAAGTTGCATAAAATTGTTAAGAATTAATTAACTAATATAGTCTAAATAGGATCTCATTATGAACTGTAAAAACACAGGGAGGAACCTGCAAAAATTGCCTGAGGCTTTTCAAATGTAAGAGTGATAATAAGTAATCAGAGAAAGAAAGTTTCCTTAAATTAGTCGATTTATATTTTGGATTTGGGCAAGAAAGTTATTTTTAACATTATTCTAAAAGCTTCAATATTTTAAAATACAAAGAAGTCAATGCATTTTAATCATCTACCGTGAAATGCCCAGAAGTGAAGTTGATCATAGATATCTGCAAAAAAATTAGACTCCTGAATATGCTAGAAGACCAACAATGACATGAGGCAAGAGGTATTCTTAACAGAGCTGCCAGGTCTTTGCAAAGGCTAAGTCAGATGCTAGCATGGCTGTGTCCAAAATCCAGGCATGCATAGTCTCTCTTCATTCAGTCAAAGCCAAACTCCCGGAAGAGAGTGTCAAGACCTTCTGTTATCTGCAAGCATAGCAGCAGTCCTGCCTGCCTCCTCTCTGATCCCATCTCCTCCTCGCCCTTCACTCCCACTAAGTGCAGTGGTGTACATACTTGATGTTACTTCAGGGTGGCAGGTGATCTCTAACATGAAACAGCTCAGATCATCACTTTCCTCTGCCTGTGTGTTTCTCCCTGATGGTCACCAAACCCCCAACCTGCACACTTTGCTCATAGATCACTTTCTCAAAGACCATTCAGGCACTGCTACCCTGCCTCATGTATTTTCAATCCTTATTCCTGTGAACTTTTCTCCTTTTATCCTTCTGATGTCAAGTTCCTATGTGCAATATAATTTACTACTTTATTATGCTTAGTATTTATTATCTGGTTCCCTCTAGAATATAAGCACTGGAGACTGTCCTAAAAGCTGGATGTAAATTTACAATGAAGTTTTTAAATTGTATTTTATTATCAGGATAAAATACAGAGGGATTGCAGTTACATACATCGGGTAAGGGGTATATTACTTCTCAAACCTTGATAACCCGTTCTCATATTTTTGTACCCCTTTCTCTTCCTCCACCCCTTCCCAATCATCTCCTAACCAGGAATTGTTAATGCTAACTGACATTTAAAGGCTATGATATACCTACTCTTTTTAGACCACTGATGTTTTCAAATCATTTGGAATAAATATAATTCATTCAACTTCTTTTCAGACTTCTTGTGAGTACCAGAAAGGATTTACTGAGGGATATTTAGCTTCCTAATATGGCACAAGCATTCAATAAGGTACCAACTAAACTGGAATTATAGTAAAATCACCTTCAGTCGCATGAATCATAAGTAATGATTGACAACAGATAACTACCAAGGCGTTTTTTTCTACAAGAGCCTATAAATGATCTCAATCTGTGTCTTAGAAGACACAAACACCAATAATATCAGTGGAGATAGGAAGGTTGGGGCAGAAAAGCAACCCAGAAAAAAACTCAAACTCTTAGAAAGGAAAAAAAAATAACTAAAGCAGAAAGGGCCAGGGACATGATTCAAATAGTATAGCACACACAACTCTGTCCTCAAAAATCATGAGTACAGTATTCATCTTTCATTAATTCACACAATAGAGTTGCTAAAACTTTTTAAAGGTACTGGCTTTATGAAAATTATTTAGTACAAAGTGAGGGTCAAGATTTAAAGACATTGCCTAAGCTACCAGAGCACTGATAGCTTTGAAAATATCTGAACACTGCACAGATAAATATTAAGGTTATTCTGTGAAGGATAAGGGGATACCTGGTATGCTATGACAGCTCATAAGTGATGATGAACATTCACTGAAACACTGATTCATGAAGACACTTTGGGCAGTAGTGCTCCCTGTAACTACTACTCTGGCTGTTTCTTTCACTTCTTTCTAAGGCTAAATAATTCCTAGAATTTCGTGCCCTGTCTTCAAGTGAAATTAAATGTAGAATACTACAGCAGTGCTTTTACTTGGGAACTTGTGGCAAACACATTTGTCCAGCCTTGTCCAACAAACAGAGGAGGGACACTGGCATAGCAACTCAGGCTTAGGGAGAACCTAAGCATGACATTTAGAAAAATATTTGTGAAAAAGAAGGGTTTTGTTTCCACAGCAACCAACTTTCTTAGTCTTCTGAGCTCTACTAAAAATAAAACAAATGAAAGCTGGTAAGAGAAACAGAGTAAGGTCTAATGTAGAATGGCACACAAAGCAAAAATAAAGGACGCTGAAGCCTAGTTCATTGGAAGAAGCATAGCAAAACCTCAGATAATCATGAGTGTCCTAATCGGGTCATGACCCTTTAAATCTTCATTTCTTTATTTTTTGGTACTACTGGCCATGAGATTCTTCTCTTTCCATAAAGCAGAGCCTCCAGAATTTATTCATCTTGTACAATTGGGTTGGTTTCAGTGCCCAGGATCAGTAACTCTCCTGCCTCTGTTCTCGGCTACCCATCACCGCAACACCGTGAGGCTGTCTATTTTAGGTAACTTGTACAAGTCTTTGTTGTCTTGTGATGAGGTTACTTTGCTTAACACAACATCTTCAGAATTCGTCCCTACAGCTGCCTGTGGTTGAACTCCCTTCTTTTCTAGGGTTCAATAATACCCAATTTTGTGTATATAACACATATACTTTGTCAATTTACCTGTGGTTGAGCCTTTACCACTTCTTGAGTATGGTGCAGTGTTTCAATCAACATTGGGATTTGGGTTTTCTTTGAGGTATCTTAACTTACCCTTTAGTAACAAGTCATTGCCTGGCCTCATAAAATGAATTTCAATGTAATCCATCTTCTTTTAGTTTTTGAAACAACTAAAGATTCATTATTGATTCTCCTTTATTTTTTTTAATTTTTTATTGTAATTAGTAAAAGGGTTACATGATATTTGCCAGATAGAAGGTGCATTAAGTCACATACATTGATACCCTTTCACATGTCTTGTACCCATTTCCAGCCCCCCACACACCCCCTACCCGTCTTGGTTTTCCCCCCTTATGTTTGGTATGGTTCATCAGTGAAATGTTATGGTTTAAGCTTTTCTGCTGAATGACTGTATGTCATTTCTACATTCCATTTCTTCATGATTAAATGCATAAGTGTTTTATGTTTGTAGGACTTTTTCCCAGTTCCCCTAGGTCAATTATTTTTCTTTCAGATAATTGTTATAAATTCTAATGGTCCTTTCTCTTTCTGAAACATCCATTGTAATACCTCCTCTCTTTTTATCTAATATTATTTATTTTTATATTGTTTATTTCTTAGTATAGATGAAGGACTTTAATATTTCTTTTTTTTTCCAGTCCTGGGCTTGAGCTTAGACCTTAACACTGTCCTTGGACTTTCTCAAGGGTAGTGCTCCACCACCTGAGCCTCAGCACCACTTTCGGCTTTTTTCTATGTATGTGGTACCGAGCAATCGAACCCGGGTCTTCATGCATGCTAGGCAAGCACTTTAACAACTAGGCCAAACTCGTGGCCCCTGAAGGACTTTAATTAAAATTTTTTTATTGTAATTAGTAAAAGGGTTACATGACATTTGCCAGATAGAAGGTGCATTCATTCAGATACATTGATACCCTTTCACATGTCTTGGTACTCATTACCCTACCCCCGCCCCCCCCCCCACGTCTTGGTTTTCCCCCCTTCCCTATCAAATTTCAAATAACCAAGTACAACTAAATTCAATATATCAGATAACAAAGTGAGATACTGTAACAATATGAGATGACCAAGGGACAGCAAAGGAGATGAGAGACAACACAGTACATTAAAGACAACAATCATTCATTATAGGGCTTTTGTTTCAATATCCTGGAGATCCTCTCCATTATCATGAGGGAATAATTCTCAAACCTTTATGCCAACAAATTTGAGAATCTAGATGAAATGGATGAATTCCTAGCCAATATTAACATACCCACACTGAACCAAGAAGAACTAAGCCAACTCAACAGGCCTATTTCAAGCTCTGAAATAGAAATGGCAATTACAGAACTTCCACCTAAGAAAAGCCCAGGACCAGATGGGTTCACAGCTGAATTCTATAAGGTCTTCAAAGCAGAGCTCACACCAATACTCCTCAAGATCTTCAACGAAATTGAAAATGAAGGTTCCTTACCAAACTCATTCTACGAAGCCAGTATAACCCTCATCCCCAAACCAGACAGAGACTCATCAGAGAAAGAGAACTATAGACCTATATCTTTGATGAACATCGATGCAAAACTTCTCAACAAAATACTGGCCAACCGTCTACAACAACTCATCAAAAAAAACTTATACACTATGATCAAACTGGATTCATCACAGGGAGGCAAAGCTGGTTCAACATATGCAAATCAATTAATATAATTCGACACTTCAACAGGAGCAAGGACAAAAATCACGTGATTGTCTCAATAGATGCGGAAAAGGCAGTTGACAAGATCCAACACCCCTTTATGTTAAAAGCTCTGGAGAATCCATGGAACATTCCTCATTGTAATAAGGGCTATGTATGAGAAACCCACAGCTAGTATTACACTTAATGGTGAAAATCTAAAGCCATTCCCTCTAAAATCAGGAACGAGACAAGGATGCCCACTCTCTCCACTCCTCTTTAACATAGTACTAGAATTCCTAGCCAGTGCAATAAGGCAAGAAGCAAGCATAAAGGGGATCCAAGTAGGGAAAGAGGAAATAAAACTATCCCTCTTTGCAGATGACATGATTCTGTATTTAAAGAATCCTATAGACTCTACTCCCAAGCTCCTTGAGCTGATTCAAAGCTATCGAAGAGTAGCAGGCTACAAAATCAACCCTCAAAAATCAACTGCCTTCCTTTATGCCAGCAGTGAGACGAAGGAGGCAATAATCAGGAAAAACTCCTTTCACAATAGCCTCAAAGAAAATAAAGTACCTAGGAATTAGCTTATCTAGGAATGTAAAGGACCTTTTCGATGAAAACTTTAAAACCCTAAAAAAGGAAATTAAAGCAGAACTAAGGAAATGGAAAAACCTCCCGTGCTCCTGGATTGGAAGAATCAACATTGTGAAAATGAGAATCTTGCCAAGAGCTATCTACAAATTCAATGCACTACCCATCAACATCCCAATGTCATTCTTTAAAGAAATAGAAGAGGCAATCCAAAATTTCATATGGAATAATAAAAGAACCTGTATAGCAAAAACACTTCTTAACAGAGAGAACAGCGCTGGAGGAATTTCAATTCCAAACTTTAGACTCTATTACAGAGCTATAATTCTCAAAACAGTTTGGTACTGGCACAGGAACAGGCCTGAAGACCAATGGAATAGAACTGAGGACCCAGATATTAAACCACAGACCTATGGCCACCTAATCTTTGACAAGGGAGCCAAAAAAATAGAATGGAAGAAAGACAGCCTCTTCAATAAGTTGTGCTGGCAGAACTGGCTAAGCACCTGCAGATCCTTCTTTGTTTCCTTGCACTAGAATAAACTCCAAATGGATCAAAGACCTGGAGGTAAAAGCTGACACACTGAAAACTCTACAGGAAGGAATAGGAGATATACTAGGCCTCCTTGGCACAGGTCGCAACATTCTTAATAAGGACCAAGAATCACAACAAATCAGAGTAAGGCTGGATTAGTGAGACTGCATTAAACGGCAGAGCTTTTGTATGGCAAAGGACATAGCTAGTAAAATAATCAGGAAGCCTACAGAGTGGGAGAATATCTTCACCAACCAAACAACTGACAAAGGCCTCATATCTAAAATATATCAACAACTCAAAAAATTGAATCACTCCAAAACTAACCTCCAAAGTAACAACCATCCCATTAAAAATGGGCCAAAGACTTAAAGAGAGTCTTCACTGAAGAAGAAACGACAATGTCCTATAGACACATGAAGAAATGCTCAACATCTCTGGTCATAAAAGAAATGCAAATCAAAACAACTCTAAGATTCCACCTCACTCCAGTTAGAATGGCCAGGATCAGGAAAACGAATGACAACAGATGCTGGAGGGGATGTGGCCAGGAGGGATCACTACTACACTGTTGGTGGGAGTGCAAACTCCTTCAACCACTATGGAAAGCAGTGAGGCAGTGCCTCAAAAGGCTAAACATAGAACTCCCCTATGACCCAGCAATTCCACTACTTGGCATTTACCCAACCATCCAGATACATGGACATACAAAACCCACTAGCACAACAATGTTCATTGCAGCACTATTCACCATAGCAAAGATATGGAACCAACCTAGATGTCCCTCAGTTGATGAGTGGATCAACAAGTTGTGGTATTTGTACACAATGGAAGTCTATGCTGCTGTCAGAAAGAATGACATCGTCCCATTTGTTAGGAAATGGAAAGACTTAGAAAAAATCATATTAAGTGAAGTAAGCCAGACTCAAAGAACTTAGGCTCAATGGTTTCCCTCATTTGTCATAATCAGTAGAAACCTTGGGCTCCACTAGCAGAGATTTGCAATAGAGCAAAATCTTGATACATAAGGCCATATAATGTGAAGCTAATTGAAAGGACCTCCAGGATATTGAAACAAAAGCCATATAATGAATGATTGTTGTCCTTAATGTACTATGTTGTCTCTCATCTCCTTTGCTGTCCCTTGGTTATCTCATATTTGTATAGTATCTCACTTTGTTATCTGATATATTGAATTTATTTGTATTAGGATATTTGAAGTTTGATAGGGAAGGAGGGGAAACCAAGACGGGTGGGGGGTGTGGGGGAGAGGGAAATGGGTACCAAGACATGTGAAAGGGTATCAATGTATGTGAATTAATGCACCTTCTATCTGGCAAATATCATGTAACTCTTTTACTAATTACACTAAAAAAATTAAAAAAAAAGACATGCAAATCAAAACAACTCTAAGATTCCACCTCACTCCAGTTAGAATGGCCTGAATGAGCATCTATTAATAGCCTGCCAATATTAGGTTTATGTATCTGTTTAATAAAGAAATCTTAAGAATGTGTTGAATCTAAGTAACTTTATAAAGGCTCCCCATGTGCTAAGGGTCAGTACACTTATGTTTCCCATAATCCTTGACTGTATGACAACTAGCTGTCATTCACTTGAAAAAGCCGGGACCATAACAGTGACTGCAATCTCTCCACAACACTTATCTCTGTAGCACTTGTCAGATATAACTGATTTGCCAAGGTAAGCAAGAATCTAAGGCTTCACCTGGATTTTTCTATTTTCCTTTGTAATATTTATTTTCCAGAAACCTGACTTACATGGTTTCCATGGAAATTAGTGAAATGGTGAAGCACAGAGCTTTCTGATGAGTGCCACAATGAAAGGAAAAGTTATTTTTGTTAATCATTTATTTAAAAATATTGATCAATAACACCATATAGAAGGTACTATAGAAAAAAGTTGATTGTTAACAGTCTAATTCATATCATAGTATATAAATACTGTGAAAAGCCTATTTCAATGAATAAAGTAGACATAAGGGAAAAGTCTCTATATACTGACTTACTGGTTTATGTAAATGAATATATTATGAATCAAGTTTAATTGGTAGATATACGTACAGATGTTTATTGTCTTAGCCTGACGTCTTATAATACATTTTCTTGATACCTTCAACTCTAAGCCTCTGCTCTTTTTCAAACTCAATATGCAGTAAACAATTAAATGGTTAGATAAATAAATGAGATAGAAATGAATTGGACACCTCTAAATATAAATGTTAGATGCACCCAAGAGAGGAGCAGCATTGGCTCTACTGGCTACTGGTATCAGGAAAAACAGGTACAGAGCTGTGGCACAGCAAAGCACTTACAGCAGGAAGGAGACATAAAACCAATAGCGAAGAGTCTCAGGAAACACTTGCTATCATGTCTGGCAGAGAAAAGCCTAGGGGCTATAGACTGATTCCCTCGTGAAAAGCAAACACCAAAGACAAAACTCTTTCAACACTCTATGCTATTTCTAATTACATTTTTATTATTTGGATGTTATATAGCAATTTTCTTTCCCAAATTAACTGTTTTTAAGTTGGCTTCATTCACATTATCTGCAATAGTGACAGTAATTCAGTAGAACAATGTCCTATAAAATCAGAGTATGATAGTAGACTATACTTATGAAAGTCCTTATGATTTCAAACTGAATTATTTGTTTGATGGCTATTGTCATATTAGAATGCTGCTCCTTGATTCTTCTTAATGATTTTTACTGATATGCATGATGTATAGTTTTCTTTGTGCTCAAAAACTGCTTTTCTTGCGGGCTCTGGGGCTTGAAGTCAGGGTCTGGGTGCTGTCCCGAGCCCATTCGTGCTCAACGCTAGCTCTCTTACCACTTAAGGCACAGTGCCATTTCCACTATTACTGAACGGTTTACTGGAAAGAAGAGTCTCTCAGGCACTTCTTCCTGGGCTAGCTTCAAACCTTGATCTTCAGATCTCAGGCTCCTAAGAAGCTTCGAGTATATTACAAACAAGCACCATCAGCATCCAGCTCCAAAACTAATTTTAAGCAATCTTTTGTCATTTTCAAAACTGAAAGTGACAAAGACTTGGATCTAAGGTGTAACCTACTTATAGTTCACCAGCTCTCTGAACACGAGAGATGATTCCCAAATTACATTTTCTTAGATGATTTTAAGAATGCAAATAAACCCTCAATTTCACTCTAAATGTTTAAGGCCTGACTGGAATTCTAGAAGTCTTTTCCATAAGAAATGGAAATTTTCTTCTACCCTAGCATAAATGGATTAAAATGCTACTTCTGAGGCCCCTACAATTACAACTTACTTGGGTTTGATACGTTCCGATTATACGTCCAAGAATATGTTATCAGGTCAATAAATAATACAAAGCACCTTTTCCTTGCTAAGAAAGGACAAGGAAAGTAACACCTTCTGGAGATAGTGAAGGTACTAGAAGATGAAGGTAATGTTCAAAGGATTATACATGGTGTTTGAAGCTACCTGCCCAACAGAATAACCAATACTAACTGGGAAGACCTGCACTTGATCACTCAGGCCTCACTGCTCACGACCATTATTAAATATTCTCTTAGTTTCTCAGCAGGCTGCTTTGAAGTTGCCACATGGAACATTTTTCTGCATAAAGAATTATAATTCACAAAAATGAAATGCTGATATGTAGCTACAAGATGAAAGCAGATATTAACCTGCATACCGCTCAACTGCTCACTGACCTTGGGTTAAGGTTTATTTCTATCATATATACTGCTTATCTCTTGAGAAGTTCATTTTACCAGCAGTCAGCACAGCCTTTTGACCATAGGGATGTATTAGATACAGGGGAAATAACCAAATAATACTGGATACAGTTATGTGTGAGCAAACCAAAAATATAAAGAATGTTTTCTGGAAACATAAGGACCTGGGAAAAATGTGTTAAGTAAAGTAAATCAGGTCCAGAGAGAAGAAAGGATGCATCTTTTCTCCTATAAGTGGAACACAAAATTAATTCATAGCTATATAAGTAATCACTCTGGGGTAGTATACAAGTGTACATAAGTGTATGAATCAAACTATGATAGATTCAGGGGAAAAGTCAAAGGATAAAATTCCTTAGAAAGTCTAACTCACAGTTCAACAAAATAATGCCAGAAAATATGGAAGGAAGTATTAAGGAAAGCAGGATAAGGACAAATGAAAAGAGGAAGAAGGAAGAATGCAGTTATAAAACCTAATATATGTCTTACAAAATTGGGAAAACTGAGGGAAGGTTAGGATTGAGAGGGATGGGTGGGAATGTTGAAAGGGTGACACTGATCAAGATGCAGGGTATTCATAAATGACTTTGCTGAATGGGAACTCCTTTGTACAACTACTTTAAAATTATAAAAATTTACATTTTAAATTTAAAAGTATTTTCTTACATAAGTACTAATTTTCAAAGTTAGAATAAGTGAAAATCCTTTTCTTCAGGTATGTCATGTTTGCTGAAAAGTTGATAGACCCCAGGACTAGACCCCCAACCTCAGACCCAGACCCCAGACTCCCAACCCCATACCCCAGACCCCGAACCCACACCCCAGTCCCTAGACCCAGAAACCAGACCCCTGACTCCCGACCCCGGACCCCTGACCCCAGACACCAGACCCAAACCCTAGACCAGATCCCAGACCTCAGACCCCAGACCCCACCCAGTCCCCAGACACCCATCCACCGACCCCAGAGTCCAGACCCCAGACCCCAGACCCCTGACCCCAGACACCAGACCCCGGGTCCAGACCCCAGATTTCCGACCCCAGACCCCAGACCCAGACACCAGACTCCAGACCCAGACCCCAGACCCCGACCCCAGACCCCGACCTTCGCCACAGGACCCCAGACCCTAGACCCCAGATACCAGCCCCAGACCCCAGACCCCCGGCCCCAGACCCCAGACCCCCAACCCCAGACCCCCGACCCCAGAACCCAGTCCCCCAACCCCAGACCCCCGACCCCAGACCCCCTCCACCAGACCCAGGACGCCCGAACCCAGACCACAGACCCCCTCCACCAGACCCCAGACCCCCGACCTGAGACCCCAGACACTGGCCCCAGACCGCTGCAATGCAATACCCATCAAAATCCCAATGGCATTCTTTAAAGAAATAGAAGAGGCAATTCAAAATTTCATATGGAATAATAAAAGACCCCGTATAGCAAAACCACTTCTTAGCAGAAAGAACAGCGCTGGAGGAATTTCAATTCCAAACTTTAGACTCTATTACAGAGCTATAATTCTCAAAACAGCTTGGTACTGGCACAAGAATAGGCCTGAAGACCAATGGAATAGAACTGAGGACCCAGATATTAAACCACAGACCTATGGCCACCTAATCTTTGACAAGGGAGCCAAAAAAATAGAATGGAAGAAAGACACCCTCTTCAACAAGTTGTGCTGGCCGAACTGGTTAAGCACCTGCAGAAAACTAAAGTTGGATCCTTCTTTGTCACCTTGCACTAGAATTAACTCCAAATGGATCAAAGACCTGGAGGTAAAAGCTGACACACTGAAAACTTTACAGGAAGGATTAGCAGATGCACTGGCCTCCTTGGCACAGGTTGAAACTTCCTTAATTAGGACCAAGAATCACAACAAATCAGAGAAAGGCTGGATAAGTGGGACTGCATTAAACTGCGGAGCTTTTGTATGGCAAAGGACATAGCTAGTAAATTAAATAGGAAGCCTACAGAGTGGGAGAAGACCTTCAACAACCAAACAACGGACAAAGGCCTCATATCTAAAACATATCAGCAACTCAAAAAATTGAATCACTCCAAAACTAACCTCCAAAGTAACAACCATCCCATTAAAAAATGGGCCAAAGACTTAAAGAGAGTATTCTCTGAAGAAGAAACAAAAATGGCCTATAGACACATGAAAAAATGCTCAACATCTCTGGTCATAAAAGAAATGCAAATCAAAACAACTCTAAGATTCCACCTCACTCCAGTTAGAATGGCCAGGATCAGGAAAACGAATAACAACAGAGGCTGGAGGAGATGTGGCCAGGAGGGATCACTACTACACTGTTGGTGGCAGTGCAAACTCATTCAACCACTCTGGAAAGCAGTGTGGCAGTGCCTTAAAAGGCTAAACATAGAACTCCCCTATGACCCAGCAATTCCACTACTTGGCATTTACTCAACCATCCAGAAACAAGGGCATAATAAATCCACTAGCACAACAATGTTCATTGCAGCACTATTTACCATTGCAAAGATATGGAACCAACCTAGATGTCCCTCAGTTGATGAGTGGATCAACAAGTTGTGGTATTTGTACACAATGGAAGTCTATGCTGCTGTCAGAAAGAATGACATCGCCCCATTTGTTAGGAAATGGAAAGACTTAGAAAAAATCATATTAAGTGAAGTAAGCCAGACTCAAAGGAACTTAGGCTCAATGGTTTCCCTCATTTGTCATAATCAGTAGAAACCTTGGGCTCTACTAGCAGAGATCTGCAATAGAGCAAAATCTTGATACATAAGGCCATATAGTATGAAGCTAATTGAAAGGACCTCCAGGATATCAAAACAAAAGCAATATAACGAATGATTGTTGTCCTTAATGTACTATGTTGTCTCTCATCTTCTTTGCTGTCCCTTGGTTATGTCATATTGTTATAGTATGTCACTTTGTTATCTGATATATTTAATCCCCCCCTTACATGAAGGAGTCTTGTCTCCCCAGGGAGCCAGGTGGCAGGAAGCCCTTCCCACTGTGAAGACCAGTTTGCAGAATTCCGTGATTTGGGGGCTTGGGAAAAAGTCAAAATATGCAGTGTTTATGCAAAAATAAAGTCTATTCAATGACTTCAAACCAGTGTTTCCACATGAAAACACCAAGACTGAAAGAAAAATTATGAAATCTAAAGATTAAATATAAAAGTCACTTCGATAAGATTAATGCATTCTATGTGTAATAAGATTCTTAGCTTCCGTCCTTGCAAATTATCAGTTGCCAAAGTTAAGGTAAGTAAAGTTATTTTCTACAAGGACTGTTCCATTTTTCTTTGTTATATAGACATTCATTCTTTTCCAACTGAAAATTTCTTTCCAGAATTGCACATTGTAAGTGTAGATTCATAGTTCTCTATCCCCAAAAGAGAATCAAAGTAGCTCAATGTTTTTCAGTTAGCTAAGAGACTACTATGCCATGTTTCCAACAGAGCATCTCTCTGGAAAACGATACTTGTGAATTATAAATTACAGAAACAACCAACCCCTGGTTAAGGAAAAATCAAATGAAGTAATCCAGACTCTCCCAGAGTGACAAGAGAATAGCTTGCCTTGTTGTGTAAAAGAACAAGTTTCCTGTCTCCTGGCTGTCCTCTGTCCACTAAAGAGTCAACAACATTTTTATTGTTTCTCAGTACTCCATTTGGAGCATCTCAACTTGCTTTTTATATTGCCTTAGTTTATGAAAATAAATGTTGTACTTTCCTGGTGGGACCAAAAATAAATGATGGATCATACTGTACGTGGGTTCTTGCTCATGACAATCCAGACTGCTAACAGATTGTTAATATGTTAACAGTTCTATTATAAGATGTTCAAAAATGGGGGGGCGGGAAATGGGTACCAAGACATGTGAAAGGGTATCAATGTATGTGAATTAATGCACCTTCTATCTGGCAAATATCAGGTAACTCTTTTACTAATTACAATAAAAAATAAATTTAAAAAAAAGATGCTCAAAAATGTAATTTTAAGGCCATTTGTGGAGCTGGATTCTGCATGCCAGGGGTCATCAGGACTGACATAGCTGAGAAGCTGTATGACCTCTCCACTCAGGTGTCTGCAAAGGTGTGAAGGATGAGATAACCCAGCAGTTTAGGGTAGCAGTTTTCAAGCTGTTCTGTTTACCCAGGGGTAGCCATTTTGAGCAGAATGTTAACTAACATAATACAGTAAGTATGATCGAGTTCCTTTTGGTACAGAGCTACGTAAAATTAAACTAAGGGTATTTCACATCCAGAATTTTCTGGCAATGACAAAGGTGAAGAAAAATTACCAAAGGCTGAACTCAAAGAAATTAGTGTGTATTTTGCAGTTCCTATTCGCAAAGATATTGGCAGAAACATTTAATCATATGTGATCCAAAATACTTAGCTTTGGTGTTATTCACATGTTTTATTTATTATTTATATATGTTACTTAGAAATTACGAGGTGTTCCTACACAGATTCTTGATACTGATATTATAATGGGGAAGTCTAGCATTAGGTAGGAACCTCTGTGATATCACAAAGAAGAATATACAGAAACATAATTAGTCAGATAAACAGATAGGAGTACACTCCACACATTCATCTCAGTAAATTTTCACTGAATGAGTGGCATTATTTGAAAGAAAATATTTAGTAGAAGGTTGTTACCTACTGTCACAATTGCTACCCTCAAACACTAGATAGTAACAGCAAATTCCAGCTACTGATTTAGACTGACTCAGACAAATTTCATGCAAGTCAATTTTCCTCAAACACTTCAGTGCCATACACCACAGCAAATGTTTATACTCATAAATTTCCATAAGTCAATGTGTACTCCTATCTTACGCTGTGTCGTTCAGTATTTTTTTTACAAACTAAAGTATTATAGAGAGTATTTTCACATTGTTATTATGTGTTTTACTTTAGTATTTGTGTATATTTATCATTTATAGAACTGAAATTGTAGGGGAGTGTTTTGGTTTTTCAGGTGTCCACACCCCACCTGCTCATTCTCTCCCTCACATTACTAGGCAGAGGTGATATTTCAAGTAAACATGCAGAGCTTCTGTTTGCCAAGGATATTTAAATATTTTCATGATGATAACTTTATTTGGAAGCCAATTCTTTAAAAAGCCTTTAACCAGTACTCCAGATTTCCCAGCCTAGTATGTTTTTCCAGTAATTGCATATAAACGCATAGAGACAATTTCATGCTGATGCACTCTGACTGTTACAAGGCCCTGAGCCCAACTCTGAATTCCAAAGGTAGGTTCAGCATCACCTAAAACATACATTGAGTTCAAGGAAAAAATTCCTGAAAGAAACTAAAGAAGGCTCACTACTCCCCTAACTTACAACTAAATATACACAAAAACAATGGTAATATGCCAAGTGAGAAAACCCCAAATCAACTCAGACCCGGTGATCATAAGGCCAGTGGGATGTGTGCACTGCACTGCACTGCTGGCCACGGCCACTGGGCTAGACCTCATCCAGGTGAGGAAGAGGCTCCTTCTGATATGCTCTCCACAACTCACACGCAAGTCATTCCATACGTGAGAGCACATCTGTTTTCCTCACAATTGTTATGTGGGAATAGAGCTATCTTCTTCCTAAAACTATTAGAAAGGACTTCAAACTCCAAGAAAAATAGAACTATTAGTATTTTCTGGTAGTTTTACATTTGTGTTATTTAAATGTAAGAAAGAAAATGTTATTTTCTATAAGAATGCCTCCTAAATATAACAAAGCAAAAGGGCTAAAGAGACCAGGCCGAGCAGGATTCACAATCTTCCCAGGGCTAGAAGTTCAGCAATAATGTTTGCCTAGCAAGCAAATCCTAGAGCTGCCAAATAGAAAACAAGCAAAACCTTTTCCAATTGTATTCCCTCTGAAACATTTAAAACTTCTGCCCAATGACAATCCTTCCTGAAAAGGCCTTCTGAGGTCAGAGATACTTAGAACTGTGCGGAAGTATCAAGTCACATGGGAACAATGCAACGATGCAGGTCTTATTACTTGTGATTAGAGTCAGATAACTAACCTCACACTATGACTTCTAATAATCATTTCTATACTATACTATAGTATTCTTGAAAGAACTCATACTGCTTTACACAAAACATCTGCAGCTGTGAGGAGGAAAATGTCCACTGACTCACGCTGGAGTTGGGGTATTTTGACATCATTTTCAAGGTAAGCAAACAGAGAGAGGTTAAATGACATTGGAAGGTCACATGTCTCCTCTTTCTGAAGGAAGATGATGGTTGCGTTCCAAATAAAGAGAACTTCAACCAGAGAGAATTAGTGGAGCAGTCACAATTTGACCTTTCACCCTCTGACTGTAGCAAGCTATTAGAATTGTGTATATATGTCATCGTTATACTATTGCATGAGAAATGAATTAACTAATTTCCACGCTGATACTCGTGCTGCTAGAAAATCATGCTTCCATTCAATTTTACATAAAAGTATACCAATGAATTTAGACTGTTCTACTAAATCTCATGTAATGTTTAGATTTTTATTATGTCAGGTAACTGAAACCATGTTCCCCATACTTCAGAATTGAACGTATCAGAAAAGCATGGAGAAGATATACAAATGTTTAGCTCAGTTGACAAAACTCGGGTTCCTTCTGAATTACTGTTATGTTTTTACTGCTGTCCCTGTAAGTCGGCAGTGTCAATGAGAAGCCTACTCTGTATGAATCAATAGATAATGAGATGAGTGAAGGTTTAGGATTGGAGAACACTAACACTAGTTCTTTGATATAGACTTTCAATCCCAGTTACAATATAATTATACTAACCTTAATTTTCCAATGACAAATTTGAACATTTATTTGAGAATCACAAAACAGACGTTCCTCTGCTTACATGTTTCAAAATAGTACTCTTGTTGAATTTTAATGCAACCAAGACATAATTCATATCATAAAAGAGATACAAACTTGTATGAGACTTTACTTACAAGTAGTTATTTTCAGTAGTTATTTTGTATAAGAAAGACAAGGATGTTTGTATGGCACAGAAAACATGTAAAGGGGAATTTTTAGGGATAGTTATGATTTTAACGTAGCCGAGATTATGATGGAAATCAAGACAGTCTTTACGACCCATTTGATTGAATAGTATTTGTTAGCAAGGGTTACGGGAGAATTTTTGGAACCAAATGTATTAAAAACTAGTTTGGAGAAAGAGAATACCATTAAATGAATATAGAAAAAAAGATGATATGAGTACAAAAGGTGAGAAAAATCAGAGGAACAGCTGTCTTTTTCCTTGTTGGTATTCTTTATATCAGTTTCCCTTTGTCCTCCTCTATCAATCTTCCCTACCTGGGAGTAACAGAACCACAAAAGCAAAATGGAAAGTATCAGTGATAAATTAGCTTTCTTAGCTAGTGATAGATGTCTCATAATCAGGAAAGAAATAGGACAGCAAACTCAAGTAGTTTGTTGTATCCAAACTACTGCCTATTCTAACAGGGTACTAGAACTAGAGTTAACAAGTTCTCATTTAACCTTCTCTTCATCTCTAAAAGCAGCACTCAAAAGTCTTCACGGCTTAACTTGACTTTCAAGATCATGCATTTGGGATGTATTTATCATTGTTCAGAATAGGGGAGGAGAGTGCCCAGGTAAAAGAAAGGCAATTTCGCAAAATGAATTAAAGATAATTCAAGAGAAAGGAGATTGACAAAGAAAGAAACACTTGCCACAACTGCATACATTTTACTTATTTAAGGTACAGATAATGAGATTTTATAATGACTCATACATAAGATTACCACATAAATAATTTTATTTTCTTAAAAAATGGGAAATGCCAACCAATTCTAATAGGTGAGAGATACCAGCCAGGTTTTTGAGGAAGTTATTTAGATGGGAGGAATGATGAGTACAATAAAAGGACTCTGGATACCCCAGAACAGAAGAGCATAATAGTAGGAAATGTTTAAATAAGGAACTGTTTTAAGCAAGAGGTCATGAAGGGAATTAGCTGTTCCCACGAGTCCAGATGCTCCAAATCCACAGGGGCAATGGTAAGAATTTTATGTTTCACTGATAAGGGAATGGGGGTGATAAAAGAATTAAGCTGAAATAGACATCCTAGGAGGAACTGGTACACATGCCATGCCCATACTCCAGTTATATTTGGAAAGAAACTAAATCAGAACAATGTAATTGGAGTAACATTTCTAAAGCAGAAAATAGATTAAAAAGTAACAAATGTATGGCTTCCTTCTGCCAAGTCCTGGGTAGAGAAGGAAAAAAATCCACAACTTCTCAATACTTCGCAAAGAACCACTAGTCTTGAAAATAAGAACCAGCATCCTAGCAAAAGCAGAAAATACAGGAAACAACATCACGAGACCGAGACGTGTCACTTACTACTCAAAGTAGTGAAAGATGCAGCAAACCTGCAGATTTTAACCATAGGGTTTTGAAATAGAACAGAAAATAGGGTGCTTGAAAAAGAACAGAAGAGGTTTACTCATCCTTCTCCTTAGAGTTGAGACCAATCTCCTAGCTTTGTTCCTTGGTTCTAAACAAAGTAGAAACAATCATAAGCATCTGGATAGAATATAAAATGATACATGTACACTCTTCATGCAAGATAGACACCAGGAAGAAATCTTGTATTCAAGGAAGTAGGGTTTGCCCTGTTGAAGAGATAGGAGAGTGAGTAGGTAGGTGCTGGAGAAGGATCTTCTGTAGAATTATGAGTCAACCCAAGAAAACTAAATTTCTGTATCATAAAATTAGCCAGCAAAACAGAAAGAACAGTTCAAAAACATGAAACTTGCTTGGCTTGATTTCTGTTTATATTGGTGAAGTACTTGCTCATTGAGGATCAATATTTCCACTGCAAACAACAAGCAAACTTGACTAAAATATAAAATGACTTACGTCTGGAAAGCACTGGGGAGATTCCAAGGTGTTAAGAATTTGAGAACCAAGATCAAGGAGAGAGAGAAAGGATAAAAGCAAGAGACCTAAATACCAAATCACCACATGGAATGTACAAGTTCTAACATACAAGGTGAAAATAAAATCATGGGGTAGTTGCTAAGAGATGGAGTAGGTAGATCCACTTTTAAGCTTTGTCACCAAGTTTATAAAACAAACTTTGACAGTCATAAAAGAGGACACGGGTATTTTCTGCATGATTTTACTGATGGTAAGGCTCTACTTTGCATAAAAATGTTGAAAGAAAGCAACATTTGATCGTTGGCAAGTGGCATGCAGAGATGGAGAAACTTGAGAATACATATACCATACTAGCAACACTCTCCTTTTTGAGAAGTGAATTTTAGAAGTGCCCTTAAGATAACAGTCCAATAAGTCACATTTTTATTAGTATTTGATATGTATTTTTGTGTAAATACAACATATGTATGCAAATACATATGTATGTAAATACGATAAAAATTTGGCTATATCTAGTATCGGTAACATTACTCCACTTATGAGGCAGCACTGTCATGATGTAATGACTTTCTAAAGGACTCACCTCAACACAGCAATGAAATTCCAAAAGGGTATAGAGGAGTCATTCCACCTGCGAACATCCTGCCCTGGATCCTCCACAGTTCATGTCTAATTCATGTCTTCTGCAAACACAATATACATCCATTCTATACTCCATAGCTCCCAACATCCTCACGTATTCCAACAGCAACTCAACAGCAACTCACAGGTCCAAACTCTCAGCTAAATCAGACATAACTAGACCTAAAACATCCTGAGGCAAATTCTGTCTAGCTAGGATGTTTTAACTCAAAGTGTTAAGGTTAAGTGCTTCTCAAACACAGTGGAAGGGCATACATCAAAAAAGAAATGGACAACAGGACCCACGTAAATTCACACAGGGAAAGCAACATTAGACCCTAAACTCTATACCAGTTCTCTGAATGTGTTCTCTATTGGACACACAGTGGTGGTTGACACCACAAAGCCTTTGGCAACCCTGCCTCTTTGGCTTTGTAAGTTCATCTATCATATATTTTTCTTCCACAAAGCTCTAAAGCAGAGAGAGACTGCCGAGAGGATGGGTTTTACTCCATCTTCCAGGAAATTGTTTTCCATTTACACCATAGATTGGCTAACTATACTTCCATCAGCATTCTGTCAAATTACCTAAGCACTCTTCTTAGAGGATTCAGACTTTCTCTACAGCACCCTTCTTTCTCCCAATCCTCACCAGCACAAACCTCAATATTTTGCTAGTGACAATACTGGTTTTCTGGCCTGCTCTTCCAAATTCTTCTGGTTTTTATCCAGCTTCAAAGCTGCTTCCACATGTTCAACTATTTGCTATAGTGATAGTCTCACTTTTCAATATCAATTTTCTTTTTTAGTCTGTTTTGTGATGCAGTCGCTATACCACAGACTGGGTCAATCATAATCAGTAGAAGTTTTTTTTGTCTCACAGTTCTGGAGACTGGGAAGTCTGAGATTGAGAGACTGCATCTGGGAGGTGCTTCATGCTATGTCTCAAAAGACAGCAGGACAAACACAAAGTATGATAGAGAGAAGAAAAAAGCTCAAAGAAATTCACCTTTTTTTGAGAGACTTTTGAGAGTTAGAAAAGCCTACAAACCATAACAAATAATCTATTCTAAACATGGCAGTTGTAGCTGAACATCTTTGATATTTTCTCCAGTTTCTTACTAATTTAAAACACTTTGTAGTCTGTGAGCTGGGAGTTGTAAACCTTAAAAAGGTTGTATTATCAAACATTTAAAACAAATGTAGAAAAATTCATATGTAAAATCTTAATTAAAAACACATAAGAGGTAGAATACTAATTTATAGGAGCTATTTCCAACAAAGAAATACTCTATAATTAAGTTTCAAACATGATTATGAACATAGATCACCATTTTAAAATATGTCTGGATTGAAAGAATGCCACGGTTTATAAAACTGTAATACTTCTGGTGAGATGATTTTTATGGCTAAGTAAAACAAAAGGTAAGATTTTAAGCAAAAATTTAATATCAATCAAACTGTTTTATTTTATTTATTTTTTTATTTTTTATTGTAATTAATAAAAGGGTTACATGATATTTGCCAGATAGAAGGTGCATTAATTCACATACATTAATACCCTTTCACATGTCTTGGTACCCATTAACCTCCCCCCCACCCACCACCCACCCCCTATCTTGGTTTTCCCCCCTTCCCTATCAAATTTCAAATAACCAAATACAAATAAATTCAATATATCAGATAACAAAGTGAGATACTGTAACAATATGAGTTACCCAAGGGACAGCAAAGGAGATGAAAGATAACATAGTAGATTAAGGACAACAATCATTTGTTATATGACTTTTTTTTAATCATTATTATATTTATCATCTAAGCAGAAGTGCATCTTGTGTATTGGAAACGGCAGCATCAAATTGTTGAATTATTTCTTTTTTTTTAATTTTTTAAAATTTTTTTTTATTTTTTTATTGTAATTAGTAAAAGGGTTACATGATATTTGCCAGATAGAAGGTGCATTAATTCACATACATTGATACCCTTTCACATGTCTTGGTACCCGTTTCCCTCCCCCCCCACACCCCCCACCCGTCTTGGTTTTCCCCCCTTCCCTATCAAATTTCAAATATCCAAATACAAATAAATTCGATATATCAGATAACAAAGTGAGATACTATACCAATATGAGATAACCAAGGGACAGCAAAGGAGATGAGAGACAACATAGTACATTATATGGCTTTTGTTTCACAATCACATGATTGTCTCAATAGATGCGGAAAAGGCATTTGACAAGATCCAACACCCCTTTATGTTAAAAGCTCTGGAGAAACTAGGAATCCATGGAACATTCCTCAATGTAATAAAGGCTGTGTATGAGAAACCCACAGCTAGTATTACACTTAATGGTGAAAATCTAAAGCCATTCCCTCTTAAATCAGGAACGAGACAAGGATGCCCACTCTCTCCACTCCTCTTGAACATAGTACTAGAATTCCTAGCCAGTGCAATAAGGCAAGAAGCAAGCATAAAGGGGATCCAAGTAGGGAAAGAGGAAATAAAATTATCCCTCTTGAGAGATGACATGATTCTGTATTTAAAAAATCCTATAGACTCTACTCCCAAGATCCTAGAGCTGATCCAAAGCTTTGGAAGAATAGCAGGCTATAAAATCAACCCTCAAAAAGCAACTGCCTTCCTTTATGCCAACAGTGAGAGGAACGAGGCAATAATCAGGAAAGAAACTCCTTTCACAATAGCCTCAAAGAAAATAAAGTACCTAGGAATTAGCTTAACTAAGAATGTAAAGGACCTTTTTGACGAAAACTTTAAAACCCTAAAAAAGGAAATTAAAGCAGAACTAAGGAAATGGAAAAACCTCCCATGCTCCTGGATTGGAAGAATCAACATTGTGAAAATGACAATCTTGCCAAGAGCTATCTACAAATTCAATGCAATACCCATCAACATCCCAATGTCATTCTTTAAGGAAATGGAATTATTTCTTAACGCTGCCTCTAACTTCCTTTACGTAGCAGCAATAGATTTTGTTTTGATCTTGATTTTTTTAGTGATTCAGTCCATATAGAGAATTAATAATTAATCTGGTCCTAATATCAATAGCCTGTGAAATACTAAATTAACTGACATTCCGGATTATTAATTACTGTTTTCCAAGTTAGCATTGATCTTTTCATGGTTGGCTATGGCGCACATTAGATATCTATAAGCAGCTCCAACAGCAACTGGGACATTGTAGGGTGCTCAATAATGTTTTATTGTTTTTGGTCGTGGGACCTGAACTCTGGGTCTCGGCATTGGCCCTGAGCTCTTCAGCCCATAGCTACCACCCTACATCTTGAGCCACAGCACCACTTCCTGCTCAATGAATTTTTGTTATTATTTTAGGAACCAGAATTGGCCACCACACAATAGAAAAATTATTGCTCACAAACATCACATTAATATATAAAAGAGAATGGCTATTAATATCTTTGAAATCCATTGTGAAAATATGGCAAGAAAATAAAAAGGTAGCTTGTTAATGATAATCACACTGATAAGACTTATTATTCCTTGTATATTCTACATCTGTTCATTCAGCAGGTTTCTCATGTTGAGTACAACAGACTACATAAAGGTAAAGCAAAAAGTAATTCTTGTCCTATAGGATTTAGTCTAGAAAGAGAAACAGAAATCTTATTATACAGGTGAAATTTGTTTTTGTAGAGCTCACTGTGAAACCACCAGTAAAAATGCCTACTTAGTATGAGGATAACTATGTACATGTTAAGACTTGAAGGAAGAGTATAAGGGTAGGGCAATAATCTCTGCCATGAAAGAAGAACCCCATAGTTGGAGTTTGCAGTACATACAGAAATCTACATAATAGTTCAAGGTAGCTTTCAGGAAGGAGAAACTACCAGAATAAATGAAGCTCATACCACTGAGAAAATCTGAAAAAGTTCTCAGTAAATTTGTGAGACCTACATACATACACAGTTACTTATTTGAAATGTAAATACAATTGAGCATGCTATATTTATTTTTAAATCCGTATTCCCAGTGATCACATAAGTCCTGAGTAGAAAGTATATCAGAAGAAAAATCACAATTGCAAACATGAGAAAGGGTAGTAATGTTTGTGAAGTAATATATCTTCTATCTGGCAAATATAATATAACCCTTCTATTAATGACAATAAAAATATCTTAAAAAAGAAAATTTACATTTTCAGACAGTATTTGTGGAGCATTATATTTCTGCTTTTGTTAGCTCCAATTTCTACAGGCAGATCTACATATGAACATTCCTGGACAGTCTTCACTTTAAAATGTTGATTCAGTACCCAAGTAATTTTAACTCCCCTAGTCCATAGGCTATGGGAGTGAAATCACAATTTCAACAAGTGCTGGAGGCCTAGGATGTATAGGTATAGGTACCAGAATACACCTAGACAGCTTTATCATATCCATGTTCCTCCATAATGCCTAATATTCTCTGTGTGATCCATTCTTGTACTAGAACTGTTACTCTTCAAAAACCTCAAGGTGTTCAAGGAAGAATTGAGCTTCTTTCCCAAAAGAAATGCCAGTTCCTTAATAGCAGGGTATATACCTCAGATTATATCTTAACCTTTCACCATTACAATTGTAATTATAATTAACTTTTGTTGAGTTTTTGTTGCAGGCCCTGTTAAAAAGAGACTTAAATAAATTAGAGATCTAATTAAATTCGACAGTTCAGTAACTATTTCTTAAATGCTTTCCTCTCCCACATTTTTTACATTTTAAATATATTTTTTGTAATTAATAGAAGGGTTACATTATATTCACCAGATAGAAGGTGAATTACTTCACATACATTGATACCCTTTCTCATGTCTTGTTCCCCATTTCCCTCCCTCCATCCTCGCCACTCATCTTGCTTTCCCCCCTTCCCTATCCTATTTCAAATAACCAAATAAACATATACAATATATCAGATAAAAGGTAAAATACCGTTATAATATGAGGTAACCAACTCTCCCACAATTTTTTTTGCCAGTCCTGGCTTAAGCTCAGGGCCTGAGGACTGTCCCTGGACTTTCTCAAGGCTAGAACTCTACCACTTGAGCCTCAGCACCACTCCTGGCTTTTAAGTATATGGTACCAAGGAATCGAACCCGGGTCTTCATGTATGCTAGTCAAGCACTCTACCACTACGCCAAACTCCCAGTCCACTCCCACAATTTTTATAGTTAATTTTCAACATAGCATCTAGTGAGTATCACCAATACATTTGTTCACCCTGTGTCCCACCATTTCAGTGCCCCTCTCCCTCCCACAAATAGATAACATATATACCAGACAAAAGGTACAGAAATCACAAGTGGTGGCAAAGGAGAAAACAGACAAACATCAAAAAGACAAAAGGCAAAAATCAAAAGGCAAACAGCAAAAACCAAAGTCTTATCTCCATTTCTTGTAGTTCATTTCAATAAATCGTATTTCTGGATGATCATATGCACATAGCTATTGAGTTTTTTTATCTAGAATGTGCCTATAATTCTCCAAGTAAAAACATTGGAAAGTAAAAGACAAAAATTCACTAGGATATGATAAAGTATACAGGACTGCGAACACTCACACAGTAAGACCAGAGGAGGATATTCTTATTCTTCTCTTCCAAAATCTCACTATATAATAAGCACTGGTATTTCTTGGCATGGTGGCTTTGAAGGCTCCTGGGCATCACCTCATTTCTATATACTTTAAAGCCAAATCAACTCTCATCTCACCTTACCCTCTCTCCTGTATTTCTAAAATAGCTGCACAAATGGGGGTTTAAAGTGTTAAAACTATGACTGGAATTAAGAAAAGCAAACTAATGTGTGTGTCCAGTCTTAGAGATCAAGAACATGCACAAGCATTGACTTGACTCATTTAAATCTTGATGTTTTCAAGCAGTTCCTATGATGCTCTGAGTGTCTATTAATACCGAGTACCTGCTCTGCCTCACTCAGCCTTCACATTACTAGCTCCATTTCTTTTCCAGTTAGTTTACCAGATCAATATAAAGTTAAAAATGCTGATGGAACTATTTGAAATGGAAGACTAGGAGACTTAAGGGGGATTATGTAGGCTCTCAGAAATGATTTGAAGAGTTAGATCTCTATTGGCTTTAGAAAGATTTTTAAAATTGACATTCTGGCACATTGCTTCAAGGACATAACAACTTTGAAGTACAACAACCGAAATGATAATGCTAAAAAGAAAATATCTACTCTAGGACAGCAAAAGGCTTAAGGTAATTTGTTCCAGTAATAAGTTTTAAAAACTGTACTCTCCATGATTTGGAGATACAAATGAAACTTTATTATAGAATATGGCATTCATTCTTTGCTCTGATGGGAATACTGGTCCTAGAAAGAAAAAATACAATATTGTTATACATTTTAAAGAATTAAAAGTAATACAATGGCAAGCCCTCAAATCTGTCCACTAAGAATAAAACTATTGATTGTATACTTACTAAATTTAATATGAAAAGCCTCAGAAATGTTGAATTTCTCCTTTTAGGCTAAAAACACTTTTTCCCTTATTTGGACATTATGTTATTTAAAATGCAGTAATTTAAACAAGAGAAACACAACCCAAATTTACTTTACATAAAGAAGAAAGTTTACAGCTCATGTCCTGGAACGACAGTAGGTTGGGATATGATTTCCCAAAAGGTCAATAATGTCTCACAGTTTTGACAGTTTTCTCATTATCTTGCATTTCTCCTCCTTGTTCTATTTATTCTTTGGAACCCTCTACTACACCATCCTAACAAGCTTCTAACACCAATTCCCTTTGAAATAAAGACAACTGCCTCCCAAAAGTTTGATGAGAGACTCTGGAAGTTAACTTGTTGCCCCCGATAAGGCAATAAGTCAAACTCAATCATTTTGATCAAATTTTTGGTTCATATTCCTGTACCATTACATCAATGTGTGGTACTAGTTTTAAGTCCTGGACCATTAGGGATATTGTTTTTTCTATCTAAACATTTACCCATATCAATAAATTCTAATCTGCTTTGGTTGTTTTTGACAGACACAAATAAAATGACTTTCAAAATTATATTACTACTTGATTTGTAAAATGTACTATATTATCCATCACAAAACAGTACTATATATAATCAACAGTTAACTAAAATATGGCCAGGCACATGCTCATGCCAATAATCCTAGCTACCCAAGAAGCTCACATATGAGGACAGGAGCTCAAAGCTAGCACGGGCAGGAAAGCCCAGGAAATTCTTATCTCCAATTTGCCACCAAGAAATCAAAGGCAGAGCTGTTATACAAGTGGCTGAGTATTAACATCAAGTGAAAAATCTAGTGGATAGCAGCCTGACATCAGTTCAAGGCCCAGATACTGGCATACATACACAAAAAGTTAATTAAAATAGAATGAATCAAGAACAAACCATGTAATCATAATTCAAACTATATTTGCTTCCCTGACTTTTCCAGATATGATGAAGGTTGAATATTCTCCACATAGTCACACTGTTTGAGAGAGCCAATAAGCAAAGCAATATCACTGAAAACTTTTGTGCAAAAGTTTCAAGCCTAATATTAATTTATTTAAAATGTTTGAGAAAGTTTGCATAGAAAATCTTGACAAATTAAAAAAAATATTATTTGTTTTTACCCCAGTTTCTCAAAACTCCTTATATTCGATAGCAGAAGAAATGGAACGGTACAGCATTAACTTATGCACATATCAGCTGTTTCTATCTTAACTAGGAAGCACTGTTTCATCTCTTATCAGACACAAAATGGATTGAAAGTTAATTGGAAAAGTATTTCAGAAGAAAAGTGGTAGAGAAAGGTCTAATAGGTTTTTCAAGATGTAAAGATTCATATTTTTATGTTGGAAAGGATACCAAACCAGAGAAAAGTTTCTAGTTAAGAACACAGTGAATATTTTTAATGTATGAAAAACCTAGCTACAATAGAGCAAAATAATAATAATAGTAATAATAATAATAATAATAATAATAATAAATCTACAGTTCCACTATACCTAGCAGGTCATGAAATATTTGTGATAAGCTTGAACAACCACTTTTTCATGAACTTAATAATTTTTTCTTTTCTTTTCTGGTTAGTCTTGGGTCTTGAACTCTGGGCCTGGGCGCTGTCCCTGAGCTCTTCATCTCAAGGCAAGTGCTCTACTCCTTGTCTCACCAAATAAAGGTTATACCCTTTATTTTAAAAGCTATGCCTTTTCAAATTAACATTAAAACTTATACCACTTCTGCTTTTCTGGTGGTTAATTGGAGATAAGACTCTCACAGGCTTTCATGCCCAGGCTGGCTTTGAACTACAATACTCAGACCTCAGTCTTCTGAGTGGCTAGGATTACAGGTGTGGGTCACTAGCTCCTGGCTTAATCTTTTTTTCTAAGTACTCACTTTGTTTTCAGATGAGGGACTGCTTTCCCAAGAGCCCTCTTTGTCTATTGATATCATCTCAAAAACCTTCTTCTTTTCAGTCACCATCTGTGGCTGCCTGCCTAGATATTATATATTCTTCCTGACCCCTGGAACTTGATCTGCATATTTTATCATTGTGCATATAGTAGTTGTGTAGTTCTTTTTTTGCCATCATGGGCTTGAGCTCAGGGCCTGGGCACTGTCTTTGGACTTTCTCAAGGCTCAGCACTCTACCAGTTGAGCCTCAGCACCACTTCCAGCTTTTTTCTATGTATGTGGTACCAGGGAATTGAACGCTGGTCTTCGTGCATGCTAGGCAAGCACTCTGCCACTAGGTCCCAGTTGTTGTTCTTCTTTATCAATACTGGAAGATTCTGATGACTCAGATACATCTGAGTCATTTTTTGTAGCCCCTATAATACAACTATCTGCACTAAGATGTTCTGAATACACCTGAACACACACTCTGAAATCTAAAGAAAGGACATGCATTTTGATTTAATAATCCTGAATTCCAACAACTAGGACCAGTCAGAATTATTCTGGACTGGTATCCTTAAATTCAGTTGTTATGATAAAACAAAATACTGGACTATTTAAAACTATTGTCAAAAATCTCATTCAGTGGGGTAAAAGATAAGTCATCAAGGCAAATTGAAATACATATTTCAAGACCATGAAAAGGGGACTAATCTGAAGAAGAAAATCCAGAAACCATAAAGATTTCTACTCCTCTTAAATAGCATGCTTTCAATAATATGGGAATACCTGAATGCCCTAGAAAATTAAAGCCTAAGTACATTACAAAGAAGTCAATGCATTTTAATCATCTACCGTGAAATGCCCAGAAGTGAAGTTGATCATAGATATCTGCAAAAAAATTAGACTCCTGAATATGCTAGAAGACCAACAATGACATGAGGCAAGAGGTATTCTTAACAGAGCTGCCAGGTCTTTGCAAAGGCTAAGTCAGATGCTAGCATGGCTGTGTCCAAAATCCAGGCATGCATAGTCTCTCTTCATTCAGTCAAAGCCAAACTCCCGGAAGAGAGTGTCAAGACCTTCTGTTATCTGCAAGCATAGCAGCAGTCCTGCCTGCCTCCTCTCTGATCCCATCTCCTCCTCGCCCTTCACTCCCACTAAGTGCAGTGGTGTACATACTTGATGTTACTTCAGGGTGGCAGGTGATCTCTAACATGAAACAGCTCAGATCATCACTTTCCTCTGCCTGTGTGTTTCTCCCTGATGGTCACCAAACCCCCAACCTGCACACTTTGCCCATAGATCACTTTCTCAAAGACCATTCAGGCACTGCTACCCTGCCTCATGCATTTTCAATCCTTATTCCTGTGAACTTTTCTCCTTTTCTCCTTCTGATGTCATGTTCCTATGTGCAATATAATTTACTGCTTTATTATGCTTAGTATTTATTATCTGGTTCCTTCTAGAATATAAGCACTGGAGACTGTCCTAAAAGCTGGATGTAAATTTACAATGAAGTTTTTAAATTGTATTTTATTATCAGGATAAAGTACACAGGGATTGCAGTTACATACATCGGGTAAGGGGTATATTACTTCTCAAACCTTGATAACCCGTTCTCATATTTTTGTACCCCTTTCTCTTCCTCCACCCCTTCCCAATCATCTCCTAACCAGGAATTGTTAATGCTAACTGACATTTAAAGGCTATGATATACCTACTCCTTTTAGACAGTGGAGATAGGAAGGTTGGGGCAGAAAAGCAACCCAGAAAAAAAACTCAAACTCTTAGAAAGGAAAAAAAATAACTAAAGCAGAAAGGGCCAGGGACATGATTCAAATAGTATAGCACACACAACTCTGTCCTCAAAAATCATGAGTACAGTATTTATCTTTCATTAATTCACACAATAGAGTTGCTAAAACTTTTTAAAGGTACTGGCTTTATGAAAATTATTTAGTACAAAGTGAGGGTCAAGATTTAAAGACATTGCCTAAGCTATCAGAGCACTGATAGCTTTGAAAATATCTGAACACTGCACAGATAAATATTAAGGTTATTCTGTGAAGGATAAGGGGATACCTGGTATGCTATGATAGCTCATAAGTGATGATGAACCTTCACTGAAACACTGATTCATGAAAACACTTTGGGCAGTAGTGCTCCATGTAACTACTACTCTGGCTGTTTCTTTCACTTCTTTCTAAGGCTAAATAATTCCTAGAATTTCATGCCCTGTCTTCAAGTGAAATTAAATGTAGAATACTACAGCAGTGCTTTTACTTGGGAACTTGTGGCAAACACATTTGTCCAGCCTTGTCCAACAAACAGAGGAGGGACACTGGCATAGCAACTCAGGCTTAGGGAGAACCTAAGCATGACATTTAGAAAAATATTTGTGAAAAAGAAGGGTTTTGTTTCCACAGCAACCAACTTTCTTAGTCTTCTGAGCTCTACTAAAAAATAAAACAAATGAAAGCTGGTAAGAGAAACAGAGTAAGGTCTAATGTAGAATGGCACACAAAGCAAAAATAAAGGACGCTGAAGCCTAGTTCATTGGAAGAAGCATAGCAAATCCTCAGTTAATCATGAGTGTCCTAATCTGGTCATGACCCTTTAAATCTTCATTTGTTTATTTTTTGGTAACTACTGGCCATGAGATTCTTCTCTTTCCATAAAACAGAGCCTCCAGAATTTATTCATCTTGTACAATTGGGTTTCAGTGCCCAGGATCAGTAACTCTCTTGCCTCTGTTCTCTGCTACCCATCACCGCAACACCGTGAGGCTGTCTATTTTAGGTAACTTGCACAAGTCTTTGTTGTCTTGTGATGAGGTTACTTTGCTTAACACAACATCTTCAGAATTCGTCCCTACAGCTGCCTGTGTTTGAACTCCCTTCTTTTCTAGGGTTCAATAATACCCAATTTTGTGTATATAATACATATACTTTGTCCATTCACCTGTGGTTGAGCCCTTACCACTTCTTGAGTATGGTGCACAGTGTTTCAATCAATATTGGGATTTGGGTTTTCTTTGAGGTATCTTAACTTATCCTTCAGTAACAAGTCAATGCCTGGCCTCATAAAATGAATTTCAATGTAATCCATCTTCTTTTAGTTTTTGAAACAACTAAATAGTCATTATTGATTCTCCTTTAAATGTTTGGTATGGTTCATCAGTGAAATGTTATGGATTAAGCTTTTCTCCTAAATGACTGTATGTCATTTCTACATTCCATTTCTTCATGATTAAATGCATAAGTGTTTTATGTTTGTTTACAAAGTGCAAGTGTATAGGCAAAAATGCAACTCAGATACATGCCTATTAATTTTCAAGAGGCCACAAACAAGAATTGCTCTAAAATTTCTTTGGCTTGAAAATACCATGATAACTTTCAAAACTACTGAAAACTCTAGAAAGCATATGATTATGTGAGTTTTATCAACTTATATTTTTTCAAATGTGAAGTTGAAATCAAGTAACTAAAAAACAGTTTGGTTATTCAACCATCTTGTAGGCCATGTTCACAAGAATTATATATTTAATGAGCTACTGATATACTCTAACAAAAATATGTGGTGAAAACTGCATTAACTTTTGACAAATCGTACACATCTCTCTAATATTTGACTTGATAGAAGACAATATTTCTCATATTTTGTTCTGAATTAAATCTGCTTGGATTTGTCATTCTGGTTATGCTGCATGAACAAAATTTGAAGTTATTGAGATAAGAAAGTTAGAAAAGGGATATGAAATCAAAATAGTAGTTTAGCTTACAATCTGATCAAGTATCATCATTCCAGCAGAAGTACTTTGTGAATGAGTCTCACCATGCCACACAAACTGTTTAAAAGTATGCACTCAATGTACTGAGATTTATTGACAGTATCTGACTACAAGGACATGCGATTGTCTGATCACAATTAGGCCTGAGCACTTGGTAGTAAAGGTTACAAAAACTACTAGTGTAGTGTCCTTTCAGTGATATACTAAGGCTTTACAGCACCTTTGCCTATTATTGAGTTTGTACCAGTGAAGCAAACCTCAAACACACAAAAAAACAGCAAATAATCCTTTATCATTACTATGGAAACCTTATCTTCTAACCTCCTAAAATCTCAAGGAAACCTAGGGGTCTGAAAACTCCATGTTGAGTCCCATTGTCTTAGCATGTAGCAGATGCAAACACTATGAGTAGACTATAGCACAGTATAAGCAACACAAATATTTGCCTCACATTACCAACTCAAAAGACACAAAATGACTGGGAAATAAACCTTCAAAATATCTCTGTTTTTCCATTTACCTTCATCCAAATTCCCCTCCATCCCCCCATTTCCTCATGACCGCTTTCAATTGTTAAAAGGAGCACATCATGGAGAGAGGAGGATGGATTTTTCTTCTACTCTATAAATACATACTTCGTAGACATATGTATATAAATATACATATTGCATAAGCAAATTTAATGTATCTTAAAATATAATTTATAAGAGGACAACACTTTTCCAAATGCAACTCAGCAATATGAATTTTTAAAGTAGGGTTGTTTCACAGTCATTGGGTGACTGAAAGGTGACTTTCACCCGCAACTACATTAGTTAGTCAGCAATTCAATTTTCTCAGATCTGTAAGAGGGGGTAATAGCTGCAAATTGTCCTGACATATGCTACCAGCTGCTTCTGTAAAGCAACAGTTATACAACTTACTCTCTCTCAGTTTGAAGCAGAAAGAAAAAAATTTTCTTTAACAGTTATTTTCCATTTTCAAGTTTGGAATTAAAAGTCTGAAACTGCCTCTGTGCACAGTACACAAAAGCCAGTTCACAAAAGCTACTCTGATACATAATTTTAACTGCTGACTCATTTTTTCACAATTTGACCACATTTTAATGTTTCCATGAAATTTTCCACTACATCTGAAATAATACCGCATTTTTTCAAGAACTGTTCAGATCCCTCACTTCTTGAAGCCTAAAAACCATGGTGAGTGGTGTGTTCAGTGTATAATGCAGGGAGTACTTGCCACAGGTCCAAGCAGGAGAAACTGAAGTTCCAGGAAATCAGAATGTGACTACTACAAAATGAGTGTCTTGATTCCTGTTCCTTCATTCAACAACAGTAACATTCAACTCCACATGAGAAAACCATTCCTATCAGGAAATCATTCTACCTTTAATTCATGCTATTTATCCAAACTCAACAACACCACCTGTGATTTTCATGGTCTCCAGAGTGTCATGCTATGCTCTGTTCTTATAACTCAGTCTTACTCCCAAGGCATGGCCCACTGAATATCTTCTCCTGGGAGGACTTCCTCGAAATTCTTCAGCAGCCCATTCTCCAGCTCAGAATCATTTTTAGTATATTTTTATTGTAATTAATAGAAGGGCTACATTATATTCACCAGATAGAAGATGCTTTACTTCACAAACATTGATACCATTTCTCATGTCTTGGTCCCCATTTCCCTCCCTCCACCCCCAAACCTCATCTTGTTTTCCCCCCTTCCCTATCCAATTTCAAATAACCAAATAAACATATATACAATATATCAGATAACAAGGTAAAATACTGTAACAATTCGAGGTAACTAAGGGACAGCAAAAGAGATGAGAGATAACATAGTACATTAAGGACAACAATCACTCATTATATGGTTTTTGTTTCTATATCCTGGAGGACCTTTCATTTAGCATCATACTATATGGCCTTATGTATCTAGGTTTTATTCTATTGGAAATCTCTGCTAGGAGAGCCTAAGGTTTCTACTGATTAGGACAAATGAGGGAAACCATTGAGCCTATGTTCCTTTGAGTCTGGCTTACTTCACTTAAAATGATTTTATTCTAAGTCTTTCCATATCCTTACAAATGGGGCGATGTCGTTCTTTCTGACAGCAGCATAGAATTCCATTGTGTATAAATACCACATCTTGTTGATTCACTCATTAACTGAAGGGCATTTGGGTTGGTTCCATATCTTTGCTATGGTAAATAGTGCTGCAATGAACGTCATTGTGATAGTGGATGTGGTATGTCCTTGTTTCTGGACAACAGGGTAAATGTCAACTAGTGGAATTGCTGGGTCATAGGGGAGCTCTATGTTAAGTCTTTTGAGGAACCACCTGTCAGGAAGGCTCTTTTCCTTTGTTTTGCAGAAACTGTTCTGTATTCAAACAGAACCCTACCTGTATTACTCACTTCTGGAAAGGATTGTACTGCACCACCTAGCAAAAACACTGAGAAACTTCAGCTTCCTGAGCAACTAGCTGCAAAAAACTATGAAACATAAGTAATACACTACTTCGTTTTTTTTTTGCCAGTCCTGGGCTTTAGCTCAGGGCCTGAACACTGTCCTTGGACTTTCTCAAGTTTAGAGCTCTACCACTTGAGCCTCAGCACCACTTCCGGCTTTTTTTTCTATGTATGTGGTACCGAGGAATCGAACCCAGGTCTTCATGCATGTTAGACGAGCACTTTAACCACTAGGCAAAACTCCCGGCCCCAGTGATGTCTTTCACATATCTTACATGCTAGCTTAAGCTCCCAGACTTAACAACAAAGAGGTTTTATTATAACAGTTCTAAACACTCATATATTTTGACCATATTCATTCTTTTTTTAATCTCTGCTCCTCTTGTTCATTTCTGGTTGCGTATCAAGCTCATGATTAAAAATGAAATTAATGTCCCCTAAGATATATTCCTCTTTGTTATGGCTTGTATCTAAAATGTTGCCCCAAAGCTATATGCTAAAGATTAGATTGCCTGCTGATATGCTTTTTACAAAGTGGTGGGATCATGAAAACTTTGTTCTCACCAAAGGATCAACCTACTCATGTGTCCATAATTTGATGAGCTATTGGGAAGGGATAAAAACTTTCCAATTTGAGCTGGGACTTAAGGTTGGTAAATGCATCCCTGAAATGTGTCCTTGTAAATGATCTTTGTTCTGCTATCTTCTCTCTCCTATTTCTCTTCTATCTCTGCTCTCCAGTCTTCAATTCTCTTTCTCCTTCTTCCACTTCTCTCCTTTTTCTCTTCTCTCTCTCTGTCCTGCCTACTTAACGTGAATAAAGAGCTTCCTCCTCCACATACTCCTGCTAACATGATGTTCTGCTTCTCCCCAAAGCAGACTGAAACTCCAGAAAGTATATTCCAAAACAAATGTTGCCACCGTTAAGCTGATTTTCTTAGGTATTTTGCCATAGAGCTAGAAGGCTAGCACATTCTTTTACTAGCTATTTTTTCATATATTTTTATTGTAATGAATAGAAGGGTTACATTATATTCACCAGATAGAAGATGCATTACTTCATAAACATTGATACCCTTTCTCATGTCTTGGTCCCCATTTCCCTCTCCCCACCCCCGCCCCTCATCTTGTTTTCCCCGCTTCCTTATCTATCCGATTTCAAATAACTAAATAAGCATATATACACTATATCTGATAACAAGGTGAAATACTGTAACAATATAAGATAGCAGAGGGACAGCAAAAGAGATGAGAGATAACATAGTACATTAAAGACAACAATCACTCATTATATGGCTTTTGTTTCTATATTCTGGAGGTCCTTTCATGTAGTGTCATACTATGTGGCCTTGTGTATCTAGGTTTTGCTCTATTGGAAATCTCTGCTAGGAGAGCCCAAGGTATCTACTGATTATGACAAATGATGGAAGCCATTGGGCCTATGTTCCTTTGAGTCTGGCTTACTTCACTTAATATGATTTTTTCCTAAGTCTTTCCATATCCTTACAGATGGGGCAATGTCATTCTTTCTGACAGCAGCCTAGAATTCCATTGTGTATAAATACTACATCTTGTTGATCCACTCATCAACTGAGGGGCATCTGGGTTGGTTCTATATCTTTGCTATAGTAAATAGTGCTATCTAGCTATTTTCTTTACCACTGCTTGCAATACTTTATTGATATCTCAGAGGCACACTCTGACTCAGCTTTCAGATATTAATGATTCTTTTATTTCTTTACACAAATAAAATTTTCCATTGTCCTTCAACTCTTCTACTCAGTAATCTTCAGTAGCTCTCTATTTCATCCAATAATAGGCCAAAATTTCTCCTGAACCAGGAAACAGAAACTTAAGTCTCTGAGCTAGCTAATTAAACTTCTAAATTTCAAAATCACCATCTATGCATATGTGTGGACATTTATATAGTAATATTCAAATGGTAAAAGATTCTTTATAATCTTTTCTATTCACCTAATGAATTATTCACATCATCATATAATCTTCTACTCCTTGGTTATGATTCCCACTGTGATCTCATTAACAATTCGTTATGGATCCCATTTCTTCTAAGTTTCTCTTATTTCTACTTAGGATGGTTTTCTCACACCAGTAACCTTATGTTTGACCTAATTTTGAAACTATTTTCTGACCCTGATCGAGAGCTCAGACATCAAAAAGATATTCACCATCTTTCTAGAAACTGGCTTTGGTTTAACCCTAAAATGAGTAAATAGGTGTTCTTCATGAACTGCACTCAAAGCTTACTTGCTACTTAAAGCAAGACCTCAAAAAACATCACAACTCATAAAATCAGTAATATCCCAGAGTTCTTTTGTAAAGAACTTCAAGCATTTACATATATGAAATGAAACTGATGTGCAGTCAAAAGGACAGAAACAGATGGTTCTGCCATCACTTAATATGACACTTGTTTCTCCAGGCTGGTGAACAGAAGGAACCAGTTGTAGAAGGTGAAAAGGGTCTTGCAATTTAGAACCCACTGAAGTATAAAATGCCACCAAACTTGTCTCAAATTAAAACACATTTTAGTTTCTTCATTTGAAATCCTATACTGCGTAAGATTAAAAATCTCATAACTACCCAGATTTAAACTCTGAGCTTCTGATCATCTGAGGCCTGAAAATACTGGTTTGTGATGAACAGGTCTTAGGAAAACAGAAGGGGCATTTCAAATTCAAGATAAAACTATATCCATTGAAAATCTATATAACTGTCCAAACAAGAGTTTTCAAGATAAAATATCCAATTTATTTTAAAGTAAGATGTTTTAAATGTTCATATTCACCAAGTTTCACCAACTTACATATTGCTTTATGTAACAGTGATTTATTGATAAGAAATAATACAGTATAATGAACAGAGCACAATATCTGGTATTGTATACCTTGGGTTTCCTTTCCTACCTCCCCTACTTGTTGATTCTGTAGATCTATAGTCCTGGAACAGAAGCCTGGCTTTATAAGATTCATTTTTCTCTACTGTCATGAAGCAGAATGTAGCATGTAAGTCCAGACAGTATTTGGCATTTTCTGAGCAACTACGTATAAACTCACCTCCTTCACTCACGTTCCTTCTCCTGCCATGTCCTATCATGCACATGTTGAGCACAGTTCAACTCCAAAGTTCAGAGTGTGAAAAAGTTCAAACTTTATACTTAATGCTATGAATATTATCTCTCAGCCCAGAAAGCAGAATCACAATTCTGCCATTCTTTGGTGTCACTACTTTTCATCATTCACACTGCAGCTTAAATTTTGCACCCAAGAAAAGTCTAAATCACCAAGTTTGTACATTTTTATATTATATATCTGACAGTACAGTGACTAGGATTCATGTAGCCCATTATAATTCTCAGTTGTTCATCTTTTCTTAGAGCCTGGTTATTTTCTTTGGTGTCTAAAGTTATTTCATTAGGTCCAAACAAGATAAAATGATTTGCATTTCCGTACAGAATTACAGGATTTTCCCATGCTTTGACTACTTGTACTTATTTAATTAATTTATAGAGTTATTTATTTTCGCTGTCATACAAGCTTTGAACTCAGGGCCTTGGGCTTACTAAGCTGGTACTGACTCTGTAACTGAGTCAAGTCTCTAGTCCTGTTTTTTAAGAGTCTCATTTAACTCCCAAGCACACACTCAAGTCACAATTGACTTACTTTATGCTTCTCATAGGTGCTGGGCTAAGAAACACAAACCACCATGTCTATGGCTTGTGAAAGTGATACACACATTTCAGGGCTGGCCTCAAGCTGTGTCCTCCAATATTTCCCTCCCCAGAATCTAAGATGACAGGTGTGAGCTACCGGTAACCCCACTTGACTTATTACAATTTTTTTTTGCCAGTCCTGGGCTTGGGCTCAGGGCTTGAGCACTGTCCTTGTACTTTCTGAAGGCTAGCACTCTACCATTTGAGCCTCAGCACCACTTCCGACTTTTTGCTATGTATGTGGGGTACCAAGGAATTGAACCCGGGTCTTCGTGCATGCTATGCGAGCACTCTACCACTAGACCAAACCCCGGCCCTTACAATTTTTTTTATAATTTGAAAGCAGTTCAAGAAAAGAGATTACTCCTCAGAAACCACCAGCTCTCACAAAGTGCCTTACACAAAATCAACCAATTCTATAGAAGCCTTAAATAAATTAGTGTGTATATCCTTCTACTTCAGTTCTGCAATTCCACCTGCTCATAATTCTCCAACTATGCCTCAAATAGGTTTATATTTAATGTTATTAATGGCTTCATGTTATTCCTCCTCTTAGAAATAGCAGTTTTACACATGTCTTATTAACGATGGATTTCTGTCATTAGACAGAGCTCAGTGTATAAAAAATTTTGGAACTCTCTGTTGTGTCCAAACCCTATGACATATATCACCATCCAATCTGCCTGTGTACAACAACAGTTCTCCTTTCACTTTCAAAGTATTTCTACTTTTGATAGTTGCTATCATTCCCAGTTCAAGAATGCCTACAAAAGGAAGAAAGAAGAATCTAATTAAACCAAAAAGAACAGCTAAGTGGAAGGAAAATATTATCTATTGCCCACATATTGACATTCTTATGAATTATTCAACTTGGATTTGTGCAAAACCTCCCAAACTGTGATTGCATCTGTATGGATAGATGCCTTTGGAACATGGTGGGAGCGTGATTCTTTAGGTAGGAAGTAGTTACAGTGGAAATTTCTGTGGTGCTATCATCTACATGCCAAAGAGTTCTGTGGTTTGTTTTTGCTTTTGGAGAGACTGGTGATTGGTCAGGGTGAAAGGAGAGTCTCTAAATTCATCATTTCCTAGCAATACGAAGCCTGGGTTCTATCATTTATTTCTTGTATGTTTGTCTATTATCTCTCATTTGTCATACTAAGCTACTTCAGGAACTCCTCTTCATAGATATTTGTCTGCTATCTGCTATTCTAAACAAGAAATAATTTGGGGATCATGTAAGGTGATCTATTTGAGGCAATCCTGCTGAGAAACACTAACGTGGGATTTGCTGGCTCCCACTCTGTATTCAGCAGCATTGTGACATAGTTTATAGACTTCATTTTATTCTCTCCCTTATTTCCTTTTTCTCAATCACAACATGAACTAGGGTAGATTTAATAGTTTATAAATAATTCTGACACCTAAAGTAAGGTTTTGTTTTTTCTTGCTTTTTACTTAACCAAGAACAGAGATTGTTATGGTTATGCTCCGTGCCACCTTATTAAAACAAAGAGCTCAAACAGCCCAAACTAAATTTTCTATCTGGCAGATAATTCAACAGACTCATTTTAATATTCTGCTTAGCAACTGCAGTTTTATGGATACATACTGCCCTCTGCAAAGATGCACTGCATCCAGGGACAGAGGAAGAAAAACATTCTCCAAGTCCTTCATGTACATGGAAAATATATTCATTAATATATCCTGCCACTCATTGAAGAAGGAAAATAGTTGTGAGGCCTAAGCCCTTCCCTCCTACTCTACTAGCTTGGCCCGGGGCTGCTGGGCACCAGAGGCAGAGAGACTTGCTTTTAACACACATTTCATTTTAAAGATGCTGACAGTCTCCATTTGCTGACAGTGAAAAGCGAATGCTTTATGATCATGCAGGTTACCACGGACTATTAAATTCCCTATTGCAAAAAATAAGCCACAATTTAGCTTTTAACGTAAGCTTTTACTCTCAAGGATATAGAATTTGCTACAACTACACTATGGCTCAAATAACTAGAGATGGAAGGACAGAAATTGTGTAAATATGTCTATTTAAGAACAATATGAAATTCCATATGTAATACGCCAAACAGAAAACAGAAAAACATTTGCCTAATAGTAAAGAAGAAAGAACTGAACAAACAACATCAACTGAAGAAAAAATATTTTAATATGATTCTGTTGTTACTCTTAATATGTTGTAAAGAGGGGTAACCATTTCATAAGGTAAATAATGACAATTCTTTGTGTTTGCTGGTTCTGGGGTCTGAACTCAGGAACTGGGCATGATCACAGACCATTTTTGCTTAAGGATAGCTCTCTACCACTTGAGACAGAGCTCTACTTCTGGAAATTTGGGTGGCTAATTAGAAATAAGGTTCTCAAAAGACTTTCCTGCTAAGCTGGCTTAGAACCATGATCCTCAGATATCAGGCTCCTGAAGAAATTAGGATTACAGGCATGAACCAGGAAAATTTAGCTGAGTACAAGTTTCCAACTTCCTTCCTCTCATCTCTGACAAGATACACAGAAGAATAGCATTTTTTAAATTTAAAATGAAACTTGATTGCAAAACCTAGAACTTTTGAACATTTAAGGAATTTTGCTACATTAACTGAGGTAAGAGTTTTATACCCATAAGGGTATATTTGGAAAGTACCATATTCTCTCTAGTAGGGAACATGAATACCAAAAGATGTTCCCTTCACCATCAAACTGTCAAATCTTGCAAAACTACCAGACAGAATTTTGGCATAAGTATCAGCTTCTAGAAGAAAGTAGGAAATGCTTTCAATAAGCTTGCAAATTTGAGTCTAGCACTTCAATTCAATAACTAATAAATATTTGAACTCTACTTACAGTAATTTTCACATTACTATGACGTCTCACAACAGATGGTTGTTAATTGATTCAATTGTTGTCTGAAAAACAGTACATCAAGAATAGTAGTCTTTCCTTCAAAACTTTGATTTCACATACAAAATAATTTAGCAGGGCCAAGTCATTTGAACAAATTTTAAAACATCTCTTTAGCAGAAATTTCCTTATGCTAATTAAATTGTAATACAAAATTTATCTTCAATATACTATATTTCCTCCACTCATTCTAACATATATCTTTCTAGTGCTGTGTCTAAGATTTAATTGAAATGGTGAACTGACCTCAAGTTTTTCCTTCCCTAATCTCCATACATATCCATCAACAATTTTTGTAGAATACCTATTCTTTTTAATGAATTTTAAATATATTTAGAAATGGTGTGATATTCTATTGTTCTTTATATTATGTAGTAAAGACCATATTATATACCTTTTGAAAAATCTCTCCAAAATCCCAGAAAATTGTTCTATCTCCAGTAAAGCAAAGTTAGATATAAGATAAACATTGGGAGCTCAGGTCTATAAGTGTGACATACTGTTTTCATTCTATTTCTGGCTTCTCCCTAGAGAACAGTTAATGTAGAGATCACATCTCTAGAGCTCATCTCTCTAGCTTGACCCTTCCTTATTTCTTACATATCCATTCTGATAATGTGCACCTTCATAATATACTTTTTAATACTGTAATTGCAAAGATTGGAAAAGGGGTAGATTTAGTTCTTTTGACAATAGAGGTGAATTCTAGGGTGATTATATTTAAGGTAATTACTAGCTATCCACATTGGTGGAAGCATCACCTTGACAATAAAATTAAATTAAAAATAAATAAATATGAAATGTCTAAAGCCATTCGTACTAAAATCAGGAACGAGACAAGGATGCCCACTCTCTCCACTACTCTTTAACATAGTACTAGAATTCCTAGGCAGTGCAATAAGGCAAGAAGCAAGCATAAAGGGGATCCAAGTAGGGAAAGAGGAAATAAAACTATCCCTCTTTGAAGATGACATGATTCTTTATTTAAAAATCCTATAGATTCCACTCTCAAGCTCCTTGAGCTGATTCAAAACTTTGGAAGAGTAGCAGGCTATAAAATCAACCCTCAAAAATCAACTGCCTTCCTTTATGCCAACAGTGAGAGGAATGAGGCAATAATCAGGAAAGCAACTCCTTTCACAATAGCCTCAAAGAAAATGAAGTACCTAGGAATTTGCTTAACTAAGAATGTAAAGGACCTTTTTGATGAAAACTTTAAAACCCTAAAAAAGGAAATTAAAGCAGAACTAAGGAAATGGAAAAACCTCCCATGCTCCTGGATTGGAAGAATCAACATTGTGAAAATGACAATCTTGCCAAGAGCTATCTACAAATTCAATGCAATACCCATCAATATCCCAATGGCATTCTTTAAAGAAATAGAAGAGGCAATTCAAAATTTCATATGGAATAATAAAAGACCCCATATAGCAAAAACACTTCTTAGCAGAAAGAACAGCGCTGGAGGAATTTCAATTCCAAACTTTAGACTCTATTACAAAGCTCTAATTCTCAAAACAGCTTGGTACTGGCACAAGAACAGGCCTGAAGACCAATGGAATAGAACTGAGTACCCAGATATTAAACCACAGACCTATGGCCACCTAATCTTTGACAAGGGAGCCAAAAAAAATAGAATGGAAGAAAGACAGCCTCTTCAACAAGTTGTGCTGGCAGAACTGGTTAAGCACCTGCAGAAAACTAAAGTTGGATCCTTCTTTGTCTCCTTGCACTAGAATTAACTCCAAATGGATCAAAGACCTGGAGGTAAAAGCTGACACACAGAAAACTTTACAGGAAGGATTAGCAGATACACTAGGCCTCCTTGGCACAGGTCGAAACTTTCTTAATAAGGACCAAGAATCACAACAAATCAGAGAAAGGCTGGATAAGTGGGACTGCATTAAACTGTGGAGCTTTTGTATGGCAAAGGACATAGCTAGTAAATTAAATAGGAAGCCTACAGAGTGGGAGAAGATCTTCACCAACCAAACAATGAACAAAGGCCTCATATCTAAAATATGTCAAGAACTCAAAAAATTGAATCACTCCAAAACTAATCTCCAAAGTAACAACCACCCCATTAGTAAATGGGCCAAAGACTTAAAGACAGTCTTCTCTGAAGAAGAAAGAACAATGGCCTATAGACACATGAAGAAATGCTCAACATCTCTGGTCATAAAAGAAATGCAAATCAAAACAACTCTAAGATTCCACCTCACTCCAGTTAGAATGGCCAGGATCAGGAAAACGAATAATAACAGATGCTGGAGGGGATGGGGCCAGGAGGGATCACTACCACACTGTTGGTGGGAGTGAAAACTCGTTCAACCACTATGGAAAGCAGTGTGGCAGTGCCTTAAAAGGCTAAACATAGAACTCCCCTATGACCCAGCAATTCCACTACTTGGCATTTACCCAATCACCCAGAAACAAGGGCATACTAAATCCACTAGCACAACAATGTTCATTGCAGCACTATTTACCATTGCAAAGATATGGAACCAACCTAGATGTCCCTCAGTTGATGAGTGGATCAACAAGTTGTCGTATTTGTACACAATGGAATTCTATGCTGCTGTCAGAAAGAATGACATCGCCCCATTTGTTAGGAAATGGAAAGACTTAGAAAAAATCATATTAAGTGAAGTAAGCCAGAGTCAAAGAAACTTAGGCTCAATGGTGTCCCTCATTCGTCGTAATCAGTGGAAACCTTGGGCTCTACTAGCAGAGATCTGCAATAGAGCAAAATCTTGATACATAAGGCCATATAGTATGAAGCTAATTGAAAGGTCCTCCAGGATATTGAAACAAAAGCAATATAATGAACGATGGTTGTCCTTAATGTATTATGTTGTATCTCATCTTTGCTGTCCCTTGGTTATCTCATATTGTTACAGTATCTCAATTTGTTATCTGATATATTGAATTTAGTTGTACTTGGTTATTTGAAATTTGATAGGGAAGGGGGGAAAACCAAGACGGTGGGAGGGTGGGGGGATTGTAATGGGTATGAAGACATGTGAAAGGCTATCAATGTATGTGAATTAATGCACCTTCTATCTGGCAAATATCATTTAACCCTTTTACTAATTACAATAAAAAAATTTTTTAAAAAAAGTCTAATAATGTATCACTTAAAAAATAAAATTTAACAGTAAAATTTTGCCTATCACCTGTGACACACTTTTATATGGTAAAAGACTTAAAAGTAAAACAAAATACATAAAAATATCAACACGTGCCTAACACATAAATAATATACTTCTTATTGTTTACAATAAACATATTATTCAACTGGCTAGTATATGTTTGACACGGATTGCATTCACTAATTGCATTTGTCATCTAATGTGGTGAAAATTAAAGTGTGCTGGGACATATGAACCTTTAAATGAATGTAATTAATAAAGCGCATTCATGAACACTCATCGCAAACAACCATATATAATTATGTCCTTAAGAATTAAAAGCCTTAATCTCATCATTATTTCTTGAGAGTAATATGTAAGAATTTGATTAATAAACTCTAAATACTTATTAAGCCATCTACTTCTCTCTGGATTCAATTCTCGATAACTCACTGTAAGTGAACATCATTAACGCTAATGGTCATTGCTGAAAATATATGTGACTGTTCTTAATATCTTGGCTATCATCATTAGCAAATTATACAATTCCTCCCCCAGGCTTTAGGGGTTTGATTTTGTTTTGGCAAAATGGAGAAGTATTTAGCATAATCTGATTACAGCTCATACTTGAAATAATGAAGATCTCCTTATTTTCCAAAGTTCCATGCTATACTATATACATAGCACAGTTATGAAAAAAATTAAAACAAAAATATCTAAGTAAACTTTTTATTAAGGTGGAAATTAATGAATATTCCTATTTTGAAAAATGAACAATAATCTCTCTATATAGCCTAGTTCCTGAAAACATGAAAAAGTGCAATTGACAAAATCTATGTACCAAACTTAAAATCAGTTACTTTAACCTAGATGGCAAAGGAGTACTTCATTTTTTTCTGTATTATTACAAGATACATTTTTCTTGCTTAACTTTGATTAAATATAAAAAGAATACCGCTCAGTGCCCCAATTTCAAGATAAGAATCCTTTAGTGTCTACTTATCATATTTGGGGAAGTTAGGTATTCTAATTCTTACAACACTTAAAGACAAACAACAGTATCTTCATTTTTCAGACTGAGAAAAACAAAAGCAGATCCAGAACCGGTCTCAACTACCATTCCCTAAGCCATATAGCAGACACTAAGTAGACCCTGTCTGACTCTAAAGCATGATTACACAATATTCCTTCAATAAGCCTATCTTGGGTATGTTCACAGAATAATCTCACAACTGCAAATATCAAAGGACTAAGTACTATATGGCCTTGTACTTTAATGAGACACTATATCTTTTTTACGTTTCTTTTTAATTCTAAAGGTGATATCCAAAGGGATTATTAATTATATAAGTCACTTCAAACGTAGTGTCAAACATAGTGTCTAGTGAGTATCATTGCTGAATTAGGTCTCCCTTTGTTCTACCATTTTTGTGATTTTCCTTCTTCTCCCCTAGTCACTTACTAGACAAAGGGTAGAGAAATCAAAAACAGAGACAAAAGGGAAAAATCAGAAGAAAAAAAGAACCACAAACAGTATAATAAAAAGAAAACGTCTTGTTTTCATTTCTTGGAGTTCAATTCCATAAGCAGCAACATTTTCTATGATCATATGCACATAATTACTGAGCACTTGTGATCCTCTCCTAAGAATATCCTCCTTTGGTCTCCCTGTGTGAATGCTTTAGAGTCCTGACCAAAGTATAATATTTTGTCTTTTACTATTCATAAAGTTTACATGTAGATTTATAGGCACATTCTAATTATTACAAGTGAGGAAAATCATGCACCCTATGTTTCTTTTGGTCTGGCTTACTTCATTTAATATAATTTTTCCCAAGTCTTTCTATTTCCATATGAATAGGGCAATGAGACACTACCTCTTGAAAAAGTGGTGAGACCTAATAAACTGACATGCATATAATACTGGGTGACTAGGTCAAAGTGGACAGTCACAACATTCCCTTCACCATTAATCTGTGGGCACTCAGCAGCATTGCTTGGATGAATGACATCAGTCCCTAGTGAAATATAAATGTATCATTGCCTCCTAGTATTAAAATGTGTTTACCGGGACTGTGTGAAGGTACTTTCATCTATTTCACGCAAAGAATAAGCCATGAAACATTTTTCTTCATTTAGTGCACATATACCATTGTAAGCTCTAAGCTGTATTATTCCCTTTGTCACTAAGAGAAAACCTATAAACTGTCTGGTTAGGAAAAGTGTTTTGCAGGTCGTCATACAACAAAAGAGATCACTGGCAAATTTGGCAGTTAATTGCCTCTGATTCCCAGAAGAAGCCACATGCTGACAATGATACAAATTGCCTTAGAAAACTACTTCTAAATAGAAGATATCAGACCAGAACATAAACCCAAATGAAGTGGATAACTTTACATGCTTCCCTAATCATCTTCATTCACAAGGAAGAAACTGACTGTTTTTTGTATAGTGAGAATTGATGTCAAAATAATCACATTTGTTAGATCATTTTTTGTGGTATATAATAGGCTTTTCTTTTGGGCTAGTCCTGGCGCTTGCACTTGGGGCCTGAGCACTGTCCTTGGGCTTTCCTCAAGGCTAACACTCTACCACATCAACCACAGTACCACTTCTGGATTTTTCTGTGTATGTGGTATTGAGGAATCAACCCCAGGGCTTCTTCAAGAATGCTAGGCAAGCACTCTACCACTAGGCCACACACCCAACCCCCTATTATAGGCTTTTATGCCAGAATCTATATTACGGTTCCATACTCATAAAATAATTAATTTAAAATACTTTGGACGCCAAAGAGAACTTTTCAGAGATTACGTCTAGTTGACTGAGCCACTCAATCAGAAATAAAACACAAAATTAGTTGGCCCATAGTTTTTCCAAAAATATGATACTATAATTCTAATTTAATTTTTTATTAGTCAAACTTATGAACAGACATTCAAAAAGTTTTACTACTAATGAGCCACTAATTCTTACAAAAAAACAAATGCTTCTATTGTATTTGACCTAGTCTGCAATTCATAAATTGTGAATAAAAATTATAAAATATCTGAAATAGGATAGGAAAGGGGGAATACAAGATGAGGGGATCAGGGGAGGGAAACTGGGACAAAAACATGAGAAGGGGTATCAATATATGTGAAATAATGCACCTTCTGTCTGGCAAATATAATGTAACCCTTCTATTAATTATAATAAAAAGGAATATAAAATAAAAATTATAAAATACACAATTTAAGTATATAGTTATGAATTAAAAATTACGATAATCTCCATTTATTAATTCATCTACTTATCCAAAGAAATAAATGTTAAAAATCAATTATTAATAAAATAATTCATTAGGTATTGAATATTTAGGTACTAAATATTTAAGTTTATTAATCAATAATTGCTTTTAATTGCAACTATTAAAGATACCAACTAAAACTGCAAGTTTTAAAATAATTAAAAAACTTAGGAACCCATGTACATAAAAGATTTTGATGTCTTTTCAATATTTATTACACTAAAGTCTGACCATTTAATTGGTTAAATGTTATCAATGTTTCTGCATTTCAAAATCCTAAACATTTTGACTAATGTGCAAGATCATTAGTTGTACTGAAATTTCTTGGAGACACTATGAAATGTGTTCTCAATGGGATATTAATTAATTCAGAAATAAGTTTCTGTTGATTACCCTCGAGCTAGACATAAATATTAATAGAAGATCACTGCTTAAGAGATGATGAGATGTTTTTAAATAAAATGGACTGGAAGACTGGTTTTTGTCTTTATTTTTTTAATACCTCAATTGCCTGGCAATCACAGGGTTCTTTATTTTTTCTTTTCTTTTAATTGTATTTTATTGTCAAAATGATATATACAGGGGTTACAGTAACATTCATCAGGTAGTGGGTACATTATTTCTTGAACATTGATACTCATTCCCATGTGTTTACTTCATCTATTGCCAACATAGTTAAAAAGTAAAAGCAAGATTCTTAATTTACTCCATTGTATAAATTTCAGGAATACCGTGAAGAAGAACTACAGAATTACTCATAGCATGGTGGTCAACTTTACTACAGATATCAGAAAAATGTTCTCATAGGAAATGTCACTTAAGCAAACCAGTAGTTGTCATATAGCAAAAGTGGTATAGGTAAAACTAGGAAGATAGGTTGGGGAGATAAAGCATGCCAGGTCTATGGGAAGCTCTGAGGCTGGAGAAGGCATAAAAACACATGAGGCTGAAGGTAGGTGACTGTAAATGGAATGAACAGGTATGGGAAAGCCCTTGCTATATGAACTCTTAAATATGTGTGTATGTATTTGTAGGGTAATGTGCAGAGGGTTGCTGTTACATAAGTCAAGTATTGAATACATTTTTAACAGTGTCACCCGTTCCCTTGCTCTCTCCCTGATTTTTCCCTCATCCTCACCTGGTGAGTATCACTGCTGCAATTTTTTAACCTTTAGTCCCATCCTCTCAAAAACAGATTAACAAAAACAAACAGCAACAAATTATTTTTTTTGCCAGTCCAGGGCTTGAGCTCAGAGCCTGAGCCCTGTCCTTGGACTTTCTCAAGACTAAAGTTCTACCACTTGAGCCTCAACACCACTTCTGGCTTTTTTCTATGTATGTGGTACTGAGGAATCGAACCCGGATCTTCATGCATGCTAGGCACGCACTCTACCACTAGGCCAAACTCTTGGCCCAACAAATTTTTTAAAATACCCTCTTCTTTCTGCTTCCTGGAGTTGAATAGATATTATTTTATATGCACATAGCTATTGAATCTTTGTGATCCTCTGCCAAGATTATCCTTTGGTCTCACTGTGTCAATGTCTGGAGACCTGTATAATTTATCATGTCCCAGTGTATTTTTTTATCTTGTAATACTGAGTGTGTTTACTTGCAGATTGATAGGCATATTTTAGTTACCACAAATAAGAGAAATCAAGCAGTCTGTTTCTTTGGGTTTGGCTTACTTCACTTAATATACAGAAATACAAATACAAAGAAAGTTGAGATTCTACCTTACTGGAGTTAAAATGGCCATTATCAAAAAAGTAATAATAACAAATACTGGTAGGATGTGGCCAAAGGAACTCTACTACACTACTGGTAAGAATGGGAACTTGTTCAACCACTCTGGAAAGCAGTACAGAGGTTCTTCAAAGTTGAAACATTAGAGCTTCCCTATGATCCAGCAATTCTACTTCTGGGCATTTATCCAATATAACACAAAATGCAATTCTACTCTTCCATCAGAGAGAATGATTTTGTATCATAGAAACTCATAAATCAAAACTGATGCTCTGATCTTTGTCCTGGGTGGCAGAGGAATGTAGTACAAGTCTTTAAAGTGTGCTGGCAATGAGAAGGAAGGGTTTGGGCAGGAGTTGGTAAAAGGTTATGGCATCAAATATGGCTTTACTTTACCAAGATGTTTAATCCCATGTAATTACAGGGATATTTTCCTACTACACTAATTGCAGAGAGAGTTATTCTTAAATTTCAAAATCCTTTCATGTATGCAGGGATATGAACTACATTTACTGTCACAGAATTATTACACACAGATTACTTCTTACTTTCTAATTTATCAATCATTTTATCATAACAACTTTTGTACAGTTTTAAGATCTTCACAATTTCATATCATTACTAATTATGATAAAAAGAAATCATGTATCATGTAACCTTAACCTATAGGTGAGTCTTGACCCCTAGAGGAAACTAGCTAAGTCCCTTCTCACCTAACTACAAGATTCTCTCCCCATTTCCCTGCCACAGAGCCTCCTAGATCAAGGTGATTTGCACGAGTCCTGCTCTTTCCTGAGATTTATGTATCAGTTCTGTGCATGCCCTTAAAATGCCTCAAAAAAGGTAAACCCTTCCACACACAGGATCAGAGGGCATCCATGCCTGAATCTAGTCACCTCCCACAGCTCCTGTCTTCTCATACAATGTCCTTCTTCCTGTAAACTTGAGTAACTATTATAAACTACTGCCATGTCCATCTGTCCAATGCTGTGATCCCTATATTCATCCATCTCTAGAAACTTGAGGCAGAATCTATCCACCACAAAGGACATGAGCAGGCAGTCATTAAACTAACAATTGGAGAAAGAAAACAGCCTGGGAAAATATGTTTGAAAGTGATGAAGTGCTTTACAAATATAAATGAGACCTCTATATTAAGCAAAGTTTCCCGATTTTTACTTTGAAAGTACCCTGCACTGCTTTATAGATAATTGAGGCCAATCAATGAACTTGTTTCTTTCTAATGGTTGTTTCTCCCAAGATCATACAATTACTAAGCATTAAAGCTGGGATTTAAAATGTTTTGTTTGTCTGAACCCCAGGCCTTTATTGCTTCTATTCTGCCATTTTGCTATCATGTACCCCTCCCCCACACTCCTTCAAGAACAAAGTGCAATAAATGATTACTATTTCTATTTAAAGGAATATAAACAATCAAGAAATGATTTTCTTAAAAATAATTTGTCATTATTCTCCTACTATCCACCCGGAATTGTAGGAAAATAACCATATACAAAGCTTTTAGGCCTAGTTCCTCCATCACTGTCATCTTCTGACAGGTACAAATAGAAGATCTAACACATGAAAGGTCTAACACACACACACACACACACACACAATAACAAAATACATGGCTACGATTGCTGCCTATTCCACACAGCCTTGTGAAATTGCTAATTCTCATATAAAGAAGAGGAGGTTTTTCTCTACTCAATCAACACAGAGTGCATGTGCACCAAAAAGAAAGTGTAGTCATAATATTTTAACTGGGAAACCACAGATTATGCTGTTACTCTTATAATGTTTAAATGTGTTCATGACACTATTTATTTAGCACCCAACTTGGCCAATGTCTTGGGAAGATGTTTCAAAAAGCAAAGTCTAGTGTGTTAAGAAAGTACTGATAAGTGAATGTGATCATTACTCAGGTGTGCCAGGGTCTGAAGTGTGGACTGTTAGGCCAAGGGAGGGTCCAGAATGCAGTGCTGGGACAATCCTGTGGCCAGCTTCAATCTGGAAAATAAAAGATGACCACGTTATCTTACACTAGCAAATTAAATGCAGACATTGCTTATAGTATCAGGAATCAAAAGCAAGCTTGTGCTTCTTCTACATAATCTTCAACGTGGAGAAAAGACTTTCGTGTCTATTGTGACATTTACATTCCACATATGCTTGTATAAAACTAAATGGCAATATAAAGTATTTAGTCATGATTAGTCAGAATTAACAACAATACAAAACCCAAGTTAGCAGAGTAGAGAAGCTCTTTCTTCTCAAAAGTCAGCTATGCCTTCTATAACTGTACACACACACACACACACACACACACACACTACAAGTGCCTGCATTTTGCCTTTCTAAATTCATCCTACTCAGGCAATTTTCCAAATAAGAAAAATTGTAGAAAGAGGAGGAAGCGCTGGATTTTATTTAAGTCACCAGCATCTACTGAGTGTCTAATGTCTACTTGGAACCTGGTGCACTTTGAACATATATGTTAACTCAAATGTACACCATCTCTCAAATATGCCCCATGGTTAGCAAGAAGCAGAGATCTGCCCACCACTTTATTCTGACTGTTTTGATTCCATACCGTTCACTGGTAAACATTTGTGTCTTTCCACATGCGAACTGGCTGCTTCATCACCAGATGGAAAGCTCATTGAAGAAAGAACTCCTTCCTATCTGCTCCATGCACAGCTGTACACCCTGCCCTCCATAGGGACCTTCTATGTTGAATATGTACTATAATATGAAGAGGTTTCCCATACAACTCTCAGCAGCAATGATTCATCAGAACTCAACAATTAAGCAAAAAGCTGTATTATTTGGGGGGATAGTTTATTACAGCACAAACAGACTATTACTAGCAAACAAAAAAAAGCCTCCTCCTATGACAAGGTCCAGAGACCAAGCACGGTTTCTGTTATCCTCTCCCAGTGGACTAGCACAGACCATTCTTAATTTCCCCAGCCATGATGTATGACAACCGACATCAAACATTGTCAGCCAGAGAAGTTTACTTGAGCCCTCTTGTCCAGGGGTCTTGCCCCTGTTAATCAAATAGGAATAAAACTCCTATGAAACTGACATTATCAAGCCAATCTCTAGCCTCTTCTAAGGCCAAAATGATAAGGCAATGACCCCATCAGCCTCAAGTGTGAGTCAATACCTCATTGCACAGAGTCAATACTTCAATGCTAAGAGAATGCAAGGTGAGGGATTTTTGCAAACAGAGTGCAACAACACCATAAAAAAAAGATGGAGCCTCGTTCTGAAAATATGAGAAAATATCCCTGTGGACACTGGTAGATACCCAGATCTGGAACATAAATGGGGGTTAACAAAAGCCAGAGGTTTATAAATGGAGGCCAGAGGGTTAGAAGTTTGGCCTAGTGATAGAGTGCTTGCCTAATAGGAACCAAGACCCGGATTTGATTCCTAAGTACAACATACACAGAAAAAAGCCAGAAGTGGTGCTGTGACTCAAGTGGTGGAGCTCTACCTTGAGGAAGCCAAAGGACAGTGCTCAGGTCCTCAGTTAAACCCAGGACTGGCAAAGATAAATAAATAAATAAGGCCAGATGTATAAAGAGATAGGAAAAGAGAGGTGGCAGAGGCATGCAAAGTGAATATACAACATATGAAGATCTGGAGGCACAAATTTTCAAAATGTATGCATTTAAATTCATCTTTCAACTCTTAGGTGCATCCTTTTGTATTTTATATCAAGGAAAAAACAACTCCTTACTTTGGCCAATGCATTTTAAATTCCAGTCTTAGTCTTATGCTGCTGTTTATCTAATCAAATATGTTTATTGTGAGTTACTATGTATTAAACATAACACAGAATACTGTCAATATAACTATAAACCTCAGTTCTCACTATTAATGGGGCATTTTATCTAAAACGAATTGGCGCTGTTTTACAAGTTGGGATTATAAAAGAAAGGAAAACTATAAATTGGAGTAATAGGCTAAGTCATTAAGATTATAATGATCTAAAAGGAGTTAGGCAGGTAACAGACAGAGGATAGGAAGAAGACAATGGACAGCAGTACTGGAAAAGCTTCATTGCAGCATATGAAAGGAACTACTCGGGGAAACTTGAAGTGCTCCAGGAGTAAAAAGGAAATTAATACTCCTGGGCAGACAGCAAAAGAAATGGTAAGGGAGACATCTCATGGTAGAAGGCCTTCTGGAAGAAGGAAAGGAAGAATCCTTAGTTCTTAATGCAAAGTGAGGGTTACAGAGGGCTTTCTAGAACTATTCAGTTTTTTTGTAAGAACAGCTGTAAGTTTAAGGATATCTGTGAGATAAATTTCTGTCCTGCACATGGTGTTTTCTCATCATCCAATACGGCACCACAGACACATGCATGTACATGAACACTCTCTCCCTCCCTGTCTCTGTCTCTGTCTCTCCCTCTCTCTCTCCCTCCCTCCTGTCTCTGTCTCTGTCTCTCTCTTTCTCTCCCTCCCTCCTGTCTCTGTCTCTGTCTCTCTCTTGCTCTCTCTCTCTCTGTCTCTCTCCCTCCCTCCTGTCTCTGTCTCTGTCTCTCTCCCTCCCTCCTGGCTCTGGCTCTGTCTCTGTCTGTCTCTGTCTCTCTTGCTCTCTCTGTCTCTCTGTCTCTGTCTTTCTCTCTGTCTCTCTCTCTGTCTCTGTCCCTGTCTCTGTCCCTGTCTCCCTGTCTCTCTCTCTCTCTGTCTCTCTCTCTGTCTCTCTCTCTCTGTCTCTCTCTCTCTCTCTCTTTCTCTCTCTCTCTCTCTCTCTGAGTGATTTTGTGCCTTTCCAAGAGCAGACTAGTGCTGTATGACTCCCACCAGCTATGAGACAAGAAGAGGTCCTGCATTTACTTAAGAAGGGGCAGAACCCAGGGGTGATATAATCAAGTCTCCATCACTGGTAACCTTGTAAGTCCAAGATTCAGACTTCCTAATGCTACATTTTCCAACACTTAGTTTTGAATCCATTAGTGTAAAATGTGATAATATTCATTCTCTCTCTCTCTCTCTCTCTCTCTCTCTCTCTCTCTCTCTCTCAATCTTACCAGATAGATAGATAAATAGATACATAAATACATATGGTAAGTATATATACAGTGAATTTATTTTAAAACACAAAGAAGATAAGGGTTGAGGTGCTTGCACTCAGAATGCAAAGCCTTTTAAAATGACATAGTAATGAATTAAATTCTGTATGTTCTCTCAGAAGGAGAAGCAAGAAGTGTCCCTAACAAAGGAAAAAGTTTAAAAAGCATAGAGAAAACATTGTCATCAGTTCCTCTGCTTTGGCTTTGTAGTTGAGTAGGATGAGAACCCCTATCGCTCTGAACGATTTCCTGTTTTGCACCATGCTACAATTACTCCCCTGTTTAAACAGTGATTTTAAAAAATAAAAGAGAGAGAGGACAGAAGATGGCGCCGAGACAATAGGGACGCTGCCTAGCTCTCTCTCACAAAAAGAGAGAACCAGGGAGTCCCACGAGCCAATTATCTTAAGAAATCCACACCAACAAACTTAAAAAGCAACAGAGAAGGACTCAAAGTGGAAAAGAAATCCAGATAAAGCTCACATCCAACTTTCTCAAAGAATTCGGAACGCGAGGACCCCTCCCCCCAACTCTCTCCTCTGGCTCCAAGCTGCGAAAACTGGCGGCTGGCGGAGGGCAGCCCGACCCCTGCAGAAACCAGCATAGAACTGGTTCCACCACCGTGGAACACACACAGACGGAAAGCAGAGGCGTGAGTAATACAGCAAGTCCCTAAACCCATCGGGAAAGCAGAGCAGGTGCCAAGCAATAGAATTTAACTCAGACCCCTTCACCCCACCCGAGAAAGACTGGCAGGAGTAGTGGGGCAAGGAATTAAGCATCCTGTCCCTTCCCTCAACAGCCCCCTCCCTCAGGCCATTGACTGGAGATTGACAGGCAGACTACCTAAGACCCAGCACCCCATCAAGGGAGGCGGAGCTGTCCCAACTCCCCCCCGCCCAACGGGCTTAACTCCCAGCCATCTGACTGGAAACTGACAAGCAGGCGGACCCTAAGACTCCTCTCCCAGGCCACTGGATCTGGAATGTGGAGGGCGCTGGGACCCAACAGTGGGTAGGGTGTGCAGGAAAATAAGAGCCAGCATCTCTCCCCCCTCAATTCTTGAGCGGGGCATCCTCCAGGACCTTTTTGATGAAAACTTTAAAACCCTAAAAAAGGAAATTAAAGCAGAATTAAGGAAAAGGAAAAACCTCCCATGCTCCTGGATTGGAAGAATCAACATTGTGAAAATGACAATATTGCCAAGGACTATCTACAAATGCAATGCAATACCCATCAATATCCCAATGGCATTCTTTAAAGAAATAGAAGAAGCAATTCAAAATTTCATATGGAATAAAAAAAGACCCCGTGTAGTAAAAACACTTCTTAGCAGAAAGAACAGCGCTGGAGGAATTTCAATTCCAAACTTTAGACTCTATTACAAAGCTCTAATTCTCAAAACAGCTTGGTACTGGCACAAGAACAGGCCTGAAGACCAATGGAATATAACTGAGGACCCAGATATTAAACCACAAACCTATGGCCACCTAATCTTTGACAAGGGAGCCAAAAAAAATAGAATGGAACAAAGACACACTCTTCAAAAAGTTGTGCTGGCAGAACTGGTTAAGCACCTGCAGAAAACCAAAGTTGGATCCTTCTTTGTCACCTTACACTAGAATTAACTCCAAATCGATCAAAGACCTGGAGGTAAAAGCTGACACACTGAAAACTTTACAGGAAGGATTAGGAGATACACTAGGCCTCCTTGGCACAGGTCGAAACTTTCTTAATAAGGACCAAGAATCACAACAAATCAGAGAAAGGCTGGATAAGTGGGACTGCATTAAACTGCGGAGCTTTTGTATGGCAAAGGACATAGGTAGTAAATTAAATAGGAAGCCTACAGAGTGGGAGAAGATCTTCACCAACCAAACATGCTGGAGGGTATGTGGCCAGGGGGGATCACTACTACACTGTTGGTGGCAGTGCAAACTCGTTCAACCACTATGGAAAGCAGTGTGGCATTGCCTTAAAAGGCTAAACATATAACTCGCCTATGACCCAGCAATTCCACTACTTGGCATTTACCCAATCATCCAGAAACAAGGGCATGCTAAATCCACTAGCACAACAATGTTCATTGCAGCACTATTCACCATAGCAAAAATATAGAACCAACCTAGATGTCCCTCAGTTGATGAGTGGATCAACAATTTGTGGTATTTGTACACAATGGAATTCTATGCTGCTGTCAGAAAGAATGACATTGCCCCATGTGTTAGGAAATGGAAAGACTTAGAAAAAAATCATATTTAGTGAAGTAAGCCAGACTCAAAGGAACTTAGGCTCAATGGTTTCCCTCATTTGTCATAATCAGTAGAAACCTGTGGCTCTACCAGCAGAGATCTGCAATAGAGCAAAATCCTAGTACATAAGGCCATATAGTATGAAGCTAATAGAAAGGACCTCCAGGATATTGAAACAAAAGCCATATAACGAACGATTGTTGTCCTTAATGTACTATGTTGTCTCTCATCTCCTTTGCTGTCCCTTGGTTATCTCATATTGTTATAGTATCTCACTTTGTTATCTGATATATTGAATTTAGTTGTACTTGGTTATTTGAAATTTGATAGGGAAGGGGGGAAAACCAAGACGTGTGGGGGGGCTGGGGGTAGGGTAATGGGTACCAAGACATGTGAAAGGGTATCAATGTATATGAATTAATGCACCTTCTATCTGGCCAATATCATGTAACCCTTTTACTAATTACAATAAAAAATTTAAAAAAAAGAAATAAGAGGAAGGACAAGGACAAAGTAGAGGTAAGTCTATCTAGAGTTCAAGGGGTTTCAACCCATAAAACTCCTCAAAACAATTTGGGCATTTTTCAGAAGAGAAATTAGTCTTGTTCCTAATGGTCCTTACCATTAGCATCCTGTGATGGGAGCTAAAAACTGTAATTAGTAGAATATTTAAATTGTCAGTGGTTGGAAGTTACCCCATTTAAGAATAAAGAATCAGTAGTTTATCTAGTGAACCACAATGTCTGGATAGCATTACCCAAGAATACGAAGAAGCGAGTCAGACATGCATGATATCCAGTACTTCAGAGAAAAATACCATAAGCACAAAACATATATTTCTACTATTTTCTTTCATCACTCACTCCTCCTCATAATATTCTCACTCATCTTTTCAAGAAAAAAAATCTAACTGAAAGTTCAACATACTCTTTGTAGATCAGCTTATAAACATTCTTAAATACATTCAAACAATCTAAGAGCAACAGTGTTTCTTGGATAAATAATGATGTCTGAAATGGTATGTGACAATACTGACATGCATACTACCTAGTAAGCCTCACATTTGATTATTGATACCCAACATAAAATTGATAATTATTTCAGCAAAGTCATAGCCTTAACATAAGTTATAAAATGAAAAATTCCAAATGGCAAAATCTAGTAATTGAACTGCTTTCAGGTAAAAGGATTTCAGGGATGCTTGATTGTTGTTCTTAATGTAGTATGTGACATTATTTCTTTTCTTTTTCCCGTTTATGATTTATCTTAAAGACTAGATAAAATTATGTGCTTGCTTTATATTTGTTTAATGCAATTACAAGTGAAATTTCAAATTATGTTGATAAATACACATAAATTTTTTTCCTTAACCTATTTTAATATGTTGTCTACCTAAATCTCTCTTCACTACTGTAATTACACAGTTTTCAAATGACTGACAAGGTTTAACAATGAAGTACTTGTTTAGAGAGACACGGAGATGAAACCTAGTTTTTTTTTCCCTCAAAACTAAAGAAAGACAGATAATGACAGTGACTTTCAGAGGATGAAACTCTTATTTTTCCCTACATATGTCATAATTTCAAAGGGTCAGTACACTGAGAAGAATATACTTTTCAAAACAATCCTCCAGAAAGGTCACCCCCACAGTGACAGTTACTGGCAAATTTGACAACTACCATCACCAATTAGAGTGTCTTCCTCCTGGGAGTCTGCCCCTGTTTTATTCTAGATGTGCAATTTGGCCTCTATCTGTCACAGACCTCCTCTTGGTAGGGCACAATAAGGAAACCAACACTGTTGCTTAATTTTTTTCAGCCATAGGAAATTTCAATCCACAGCCATCTCATCCATTGGTGTTAATTACTCTTCCCTCTTCCCGGAGCCCAAATTGGGAAGACAATACCCACAGGTCACTGAAGTGCAAGACCAGGTCAACAGGAGTTTGCAAATGGCACATTCAGCAAACCCATCAATGCAAGTGTGTGTACACAAATTATTACAGCAAAGTAGGCCCGGTTCATGGCAAAACAATAAATTAAGAGAAAAGAAAAAGAATAAGGGCCTCCCTTTCTTTGCTTTTTTCATGTATTTTTATCGTAATTAATAGAGGGGTTATATAATATTCGCCAGATAGAGGGTGCATTACTTCACAAACATTGATACCCTTTCTCATGTCTTGGTCCCCATTTCCCTTCCCCCACCCCCACCCCTCATCTTGTTTTCCCCCCTTTCCTATCCGATTTCAAATAACCAAATAAACATATATACAATATATCAGATAACAAGGTGAAACACTGAAGAATATGAGATAGCCAAGAGACAGCAAAAGAGATGAGACATAACATTAAGGACAACAATCACTCATTATATGGCTTTTGTTTCTATATCCTGGAAGTCCTTTCATTTAATATCATACTATATGGCCTTATGTATCTAGGTTTTATTCCATTGTAAATCTCTGCTAGGACAGCTCAGTGTTTTTACTGATTATGAAACCATTAAGCCTAAGTTCCCTTGAGTCTGGCTTACTTCACTTAATATGATTTTTTCTAAGTCTTTCCATTTCCTTACAAATGGGGCAATGTCATTCTTTCTGACAGCAGCATAGAATTCCATTGTGTACAAATACCACACCTTGTTGATCCACTCATCAACTGAGGGGCATCTGGTTTGGTTCCATATCTTTGCTATGGTAAATAGTGCTGCAATGAACATCACTGTGCAAATGGACTTAGTATGTTCCTGTTTCTGGACAACTGGATAAATGCCAAGCAGTGGAATTGCTGGGTTATAGGGGAGCTCTATGTTTCGTGTTTTGAGGAACTGCCATACTGCTTTCCATGGTGGTTGAATGAGTTCGCACTCCCACCAACATTGTAGCAGTGATCCCTCCTGGCCACATCCTCTCCAGCATCTGTTGTTAGTAGATTTCTTGAACATGGCCATTCTAACTGGAGTGAGGTGGAATCTTAGATTCCCTTTGTATCCTCTTTATGCTTGCTTCTTGCCTTATTACTCTGGGTAGGAATTCTAATACTATGTTTTTAGCGGAGTGGAGAGAGTGGGCATCCTTGTCTCGTTCCTGATTTTAGAGGGAATAAGGGCCTCTCTTTCTAAGCAGATTGCTGAAATTCCACTACATTTTTAAGATAAGGAAAAGGGAAAGATGAGGAAAAGCAGAAATGTTCTCTGTCGCTTCAGCTATAAGTACTCTCTTCCTTTCCCTAAAAGTTCCTACCTGTAGATCAATCTTTCCTCTCCCAGAAATAAACAAGAAAAGGAGCACTATGAAACAAAGGATCAGGGATACTAGCAATTTACAGATCTACTAAGCTTCCCTCATTCACATTCAGTGGGGAAAAAGTCACCTTTTCTCCAGAATTTGATCAAAGTGCCTCTTACTCAGATTGTACCAATTTAGATGACATAGAAACAGGGTGGCTGGCCTGAATAATCTCTTGCATACAGTTTCAGATAATACATAAATATCTATAGAAAGTGTAGTAAATCAAAATGGAACTCACTCTTCAGTAAAATCAAAGGGTTCAGATGACTACCCTTATTGGGTGCTGGAAACACGTGTACAATCTTAGCTATTAAGGAAGCTACTCGGGAAGCTACCTACAGCATTGTAGTTTGAGGCCAGCTTAGGTGAAAAGTCCATGAGACTATCTCTTCCAAATAACAAAAATCAGGACGGAAGGATGGAGTGTTCTGCCTACAAAGCAAGCCAAATGAGGACAAGACTGTTGTAGGGAAAAGTTGAGTGTTAACCTTAGCTGCTAAGTATAAATTAATTTTCCACCTTTATTTTTAAAGGTAGTAATCTAAGAACAAAAGTTATTTCAACTTTAATGCAGCACAACAAAAAATATAAAACAAATAAAAACTGAACTATGAATTTATGGATAGGGATGGGAGGGGAAAATGAAAGAGGGCAAAGGAAGGGATGATACTAATCAAGAAGCACTGTACTCATAACCTGACTTACAAAATTGTAAGACTTTTATACAACTACTTAATAAGAAAAATAAAAAATACAAGAAATGAACAAGACAAGAAACATAAAAGTGTTATCATAACAGTCAGTAGAAGAACTGCTGCCCTCTGGCAATACAAAATCCATTACCACCAAATAAATATTTGAAAGTATTACAGGACCACTACCAAAGTATTTTTATCAACTATGATTTTAAATCTCAATACTCTTATGCTTATTTGTGTTTTCGATTAGCCACTTATGAATTCTAATGATAAAAGGTCATAGAGAATGTTGACATCCACAAAATAAAATTAACATTAAATATTAGAGAACTTCTTTGAATAATGAATTGCTTGAATAACAAGGTTTGCTTTAATTAGCATTTTTGGTGTATATTTATATCTGGACAAGGGAATAAATTACAATGCAAATTATTGAATCACATCTCTGTAAAGTTTAGAGAAAAGGTAAACAAGCACCTTAAATAACTAGATAAAAAATGATAACTAGCTTTCATATAATGACCGTATCCTACATTGAAAGTACATATAAAATTATAAAATTATATACACCTGTGCCAAAAACAAAAAAAGACAACATAAGCCAGTGCTCCAAAAAAATCCTTGCATATAGAACTTTAGGTACTGATAGCCTCTTTTACATAGAAATTAAACAGCAACAGTCTATAAAGTCTATAAAGTCCTTTAAAAAGTGTATTCAGTGACCTCTGTCTCCCTGAACTGGTCATCTTCACTCTGTCATTACTTTTACCATCTCCTCCATTCTTACAGCTTCTATTCCAATATCCATGCTCGGAATGACTCAGAATTCCTCAACAAGCCTCCACCTCAGACCTCTTCCTCATGAGGGAATACTTCTCAAACCTTTATGCCAACAAATTTGAGAATCTAGAAGAAATGGATGAATTCCTAGCCAATATTAACATACCCACATTGAACCAAGAAGAACTAACCCAACTCAACAGGCCTATTTCAATCTCTGAAATAGAAATGGCAATTAGAGAACTTCCAACTAAGAAAAGCCCAGGGCCAGATGGATTCACAGCTGAATTCTGTAAGTTCTTCAAAGCAGAGCTCACACCAATACTCCTCAAGCTCTTCAATGAAAATGAAACCAAACGTTATTTACGAAACTCATTCTATGAAGCCAGTATAACCCCCATCCCAAACCAGACAGAGATTCATCAAAGCAAGAGAACTCTAGACCTATTTCTTTGAAGAACATCGATGCAAAACTTCTCAACAAAATACTGGCCAACCGTCTACAACAACTCATCAAAAAAATTATACACTATGATCAAACTGGATTCATCACAGGGAGGCAAAGCTGGTTCAACATATGCAAATCAATTAATATAATTCAACACATCAACAGGAGCAAGGACAAAAATCACATGATTGTCTCAATAGACACGGAAAAGGCATTTGACAAGATCCAACACCCCTTTATGTTAAAAGCTCTGGAGAAACTAGGAATCCATGGAACATTCCTCAATGTAATAAAGGCTGTGTATGAGAAACCTACTGCTAGTATTACACTTAATGGTGAAAAATCTAAAGCCATTCCTTCTTAAATCAGGAACGAGACAAGGATGCCCACTCTCTCCACTCCTCTTTAACATAGTACTAGAATTCCTAGCCAGTGCAATAAGGCAAGAAGCAAGCATAAAGGGGATCCAAGTAGGGAAAGAGGAAATAAAACTATCCCTCTTTGCAGATGACATGATTCTGTATTTAAAGAATCCTATAGACTCTACTCCCAAGCTCCTTGAGCTGATTCAAAGCTTTGGAAGAATAGCAGGCTATAAAATCAACCCTCAAAAATCAACTGCCTTTCTTTATGCCAACAGTGAGAGGAACGAGGCAATAATCAGGAAAAACTCCTTTCACAATAGCCTCAAAGAAAATAAAGTACCTAGGAATTAGCTTAACTAAGAATGTAAAGGACCTTTTTGATGAAAACTTTAAAACCCTAAAAAAGGAAATTAAAGCAAAACTAAGGAAATGGAAAAACCTCCCATGCTCCTGGATTGGAGGAATCAACATTGTGAAAATGACAATCTGGCCAAGAGCTATCTACAAATTCAATGCAATACCCAGCAACATCCCAATGTCATTCTTTAAAGAAATAGAAGAGGCAATCCAAAATTTCATATGGAATAAGAAAAGACCCCGTATAGCAAAAACACTTCTTAGCAGAAAGAACAGCGCTGGAGGAATTTCAATTCCAAACTTTAGACTCTATTACAGAGCTATAATTCTCAAAACAGCTTGGTACTGGCACAGGAACAGGCCTGAAGACCAATGGAATAGAACTGAGGACCCAGTTATTAAACCACAGACCTAGGGGTGAACTGCAAACCTCAGATCTTGGACACCTTAGCAACTAGGAATACAGAGCACCATCACCTGGCAAAAAAAAAAAAAAAACAATGCTTTCCACACATCCCCTCACACCCTAACCCCCATGCGCCATGCAAGATGTGGGCTGGGAGCAACATGTGTTGGGATCCATACAGCCCATCCTACATTTGAGTGTACACCCAGATCCCACACTTACGATTGATTCAAAGGTTCTGGAATCTTCATCTTTTCTCATCACAGCACCTACAGTGAAAGGAGTCTCTGAAGAACAAATGCTCAGCATCCCGAGGCATCTCTTCCGCTGAGCAGGATCTGGGGTAGTGCTGACAGAAGGAAAAAAAGAAAAAGCCACATAGACCACACTTTCTGCTCCCACCATCTGCTACCCCACCAAGCTCCTCATGAGGCAGATCCCAGGCCAGGGAAAGCGGCAGGCGGCTTGCCAGGCCTCTCCACTCTCCACCAGGCCCTAGGCCTTCTAAACTGAAAATTCACCGCTGACTGTGAGCTGCCTCTGGAGGTCTGGCTTGGGCCTAACATGTGCTCTTCAGGAAGAGCACAAAGAACGCACAGGGCTTGGCAGGCCACACTTCACACACCTTCACAGCCACCACCTGCCCATGCCTTGTATAGACCTGGCAAGAAGCACTGCTTTACCTCAAGAGCCCTGGCCTTCCTCACACACATGCAGCCTCTGAGTATAGATAGGCTCCTTCAGGTGTTTCCCCAAGAAGAAATGCTACCAGCAGTTTACAGGCTGGGTGAACACAAAACAGGCCGAGAGTGCCCCGAGAGGCCCCGGAACAAATGCCGCTCTCTCAGAGGAAGGCGGCTGCAGTGGAGCCTCTCACAGGCCAACTGATCCCGGGCAGAACCGCCCAGAACCAGATCAGCGTCCTCTCCCCGCCCCAGACCCCTTAAGTCCTCACTCAGCCCCACCACTCTCAGCCTCTGAACCTGCTAGCCCCGGCCCTGACGACTCACATCCTCACTCTGCCCAACCCCTCTCAGGCTGAACCCACAAACCCCGCCTGCAACCCCTCAAGTCCTCAGAGTAGAGGGGCAGCAGCCCAGACCCTGTTTGCTCTGACCCCTCCCTCCCGTGGCAGCACCGTCCCCAGGCCTGGATGGAGGAAAATAAAACAATAGAGGAGGCAGTGGCGGGCGTGCTGCCGTGCCTGTCCACTCACAACCAGGCCCTGGGCCTACACTGAAAGCTCACCACTGACGGACCTGGCTCTGGAGGCCTGGCTTCAGCTTAACATGGCCGAAGGCCCTTCAGGGAGAGGAAAAATGAAGCTGCTCACCCCACTTCTCCACACACTCACAGCCACCACGCACCAGGCCCCGGCTCTGCCTAGGCTAAAAAGCACACCTCTGACAGGGAGCTGGCTCCAGAATCCTGGCTTAGGCCTAAGGGCCTTCCTCTCACACATGCAGCGTCTGGGTAGAGATAGCCTCCTTCAGGCCCTTCCCCAAGAAGAAACGCTGCCGGCAGCTTACAAGACGGGTGAACACACAACAGGCCGAGAGTGTCCTGCCCTGCTCTCTAGGCCCCAGAACAAATGCCGCTCTCTCTCTCGCACTGGAGCCTTTCACAGGTGGACTGGTCCCAGGGCGAACCGACCAGAACCAGTTCAGTGTCCTCGCCCCGCCACTAATGCCTCACGTCCTTGCTTCGCCCCACCCCTCTCAGCCTCTTAACCTGTAAGCCCCAGCCCTGACCTCTCACGTCCTCGCTCCGCCCAACCCCTCTCTGGCTGACACACAAGCCCCACCTGCAACCCCTCAAGTCCTCACAGTGGAGTGGCAGCTGCCCAAGCCCCATTTGCTCTGACCCCTCCCTCCCGTGGCGGCACCAGGCCTGGATGGAGGAAAATAAAACAAAAGAGGAGGCAGTGGTGGGCGGGCTGCCGCACCCGTCCACGCTCGACCTGGCCCTGGGCCTACACTGAAAGCTCACCGCTGATGGAGCTGGCTCCGGAGGACAGGCTTCAGCCTAACATAGGCGAAGCCCCTTCAGGAAGAGGAAAAATGAAGCAGCAGGCCCCACCTCATACACCTTCACAGCCACCACACACCAGGCCCCAGGCCTGCCAAGGCTAAAAAGTGCACCTCTGACTGGGAGCTGGCTCCGGAAGCCGGGCTTAGGCCTAATATGGCCTTCCTCACACACACGAGGCATCTGGGTAGAGACAGCCTCCTTCAGGTGCTTCCCCATGAAGAAACGCTGCCTGCAACTTACAGGACCGGTGAACAGGCAACAGATGCCCGGCCTCAGGCCGAGAGTGCCCGCCCAGCTCTGCAGGCCCCAGAACAAATGCTGCTCTTTCAGAGAAAGGCGGCCGCACTGGAGCCTCTCACGGGCAGAACCGCCAAGGACCAGTTCAGTGTCCTCGCCCCGCCCCGGACCGCTCACATCCTTGCTCCACCCCACCCGTCTCAGGCTCTGATCCCGCAAGCCCCGCCCCTGACCTCTCACGTCCTTGCTCTGCTCCAGCGCTCTCAGGCTCGGACCATGCAAACCCCGCCCCCAGACCACCTGTTCCGTGCCCTGGCTCCACCACCCTGGAGCTCTCCCTCCAAGCCCCGCCCTAGACCGCTGACCTCTGTTCCTCGTCCAGGCCCCACCCCCCCCCCGGTACTCAGCACCCCTCAAGCCCCGCCCTTCTCAAGCCTCAGCCCCACTCCGGCTCCAGCCCGCCTTTTTCTCTGGCTGTTCTTCCCACTGCCTTTGGCTGCTCTCCTCTCAGCTCCACTTCTTCCCCTTCCCACCTGGAGAGGCGGGGCGAACAGAGCAGCAGCCTGTGAACCAGAACAGACCCCTGACCACAGACCACAGACCACAGACCCCCGACCCCAGACACAGAACCCAGACCCCCGACCCCACCCAGACCCCACACACCTGACTCCAGACCCCCAACCCCAGAACACAGATCCGAGACGCCAGACTCCCGACCCCCGACCCCCGACCCAAGACCCCAGACCAGTCCCTAGCCTCGGTCCGAGACCCCATATCCCAGAGCCCTGTCCTCAGACCCCAGACCCCCGACACAACACCCCCTACCTCAGACTCAGAACCCAGACCCCGGTCCCCCGACCCCAGACCCCCGACCCCAGACCCCAGACCCTAGAACCCAGACCTCAGGCCCTAGACCCCAGACCGCAGACCCAGAACCCCGACCCTAGACCTAGACACAGACCCCAGACCCCCGACCCCCAACTCCAGACCCCAGACCCCAGACCCCTGACCCCCGACTCCAGACCCGACCCCAGACCCCAGACTTAGACCCCACACCCCAGACCCCGGCCCCAAACCCCAGACCCCACACCCCAGACCCCAGGCCCAGACCCCATCTCCAGACCCAGAACCCAGACCCCACACACAGACCCCACACACAGACCGCAGACCACAGACCCACGTCCCCAGACCCAGGACCCCAGATCCCAGACCCAGGGCCCGAGACCCCAGATCCCGGTCCCCAGGCCCCGACCCCAGACCCCAAACCCCCGACCCCAGATCCCAGACCCCAGATCCCCAACTCTGACCCTTGACCCCAGACCCTAGACACCCGACCCCCGATCCAGGCCCCAGACCCTGACCCCAACCCCATACTCCAAACTTCCAGGAGGGCCCGCCCGACCCAGACCCCAGACCCCCGACGCCAGACCACCGACCCGAGACCCCAACATGCCCGGAGAGCCCGCCTGACCCCCGACCCAAGAACCCGACCCTCATTTGTCAAAATCAGTAGAAACCTTGGGCTCTTCTAGCAGAGATTTGCAATAGAGCAAAACCTAGACACATAAGGTCTGTATACAGTATGACGCTAAATGAAAGGACCTCTAGGATATAGAAACAAAAGCCATATAATGAGTGATTATTGTCCTTAATGTGCTATGTTATCTCTCATCTCTTTTGCTGTCCCTTCGTTATCTCATATTGTTACAGTATTTCGCCGGGTTATCTGATATATTGCATACATGCGTATTTGCTTATTTGAAGTCCGACAGGAAAGGGGGTAAAACAAGATGAGGGGCGGGGGTAGGGGGAGGGAAATGGGGACCAAGACATGAGAAAGGGTATCAATGTTTGTGTAGTAATGCACCCTGTATCTGGTGAATATAATGTAACCCTTTTATTAATTACAATAAAAATATATTAAGAAGAAGAAGAAGAAGAAGAAGAAGAAGAAGAAGAAGAAGAAGAAGAAGGAGGAGGAGGAGGAGGAGGAGGAGGAGGAGGAGGAGGAGGAGGAGGAGGAGGAGAAAGAGGAGAAGGAAGAAGAGGAGGAGGAGGAAGAGGAGGAGGAGGAGAAGGAGGAGGAAGAAATTGCATGCCCTGGAGTGCATTCTAAATTATTCACAGACCTAGTAATTGTCTTCACAGAATCTGTCAATAATTAATTTTCCTAACTTAATGCATTTCAACAGAATCTCTCTAAATTTCCATATTCAAGAAAAATGTTTATAAAATATAATAAATATAAGTACAAAATTTGATAAAGTTTCGGCAAAGTTAGATATATGATAAACATTGGGAGCTCAGGTCTATAAGTGTGACATATTGTTTTCATCTATTTCTGGCTTCTCTCTAGAGAACAGTTAATGTAGAGATCACATCTCTAGAGCTCATCTCTCTAGCTTGACCCTTCCTTATTTCTTATATCCATTCTGATAATGTGCACCTTCATAATATACTTTTTAATACTGTAATTGCAAGGATTGGAAAAGGGGTAGATTTAGTTTTTTTGACAATAGAGGTGAATTCTACGGTGATTATATTTAAGGTAATTACTAGCTATCCACATTGGTGGAAGCATCACCTTGACAATAAAATTAAATTAAAAATAAATAAATATAAAATATCTAAAGCCATTCGCTCTAAAATCAGGAATGAGACAAGGATGCCCACTCTCTCCACTACTCTTTAACATAGTACTAGAATTCCTAGCCAGTGCAATAAGGCAAGAAGCAAGCATAAAGGGGATCCAAGTAGGGAAAGAGGAAATAAAACTATCCCTCTTTGCAGATGAATGAAATGAAGAATTTGATATATTATTATACGTTAATCTTTTAACACAGTCATGAATTCTGTTTCTAAAACACCGAGTAGTTGGGCAATTGAAATAAGCACACTTTAAGACCAGCACAAAATTTTTTCCTACAGTACTTACAATTAAACCTCATTTTAGTAACATCACAATATTCGTGAAAAAATCTTAGTCTCTCTTTCAGATAGATATACTAATTAATTATATTCTCTTCATCAAACAAAATAGTGGGATTAGATCAATGCTGTGCATATTTATACAAATAATATAACCTTCACTTTTTTGTGAGGAAAGGCATGCCCTACCAAATGAGGACTAGTTAAAATGTGGAAGAATATACCCTTGGTAGTGGGGTAGCTATTTTTACAAGGAAACCTGAACTTTGTCTAACAAGTTCCCTGGGGAATTAAGAGAAAAACACATTGAAATAGAGAATATAAATTTTAGCACAAAATTACATGGACTAACTTTAGACTTTAGAGTAAATATTCACATTGTATACAACAGGACTGAATTTCTCATGAATAAAATATACAAAATTATCAATACTTAATTTTGTCTAGAAAGTAAAATGCATAATTGCCAAACATTTCTCACTGGTTTTTAAAATGTACATGACACTTCAGATGATGACAGTTTTTGGTATTGGAAATGATTATACAATAAATTCTAACTGGTCTGAGAAAAAAAGAAAGTAAAGTGCAGAGGAAAGCAATTCATGAGGGGCCGAGAGCATGGCCTAGTGGTTGAGTGTTTCTCTAACATTCATGAAGCCCTGGGTTTGATTCCTTAGTACCACATAAACAGAAAAAAACTGGAAGTGGTGCTGTGGCTGTGGTAGAGTGCTAGCCTAGAGAAAAACACAAGGACAGTCCCCAGGCACTGAGTTCAAGCCCAGGACTGCCCAAAGGAAGAAGCAATTAATGAAGGAAGCATGTATATCTAAGTCATCAATGCCATAGAAATGATTTATTTTATGGAATACATTTTGACTCATATGTCAAGAATTTTTGTGACTCAGAAAATGCATTATTTGGGGCTGGGAGCATAGCCTAGCAGTAGAGTGCTTACCTAGTATTCTCAAAGCCCTAGGTTCAATTCCTCAGAACCACATACTTAGAAAAAGCCACAAGTGGTACTGTGGCTCAAGTGGAAATATTATTTTCACCCAGTATAATCTCAGTTGCAATCAAACTATAAACAAATGGCTTTGTCCTAACAGACATGTATTTAGAGTTTTCATATCCTTATAGTCTACAAAGTTACAAAACTAATGTAAATAAACATAGTAACCATAAAGGCTTTTTCTTGCACTCAAATGGCATAGCAGTATTCATTTTATATACTCATTAGAAAAGTCCCACAGAAATTCAATACTGTTGTCAGAGGATGCTTGGAAAATGGTGGCTCTATTGAATACCAACTTGGTTAACTTGTTTTCATCAGCAGTAGCTGAGAATAGCAGGAGGACAGGACCTACAAGAGACAAGCAAGGTTCTATCTCCTTTATCCATCCAAAGGAGACACAGTTTCTCTGCATCAGAGGCAAATTTTGACAACAGTGTCATAGATGCTAGAGGGTTCTTGCAGGCCTGAATTTGTAGCCCATAACTCCTCTAGTAATTACAGGAAAAGTAAATGGAAAGCACCCAGTGCCTGACACTGGAAGATGAAAGAAGAATGGAAATAAGAATGTTCACTTCAGAACATCCAGAGGTGACAGACTACTGCCAACTACTGTAACCTCAGGTCTCATGTGTGAAGAGCAAAGCAACTTATATTCCTTAGAAGTTCCGTCCATTAACATACTGAGGAAGTAGTGTGAAAAAAATTACCACAAGTTCAATGGAACCCAACTTTAAATAAGATCATAAGAGTACATCAATATATTTAAGAAAAGAATAAAGCAAGTTCCTGGAAACTGACTACATCATCATAACAAGAAGATATAACAAAAGACATGGGAATCTCTTATCTACTTTTCTTAAAAGACACAAGTGGTGCTGTGGCTCAAGTGATAGAGCTCTAGCCTTGAGAAAGCCCAAGGACAGTGCTCAGGCCTCTGAGTTCAAGACCCAGGACTGGAAAAAAAATCATCAACATGAACTCTTGTAACAATGTCTGAAACATGATTGATTCTCAATAAATTTGTTGGTGTTGAATGCATAAGCAGGTAAGTGATTGAACAAAGTTGACGCATCAAGTAAACTTTGTGGTTCCACATCCTCAATTACATCCTCAATTTTAGTATGGTGCTGATCTCTTTTACAAACTACCAGAAGGCATGGTGGAATTTGTGTAGGGTGACTGCCGTGAACAGTGAGTGCTGAAATTGTGGTCTTTCATTCAGCAAAAGTCAGTGAATGCCAGGCAGACGCCATGCCTGTGATAGACAGCCTCATTTGTGCACAATTACTTTCTTGAACCTTTCCCACATTTCCTTGTAGGCAGAGTATCATTCTTGCTCCAGTGATTTCAGGCTCGGTCCAGTCACTTGCTACAGCCAGCAGAAAGCCCCTGGCTGTGATTTTTTTGCTGCCTCTGGGCACAAGTGGGAAGGGGAGTGGTATGGTGTGCTGATCCCTGGCTCTGAGAAATGCATCATGGGAGCAGCATGCTCCAGATGGTGATTGGCTGTATCTTCAGCTTGGGCTCTGAGTGAAAAGACATACGGAATGCAGGCAATCCCATCAGGATGAAAGCTTTCCACAGCCTCATAACATGAACCAAAAAAATCATTTTTGTTACATGCCTCTGGATATACTGGGGTTGTTTCTGCTGCATAATAACTAGAGAATAGCATTAACTATTTCAGTGTCTACTGTGAATGCTGGAAAAGATGAGAACACATTATTCGTGGTCATATCTGCATCCCAGAGGCCAGAGCCACATGTCTGGTAGCCTGGTGACATTTGTCAAATGAAAGGGATTATACAAATATCACAAATGCCTGTAATGAGCTTGAGAAGCCTGAACCTCATCTGTCAGCACTTTGCAACAGCTTCGCATTGCCATGAGCAAACCCTTTCCAGGGAGTATGCCCTGCATTTCCCATCTAGCAGGCAGACATTGCTATACTGTCAATTCTTTTCCCTCAGCCACCATACTTGAGTGAGCGTGTGATTGCCTGGGTGGGTATGTGTGGGTGAGTTCACTGCTGGTGTGGTATCATCAGTACATTCCCATACTCATAGTCAGCATGATTCTCACCAGCTCTACTCTTCTGTGAGCCCATACTGCTTCTTAAAATTTGGTCAGAGTATAATGCCTGCTGAAGTCTTTTTAATTATTCTTCTCTATACCTTCTTACTATCAGAGGAAGCTTATTTAGAAGGAACCAGGGCTTAATGAGCTATTTTATCCAAACTAGCCACATAGCAAGTAACAAGTCTCACACTGCTTTGATAACTCAATGTATATACTCCAGCAGAAAGACCAGTTTAAAAATTCTGAAACTGTTCTATCAAACCACTAGCAGAAAGAACATTAATATTCAGAAAGTGTTGATTAAAAACAGGACTAACCATCTGATAATGAATCATCAGTTAATTTGTACACACACGGGAGCACTGGCACTTACCTTGCATTGTCCAGTGCTTCAAAAGGTGAGAAAAGCTGCAAGGACAACCTTGGAGAAATTCACTTCTACCTTCAACCATACTCCCCGGAAAGTCCCATGACCTTTGGAAGATACATAATTTCTTTGGCTGTCAATTAGGACTCATCTCTATAGTGTTGTCTACCTCTCAAATGTTATGATTTCCTAAGTTCTGGAAGCATCCCATTTATACAGGTAATAGGTGCATTAATTGTTGAACCTTGATACCCCTTCCCATGTTTTTATCCCCTATATAACATTAGTAATCTCAACATGCTTTGATATTTTCCCTTCTTAAAAATTTATTCTATAATTCACAGATACTGATAAATGCTGTGTATATTGTGAGAGCTCTCAAAATATTATTCAATAATTTGAATCAAAGTTTTTATTTTAAGCATTACTGGACCTGTACAGAGCTATATATCATTAGCATCCCAAAGTACTTATTGTATAACATTCTACATAATTTAGTACATTAGGGTGACAATCTGTTTCTTTTTTCTTTTTTTTAAATTAAAGAATTTATTAACATTGATTTTTACATTATATTCCAAATGTCATGTTTAACAAACAAGTATTCAAGAAGGGAATCTCTATATATGATCACTGGCACATAGATTTTAGAATATAATTAAATTAAGCTGAAGGTTTATATGTCATAGATACATATTAATATATGTAATAAGACATTATGTCCATAGCATATATAGCCCATCATAGATTTTATGTCTATGTAGTTATATTTATATCTCCAAGACCATGTCCATAACCTTGGGTACCGAAATATTGAGTCATTGCTGGTGTAGTGCTTGGATCTAATATCCATAGATTAAGGATACCATATGCCTTTTGTTCCTTTGGTCTTGACTTATCTCAATCACAATGATTTGCTCTAATATGTTTCTTTTTTACTATTTTTATTGTAATTGATAAAAGGGTTACATGATATTGTGCATTAATTCACATACATTGATACCCTTTCACATGTCTTGGTCCCCATTACCCTCCCCCCACCCCTCCATCTTGGTTTTCCCCCCTTCCCTATCCAATTTCAAATAACCAATTACAAATATATCCAATATATCAGATTACAAAGTGAGGTACTATAATAATATGATATAACCAAGGGACAGCAAAAGAGATGAGAGATAACATAGTACATTAAGGACAACAATCATTCATTATATGGCTTTTGTTTCAATATCATGCAGGTCCTTTCAATTAGCTTCATACTATATGGCCTTTTGTATCAAGGTTTTGCTCTATTGCAAATCTCTGCTAGTAGAGCCCAAGGTTTCTACTGATTATGACAAATGAGGGAAACCATTGAGCCTAAGTTCCTTTGAGTCTGGCTTACTTCACTTAATATGACTTTTTCTAAGTCTTTCCATTTCCTAACAAATAGGTCTAATCTGTTTCTTAAAGAGAAAATAAACGGTTTTACTGGGCTGTTGTTTTCAGTTTTTTAATAGGTGGGTCCTGCTTGAAGTCAGGCCTGGTTGCTGTCTATGAGCTTTTCATTCAAGGGTAGTGCTTGAGCCACAACCCCAGTTCTGGTTTTTTTTTTTTGGAAGAGATAATAGTCTTATGGATTTGCTGCTGGGATGGCATTTAACCACAATCCTCAGATCTCAGCTTCCTGAGTAGCTAGGATTACAGGTATGAGCCAGTGGCACCTGACTTAAACAAGTTTTAATTTAAATTTTACATATTTTATATAACTAAACATAATGGCATTTCCAACAAGAAAAGTCAGAAGGCTTATTAAGCAATGCTTTGCAAACTGTTACATCTATAACTAACCATGATTTAATTTCAGGTAATCATATTCTCCAAAGATCAGTTACTTTATAAATATTGCTATAAATTAAAACAAGTGGGAGTCAAAGAAGAGAAACAATCCAATAGTCAAGGCACAGAAACCATAAATTCCCTTTGTTCAATTTAAGAGAACCTGGAAAACATGCAATTTTATAACATATGCCCTCCTGAAAAAGTTAACATTTTTGAACCTACTAATTAACGCTGATACTTAGTGCAAGTTGCATAAAATTGTTAAGAATTAATTAACTAATATAGTCTAAATAGGATCTCATTATGAACTGTAAAAACACAGGGAGGAACCTGCAAAAATTGCCTGAGGCTTTTCAAATGTAAGAGTGATAATAAGTAATCAGAGAAAGAAAGTTTCCTTAAATTAGTCGATTTATATTTTGGATTTGGGCAAGAAAGTTATTTTTAACATTATTCTAAAAGCTTCAATATTTTAAAATACAAAGAAGTCAATGCATTTTAATCATCTACCGTGAAATGCCCAGAAGTGAAGTTGATCATAGATATCTGCAAAAAAATTAGACTCCTGAATATGCTAGAAGACCAACAATGACATGAGGCAAGAGGTATTCTTAACAGAGCTGCCAGGTCTTTGCAAAGGCTAAGTCAGATGCTAGCATGGCTGTGTCCAAAATCCAGGCATGCATAGTCTCTCTTCATTCAGTCAAAGCCAAACTCCCGGAAGAGAGTGTCAAGACCTTCTGTTATCTGCAAGCATAGCAGCAGTCCTGCCTGCCTCCTCTCTGATCCCATCTCCTCCTCGCCCTTCACTCCCACTAAGTGCAGTGGTGTACATACTTGATGTTACTTCAGGGTGGCAGGTGATCTCTAACATGAAACAGCTCAGATCATCACTTTCCTCTGCCTGTGTGTTTCTCCCTGATGGTCACCAAACCCCCAACCTGCACACTTTGCTCATAGATCACTTTCTCAAAGACCATTCAGGCACTGCTACCCTGCCTCATGTATTTTCAATCCTTATTCCTGTGAACTTTTCTCCTTTTATCCTTCTGATGTCAAGTTCCTATGTGCAATATAATTTACTACTTTATTATGCTTAGTATTTATTATCTGGTTCCCTCTAGAATATAAGCACTGGAGACTGTCCTAAAAGCTGGATGTAAATTTACAATGAAGTTTTTAAATTGTATTTTATTATCAGGATAAAATACAGAGGGATTGCAGTTACATACATCGGGTAAGGGGTATATTACTTCTCAAACCTTGATAACCCGTTCTCATATTTTTGTACCCCTTTCTCTTCCTCCACCCCTTCCCAATCATCTCCTAACCAGGAATTGTTAATGCTAACTGACATTTAAAGGCTATGATATACCTACTCTTTTTAGACCACTGATGTTTTCAAATCATTTGGAATAAATATAATTCATTCAACTTCTTTTCAGACTTCTTGTGAGTACCAGAAAGGATTTACTGAGGGATATTTAGCTTCCTAATATGGCACAAGCATTCAATAAGGTACCAACTAAACTGGAATTATAGTAAAATCACCTTCAGTCGCATGAATCATAAGTAATGATTGACAACAGATAACTACCAAGGCGTTTTTTTCTACAAGAGCCTATAAATGATCTCAATCTGTGTCTTAGAAGACACAAACACCAATAATATCAGTGGAGATAGGAAGGTTGGGGCAGAAAAGCAACCCAGAAAAAAACTCAAACTCTTAGAAAGGAAAAAAAAATAACTAAAGCAGAAAGGGCCAGGGACATGATTCAAATAGTATAGCACACACAACTCTGTCCTCAAAAATCATGAGTACAGTATTCATCTTTCATTAATTCACACAATAGAGTTGCTAAAACTTTTTAAAGGTACTGGCTTTATGAAAATTATTTAGTACAAAGTGAGGGTCAAGATTTAAAGACATTGCCTAAGCTACCAGAGCACTGATAGCTTTGAAAATATCTGAACACTGCACAGATAAATATTAAGGTTATTCTGTGAAGGATAAGGGGATACCTGGTATGCTATGACAGCTCATAAGTGATGATGAACATTCACTGAAACACTGATTCATGAAGACACTTTGGGCAGTAGTGCTCCCTGTAACTACTACTCTGGCTGTTTCTTTCACTTCTTTCTAAGGCTAAATAATTCCTAGAATTTCGTGCCCTGTCTTCAAGTGAAATTAAATGTAGAATACTACAGCAGTGCTTTTACTTGGGAACTTGTGGCAAACACATTTGTCCAGCCTTGTCCAACAAACAGAGGAGGGACACTGGCATAGCAACTCAGGCTTAGGGAGAACCTAAGCATGACATTTAGAAAAATATTTGTGAAAAAGAAGGGTTTTGTTTCCACAGCAACCAACTTTCTTAGTCTTCTGAGCTCTACTAAAAATAAAACAAATGAAAGCTGGTAAGAGAAACAGAGTAAGGTCTAATGTAGAATGGCACACAAAGCAAAAATAAAGGACGCTGAAGCCTAGTTCATTGGAAGAAGCATAGCAAAACCTCAGATAATCATGAGTGTCCTAATCGGGTCATGACCCTTTAAATCTTCATTTCTTTATTTTTTGGTACTACTGGCCATGAGATTCTTCTCTTTCCATAAAGCAGAGCCTCCAGAATTTATTCATCTTGTACAATTGGGTTGGTTTCAGTGCCCAGGATCAGTAACTCTCCTGCCTCTGTTCTCGGCTACCCATCACCGCAACACCGTGAGGCTGTCTATTTTAGGTAACTTGTACAAGTCTTTGTTGTCTTGTGATGAGGTTACTTTGCTTAACACAACATCTTCAGAATTCGTCCCTACAGCTGCCTGTGGTTGAACTCCCTTCTTTTCTAGGGTTCAATAATACCCAATTTTGTGTATATAACACATATACTTTGTCAATTTACCTGTGGTTGAGCCTTTACCACTTCTTGAGTATGGTGCAGTGTTTCAATCAACATTGGGATTTGGGTTTTCTTTGAGGTATCTTAACTTACCCTTTAGTAACAAGTCATTGCCTGGCCTCATAAAATGAATTTCAATGTAATCCATCTTCTTTTAGTTTTTGAAACAACTAAAGATTCATTATTGATTCTCCTTTATTTTTTTTAATTTTTTATTGTAATTAGTAAAAGGGTTACATGATATTTGCCAGATAGAAGGTGCATTAAGTCACATACATTGATACCCTTTCACATGTCTTGTACCCATTTCCAGCCCCCCACACACCCCCTACCCGTCTTGGTTTTCCCCCCTTATGTTTGGTATGGTTCATCAGTGAAATGTTATGGTTTAAGCTTTTCTGCTGAATGACTGTATGTCATTTCTACATTCCATTTCTTCATGATTAAATGCATAAGTGTTTTATGTTTGTAGGACTTTTTCCCAGTTCCCCTAGGTCAATTATTTTTCTTTCAGATAATTGTTATAAATTCTAATGGTCCTTTCTCTTTCTGAAACATCCATTGTAATACCTCCTCTCTTTTTATCTAATATTATTTATTTTTATATTGTTTATTTCTTAGTATAGATGAAGGACTTTAATATTTCTTTTTTTTTCCAGTCCTGGGCTTGAGCTTAGACCTTAACACTGTCCTTGGACTTTCTCAAGGGTAGTGCTCCACCACCTGAGCCTCAGCACCACTTTCGGCTTTTTTCTATGTATGTGGTACCGAGCAATCGAACCCGGGTCTTCATGCATGCTAGGCAAGCACTTTAACAACTAGGCCAAACTCGTGGCCCCTGAAGGACTTTAATTAAAATTTTTTTATTGTAATTAGTAAAAGGGTTACATGACATTTGCCAGATAGAAGGTGCATTCATTCAGATACATTGATACCCTTTCACATGTCTTGGTACTCATTACCCTACCCCCGCCCCCCCCCCCACGTCTTGGTTTTCCCCCCTTCCCTATCAAATTTCAAATAACCAAGTACAACTAAATTCAATATATCAGATAACAAAGTGAGATACTGTAACAATATGAGATGACCAAGGGACAGCAAAGGAGATGAGAGACAACACAGTACATTAAAGACAACAATCATTCATTATATGGCTTTTGTTTCAATATCCTGGAGATCCTCTCCATTATCATGAGGGAATAATTCTCAAACCTTTATGCCAACAAATTTGAGAATCTAGATGAAATGGATGAATTCCTAGCCAATATTAACATACCCACACTGAACCAAGAAGAACTAAGCCAACTCAACAGGCCTATTTCAAGCTCTGAAATAGAAATGGCAATTACAGAACTTCCACCTAAGAAAAGCCCAGGACCAGATGGGTTCACAGCTGAATTCTATAAGGTCTTCAAAGCAGAGCTCACACCAATACTCCTCAAGATCTTCAACGAAATTGAAAATGAAGGTTCCTTACCAAACTCATTCTACGAAGCCAGTATAACCCTCATCCCCAAACCAGACAGAGACTCATCAAAGAAAGAGAACTATAGACCTATATCTTTGATGAACATCGATGCAAAACTTCTCAACAAAATACTGGCCAACCGTCTACAACAACTCATCAAAAAAAATTATACACTATGATCAAACTGGATTCATCACAGGGAGGCAAAGCTGGTTCAACATATGCAAATCAATTAATATAATTCGACACTTCAACAGGAGCAAGGACAAAAATCACGTGATTGTCTCAATAGATGCGGAAAAGGCAGTTGACAAGATCCAACACCCCTTTATGTTAAAAGCTCTGGAGAATCCATGGAACATTCCTCATTGTAATAAGGGCTATGTATGAGAAACCCACAGCTAGTATTACACTTAATGGTGAAAATCTAAAGCCATTCCCTCTAAAATCAGGAACGAGACAAGGATGCCCACTCTCTCCACTCCTCTTTAACATAGTACTAGAATTCCTAGCCAGTGCAATAAGGCAAGAAGCAAGCATAAAGGGGATCCAAGTAGGGAAAGAGGAAATAAAACTATCCCTCTTTGCAGATGACATGATTCTGTATTTAAAGAATCCTATAGACTCTACTCCCAAGCTCCTTGAGCTGATTCAAAGCTATCGAAGAGTAGCAGGCTACAAAATCAACCCTCAAAAATCAACTGCCTTCCTTTATGCCAGCAGTGAGACGAAGGAGGCAATAATCAGGAAAAACTCCTTTCACAATAGCCTCAAAGAAAATAAAGTACCTAGGAATTAGCTTATCTAGGAATGTAAAGGACCTTTTCGATGAAAACTTTAAAACCCTAAAAAAGGAAATTAAAGCAGAACTAAGGAAATGGAAAAACCTCCCGTGCTCCTGGATTGGAAGAATCAACATTGTGAAAATGAGAATCTTGCCAAGAGCTATCTACAAATTCAATGCACTACCCATCAACATCCCAATGTCATTCTTTAAAGAAATAGAAGAGGCAATCCAAAATTTCATATGGAATAATAAAAGAACCTGTATAGCAAAAACACTTCTTAACAGAGAGAACAGCGCTGGAGGAATTTCAATTCCAAACTTTAGACTCTATTATAGAGCTATAATTCTCAAAACAGTTTGGTACTGGCACAGGAACAGGCCTGAAGACCAATGGAATAGAACTGAGGACCCAGATATTAAACCACAGACCTATGGCCACCTAATCTTTGACAAGGGAGCCAAAAAAATAGAATGGAAGAAAGACAGCCTCTTCAATAAGTTGTGCTGGCAGAACTGGCTAAGCACCTGCAGATCCTTCTTTGTTTCCTTGCACTAGAATAAACTCCAAATGGATCAAAGACCTGGAGGTAAAAGCTGACACACTGAAAACTCTACAGGAAGGAATAGGAGATATACTAGGCCTCCTTGGCACAGGTCGCAACATTCTTAATAAGGACCAAGAATCACAACAAATCAGAGTAAGGCTGGATTAGTGAGACTGCATTAAACGGCAGAGCTTTTGTATGGCAAAGGACATAGCTAGTAAAATAATCAGGAAGCCTACAGAGTGGGAGAATATCTTCACCAACCAAACAACTGACAAAGGCCTCATATCTAAAATATATCAACAACTCAAAAAATTGAATCACTCCAAAACTAACCTCCAAAGTAACAACCATCCCATTAAAAATGGGCCAAAGACTTAAAGAGAGTCTTCACTGAAGAAGAAACGACAATGTCCTATAGACACATGAAGAAATGCTCAACATCTCTGGTCATAAAAGAAATGCAAATCAAAACAACTCTAAGATTCCACCTCACTCCAGTTAGAATGGCCAGGATCAGGAAAACGAATGACAACAGATGCTGGAGGGGATGTGGCCAGGAGGGATCACTACTACACTGTTGGTGGGAGTGCAAACTCCTTCAACCACTATGGAAAGCAGTGAGGCAGTGCCTCAAAAGGCTAAACATAGAACTCCCCTATGACCCAGCAATTCCACTACTTGGCATTTACCCAACCATCCAGATACATGGACATACAAAACCCACTAGCACAACAATGTTCATTGCAGCACTATTCACCATAGCAAAGATATGGAACCAACCTAGATGTCCCTCAGTTGATGAGTGGATCAACAAGTTGTGGTATTTGTACACAATGGAAGTCTATGCTGCTGTCAGAAAGAATGACATCGTCCCATTTGTTAGGAAATGGAAAGACTTAGAAAAAATCATATTAAGTGAAGTAAGCCAGACTCAAAGAACTTAGGCTCAATGGTTTCCCTCATTTGTCATAATCAGTAGAAACCTTGGGCTCCACTAGCAGAGATTTGCAATAGAGCAAAATCTTGATACATAAGGCCATATAATGTGAAGCTAATTGAAAGGACCTCCAGGATATTGAAACAAAAGCCATATAATGAATGATTGTTGTCCTTAATGTACTATGTTGTCTCTCATCTCCTTTGCTGTCCCTTGGTTATCTCATATTTGTATAGTATCTCACTTTGTTATCTGATATATTGAATTTATTTGTATTAGGATATTTGAAGTTTGATAGGGAAGGAGGGGAAACCAAGACGGGTGGGGGGTGTGGGGGAGAGGGAAATGGGTACCAAGACATGTGAAAGGGTATCAATGTATGTGAATTAATGCACCTTCTATCTGGCAAATATCATGTAACTCTTTTACTAATTACACTAAAAAAATTAAAAAAAAAGACATGCAAATCAAAACAACTCTAAGATTCCACCTCACTCCAGTTAGAATGGCCTGAATGAGCATCTATTAATAGCCTGCCAATATTAGGTTTATGTATCTGTTTAATAAAGAAATCTTAAGAATGTGTTGAATCTAAGTAACTTTATAAAGGCTCCCCATGTGCTAAGGGTCAGTACACTTATGTTTCCCATAATCCTTGACTGTATGACAACTAGCTGTCATTCACTTGAAAAAGCCGGGACCATAACAGTGACTGCAATCTCTCCACAACACTTATCTCTGTAGCACTTGTCAGATATAACTGATTTGCCAAGGTAAGCAAGAATCTAAGGCTTCACCTGGATTTTTCTATTTTCCTTTGTAATATTTATTTTCCAGAAACCTGACTTACATGGTTTCCATGGAAATGAGTGAAATGGTGAAGCACAGAGCTTTCTGATGAGTGCCACAATGAAAGGAAAAGTTATTTTTGTTAATCATTTATTTAAAAATATTGATCAATAACACCATATAGAAGGTACTATAGAAAAAAGTTGATTGTTAACAGTCTAATTCATATCATAGTATATAAATACTGTGAAAAGCCTATTTCAATGAATAAAGTAGACATAAGGGAAAAGTCTCTATATACTGACTTACTGGTTTATGTAAATGAATATATTATGAATCAAGTTTAATTGGTAGATATACGTACAGATGTTTATTGTCTTAGCCTGACGTCTTATAATACATTTTCTTGATACCTTCAACTCTAAGCCTCTGCTCTTTTTCAAACTCAATATGCAGTAAACAATTAAATGGTTAGATAAATAAATGAGATAGAAATGAATTGGACACCTCTAAATATAAATGTTAGATGCACCCAAGAGAGGAGCAGCATTGGCTCTACTGGCTACTGGTATCAGGAAAAACAGGTACAGAGCTGTGGCACAGCAAAGCACTTACAGCAGGAAGGAGACATAAAACCAATAGCGAAGAGTCTCAGGAAACACTTGCTATCATGTCTGGCAGAGAAAAGCCTAGGGGCTATAGACTGATTCCCTCGTGAAAAGCAAACACCAAAGACAAAACTCTTTCAACACTCTATGCTATTTCTAATTACATTTTTATTATTTGGATGTTATATAGCAATTTTCTTTCCCAAATTAACTGTTTTTAAGTTGGCTTCATTCACATTATCTGCAATAGTGACAGTAATTCAGTAGAACAATGTCCTATAAAATCAGAGTATGATAGTAGACTATACTTATGAAAGTCCTTATGATTTCAAACTGAATTATTTGTTTGATGGCTATTGTCATATTAGAATGCTGCTCCTTGATTCTTCTTAATGATTTTTACTGATATGCATGATGTATAGTTTTCTTTGTGCTCAAAAACTGCTTTTCTTGCGGGCTCTGGGGCTTGAAGTCAGGGTCTGGGTGCTGTCCCGAGCCCATTCGTGCTCAACGCTAGCTCTCTTACCACTTAAGGCACAGTGCCATTTCCACTATTACTGAACGGTTTACTGGAAAGAAGAGTCTCTCAGGCACTTCTTCCTGGGCTAGCTTCAAACCTTGATCTTCAGATCTCAGGCTCCTAAGAAGCTTCGAGTATATTACAAACAAGCACCATCAGCATCCAGCTCCAAAACTAATTTTAAGCAATCTTTTGTCATTTTCAAAACTGAAAGTGACAAAGACTTGGATCTAAGGTGTAACCTACTTATAGTTCACCAGCTCTCTGAACACGAGAGATGATTCCCAAATTACATTTTCTTAGATGATTTTAAGAATGCAAATAAACCCTCAATTTCACTCTAAATGTTTAAGGCCTGACTGGAATTCTAGAAGTCTTTTCCATAAGAAATGGAAATTTTCTTCTACCCTAGCATAAATGGATTAAAATGCTACTTCTGAGGCCCCTACAATTACAACTTACTTGGGTTTGATACGTTCCGATTATACGTCCAAGAATATGTTATCAGGTCAATAAATAATACAAAGCACCTTTTCCTTGCTAAGAAAGGACAAGGAAAGTAACACCTTCTGGAGATAGTGAAGGTACTAGAAGATGAAGGTAATGTTCAAAGGATTATACATGGTGTTTGAAGCTACCTGCCCAACAGAATAACCAATACTAACTGGGAAGACCTGCACTTGATCACTCAGGCCTCACTGCTCACGACCATTATTAAATATTCTCTTAGTTTCTCAGCAGGCTGCTTTGAAGTTGCCACATGGAACATTTTTCTGCATAAAGAATTATAATTCACAAAAATGAAATGCTGATATGTAGCTACAAGATGAAAGCAGATATTAACCTGCATACCGCTCAACTGCTCACTGACCTTGGGTTAAGGTTTATTTCTATCATATATACTGCTTATCTCTTGAGAAGTTCATTTTACCAGCAGTCAGCACAGCCTTTTGACCATAGGGATGTATTAGATACAGGGGAAATAACCAAATAATACTGGATACAGTTATGTGTGAGCAAACCAAAAATATAAAGAATGTTTTCTGGAAACATAAGGACCTGGGAAAAATGTGTTAAGTAAAGTAAATCAGGTCCAGAGAGAAGAAAGGATGCATCTTTTCTCCTATAAGTGGAACACAAAATTAATTCATAGCTATATAAGTAATCACTCTGGGGTAGTATACAAGTGTACATAAGTGTATGAATCAAACTATGATAGATTCAGGGGAAAAGTCAAAGGATAAAATTCCTTAGAAAGTCTAACTCACAGTTCAACAAAATAATGCCAGAAAATATGGAAGGAAGTATTAAGGAAAGCAGGATAAGGACAAATGAAAAGAGGAAGAAGGAAGAATGCAGTTATAAAACCTAATATATGTCTTACAAAATTGGGAAAACTGAGGGAAGGTTAGGATTGAGAGGGATGGGTGGGAATGTTGAAAGGGTGACACTGATCAAGATGCAGGGTATTCATAAATGACTTTGCTGAATGGGAACTCCTTTGTACAACTACTTTAAAATTATAAAAATTTACATTTTAAATTTAAAAGTATTTTCTTACATAAGTACTAATTTTCAAAGTTAGAATAAGTGAAAATCCTTTTCTTCAGGTATGTCATGTTTGCTGAAAAGTTGATAGGCAAAACATTCACTGAGTCAAAATAAAATCATGAAACCACTATGTTGTGAGTGTTCAAACAGAAAGCATGAACACAGCACAGATGTCAGTCCACAAAAGAATTCTAGACACAACTAAAAAGAGGTGTAGCAAAATGAACTGAATTGATTCATGTTTATGAAAATCTAAGATTCCCATGGAATTCTCTAACTTGTGAAGGACAACAAGCATATCTTTAGGTAGGAGTCCAAACACAGACACATACATACATTGAAAAGATCTTGTGGATCAATTATAAGCATAAGAATTTATGAAATCATGTGGAGATTTATGGAATTATCTTGAAACCATTACTAACCCTTCATCCTAAACAATTCAAAAAGGCAGTCATTAATATTTACTATGGCTAAGACTTACACAAGAAGCATAAATAAACCACATTTTTGCATTCTTATTAGGAAGCCAGATACATCAAGGGTTTATACTGCTACATCACAGAAAATAAACAATTATAATACACAACATCATTATAATAAAACACATAGCCATATGATTGTACCAATACATGCAGGAAAGTTATGTGATATTTAAAATATAATATCAATTCATAATAAAAATAAAGAAGAACCCATATCCACATAACTATGTCCATTCATGAGGCAGTAGCTAACTTACACACTGAGGAAAAGCTGGGAACTTTCTTGATAAGATCTGGAACATGATAGGGAAGAACACACATTGGAGATAGGACAGCCTTTTAAATAAATGGTACTCAGAAAGTTGGAGATTTACATATCAGAGAACAAAATCAAAACCACTTACAAGCCACACAAATCAGGTCATAATATATTAAAGCCCTAAACATGAGACATAAAACTTCTACAATAGTAAATAGGAGAAATGCCTCTGTACACTGGAATAGGAAAGGACACAGTTGGATGAGACCTACAAAGCAGAGAACACCAAAGCAAAAATTTAAAAATGGCATTACCTCAAACTAAAATGCTTCTTCCCAGCTAAGGAAATAATCAACAAAGTGAAGAGCCAATCTGAAGAATGGGGAAAAAAATCTGTCAATATATATTTGAAAATGGGTTATATATACAGTGTGTGTGAGGAAGCCTAAACACTCAGCCAGAACAAGCAGATTCTGTTCCGAAGAAGCCAGGTCTGATTCTGCTCAAAAAAGCTAAGAGAATTTCCACAAAGAAAGTGATGCTTTTAGTAAGTCATGCTGTAAAAGAATCAGTATGGAAAGGACTGCAACTATGAAATCCATAATTAATCTGAGAATTATGCAAAGTCCAATATTAGAAAGCAGAAGGTGAGAAAAAGTGATGTGGCAACTGTAGAGTCAGAATTGGTTGTCTTGTTTCAACTATTTCATCAGCTAAATCAAGATATAGTGGTTTAAATACCAACTCAATTTGAAGTAGAGGTAAGTAACATTCAAGGAGCTAATCGATAAGATTTTAATTGTCTACTGGGAAAGAAGAGAAAAAATTGAAATTAAGGGTATACTACTTGTTCTTTCATAAAGTGTTACCATCATCCAAGATAGGAAATAAAGGGAATTGGAAGGAAATAGTGAATTTTATTTTTACCATTTTAAGTTTTGACTCAAAGAATTAGGTGCTCTGAATTACACTGAAGTGAATCCCAGGAGATGGGTGCGGGGCAGAGCACATGTGGTTGGAAGAAACAGCTCAAGATGATCATTGAAATTTTGACAGTACAATGTGGGAACAAGGGCAGAAGAGGAGGAAATGGCAGAAGAGAGAACCAAAGATACTAAAGGTTGACAAATAGAGAGAGATCACAATGTGGAAAGGAATGAAAGGTGTAGAAGAAAGGAAGAGACAGGAAGTAGAATTGTTTTCTGAAAGGCAAGAAATAATTCCTTCAAGCATAAAAGTGAAAGGGCTTCTTCAGACTGTGAAAAACTGAGGGAAGTTAATTCAAAAGAGATACTAAAATTGGTCACTGGATTTAATCTATAAGCCACCAGACTTATGTTGATGGCTGAATAGTGCGAAGGAAGTGGTGGTGTGGAAACTATCATACTGCAGCGATGGAAGATGCTGGCTAAAGGAAGCCTGGCCAATCGTGTTAAATATGAGTGGAGGTTTTCTGTTAAGCTGTTCCTTTTTTCCAAAGGACAGATAAATAGGAACATTTTAGTGTGCTTGTAAATAAACATGATTTTAAACAAAATGACTACAGAGAGAAGTAGAACAAATAATGCTTTAAATAGTCAACAATTGATGCTTCATCTTAGGAAAGATCCAGCACTGTCACTTTTGCTACAGTGACACACTGAAGGTGAAGTGTATTTGAAAAGAGGAAAAAGGCAGAACTTGTATTATTACACCCTCTAATTCCCTATAAATTTGAGTCTCTTCTGGGTGGTAGAGATCAAAATATGAGGAGGAGAGGAATCATATGGCAGCAATGTGATTTCCAAATCTAGCAATTAGAATTCAAGGATAAATTGTTTGCTATTTGGGTTTTGAAATTTGTAATATTCAAATTTACCCAGAGTAACACAGTTAAAGGTGCATGTCAACACTTGTGAGTTATTTCCTCATATCTAAATGGTTGCATTTGCAACCACTTTCAAGTGTATTTGCTCAACAAATGCATGCTATTTGAGGAATCTACAGTGCCCAAACCATTCAAATCTGAGAAATAGGAGCTGGCTCAACCTACTGAAAGACCGCCAGGTACTAGGTTGTATTTGTAGTCATGTGGTACTTAAGAAAATGAACCTTATTTAACCAAGAAGTCTCAGTAAAATCAAGAGCTGTTGGCTAAAATTTTGCATACACACTAGTCTTCTTTTTAATCAATGTCTTTTCATCCTTTTAGGTGCTGTGATCTTTCCCATAAAGAAAACTTGGAAAACTATTCCCACAAAGCAGAATTAAATCACCAGTGAGAAGAATTATTCATGGAAGGAGTAAGGGTGATTACTGGAAATCATTCTGGGCCATGCTCCATACTGTCTAGTGCACTCTGGAGGGATTATTACATCCATAAGCTGACTTCTTACTCAGCAGGCTATCTTACAGTTCTCTAATGGCAAAAGCTAACTTGAGAACATCTGATGGTAATGCAAATTACACCATAAATAACAATGCAAAAGAATTTTAGTTAGTGGAGAATCAATTGATTCTCCTTGTAGAATTCATAATAACCAAGACATTCATGACATATTTGATATTGATAATTTTCTGAATTGATTAGTAAATTATTTCTTCATTTTTACATGTACTGCAGTCATATGCAGACACACATCAATTTTTCAAGTTGAATCAGACCTCATTTAAATTTTATACTGTTCCTCCATTACCAGTAAGGGAAATGAAGAATTTGATATATTATTATATGTTAAACTTTTAACACAGTCATGAATTGTTTCTAAAACACCGAGTAGTTGGGCAATTGAAATAAGCACACTTTTAAGACCAGCACAAAATTTTTTCCTACAGTACTTACAATTAAACCTCATTTTAGTAACATCACAATATTAGTGAAAAAAGTCTTAGTCTCTCTTTCAGACAGATATACTAATTAAGTATATTCACTTCATCAAACAAAATAGTGGGATTAGATCAATGCTGTGCATATTTGTACAAATAATATAACCTTCACTTTTTGTGAGGAAAGGAATGCTCTACCAAATGAGGACTAGTTAAAATGTGGAAGAATATACCCTTGGTCGTGGGGTAGCTATTTTTACAATGAAACCTGAACTTTGTCTAACAAGTTCCCTGGGGAATTAAGAGAAAAACACATTGAAATAGAGAATATAAATTTTAGCACAAAATTACATGGACTAACTTTAGACTTTAGAGTAAATATTCACATTGTATACAACAGGACTGAATTTCTCATGAATAAAATATACAAAATTATCAATACTTAATTTTGTCTAGAAAGTAAAATGCATAATTGCCCAAACATTTCTCACTGGTTTTTAAAATGTACATGACACTTCAGATGATGACAGTTTTTGGTATTGGAAATGATTATACAATAAATTCTAACTGGTCTGAGAAAAAAGAAAGTAAAGTGCAGAGGAAAGCAATTCATGAGGGGCCGAGAGCATGGCCTAGTGTTTGAGTGTTTCTCTAACATTCATGAAGCCCTGGGTTTGATTCCTTAGTACCACATAAACAGAAAAAAGCTGGAAGTGGTGCTGTGGCTGTGGTAGAGTGCTAGCCTAGAGAAAAACACAAGGACAGTGCCCAGGCACTGAGTTCAAGCCCAAAGGAAGAAGCAATTAATGAAGAAAACATGTATATCTAAGTCATCAATGACATAGAAATGATTTATTTTATGGAATACATTTTGACTCATATGTCAAGAATTTTTGTGACTCAGAAAAATGCATTATTTGGGGCTGGGAGCGTAGCCTAGCAGTAGAATGCTTACCTAGGATTCTCAAAGCCCTAGGTTCAATTCCTCAGAACCACATACTTAGAAAAAGCCAGAAGTGGTACTGTGGCTCAAGTGGAAAAGATTATTTTCACCCAGTATAATCTCAGTTGTAATCAAACTATAAACAAATGGCTTTGTCCTAACAGACATGTATTTCCAGTTTTCACATCCTTATAGTCTACAAAGTTACAAAACTAATGTAAAGAAACATAGTAACCATAAAGGCTTTTTCTTGCACTCAAATGGCATAGCAGAATTCATTTTATATACTCATTAGAAAAGTCCCACAGAAATTCAATACTGTTGTCAGAGGATGCTTGGAAAATGGTGGCTCTATTGAACACCAACTTGGTTAACTTGTTTTCATCAACCCCTGAACCCAGACCCTCGACCCCAGGCAGCGGCCCCAGACGCCAGACCCCCGACCCAGACCCAAGACCCCGGACCCCTGACCCCAGACCCCAGACCCCGACTCCACACCCCGAGCCCAGACCCCAGACCACGGCCTCAGACCCCAGACCCCAGGCTCCGGCTCCAGATCCAGACCACGACCCCACCTAGACCCCAGACCCCCGACCCCAGACCCAGGGCGCAGGCCCCCGTCCCCAGACCCCCGTCCCCAGAGCCCCAACCCCAGACTCCCGAACCCAGACCCAGACCACAGACCGCAGACCCCCGACCCTGGACCCAGACCCCCGAACCCCAAACCCGACCTCTGACCACCAACCCCAGATTCCAGTCCCCAGACCCCAGACCCCCGACTCCCGACGCCAGACACCTGACCCCAGACCACCGACCCCCAACTCCAGAACCCGACCCCAGACCCGAGACCCCGGCCCCATAACCCAGACCCAGACCCCAGACCCAGACCCCCAACCCCAGACCCAGTCCCCACACCTCCGACCCCAGATCCCAGATCCCAGACGCCAGACCCAGACCCCAATCCCCGAACCCACCCAAACCCCAGAACCCCGAACCCAGACCCCACCAACGACCACAGACCCGCGACCCTAGACCCAGGACCCAGACCCCAGACCCTACACCCCGTCCCCAGATCCCAGGCCCCAGACCCTAGACCCCAGATCCCAGGCCCCAGACCCTAGACCCCAGACCCAGACCCCAGACCCCAGACCCCGGCCCCAAACTCCAGACAACAGACCCCAGACCCCCGACCCCAGACCCCAGAACCCAGACCCCTAACCCAGACACCAGACCCCGTCCCCAGACTCCAGACCCCAGACCCCAGACCCCAACCTGCCCGGAGAACCCGCCCGACCCAGACTCCAGACTCCCGACCCCAGACCACCGACCCGAGACCCCAACATGCCCAGAGAGCCCGCCTGACCCCTGACCCCAGACCCCGGCCCCAGACCCCAGGCCCCCGACCCCAGACCCCTGACCCCAATCCAGACCCCCACCCCAGGCCCGGGCCCTGACCCCCGACCCAAGACCCCCGACGCCCCACCCCAGACTCCAGACACCAGACCCCGGCCCCAGACCCCAGATTCCGAAACAAGACCCCAATATGCCCAGAGAGCCCGCCCGACCCCTGACCCCTGACCACTGACCCCCGACCGCAGACCCCAGCTCCAGACTCCAGACCCTGACCCCAGACCCCCGACCCCAGACCACAGACCCCAGGCACTGGCCCTAGACCCCGAATCCAGGCCAAGACCCCCGATTCCCAATCCCAGACCCCAGACCGCAGAACCCTGACCCCAGACCCCAGACACCCGACCCCCGACCCCCGACCCCTGAACCCAGACCCTCGACCCCAGGCAGCGGCCCCAGACCCCAGACCCCCGACCCAGACCCAAGACCCCGGACCACAGACCCCAGATCCCAGACCCCGACTCCACACCCCGACCCCAGACCCCAGACCCCAGGCTCCGGCTCCAGATCCAGACCACGACCCCACCTAGACCCCAGACCCCCGACCCCAGACCCAGGGCGCAGGCCCCCGTCCCCAGACCTCCAACCCCAGATTCCCGAACCCAGACCCAGACCACAGACCGCAGACCCCCGACCCTGGACCCAGACCCCAGACCCCCGAACTCCAAACCCGACCTCTGACCACCAACCCCAGATTCCAGTCCCCAGAACCCAGACCCCCGACTCCCGATGCCAGACACCTGACCCCAGACTACCGACACCCGACTCCAGAACCCGAACCCAGACCTGAGACCCCGGCCCCATAACCCAGACCCAGACCCAGACCCAGACCCAGACCCCAGACCCCAGACCCTAGACCCCAGACCCCAGATCCCACACGCCAGACATAGGCGCCAGACCCCCGACCCCACCCAGACCCCAGAACCCCGACCCAGACCCCACCACTAACCCCAGACCCGCGACCCCAGACCCAGGACCCCAGACCCCACTCCCCGACCCCAGTCCCCAGAGCCCAGACTCCCGACCCCGACGCCAGATGCCAGACCGCTGACACCAGATCCCCGACCCCTGACTCCAGACCCCGACCCCAGACCCCGGCCCCAGACCCCAGACCCCAGACCCAAACCCCCAACCACAGACCCAGACCCCGACTCCAGGCCCCAGACCCCAGACCCCAGACCCCAGAACCCTGACCCCAGACCACCGACCCCAGACCCCCGATCCTAGACCCCAGACCCCAGACCTAGACCTCATCTCCACACCCAGACCCAGACCCCAGACCCCACACCCAGACCACAGACGCCCAACTCCAGTCCCCGGAACCCAGACCCCAGACACTGACCCCAGACCCCGGCCCCAGACCCCCGACCCCAGATCCCCAACCCCAGACCCCAGACCCTAGACCCCAGACCTCAGGCCCTAGACCCCAGACCGCAGGCACAGACCCCAGACCCCCGACCCAAGACCTAGACCCAGACCCCAGACCCCCGACCCCAACGCCAGACCTCAGACCCCAGACCCCCGACCCCTGACTCCAGACCCTGACCCCAGACCCCAGACCCCGACCCCACACCCCAGATCCAGATCCCATCTCCAGACCCAGAACCCAGACCCCACACACAGACCCTGACCCCAGACCCAGATCCCAGACACCAGAACCAGACCCTAGAACCCTGACCCCACCCAGACCACAGATCCCCGACCCCGGACCCCACACCACCAACCCTAGACCCACGTCCCCACACCCAGGATCCCAGATCCCAGACCCAGGACCCGAGACCCCAGACCTTGGACCCCAGACCCCAGAGCCCAACCCAAGATACCAGACCACAGACCCCAGATCCCAGACCCCAGACCCCCGACCCCAGACCCCAGGCCCCGACCCCTGATCCCAGACCCTAGACACCGACCCCCGACCCCAGACCCTGACCACAACCCCATACCCCAAACTTCCCGGAGCGCCCGTCCGACCCCGAACCCAGACCCTGACCCCAGACCCAGACCCCCGAACCCAGACCCAGACCCCAGACCCCCGACCCCAGACCCAGACCCCAGAACCCCGACCCCAGACCCAGACCCCAGACCCCCAACCGCAGACCCCAGACCCTCGACCCCCGACACCAGACCACAGACTTCTGATCCCACACCCCGACCCCTGACAACCGACCCCAAACCCCCGACCCCTGACGCCAGACCCCAGATCCCAGAACCCAGACACTGACCCCAGTCCCCAGACACTGACTCCAGACCCCATATTCCCAAACCCACACCCCCGACCCCACCCAGATCCCCGACCCCAGACCCCAGACCCAGACCCAGACCCCAGACCCCAGACCCCCGAACCCAGACCCCAGACAGCGACCCCAAACCACCGACACCCGACCCCAGACCCCAGACGCCAGACCCCCAAGCCCAGACCCCAGACCCTGACCTCAGACCCAGATCCCAGACCCAGACCCCGACCCCAACCCCAGACCCAGATCCCAGACCCCAGACCCCAGACCCCAGTCCCAGACCCCCGACCTCAGACCTAGACCCCAGACCCCCGACCCCAGACCCCAGATCCCCGACCACAGCTGCCAGACCCCATACCCCCGACCCCAGGCCCCAGACCCCAGACCCCCGGCCCCAGACTCCGACCCCAGACCCCAGGCCCCAGACCCAAGACCCCGGCCCCAGACCCCAGACCCGTGACCCCAGACCCCAGAACCCTGACCCCAGGCCCCAGATCCCAGACCCCCGACCCCCGATCCCAGAGCCCAGACCCCGGACCCCCAACCACAGACCCCGACCCCAGGCCCCAGGCCCAAGACCCAAGACCCCAGACCCCAGACCCCAGACCCCGGCCACAGACCCTAGACCCCAGAACCCTGACCCCAGACCACCGACCCCAGACCCCCGATCCTAGACCCCACACCCCACACCCCAGACCCAGACCTCATCTCCAGACCCAGACCCCAGACCCCACACCCAGACCACAGAACCCCGACCCCAGACCCCCGACCCCAGACCCCAGACACCGACCCCAGTCACCGGCCCCAGACCCCAGACACTGGCCCCAGACCCCAGACCCCCAACCCCAGACCCTAGACCCAGACCTCAGGGCCTAGACTCCAGACCGCAGACCCCAGACCCCCGATCCTAGACCTAGACCCAGACCCCAGAAACCTTACCCCCAACGCCAGACCCCCAGACCCCAGACAACTGACCCCCGACTCCAGACCTAACCCCACACCCCAGAACCCGGCCCCAAACCCCAGAACCCACACCCCAGACCCCAGACCCAGACCCCATCTCCAGACCCAGAACCCAGACCCCACACACAGACCCCAGACCCCGACCCCAGACACCAGACCCAGACCCCAGACCCCTGACCCCACCCAGACCACAGAACCCCGACCCCAGACCCCAGACCACCAACCCGACCCACATCCCCAGACCCAGGACCCCAGATCCCAGATCCCAGACTCAGGACCCGAGACCCCAGACCCCGGACCCCAGACCAGAGACCCTGACCCTAGGTCCCAGACCCCAGACCCACAACCCCAGACCCCAGACACAAGGCCCCGACCCCTGACCCCAGACCCTAGACACCCGACCCCCGACCCCAGACCCCAGACCCTGACCCCAACCCCATACCCCAAACTTCCCGGAGTGCCCGCCCGACTCAGACCCCAGACCCCCGACGCCAGACCACCGACCCGAGACCCCAACATGCCTGGAGAGCCCGCCCGACCCCCGAACCCCGACCCCGATCCCAGACCCCGACCCCAGACCCAGACCCCCGAATAAAGACCCAGACCACCGACCCCCGACCCCAGACCCAGACCCCCGAATAAAGACCCAGACCACCGACCCCCGACCCCAGACCCCAGACCCCAGACCCAGGCCCCAGACTCCAGACCCTAAGCAGACCCCATACCATCAACCGCAGACCCCAGACCCCCGACCCCCGACACCACACCACAGACTTCCGATCCTACACCCCCGACCCCTGAACCCTGACAACCGACCCCAAACCCCTGACCCCAGAACCCAGACCCAGACTCAGACCCCTGAACCCAGACCCCCGACCCGAGCCTGACACCAGATTCCCAAACCCAGACCCCAGACCGTGACCCCAACACCCCAACACCCGACCCCAGACCCCAGACCCCCAAACCCAGACCCCAGACCCTGACCCCAGACCCAGACCCCAGACCCCAGACCCCTGTCCCAAGACCCCAGGCCCCAGACCCCAGACCCCAGACCACTACCCCAGATCCTGACCTCAGACCCCAGACCTCGGCCCCAAACCCCAGACCCCAGACCCCTGACCCCAGACCCAGACCCCAGACCCCTGTCCCAAGACCCCAGGCCCCAGACCCCAGACCACTACCCCAGATCCTGACCTCAGACCCCAGACCTCGGCCCCAAACCCCAGACCCCAGACCCCTGACCCCTGACCCCATACCCCAGACCCCAGATTCCCAACCCCCCAACCCAGACTCCAGACCCCAACTTGCCCGGAGAGCCCGCCCGACCCCAGTCCCCCGACCCCATACCCCAGATCTTAGACCCAGACCCCAGACCCAGGACCCCAGACCCCAGACTCCAGACTCCAGACCCCCGACCCCCGACCCCCGACCTAAGACCCAGCCCCCGGCCCCACACCCCAGACCCCAGACCGCAGACCCCAGGCCCAGACCCCTGACCCCCGACCCCCAACCCCAGACCTCGACCCCTGACCCGAGACCCTAGACCACCGACCCCTGTCCTAGACCCCAGACCGCAGTCCTAGACCCCAGACCCTCAACCCCAGACCCCAGACCCGACCCCAGGCCCCAGACACCAGACCACAGACCCCAGGCCCCAGAACCCGACCCCAGACCCCGACCCCAGACCCAGGCCCCAGACCCCAGACCCAGGCTCCAGACCCCAAAACCCCAACAGAGACCCCACCACCGACCCCAAACCCGTGACCCCAGACCCAGGAACCCAGACCCCAGACCCAGGACCCCTGACCCGTGACCCCACCCCATACACCCCGACCCCACTCCCCAGAGCCCAGACCCCCAACCCCAGACCCCAGACCCAGACCCCAGACCACAGAACCCTGACCCCAGACCCCTGATCCCAGACCCCAGACCCCCAACCCCCGACCACAGATCCCGACCCCAGGCCCCAGACCGCAGGCCCCAGACCCCAGACCCCAGATCCCAGACCCCAGATTTTGGCCCCAGCCCCCAGACCCCAGAACCCTGCCCCAGACCACCGATCCCAGACCCCTGACCCTAGACCCCAGACCCCAGACCCAGACCCCATCTCCAGACCCAGACCCCAGACCCCACACCCCGACTACAAACCCCCGACCCCAGACCCCCGAACCCAGACCCCAGACACAGACCCCAGACCCCAGACACCGGCCCCAGACCGCAGGCCCCAGGCCCCAGACCCCAGACCCCAGATCCCAGACCCCAGATTTTGGCCCCAGCCCCCAGACCCCAGAACCCTGCCCCAGACCACCGATCCCAGACCCCTGACCCTAGACCCCAGACCCCAGACCCAGACCCCATCTCCAGACCCAGACCCCACACCCCACACCCCGACCACAAACCCCCGACCCCAGACCCCCGAACCCAGACCCCAGACACAGACCCCAGACCCCAGACACCAGCCCCAGACCCCAGACCTCCGACCCAGACCCCAGACCCTAGACTCCAGACCGCAGACCCCAGACCCCCGACCCTAGACCTTGACCCAGACCCAAGAATCCTGACCCCCAACGCCAGATCCCAGACCCCAGACCCCAGACCACCGACTCCAGACCCTGACCCCACACCCAGACCCTGGCCCCAAACCCCAGAACCCACACCCCAGACCCCAGACCCAGACCCCATCTCCAGACCCAGAACCCAGACCCCACACCCAGACCCCAGACCCCCGACCCCAGATCACAGACACCAGACCCAGACCCCAGACCCCTGACCCCATCCAGACCACAGAACCCCGACCCCAGACCCCAGACCCCAGGCCCCGACCCCTGACCCCAGACCCTAGACACTTGACCCCCGAACCCAGACCCAGACCCTGACCCCAATCCCATACCCCAAACTTCCCGGAGCGCCCGCCTGACTCAGACCCCAGACCCCCGATGTCAGACCACCGACCCGAGACCCCAACATGCCCGGAGAGCCTGCCTGACCCCTGAACCCCGACCTCAATCCCAGACCCCGACCCCAGACCCAGACCCCCGAATAAAGACCCAGACCCCCGACCCCCGACCCCAGACCCCAGACCCAGACCCCAGACCCCCGACACTACGCAGACCCCAGACCCCCAACCGCAGACCCCCGACCCCCGACACCACACCACAGACTTCTGATCCCACACCTCGGACCCCTGAACCCTGACAACCGACCCCAAACCCCTGACCCCCGACCCCAGACCCCAAATGCCAGACCCCAGACCCCAGACACTGACCCCAGACCCCAGACACTGACCCCAGACCCCAGACCCATACCCCTGAACCCAGACCCCCGACCTCATCCAGACCCCAGACCCAGACTCAGACCCCCGACCCCATACCCCCGACCCCAGCCTGACACCAGACCCCCAACCCAGACCCCAGACTGCGACCCCAAACCCCCGACACCCGACCCCAGACCTGACGCCAGACCCCCAAACCCAGACCCACAGACCCTGACCTCAGATCCAGACCCCAGACCCCTGATCCCAGACCCCATGCCCCAGGTCCCAGACCACTACCCCAGATCCTGACCTCAGACCCCAGGCCCCGGCCCCAAACCCCAGACCCCAGACCCCCGACCCCTGACCCCAGACCCAGACCCTGGTCCCACACCCCAGACCCCAGACCACAACCACAGGCCCAGACCCCTGACCCCTGATCACAGACCCCCGATGACCGACCCCAAACCCCTGACCCCAGTCCCCAGACCCCAGGACTAGACCCCCAACCTCAGACCCAGACCCCAGACTCCCAACCCCATACCCCAGACCCCGAACCCACACCCCAGTCCCTAGACCCAGAAACCAGACCCCTGACTCCCGACCCCGGACCCCTGACCCCAGACACCAGACCCAAACCCTAGACCAGATCCCAGACCTCAGACCCCAGACCCCACCCAGTCCCCAGACACCCATCCACCGACCCCAGAGTCCAGACCCCAGACCCCAGACCCCTGACCCCAGACACCAGACCCCGGGTCCAGACCCCAGATTCCCGACCCCAGACCCCAGACCCAGACACCAGACTCCAGACCCAGACCCCAGACCCCGACCCCAGACCCCGACCTTCACCACAGGACCCCAGACCCTAGACCCCAGATACCGGCCCCAGACCCCAGACCCCCGGCCCCAGACCCCAGACCCCCAACCCCAGACCCCCGACCCCAGAACCCAGTCCCCCAACCCCAGACCCCCGACCCCAGACCCCCTCCACCAGACCCAGGACGCCCGACCCCAGACCACAGACCCCCTCCACCAGACCCCAGACCCCCGACCTGAGACCCCAGACACCGGCCCCAGACCGCTGCAATGCAATACCCATCAATATCCTTTAAAGAAATAGAAATATTCTTTAAAGAAATAGAAGAGGCAATTCAAAATTTCATATGGAATAATAAAAGACCCCGTATAGCAAAACCACTTCTTAGCAGAAAGAACAGCGCTGGAGGAATTTCAATTCCAAACTTTAGACTCTATTACAGAGCTATAATTCTCAAAACAGCTTGGTACTGGCACAAGAACAGGCCTGAAGACCAATGGAATAGAACTGAGGACCCAGATATTAAACCACAGACCTATGGCCACCTAATCTTTGACAAGGGAGCCAAAAAAATAGAATGGAAGAAAGACACCCTCTTCAACAAGTTGTGCTGGCCGAACTGGTTAAGCACCTGCAGAAAACTAAAGTTGGATCCTTCTTTGTCACCTTGCACTAGAATTAACTCCAAATGGATCAAAGACCTGGAGGTAAAAGCTGACACACTGAAAACTTTACAGGAAGGATTAGCAGATGCACTGGCCTCCTTGGCACAGGTTGAAACTTCCTTAATTAGGACCAAGAATCACAACAAATCAGAGAAAGGCTGGATAAGTGGGACTGCATTAAATTGTGGAGCTTTTGTATGGCAAAGGACATAGCTAGTAAATTAAATAGGAAGCCTACAGAGTGGGAGAAGACCTTCAACAACCAAACAACGGACAAAGGCCTCATATCTAAAACATATCAGCAACTCAAAAAATTGAATCACTCCAAAACTAACCTCCAAAGTAACAACCATCCCATTAAAAAATGGGCCAAAGACTTAAAGAGAGTATTCTCTGAAGAAGAAACAAAAATGGCCTATAGACACATGAAAAAATGCTCAACATCTCTGGTCATAAAAGAAATGCAAATCAAAACAACTCTAAGATTCCACCTCACTCCAGTTAGAATGGCCAGGATCAGGAAAACGAATAACAACAGAGGCTGGAGGAGATGTGGCCAGGAGGGATCACTACTACACTGTTGGTGGCAGTGCAAACTCATTCAACCACTCTGGAAAGCAGTGTGGCAGTGCCTTAAAAGGCTAAACATAGAACTCCCCTATGACCCAGCAATTCCACTACTTGGCATTTACTCAACCATCCAGAAACAAGGGCATAATAAATCCACTAGCACAACAATGTTCATTGCAGCACTATTTACCATTGCAAAGATATGGAACCAACCTAGATGTCCCTCAGTTGATGAGTGGATCAACAAGTTGTGGTATTTGTACACAATGGAAGTCTATGCTGCTGTCAGAAAGAATGACATCGCCCCATTTGTTAGGAAATGGAAAGACTTAGAAAAAATCATATTAAGTGAAGTAAGCCAGACTCAAAGGAACTTAGGCTCAATGGTTTCCCTCATTTGTCATAATCAGTAGAAACCTTGGGCTCTACTAGCAGAGATCTGCAATAGAGCAAAATCTTGATACATAAGGCCATATAGTATGAAGCTAATTGAAAGGACCTCCAGGATATCAAAACAAAAGCAATATAATGAATGATTGTTGTCCTTAATGTACTATGTTGTCTCTCATCTTCTTTGCTGTCCCTTGGTTATGTCATATTGTTATAGTATGTCACTTTGTTATCTGATATATTTAATCCCCCCCTTACATGAAGGAGTCTTGTCTCCCCAGGGAGCCAGGTGGCAGGAAGCCCTTCCCACTGTGAAGACCAGTTTGCAGAATTCCGTGATTTGGGGGCTTGGGAAAAAGTCAAAATATGCAGTGTTTATGCAAAAATAAAGTCTATTCAATGACTTCAAACCAGTGTTTCCACATGAAAACACCAAGACTGAAAGAAAAATTATGAAATCCAAAGATTAAATATAAAAGTCACTTCAATAAGATTAATGCATTCTATGTGTAATAAGATTCTTTGCTTCCGTCCTTGCAAATTATCAGTTGCCAAAGTTAAGGTAAGTAAAGTTATTTTCTACAAGGACTGTTCCATTTTCCTTTGTTATATAGACATTCATTCTTTTCCAACTGAAAATTTCTTTCCAGAATTGCACATTGTAAGTGTAGATTCATAGTTCTCTATCCCCAAAAGAGAATCAAAGTAGCTCAATGTTTTTCAGTTAGCTAAGAGACTACTATGCCATGTTTCCAACAGAGCATCTCTCTGGAAAACGATACTTGTGAATTATAAATTACAGAAACAACCAACCCCTGGTTAAGGAAAAATCAAATGAAGTAATCCAGACTCTCCCAGAGTGACAAGAGAATAGCTTGCCTTGTTGTGTAAAATAACAAGTTTCCTGTCTCCTGGCTGTCCTCTGTCCACTAAAGAGTCAACAACATTTTTATTGTTTCTCAGTACTCCATTTGGAGCATCTCAACTTGCTTTTTATATTGCCTTAGTTTATGAAAATAAATGTTGTACTTTCCTGGTGGGACCAAAAATAAATGATGGATCATACTGTACGTGGGTTCTTGCTCATGACAATCCAGACTGCTAACAGATTGTTAATATGTTAACAGTTCTATTATAAGATGTTCAAAAATGGGGGGGCGGGAAATGGGTACCAAGACATGTGAAAGGGTATCAATGTATGTGAATTAATGCACCTTCTATCTGGCAAATATCAGGTAACCCTTTTACTAATTACAATAAAAAATAAATTTAAAAAAAAGATGCTCAAAAATGTAATTTTAAGGCCATTTGTGGAGCTGGATTCTGCATGCCAGGGGTCATCAGGACTGACATAGCTGAGAAGCTGTATGACCTCTCCACTCAGGTGTCTGCAAAGGTGTGAAGGATGAGATAACCCAGCAGTTTAGGGTAGCAGTTTTCAAGCTGTTCTGTTTACCCAGGGGTAGCCATTTTGAGCAGAATGTTAACTAACATAATACAGTAAGTATGATCGAGTTCCTTTTGGTACAGAGCTACGTAAAATTAAACTAAGGGTATTTCACATCCAGAATTTTCTGGCAATGACAAAGGTGAAGAAAAATTACCAAAGGCTGAACTCAAAGAAATTAGTGTGTATTTTGCAGTTCCTATTCGCAAAGATATTGGCAGAAACATTTAATCATATGTGATCCAAAATACTTAGCTTTGGTGTTATTCACATGTTTTATTTATTATTTATATATGTTACTTAGAAATTACGAGGTGTTCCTACACAGATTCTTGATACTGATATTATAATGGGGAAGTCTAGCATTAGGTAGGAACCTCTGTGATATCACAAAGAAGAATATACAGAAACATAATTAGTCAGATAAACAGATAGGAGTACACTCCACACATTCATCTCAGTAAATTTTCACTGAATGAGTGGCATTATTTGAAAGAAAATATTTAGTAGAAGGTTGTTACCTACTGTCACAATTGCTACCCTCAAACACTAGATAGTAACAGCAAATTCCAGCTACTGATTTAGACTGACTCAGACAAATTTCATGCAAGTCAATTTTCCTCAAACACTTCAGTGCCATACACCACAGCAAATGTTTATACTCATAAATTTCCATAAGTCAATGTGTACTCCTATCTTACGCTGTGTCATTCAGTATTTTTTTTACAAACTAAAGTATTATAGAGAGTATTTTCACATTGTTATTATGTGTTTTACTTTAGTATTTGTGTATATTTATCATTTATAGAACTGAAATTGTAGGGGAGTGTTTTGGTTTTTCAGGTGTCCACACCCCACCTGCTCATTCTCTCCCTCACATTACTAGGCAGAGGTGATATTTCAAGTAAACATGCAGAGCTTCTGTTTGCCAAGGATATTTAAATATTTTCATGATGATAACTTTATTTGGAAGCCAATTCTTTAAAAAGCCTTTAACCAGTACTCCAGATTTCCCAGCCTAGTATGTTTTTCCAGTAATTGCATATAAACGCATAGAGACAATTTCATGCTGATGCACTCTGACTGTTACAAGGCCCTGAGCCCAACTCTGAATTCCAAAGGTAGGTTCAGCATCACCTAAAACATACATTGAGTTCAAGGAAAAAATTCCTGAAAGAAACTAAAGAAGGCTCACTACTCCCCTAACTTACAACTAAATATACACAAAAACAATGGTAATATGCCAAGTGAGAAAACCCCAAATCAACTCAGACCCGGTGATCATAAGGCCAGTGGGATGTGTGCACTGCACTGCACTGCTGGCCACGGCCACTGGGCTAGACCTCATCCAGGTGAGGAAGAGGCTCCTTCTGATATGCTCTCCACAACTCACACGCAAGTCATTCCATACGTGAGAGCACATCTGTTTTCCTCACAATTGTTATGTGGGAATAGAGCTATCTTCTTCCTAAAACTATTAGAAAGGACTTCAAACTCCAAGAAAAAAATAGAACTATTAGTATTTTCTGGCAGTTTTACATTTGTGTTATTTAAATGTAAGAAAGAAAATGTTATTTTCTATAAGAATGCCTCCTAAATATAACAAAGCAAAAGGGCTAAAGAGACCAGGCCGAGCAGGATTCACAATCTTCCCAGGGCTAGAAGTTCAGCAATAATGTTTGCCTAGCAAGCAAATCCTAGAGCTGCCAAATAGAAAACAAGCAAAACCTTTTCCAATTGTATTCCCTCTGAAACATTTAAAACTTCTGCCCAATGACAATCCTTCCTGAAAAGGCCTTCTGAGGTCAGAGATACTTAGAACTGTGCAGAAGTATCAAGTCACATGGGAACAATGCAACGATGCAGGTCTTATTACTTGTGATTAGAGTCAGATAACTAACCTCACACTATGACTTCTAATAATCATTTCTATACTATACTATAGTATTCTTGAAAGAACTCATACTGCTTTACACAAAACATCTGCAGCTGTGAGGAGGAAAATGTCCACTGACTCACGCTGGAGTTGGGGTATTTTGACATCATTTTCAAGGTAAGCAAACAGAGAGAGGTTAAATGACATTGGAAGGTCACATGTCTCCTCTTTCTGAAGGAAGATGATGGTTGCGTTCCAAATAAAGAGAACTTCAACCAGAGAGAATTAGTGGAGCAGTCACAATTTGACCTTTCACCCTCTGACTGTAGCAAGCTATTAGAATTGTGTATATATGTCATCGTTATACTATTGCATGAGAAATGAATTAACTAATTTCCACGCTGATACTCGTGCTGCTAGAAAATCATGCTTCCATTCAATTTTACATAAAAGTATACCAATGAATTTAGACTGTTCTACTAAATCTCATGTAATGTTTAGATTTTTATTATGTCAGGTAACTGAAACCATGTTCCCCATACTTCAGAATTGAACGTATCAGAAAAGCATGGAGAAGATATACAAATGTTTAGCTCAGTTGACAAAACTCGGGTTCCTTCTGAATTACTGTTATGTTTTTACTGCTGTCCCTGTAAGTCGGCAGTGTCAATGAGAAGCCTACTCTGTATGAATCAATAGATAATGAGATGAGTGAAGGTTTAGGATTGGAGAACACTAACACTAGTTCTTTGATATAGACTTTCAATCCCAGTTACAATATAATTATACTAACCTTAATTTTCCAATGACAAATTTGAACATTTATTTGAGAATCACAAAACAGACGTTCCTCTGCTTACATGTTTCAAAATAGTACTCTTGTTGAATTTTAATGCAACCAAGACATAATTCATATCATAAAAGAGATACAAACTTGTATGAGACTTTACTTACAAGTAGTTATTTTCAGTAGTTATTTTGTATAAGAAAGACAAGGATGTTTGTATGGCACAGAAAACATGTAAAGGGGAATTTTTAGGGATAGTTATGATTTTAACGTAGCCGAGATTATGATGGAAATCAAGACAGTCTTTACGACCCATTTGATTGAATAGTATTTGTTAGCAAGGGTTACGGGAGAATTTTTGGAACCAAATGTATTAAAAACTAGTTTGGAGAAAGAGAATACCATTAAATGAATATAGAAAAAAAAGATGATATGAGTACAAAAGGTGAGAAAAATCAAAGGAACACCTGTCTTTTTCCTTGTTGGTATTCTTTATATCAGTTTCCCTTTGTCCTCCTCTATCAATCTTCCCTACCTGGGAGTAACAGAACCACAAAAGCAAAATGGAAAGTATCAGTGGTAAATTAGCTTTCTTAGCTAGTGATAGATGTCTCATAATCAGGAAAGAAATAGGACAGCAAACTCAAGTAGTTTGTTGTATCCAAACTACTGCATATTCTAACAGGGTACTAGAACTAGAGTTAACAAGTTCTCATTTAACCTTCTCTTCATCTCTAAAAGCAGCACTCAAAAGTCTTCACGGCTTAACTTGACTTTCAAGATCATGCATTTGGGATGTATTTATCATTGTTCAGAATAGGGGAGGAGAGTGCCCAGGTAAAAGAAAGGCAATTTCGCAAAATGAATTAAAGATAATTCAAGAGAAAGGAGATTGACAAAGAAAGAAACACTTGCCACAACTGCATACATTTTACTTATTTAAGGTACAGATAATGAGATTTTATAATGACTCATACATAAGATTACCACATAAATAATTTTATTTTCTTAAAAAATGGGAAATGCCGACCAATTCTAATAGGTGAGAGATACCAGCCAGGTTTTTGAGGAAGTTATTTAGATGGGAGGAATGATGAGTACAATAAAAGGACTCTGGATACCCCAGAACAGAAGAGCATAATAGTAGGAAATGTTTAAATAAGGAACTGTTTTCAGCAAGAGGTCATGAAGGGAATTAGCTGTTCCCACGAGTCCAGATGCTCCAAATCCACAGGGGCAATGGTAAGAATTTTATGTTTCACTGATAAGGGAATGGGGGTGATAAAAGAATTAAGCTGAAATAGACATCCTAGGAGGAACTGGTACACATGCCATGCCCATACTCCAGTTATATTTGGAAAGAAACTAAATCAGAACAATGTAATTGGAGTTACATTTCTAAAGCAGAAAATAGATTAAAAAGTAACAAATGTATGGCTTCCTTCTGCCAAGTCCTGGGTAGAGAAGGAAAAAAATCCACAACTTCTCAATACTTCGCAAAGAACCACTAGTCTTGAAAATAAGAACCAGCATCCTAGCAAAAGCAGAAAATACAGGAAACAACATCACGAGACCGAGACGTGTCACTTACTACTCAAAGTAGTGAAAGATGCAGCAAACCTGCAGATTTTAACCATAGGGTTTTGTAATAGAACAGAAAATAGGGTGCTTGAAAAAGAACAGAAGAGGTTTACTCATCCTTCTCCTTAGAGTTGAGACCAATCTCCTAGCTTTGTTCCTTGGTTCTAAACAAAGTAGAAACAATCATAAGCATCTGGATAGAATATAAAATGATACATGTACACTCTTCATGCAAGATAGACACCAGGAAGAAATCTTGTATTCAAGGAAGTAGGGTTTGCCCTGTTGAAGGGATAGGAGAGTGAGTAGGTAGGTGCTGGAGAAGCATCTTCTGTAGAATTATGAGTCAACCCAAGAAAACTAAATTTCTGTATCATAAAATTAGCCAGCAAAACAGAAAGAACAGTTCAAAAACATGAAACTTGCTTGGCTTGATTTCTGTTTATATTGGTGAAGTACTTGCTCATTGAGGATCAATATTTCCACTGCAAACAACAAGCAAACTTGACTAAAATATAAAATGACTTACGTCTGGAAAGCACTGGGGAGATTCCAAGGTGTTAAGAATTTGAGAACCAATATCAAGGAGAGAGAGAAAGGATAAAAGCAAGAGACCTAAATACCAAATCACCACATGGAATGTACAAGCTCTAACATACAAGGTGAAAATAAAATCATGGGGTAGTTGCTAAGAGATGGAGTAGGTAGATCCACTTTTAAGCTTTGTCACCAAGTTTATAAAACAAACTTTGACAGTCATAAAAGAGGACACGGGTATTTTCTGCATGATTTTACTGATGGTAAGGCTCTACTTTGCATAAAAATGTTGAAAGAAAGCAACATTTGATCGTTGGCAAGTGGCATGCAGAGATGGAGAAACTTGAGAATACATATACCATACTAGCAACACTCTCCTTTTTGAGAAGTGAATTTTAGAAGTGCCCTTAAGATAACAGTCCAATAAGTCACATTTTTATTAGTATTTGATATGTATTTTTGTGTAAATACAACATATGTATGCAAATACATATGTATGTAAATACGATAAAAATTTGGCTATATCTAGTATCGGTAACATTACTCCATTTATGAGGCAGCACTGTCATGATGTAATGACTTTCTAAAGGACTCACCTCAACACAGCAATGAAATTCCAAAAGGGTATAGAGGAGTCATTCCACCTGCGAACATCCTGCCCTGGATCCTCCACAGTTCATGTCTAATTCATGTCTTCTGCAAACACAATATACATCCATTCTATACTCCATAGCTCCCAACATCCTCACGTATTCCAACAGCAACTCAACAGCAACTCACAGGTCCAAACTCTCAGCTAAATCAGACATAACTAGACCTAAAACATCCTGAGGCAAATTCTGTCTAGCTAGGATGTTTTAACTCAAAGTGTTAAGGTTAAGTGCTTCTCAAACACAGTGGAAGGGCATACATCAAAAAAGAAATGGACAACAGGACCCACGTAAATTCACACAGGGAAAGCAACATTAGACCCTAAACTCTATACCAGTTCTCTGCATGTGTTCTCTATTGGACACACAGTGGTGGTTGACACCACAAAGCCTTTGGCAACCCTGCCTCTTTGGCTTTGTAAGTTCATCTATCATATATTTTTCTTCCACAAAGCTCTAAAGCAGAGAGAGACTGCCGAGAGGATGGGTTTTACTCCATCTTCCAGGAAATTGTTCTCCATTTACACCATAGATTGGCTAACTATACTTCCATCAGCATTCTGTCAAATTACCTAAGCACTCTTCTTAGAGGATTCAGACTTTCTCTACAGCACCCTTCTTTCTCCCAATCCTCACCAGCACAAACCTCAATATTTTGCTAGTGACAATACTGGTTTTCTGGCCTGCTCTTCCAAATTCTTCTGGTTTTTATCCAGCTTCAAAGCTGCTTCCACATGTTCAACTATTTGCTATAGTGATAGTCTCACTTTTCAATATCAATTTTCTTTTTTAGTCTGTTTTGTGATGCAGTCGCTATACCACAGACTGGGTCAATCATAATCAGTAGAAGTTTTTTTTTGTCTCACAGTTCTGGAGACTGGGAAGTCTGAGATTGAGAGACTGCATCTGGGAGGTGCTTCATGCTATGTCTCAAAAGACAGCAGGACAAACACAAAGTATGATAGAGAGAAGAAAAAAGCTCAAAGAAATTCACCTTTTTTTGAGAGACTTTTGAGAGTTAGAAAAGCCTACAAACCATAACAAATAATCTATTCTAAACATGGCAGTTGTAGCTGAACATCTTTGATATTTTCTCCAGTTTCTTACTAATTTAAAACACTTTGTAGTCTGTGAGCTGGGAGTTGTAAACCTTAAAAAGGTTGTATTATCAAACATTTAAAACAAATGTAGAAAAATTCATATGTAAAATCTTAATTAAAAACACATAAGAGGTAGAATACTAATTTATAGGAGCTATTTCCAACAAAGAAATACTCTATAATTAAGTTTCAAACATGATTATGAACATAGATCACCATTTTAAAATATGTCTGGATTGAAAGAATGCCACGGTTTATAAAACTGTAATACTTCTGGTGAGATGATTTTTATGGCTAAGTAAAACAAAAGGTAAGATTTTAAGCAAAAATTTAATATCAATCAAACTGTTTTATTTTATTTATTTTTTATTTTTTATTGTAATTAATAAAAGGGTTACATGATATTTGCCAGATAGAAGGTGCATTAATTCACATACATTAATACCCTTTCACATGTCTTGGTACCCATTAACCTCCCCCCCACCCACCACCCACCCCCTATCTTGGTTTTCCCCCCTTCCCTATCAAATTTCAAATAACCAAATACAAATAAATTCAATATATCAGATAACAAAGTGAGATACTGTAACAATATGAGTTACCCAAGGGACAGCAAAGGAGATGAAAGATAACATAGTAGATTAAGGACAACAATCATTCGTTATATGGCTTTTTTTAATCATTATAATATTTATCATCTAAGCAGAAGTGCATCTTGTGTATTGGAAACGGCAGCATCAAATTGTTGAATTATTTCTTTTTTTTAATTTTTTTAAATTTTTTTTTATTTTTTATTGTAATTAGTAAAAGGGTTACATGATATTTGCCAGATAGAAGGTGCATTAATTCACATACATTGATACCCTTTCACATGTCTTGGTACCCGTTTCCCTCCCCCCCCCACACCCCCCACCCGTCTTGGTTTTCCCCCCTTCCCTATCAAATTTCAAATATCCAAATACAAATAAATTCGATATATCAGATAACAAAGTGAGATACTATACCAATATGAGATAACCAAGGGACAGCAAAGGAGATGAGAGACAACATAGTACATTATATGGCTTTTGTTTCACAATCACATGATTGTCTCAATAGATGCAGAAAAGGCATTTGTCAAGATCCAACACCCCTTTATGTTAAAAGCTCTGGAGAAACTAGGAATCCATGGAACATTCCTCAATGTAATAAAGGCTGTGTATGAGAAACCCACAGCTAGTATTACACTTAATGGTGAAAATCTAAAGCCATTCCCTCTTAAATCAGGAACGAGACAAGGATGCCCACTCTCTCCACTCCTCTTGAACATAGTACTAGAATTCCTAGCCAGTGCAATAAGGCAAGAAGCAAGCATAAAGGGGATCCAAGTAGGGAAAGAGGAAATAAAATTATCCCTCTTGGCAGATGACATGATTCTGTATTTAAAAAATCCTATAGACTCTACTCCCAAGATCCTAGAGCTGATCCAAAGCTTTGGAAGAATAGCAGGCTATAAAATCAACCCTCAAAAAGCAACTGCCTTCCTTTATGCCAACAGTGAGAGGAACGAGGCAATAATCAGGAAAGCAACTCCTTTCACAATAGCCTCAAAGAAAATAAAGTACCTAGGAATTAGCTTAACTAAGAATGTAAAGGACCTTTTTGACGAAAACTTTAAAACCCTAAAAAAGGAAATTAAAGCAGAACTAAGGATATGGAAAAACCTCCCATGCTCCTGGATTGGAAGAATCAACATTGTGAAAATGACAATCTTGCCAAGAGCTATCTACAAATTCAATGCAATACCCATCAACATCCCAATGTCATTCTTTAAGGAAATGGAATTATTTCTTAACGCTGCCTCTAACTTCCTTTACGTAGCAGCAATAGATTTTGTTTTGATCTTGATTTTTTTAGTGATTCAGTCCATATAGAGAATTAACAATTAATCTGGTCCTAATATCAATAGCCTGTGAAATACTAAATTAACTGACATTCCGGATTATTAATTACTGTTTTCCAAGTTAGCATTGATCTTTTCATGGTTGGCTATGGCGCACATTAGATATCTATAAGCAGCTCCAACAGCAACTGGGACATTGTAGGGTGCTCAATAATGTTTTATTGTTTTTGGTCGTGGGACCTGAACTCTGGGTCTCGGCATTGGCCCTGAGCTCTTCAGCCCATAGCTACCACCCTACATCTTGAGCCACAGCACCACTTCCTTCTCAATGAATTTTTGTTATTATTTTAGGAACCAGAATTGGCCACCACACAATAGAAAAATTATTGCTCACAAACATCACATTAATATATAAAAGAGAATGGCTATTAATATCTTTGAAATCCATTGTGAAAATATGGCAAGAAAATAAAAAGGTAGCTTGTTAATGATAATCACACTGATAAGACTTATTATTCCTTGTATATTCTACATATGTTCATTCAGCAGGTTTCTCATGTTGAGTACAACAGACTACATAAAGGTAAAGCAAAAAGTAATTCTTGTCCTATAGGATTTAGTCTAGAAAGAGAAACAGAAATCTTATTATACAGGTGAAATTTGTTTTTGTAGAGCTCACTGTGAAACCACCAGTAAAAATGCCTACTTAGTATGAGGATAACTATGTACATGTTAAGACTTGAAGGAAGAGTATAAGGGTAGGGCAATAATCTCTGCCATGAAAGAAGAACCCCATACTTGGAGTTTGCAGTACATACAGAAATCTACATAATAGTTCAAGGTAGCTTTCAGGAAGGAGAAACTACCAGAATAAATGAAGCTCATACCACTGAGAAAATCTGAAAAAGTTCTCAGTAAATTTGTGAGACCTACATACATACACAGTTACTTATTTGAAATGTAAATACAATTGAGCATGCTATATTTATTTTTAAATCCGTATTCCCAGTGATCACATAAGTCCTGAGTAGAAAGTATATCAGAAGATAAATCACAATTGCAAACATGAGAAAGGGTAGTAATGTTTGTGAAGTAATATATCTTCTATCTGGCAAATATAATATAACCCTTCTATTAATGACAATAAAAATATCTTAAAAAAGAAAATTTACATTTTCAGACAGTATTTGTGGAGCATTATATTTCTGCTTTTGTTAGCTCCAATTTCTACAGGCAGATCTACATATGAACATTCCTGGACAGTCTTCACTTTAAAATGTTGATTCAGTACCCAAGTAATTTTAACTCCCCTAGTCCATAGGCTATGGGAGTGAAATCACAATTTCAACAAGTGCTGGAGGCCTAGGATGTATAGGTATAGGTACCAGAATACACCTAGACAGCTTTATCATATCCATGTTCCTCCATAATGCCTAATATTCTCTGTGTGATCCATTCTTGTACTAGAACTGTTACTCTTCAAAAACCTCAAGGTGTTCAAGGAAGAATTGAGCTTCTTTCCCAAAAGAAATGCCAGTTCCTTAATAGCAGGGTATATACCTCAGATTATATCTTAACCTTTCACCATTACAATTGTAATTATAATTAACTTTTGTTGAGTTTTTGTTGCAGGCCCTGTTAAAAAGAGACTTAAATAAATTAGAGATCTAATTAAATTCGACAGTTCAGTAACTATTTCTTAAATGCTTTCCTCTCCCACATTTTTTACATTTTAAATATATTTTTTGTAATTAATAGAAGGGTTACATTATATTCACCAGATAGAAGGTGAATTACTTCACATACATTGATACCCTTTCTCATGTCTTGTTCCCCATTTCCCTCCCTCCATCCTCGCCACTCATCTTGCTTTCCCCCCTTCCCTATCCTATTTCAAATAACCAAATAAACATATACAATATATCAGATAAAAGGTAAAATACCGTTATAATATGAGGTAACCAACTCTCCCACAATTTTTTTTGCCAGTCCTGGCTTAAGCTCAGGGCCTGAGGACTGTCCCTGGACTTTCTCAAGGCTAGAACTCTACCACTTGAGCCTCAGCACCACTCCTGGCTTTTAAGTATATGGTACCAAGGAATCGAACCCGGGTCTTCATGTATGCTAGTCAAGCACTCTACCACTACGCCAAACTCCCAGTCCACTCCCACAATTTTTATAGTTAATTTTCAACATAGCATCTAGTGAGTATCACCAATACATTTGTTCACCCTGTGTCCCACCATTTCAGTGCCCCTCTCCCTCCCACAAATAGATAACATATATACCAGACAAAAGGTACAGAAATCACAAGTGGTGGCAAAGGAGAAAACAGACAAACATCAAAAAGACAAAAGGCAAAAATCAAAAGGCAAACAGCAAAAACCAAAGTCTTATCTCCATTTCTTGTAGTTCATTTCAATAAATCGTATTTCTGGATGATCATATGCACATAGCTATTGAGTTTTTTGATCTAGAATGTGCCTATAATTCTCCAAGTAAAAACATTGGAAAGTAAAAGACAAAAATTCACTAGGATATGATAAAGTATACAGGACTGTGAACACTCACACAGTAAGACCAGAGGAGGATATTCTTATTCTTCTCTTCCAAAATCTCACTATATAATAAGCACTGGTATTTCTTGGCATGGTGGCTTTGAAGGCTCCTGGGCATCACCTCATTTCTATATACTTTAAAGCCAAATCAACTCTCATCTCACCTTACCCTCTCTCCTGTATTTCTAAAATAGCTGCACAAATGGGGGTTTAAAGTGTTAAAACTATGACTGGAATTAAGAAAAGCAAACTAATGTGTGTGTCCAGTCTTAGAGATCAAGAACATGCACAAGCATTGACTTGACTCATTTAAATCTTGATGTTTTCAAGCAGTTCCTATGATGCTCTGAGTGTCTATTAATACCGAGTACCTGCTCTGCCTCACTCAGCCTTCACATTACTAGCTCCATTTCTTTTCCAGTTAGTTTACCAGATCAATATAAAGTTAAAAATGCTGATGGAACTATTTGAAATGGAAGACTAGGAGACTTAAGGGGGATTATGTAGGCTCTCAGAAATGATTTGAAGAGTTAGATCTCTATTGGCTTTAGAAAGATTTTTAAAATTGACATTCTGGCACATTGCTTCAAGGACATAACAACTTTGAAGTACAACAACCGAAATGATAATGCTAAAAAGAAAATATCTACTCTAGGACAGCAAAAGGCTTAAGGTAATTTGTTCCAGTAATAAGTTTTAAAAACTGTACTCTCCATGATTTGGAGATACAAATGAAACTTTATTATAGAATATGGCATTCATTCTTTGCTCTGATGGGAATACTGGTCCTAGAAAGAAAAAATACAATATTGTTATACATTTTAAAGAATTAAAAGTAATACAATGGCAAGCCCTCAAATCTGTCCACTAAGAATAAAACTATTGATTGTATACTTACTAAATTTAATATGAAAAGCCTCAGAAATGTTGAATTTCTCCGTTTAGGCTAAAAACACTTTTTCCCTTATTTGGACATTATGTTATTTAAAATGCAGTAATTTAAACAAGAGAAACACAACCCAAATTTACTTTACATAAAGAAGAAAGTTTACAGCTCATGTCCTGGAACGACAGTAGGTTGGGATATGATTTCCCAAAAGGTCAATAATGTCTCACAGTTTTGACAGTTTTCTCATTATCTTGCATTTCTCCTCCTTGTTCTATTTATTCTTTGGAACCCTCTACTACACCATCCTAACAAGCTTCTAACACCAATTCCCTTTGAAATAAAGACAACTGCCTCCCAAAAGTTTGATGAGAGACTCTGGAAGTTAACTTGTTGCCCCCGATAAGGCAATAAGTCAAACTCAATCATTTTGATCAAATTTTTGGTTCATATTCCTGTACCATTACATCAATGTGTGGTACTAGTTTTAAGTCCTGGACCATTAGGGATATTGTTTTTTCTATCTAAACATTTACCCATATCAATAAATTCTAATCTGCTTTGGTTGTTTTTGACAGACACAAATAAAATGACTTTCAAAATTATATTACTACTTGATTTGTAAAATGTACTATATTATCCATCACAAAACAGTACTATATATAATCAACAGTTAACTAAAATATGGCCAGGCACATGCTCATGCCAATAATCCTAGCTACCCAAGAAGCTCACATATGAGGACAGGAGCTCAAAGCTAGCACGGGCAGGAAAGCCCAGGAAATTCTTATCTCCAATTTGCCACCAAGAAATCAAAGGCAGAGCTGTTATACAAGTGGCTGAGTATTAACATCAAGTGAAAAATCTAGTGGATAGCAGCCTGACATCAGTTCAAGGCCCAGATACTGGCATACATACACAAAAAGTTAATTAAAATAGAATGAATCAAGAACAAACCATGTAATCATAATTCAAACTATATTTGCTTCCCTGACTTTTCCAGATATGATGAAGGTTGAATATTCTCCACATAGTCACACTGTTTGAGAGAGCCAATAAGCAAAGCAATATCACTGAAAACTTTTGTGCAAAAGTTTCAAGCCTAATATTAATTTATTTAAAATGTTTGAGAAAGTTTGCATAGAAAATCTTGACAAATTAAAAAAAATATTATTTGTTTTTACCCCAGTTTCTCAAAACTCCTTATATTCGATAGCAGAAGAAATGGAACGGTACAGCATTAACTTATGCACATATCAGGTGTTTCTATCTTAACTAGGAAGCACTGTTTCATCTCTTATCAGACACAAAATGGATTGAAAGTTAATTGGAAAAGTATTTCAGAAGAAAAGTGGTAGAGAAAGGTCTAATAGGTTTTTCAAGATGTAAAGATTCATATTTTTATGTTGGAAAGGATACCAAACCAGAGAAAAGTTTCTAGTTAAGAACACAGTGAATATTTTTAATGTATGAAAAACCTAGCTACAATAGAGCAAAATAATAATAATAATAATAATAATAATAATAAAAATAATAATAAATCTACAGTTCCACTATACCTAGCAGGTCATGAAATATTTGTGATAAGCTTGAACAACCACTTTTTAATGAACTTAATAATTTTTCTTTTCTTTTCTTTTCTGGTTAGTCTTGGGTCTTGAACTCTGGGCCTGGGCGCTGTCCCTGAGCTCTTCATCTCAAGGCAAGTGCTCTACTCCTTGTCTCACCAAATAAAGGTTATACCCTTTATTTTAAAAGCTATGCCTTTTCAAATTAACATTAAAACTTATACCACTTCTGCTTTTCTGGTGGTTAATTGGAGATAAGACTCTCACAGACTTTCATGCCCAGGCTGGCTTTGAACTACAATACTCAGACCTCAGTCTTCTGAGTGGCTAGGATTACAGGTGTGGGTCACTAGCTCCTGGCTTAATCTTTTTTTCTAAGTACTCACTTTGTTTTCAGATGAGGGACTGCTTTCCCAAGAGCCCTCTTTGTCTATTGATATCATCTCAAAAACCTTCTTCTTTTCAGTCACCATCTGTGGCTGCCTGCCTAGATATTATATATTCTTCCTGACCCCTGGAACTTGATCTGCATATTTTATCATTGTGCATATAGTAGTTGTGTAGTTCTTTTTTTGCCATCATGGGCTTGAGCTCAGGGCCTGGGCACTGTCTTTGGACTTTCTCAAGGCTCAGCACTCTACCACTTGAGCCTCAGCACCACTTCCAGCTTTTTTCTATGTATGTGGTACCAGGGAATTGAACGCTGGTCTTCGTGCATGCTAGGCAAGCACTCTGCCACTAGGCCCCAGTAGTTGTTCTTCTTTATCAATACTGGAAGATTCTGATGACTCAGATACATCTGAGTCATTTTTTGTAGCCCCTATAATACAACTATCTGCACTAAGATGTTCTGAATACACCTGAACACACACTCTGAAATCTAAAGAAAGGACATGCATTTTGATTTAATAATCCTGAATTCCAACAACTAGGACCAGTCAGAATTATTCTGGACTGGTATCCTTAAATTCAGTTGTTATGATAAAACAAAATACTGGACTATTTAAAACTATTGTCAAAAATCTCATTCAGTGGGGTAAAAGATAAGTCATCAAGACAAATAGAAATACATATTTCAAGACCATGAAAAGGGGACTAATCTGAAGAAGAAAATCCAGAAACGATAAAGATTTCTACTCCTCTTAAATAGCATGCTTTCAATAATATGGGAATACCTGAATGCCCTAGAAAATTAAAGCCTAAGTACATTACAAAGAAGTCAATGCATTTTAATCATCTACCGTGAAATGCCCAGAAGTGAAGTTGATCATAGATATCTACAAAAAAATTAGACTCCTGAATATGCTAGAAGACCAACAATGACATGAGGCAAGAGGTATTCTTAACAGAGCTGCCAGGTCTTTGCAAAGGCTAAGTCAGATGCTAGCATGGCTGTGTCCAAAATCCAGGCATGCATAGTCTCTCTTCATTCAGTCAAAGCCAAACTCCCGGAAGAGAGTGTCAAGACCTTCTGTTATCTGCAAGCATAGCAGCAGTCCTGCCTGCCTCCTCTCTGATCCCATCTCCTCCTCGCCCTTCACTCCCACTAAGTGCAGTGGTGTACATACTTGATGTTACTTCAGGGTGGCAGGTGATCTCTAACATGAAACAGCTCAGATCATCACTTTCCTCTGCCTGTGTGTTTCTCCCCGATGGTCACCAAACCCCCAACCTGCACATTTTGCCCATAGATCACTTTCTCAAAGACCATTCAGGCACTGCTACCCTGCCTCATGCATTTTCAATCCTTATTCCTGTGAACTTTTCTCCTTTTCTCCTTCTGATGTCATGTTCCTATGTGCAATATAATTTACTGCTTTATTATGCTTAGTATTTATTATCTGGTTCCCTCTAGAATATAAGCACTGGAGACTGTCCTAAAAGCTGGATGTAAATTTACAATGAAGTTTTTAAATTGTATTTTATTATCAGGATAAAATACAGAGGGATTGCAGTTACATACATCGGGTAAGGGGTATATTACTTCTCAAACCTTGATAACCCGTTCTCATATTTTTGTACCCCTTTCTCTTCCTCCACCCCTTCCCAATCATCTCCTAACCAGGAATTGTTAATGCTAACTGACATTTAAAGGCTATGATATACCTACTCTTTTTAGACAACTGATGTTTTCAAATCATTTGGAATAAATATAATTCATTCAACTTCTTTTCAGACTTCTTGTGAGTACCAGAAAGGATTTACTGAGGGATATTTAGCTTCCTAATATGGCACAAGCATTCAATAAGGTACCAACTAAACTGGAATTATAGTAAAATCACCTTCAGTAGCATGAATCATAAGTAATGATTGACAACAGATAACTACCAAGGCGTTTTTTTTTTCTACAAGAGCCTATAAATGATCTCAATCTGTGTCTTAGAAGAAACAAACACCAATAATATCAGTGGAGATAGGAAGGTTGGGGCAGAAAAGCAACCCAGAAAAAAAACTCAAACTCTTAGAAAGGAAAAAAAATAACTAAAGCAGAAAGGGCCAGGGACATGATTCAAATAGTATAGCACACACAACTCTGTCCTCAAAAATCATGAGTACAGTATTTATCTTTCATTAATTCACACAATAGAGTTGCTAAAACTTTTTAAAGGTACTGGCTTTATGAAAATTATTTAGTACAAAGTGAGGGTCAAGATTTAAAGACATTGCCTAAGCTACCAGAGCACTGATAGCTTTGAAAATATCTGAACACTGCACAGATAAATATTAAGGTTATTCTGTGAAGGATAAGGGGATACCTGGTATGCTATGATAGCTCATAAGTGATGATGAACCTTCACTGAAACACTGATTCATGAAAACACTTTGGGCAGCAGTGCTCCATGTAACTACTACTCTGGCTGTTTCTTTCACTTCTTTCTAAGGCTAAATAATTCCTAGAATTTCATGCCCTGTCTTCAAGTGAAATTAAATGTAGAATACTACAGCAGTGCTTTTACTTGGGAACTTGTGGCAAACACATTTGTCCAGCCTTGTCCAACAAACAGAGGAGGGACACTGGCATAGCAACTCAGGCTTAGGGAGAACCTAAGCATGACATTTAGAAAAATATTTGTGAAAAAGAAGGGTTTTGTTTCCACAGCAACCAACTTTCTTAGTCTTCTGAGCTCTACTAAAAAATAAAACAAATGAAAGCTGGTAAGAGAAACAGAGTAAGGTCTAATGTAGAATGGCACACAAAGCAAAAATAAAGGACGCTGAAGCCTAGTTCATTGGAAGAAGCATAGCAAATCCTCAGTTAATCATGAGTGTCCTAATCTGGTCATGACCCTTTAAATCTTCATTTCTTTATTTTTTGGTAACTACTGGCCATGAGATTCTTCTCTTTCCATAAAACAGAGCCTCCAGAATTTATTCATCTTGTACAATTGGGTTTCAGTGCCCAGGATCAGTAACTCTCTTGCCTCTGTTCTCTGCTACCCATCACCGCAACACCGTGAGGCTGTCTATTTTAGGTAACTTGCACAAGTCTTTGTTGTCTTGTGATGAGGTTACTTTGCTTAACACAACATCTTCAGAATTCGTCCCTACAGCTGCCTGTGTTTGAACTCCCTTCTTTTCTAGGGTTCAATAATACCCAATTTTGTGTATATAATACATATACTTTGTCCATTCACCTGTGGTTGAGCCCTTACCACTTCTTGAGTATGGTGCACAGTGTTTCAATCAATATTGGGATTTGGGTTTTCTTTGAGGTATCTTAACTTATCCTTCAGTAACAAGTCAATGCCTGGCCTCATAAAATGAATTTCAATGTAATCCATCTTCTTTTAGTTTTTGAAACAACTAAATAGTCATTATTGATTCTCCTTTAAATGTTTGGTATGGTTCATCAGTGAAATGTTATGGATTAAGCTTTTCTCCTAAATGACTGTATGTCATTTCTACATTCCATTTCTTCATGATTAAATGCATAAGTGTTTTATGTTTGTTTACAAAGTGCAAGTGTATAGGCAAAAATGCAACTCAGATACATGCCTATTAATTTTCAAGAGGCCACAAACAAGAATTGCTCTAAAATTTCTTTGGCTTGAAAATACCATGATAACTTTCAAAACTACTGAAAACTCTAGAAAGCATATGATTATGTGAGTTTTATCAACTTATATTTTTTCAAATGTGAAGTTGAAATCAAGTAACTAAAAAACAGTTTGGTTATTCAACCATCTTGTAGGCCATGTTCACAAGAATTATATATTTAATGAGCTACTGATATACTCTAACAAAAATATGTGGTGAAAACTGCATTAACTTTTGACAAATCGTACACATCTCTCTAATATTTGACTTGATAGAAGACAATATTTCTCATATTTTGTTCTGAATTAAATCTGCTTGGATTTGTCATTCTGGTTATGCTGCATGAACAAAATTTGATGTTATTCAGATAAGAAAGTTAGAAAAGGGATATGAAATCAAAATAGTAGTTTAGCTTACAATCTGATCAAGTATCATCATTCCAGCAGAAGTACTTTGTGAATGAGTCTCACCATGCCACACAAACTGTTTAAAAGTATGCACTCAATGTACTGAGATTTATTGACAGTATCTGACTACAAGGACATGCGATTGTCTGATCACAATTAGGCCTGAGCACTTGGTAGTAAAGGTTACAAAAACTACTAGTGTAGTGTCCTTTCAGTGATATACTAAGGCTTTACAGCACCTTTGCCTATTATTGAGTTTGTACCAGTGAAGCAAACCTCAAACACACAAAAAAACAGCAAATAATGCTTTATCATTACTATGGAAACCTTATCTTCTAACCTCCTAAAATCTCAAGGAAACCTAGGGGTCTGAAAACTCCATGTTGAGTCCCATTGTCTTAGCATGTAGCAGATGCAAACACTATGAGTAGACTATAGCACAGTATAAGCAACACAAATATTTGCCTCACATTACCAACTCAAAAGACACAAAATGACTGGGAAATAAACCTTCAAAATATCTCTGTTTTTCCATTTACCTTCATCCAAATTCCCCTCCATCCCCCCATTTCCTCATGACCGCTTTCAATTGTTAAAAGGAGCACATCATGGAGAGAGGAGGATGGATTTTTCTTCTACTCTATAAATACATACTTCGTAGACATATGTATATAAATATACATATTGCATAAGCAAATTTAATGTATCTTAAAATATAATTTATAAGAGGACAACACTTTTCCAAATGCAACTCAGCAATATGAATTTTTAAAGTAGGGTTGTTTCACAGTCATTGGGTGACTGAAAGGTGACTTTCACCCGCAACTACATTAGTTAGTCAGCAATTCAATTTTCTCAGATCTGTAAGAGGGGGTAATAGCTGCAAATTGTCCTGACATATGCTACCAGCTGCTTCTGTAAAGCAACAGTTATACAACTTGCTCTCTCTCAGTTTGAAGCAGAAAGAAAAAAATTTTCTTTAACAGTTATTTTCCATTTTCAAGTTTGGAATTAAAAGTCTGAAACTGCCTCTGTGCACAGTACACAAAAGCCAGTTCACAAAAGCTACTCTGATACATAATTTTAACTGCTGACTCATTTTTTCACAATTTGACCACATTTTAATGTTTCCATGAAATTTTACACTACATCTGAAATAATACCGCATTTTTTCAAGAACTGTTCAGATCCCTCACTTCTTGAAGCCTAAAAACCATGGTGAGTGGTGTGTTCAGTGTATAATGCAGGGAGTACTTGCCACAGGTCCAAGCAGGAGAAACTGAAGTTCCAGGAAATCAGAATGTGACTACTACAAAATGAGTGTCTTGATTCCTGTTCCTTCATTCAACAACAGTAACATTCAACTCCACATGAGAAAACCATTCCTATCAGGAAATCATTCTACATTTAATTCATGCTATTTATCCAAACTCAACAACACCACCTGTGATTTTCATGGTCTCCAGAGTGTCATGCTATGCTCTGTTCTTATAACTCAGTCTTACTCCCAAGGCATGGCCCACTGAATATCTTCTCCTGGGAGGACTTCCTCGAAATTCTTCAGCAGCCCATTCTCCAGCTCAGAATCATTTTTAGTATATTTTTATTGTAATTAATAGAAGGGCTACATTATATTCACCAGATAGAAGATGCTTTACTTCACAAACATTGATACCATTTCTCATGTCTTGGTCCCCATTTCCCTCCCTCCACCCCCAAACCTCATCTTGTTTTCCCCCCTTCCCTATCCAATTTCAAATAACCAAATAAACATATATACAATATATCAGATAACAAGGTAAAATACTGTAACAATTCGAGGTAACTAAGGGACAGCAAAAGAGATGAGAGATAACATAGTACATTAAGGACAACAATCACTCATTATATGGTTTTTGTTTCTATATCCTGGAGGACCTTTCATTTAGCATCATACTATATGGCCTTATGTATCTAGGTTTTATTCTATTGGAAATCTCTGCTAGGAGAGCCTAAGGTTTCTACTGATTAGGACAAATGAGGGAAACCATTGAGCCTATGTTCCTTTGAGTCTGGCTTACTTCACTTAAAATGATTTTATTCTAAGTCTTTCCATATCCTTACAAATGGGGCGATGTCGTTCTTTCTGACAGCAGCATAGAATTCCATTGTGTATAAATACCACATCTTGTTGATTCACTCATTAACTGAAGGGCATTTGGGTTGGTTCCATATCTTTGCTATGGTAAATAGTGCTGCAATGAACGTCATTGTGATAGTGGATGTGGTATGTCCTTGTTTCTGGACAACAGGGTAAATGTCAACTAGTGGAATTGCTGGGTCATAGGGGAGCTCTATGTTAAGTCTTTTGAGGAACCACCTGTCAGGAAGGCTCTTTTCCTTTGTTTTGCAGAAACTGTTCTGTATTCAAACAGAACCCTACCTGTATTACTCACTTCTGGAAAGGATTGTACTGCACCACCTAGCAAAAACACTGAGAAACTTCAGCTTCCTGAGCAACTAGCTGCAAAAAACTATGAAACATAAGTAATACACTACTTCGGTTTTTTTGCCAGTCCTGGGCTTTAGCTCAGGGCCTGAACACTGTCCTTGGACTTTCTCAAGTTTAGAGCTCTACCACTTGAGCCTCAGCACCACTTCCGGCTTTTTTTTCTATGTATGTGGTACCGAGGAATCGAACCCAGGTCTTCATGCATGTTAGACGAGCACTTTAACCACTAGGCAAAACTCCCGGCCCCAGTGATGTCTTTCACATATCTTACATGCTAGCTTAAGCTCCCAGACTTAACAACAAAGAGGTTTTATTATAACAGTTCTAAACACTCATATATTTTGACCATATTCATTCTTTTTTTAATCTCTGCTCCTCTTGTTCATTTCTGGTTGCGTATCAAGCTCATGATTAAAAATGAAATTAATGTCCCCTAAGATATATTCCTCTTTGTTATGGCTTGTATCTAAAATGTTGCCCCAAAGCTATATGCTAAAGATTAGATTGCCTGCTGATATGCTTTTTACAAAGTGGTGGGATCATGAAAACTTTGTTCTCACCAAAGGATCAACCTACTCATGTGTCCATAATTTGATGAGCTATTGGGAAGGGATAAAAACTTTCCAATTTGAGCTGGGACTTAAGGTTGGTAAATGCATCCCTGAAATGTGTCCTTGTAAATGATCTTTGTTCTGCTATCTTCTCTCTCCTATTTCTCTTCTATCTCTGCTCTCCAGTCTTCAATTCTCTTTCTCCTTCTTCCACTTCTCTCCTTTTTCTCTTCTCTCTCTCTGTCCTGCCTACTTAACGTGAATAAAGAGCTTCCTCCTCCACATACTCCTGCTAACATGATGTTCTGCTTCTCCCCAAAGCAGACTGAAACTCCAGAAAGTATATTCCAAAACAAATGTTGCCACCGTTAAGCTGATTTTCTTAGGTATTTTGCCATAGAGCTAGAAGGCTAGCACATTCTTTTACTAGCTATTTTTTCATATATTTTTATTGTAATGAATAGAAGGGTTACATTATATTCACCAGATAGAAGATGCATTACTTCATAAACATTGATACCCTTTCTCATGTCTTGGTCCCCATTTCCCTCTCCCCACCCCCGCCCCTCATCTTGTTTTCCCCGCTTCCTTATCTATCCGATTTCAAATAACTAAATAAGCATATATACACTATATCTGATAACAAGGTGAAATACTGTAACAATATAAGATAGCAGAGGGACAGCAAAAGAGATGAGAGATAACATAGTACATTAAAGACAACAATCACTCATTATATGGCTTTTGTTTCTATATTCTGGAGGTCCTTTCATGTAGTGTCATACTATGTGGCCTTGTGTATCTAGGTTTTGCTCTATTGGAAATCTCTGCTAGGAGAGCCCAAGGTATCTACTGATTATGACAAATGATGGAAGCCATTGGGCCTATGTTCCTTTGAGTCTGGCTTACTTCACTTAATATGATTTTTTCCTAAGTCTTTCCATATCCTTACAGATGGGGCAATGTCATTCTTTCTGACAGCAGCCTAGAATTCCATTGTGTATAAATACTACATCTTGTTGATCCACTCATCAACTGAGGGGCATCTGGGTTGGTTCTATATCTTTGCTATAGTAAATAGTGCTATCTAGCTATTTTCTTTACCACTGCTTGCAATACTTTATTGATATCTCAGAGGCACACTCTGACTCAGCTTTCAGATATTAATGATTCTTTTATTTCTTTACACAAATAAAATTTTCCATTGTCCTTCAACTCTTCTACTCAGTAATCTTCAGTAGCTCTCTATTTCATCCAATAATAGGCCAAAATTTCTCCTGAACCAGGAAACAGAAACTTAAGTCTCTGAGCTAGCTAATTAAACTTCTAAATTTCAAAATCACCATCTATGCATATGTGTGGACATTTATATAGTAATATTCAAATGGTAAAAGATTCTTTATAATCTTTTCTATTCACCTAATGAATTATTCACATCATCATATAATCTTCTACTCCTTGGTTATGATTCCCACTGTGATCTCATTAACAATTCGTTATGGATCCCATTTCTTCTAAGTTTCTCTTATTTCTACTTAGGATGGTTTTCTCACACCAGTAACCTTATGTTTGACCTAATTTTGAAACTATTTTCTGACCCTGATCGAGAGCTCAGACATCAAAAAGATATTCACCATCTTTCTAGAAACTGGCTTTGGTTTAACCCTAAAATGAGTAAATAGGTGTTCTTCATGAACTGCACTCAAAGCTTACTTGCTACTTAAAGCAAGACCTCAAAAAACATCACAACTCATAAAATCAGTAATATCCCAGAGTTCTTTTGTAAAGAACTTCAAGCATTTACATATATGAAATGAAACTGATGTGCAGTCAAAAGGACAGAAACAGATGGTTCTGCCATCACTTAATATGACACTTGTTTCTCCAGGCTGGTGAACAGAAGGAACCAGTTGTAGAAGGTGAAAAGGGTCTTGCAATTTAGAACCCACTGAAGTATAAAATGCCACCAAACTTGTCTCAAATTAAAACACATTTTAGTTTCTTCATTTGAAATCCTATACTGCGTAAGATTAAAAATCTCATAACTACCCAGATTTAAACTCTGAGCTTCTGATCATCTGAGGCCTGAAAATACTGGTTTGTGATGAACAGGTCTTAGGAAAACAGAAGGGGCATTTCAAATTCAAGATAAAACTATATCCATTGAAAATCTATATAACTGTCCAAACAAGAGTTTTCAAGATAAAATATCCAATTTATTTTAAAGTAAGATGTTTTAAATGTTCATATTCACCAAGTTTCACCAACTTACATATTCCTTTATGTAACAGTGATTTATTGATAAGAAATAATACAGTATAATGAACAGAGCACAATATCTGGTATTGTATACCTTGGGTTTCCTTTCCTACCTCCCCTCCTTGTTGATTCTGTAGATCTATAGTCCTGGAACAGAAGCCTGGCTTTATAAGATTCATTTTTCTCTACTGTCATGAAGCAGAATGTAGCATGTAAGTCCAGACAGTATTTGGCATTTTCTGAGCAACTACGTATAAACTCACCTCCTTCACTCACGTTCCTTCTCCTGCCATGTCCTATCATGCACATGTTGAGCACAGTTCAACTCCAAAGTTCAGAGTGTGAAAAAGTTCAAACTTTATACTTAATGCTATGAATATTATCTCTCAGCCCAGAAAGCAGAATCACAATTCTGCCATTCTTTGGTGTCACTACTTTTCATCATTCACACTGCAGCTTAAATTTTGCACCCAAGAAAAGTCTAAATCACCAAGTTTGTACATTTTTATATTATATATCTGACAGTACAGTGACTAGGATTCATGTAGCCAATTATAATTCTCAGTTGTTCATCTTTTCTTAGAGCCTGGTTATTTTCTTTGGTGTCTAAAGTTATTTCATTAGGTCCAAACAAGATAAAATGATTTGCATTTCCGTACAGAATTACAGGATTTTCCCATGCTTTGACTACTTGTACTTATTTAATTAATTTATAGAGTTATTTATTTTCGCTGTCATACAAGCTTTGAACTCAGGGCCTTGGGCTTACTAAGCTGGTACTGACTCTGTAACTGAGTCAAGTCTCTAGTCCTGTTTATTAAGAGTCTCATTTAACTCCCAAGCACACACTCAAGTCACAATTGACTTACTTTATGCTTCTCATAGGTGCTGGGCTAAGAAACACAAACCACCATGTCTATGGCTTGTGAAAGTGATACACACATTTCAGGGCTGGCCTCAAGCTGTGTCCTCCAATATTTCCCTCCCCAGAATCTAAGATGACAGGTGTGAGCTACTGGTAACCCCACTTGACTTATTACAATTTTTTTTTGCCAGTCCTGGGCTTGGGCTCAGGGCTTGAGCACTGTCCTTGTACTTTCTGAAGGCTAGCACTCTACCATTTGAGCCTCAGCACCACTTCCGACTTTTTGCTATGTATGTGGGGTACCAAGGAATTGAACCCGGGTCTTCGTGCATGCTATGCGAGCACTCTACCACTAGACCAAACCCCGGCCCTTACAATTTTTTTTATAATTTGAAAGCAGTTCAAGAAAAGAGATTACTCCTCAGAAACCACCAGCTCTCACAAAGTGCCTTACACAAAATCAACCAATTCTATAGAAGCCTTAAATAAATTAGTGTGTATATCCTTCTACTTCAGTTCTGCAATTCCACCTGCTCATAATTCTCCAACTATGCCTCAAATAGGTTTATATTTAATGTTATTAATGGCTTCATGTTATTCCTCCTCTTAGAAATAGCAGTTTTACACATGTCTTATTAACGATGGATTTCTGTCATTAGACAGAGCTCAGTGTATAAAAAATTTTGGAACTCTCTGTTGTGTCCAAACCCTATGACATATATCACCATCCAATCTGCCTGTGTACAACAACAGTTCTCCTTTCACTTTCAAAGTATTTCTACTTTTGATAGTTGCTATCATTCCCAGTTCAAGAATGCCTACAAAAGGAAGAAAGAAGAATCTAATTAAACCAAAAAGAACAGCTAAGTGGAAGGAAAATATTATCTATTGCCCACATATTGACATTCTTATGAATTATTCAACTTGGATTTGTGCAAAACCTCCCAAACTGTGATTGCATCTGTATGGATAGATGCCTTTGGAACATCGTGGGAGCGTGATTCTTTAGGTAGGAAGTAGTTACAGTGGAAATTTCTGTGGTGCTATCATCTACATGCCAAAGAGTTCTGTGGTTTGTTTTTGCTTTTGGAGAGACTGGTGATTGGTCAGGGTGAAAGGAGAGTCTCTAAATTCATCATTTCCAAGCAATACGAAGCCTGGGTTCTATCATTTATTTCTTGTATGTTTGTCTATTATCTCTCATTTGTCATACTAAGCTACTTCAGGAACTCCTCTTCATAGATATTTGTCTGCTATCTGCTATTCTAAACAAGAAATAATTTGGGGATCATGTAAGGTGATCTATTTGAGGCAATCCTGCTGAGAAACACTAACGTGGGATTTGCTGGCTCCCACTCTGTATTCAGCAGCATTGTGACATAGTTTATAGACTTCATTTTATTCTCTCCCTTATTTCCTTTTTCTCAATCACAACATGAACTAGGGTAGATTTAATAGTTTATAAATAATTCTGACACCTAAAGTAAGGTTTTGTTTTTTCTTGCTTTTTACTTAACCAAGAACAGAGATTGTTATGGTTATGCTCCGTGCCACCTTATTAAAACAAAGAGCCCAAACAGCCCAAACTAAATTTTCATCTGGCAGATAATTCAACAGACTCATTTTAATATTCTGCTTAGCAACTGCAGTTTTATGGATACATACTGCCCTCTGCAAAGATGCACTGCATCCAGGGACAGAGGAAGAAAAACATTCTCCAAGTCCTTCATGTACATGGAAAATATATTCATTAATATATCCTGCCACTTATTGAAGAAGGAAAATAGTTGTGAGGCCTAAGCCCTTCCCTCCTACTCTACTAGCTTGGCCCGGGGCTGCTGGGCACCAGAGGCAGAGAGACTTGCTTTTAACACACATTTCATTTTAAAGATGCTGACAGTCTCCATTTGCTGACAGTGAAAAGCGAATGCTTTATGATCATGCAGGTTACCACGGACTATTAAATTCCCTATTGCAAAAAATAAGCCACAATTTAGCTTTTAACGTAAGCTGTTACTCTCAAGGATATAGAATTTGCTACAACTACACTATGGCTCAAATAACTAGAGATGGAAGGACAGAAATTGTGTAAATATATCTATTTAAGAACAATATGAAATTCCATATGTAATACGCCAAACAGAAAACAGAAAAACATTTGCCTAATAGTAAAGAAGAAAGAACTGAACAAACAACATCAACTGAAGAAAAATATTTTAATATGATTCTGTTGTTACTCTTAATATGTTGTAAAGAGGGGTAACCATTTCATAAGGTAAATAATGACAATTCTTTGTGTTTGCTGGTTCTGGGGTCTGAACTCAGGAACTGGGCATGATCACAGACCATTTTTGCTTAAGGATAGCTCTCTACCACTTGAGACAGAGCTCTACTTCTGGAAATTTGGGTGGCTAATTAGAAATAAGGTTCTCAAAAGACTTTCCTGCTAAGCTGGCTTAGAACCATGATCCTCAGATATCAGGCTCCTGAAGAAATTAGGATTACAGGCATGAACCAGCAAAATTTAGCTGAGTACAAGTTTCCAACTTCCTTCCTCTCATCTCTGACAAGATACACAGAAGAATAGCATTTTTTAAATTTAAAATGAAACTTGATTGCAAAACCTAGAACTTTTGAACATTTAAGGAATTTTGCTACATTAACTGAGGTAAGAGTTTTATACCCATAAGGGTATATTTGGAAAGTACCATATTCTCTCTAGTAGGGAACATGAATACCAAAAGATGTTCCCTTCACCATCAAACTGTCAAATCTTGCAAAACTACCAGACAGAATTTTGGCATAAGTATCAGCTTCTAGAAGAAAGTAGGAAATGCTTTCAATAAGCTTGCAAATTTGAGTCTAGCACTTCAATTCAATAACTAATAAATATTTGAACTCTACTTACAGTAATTTTCACATTACTATGACGTCTCACAACAGATGGTTGTTAATTGATTCAATTGTTGTCTGAAAAACAGTACATCAAGAATAGTAGTCTTTCCTTCAAAACTTTGATTTCACATACAAAATAATTTAGCAGGGCCAAGTCATTTGAACAAATTTTAAAACATCTCTTTAGCAGAAATTTCCTTATGCTAATTAAATTGTAATACAAAATTTATCTTCAATATACTATATTTCCTCCACTCATTCTAACATATATCTTTCTAGTGCTGTGTCTAAGATTTAATTGAAATGGTGAACTGACCTCAAGTTTTTCCTTCCCTAATCTCCATACATATCCATCAACAATTTTTGTAGAATACCTATTCTTTTTAATGAATTTTAAATATATTTAGAAATGGTGTGATATTCTATTGTTCTTTATATTATGTAGTAAAGACCATATTATATACCTTTTGAAAAATCTCTCCAAAATCCCAGAAAATTGTTCTATCTCCAGTAAAGCAAAGTTAGATATAAGATAAACATTGGGAGCTCAGGTCTATAAGTGTGACATATTGTTTTCATTCTATTTCTGGCTTCTCTCTAGAGAACAGTTAATGTAGAGATCACATCTCTAGAGCTCATCTCTCTAGCTTGACCCTTCCTTATTTCTTACATATCCATTCTGATAATGTGCACCTTCATAATATACTTTTTAATACTGTAATTTCAAAGATTGGAAAAGGGGTAGATTTAGTTCTTTTGACAATAGAGGTGAATTCTAGGGTGATTATATTTAAGGTAATTACTAGCTATCCACATTGGTGGAAGCATCACCTTGACAATAAAATTAAATTAAAAATAAATAAATATGAAATGTCTAAAGCCATTTGCACTAAAATCAGGAACGAGACAAGGATGCCCACTCTCTCCACTACTCTTTAACATAGTACTAGAATTCCTAGGCAGTGCATTAAGGCAAGAAGCAAGCATAAAGGGGATCCAAGTAGGGAAAGAGGAAATAAAACTATCCCTCTTTGCAGATGACATGATTCTTTATTTAAAAATCCTATAGATTCCACTCTCAAGCTCCTTGAGCTGATTCAAAACTTTGGAAGAGTAGCAGGCTATAAAATCAACCCTCAAAAATCAACTGCCTTCCTTTATGCCAACAGTGAGAGGAATGAGGCAATAATCAGGAAAGCAACTCCTTTCACAATAGCCTCAAAGAAAATGAAGTACCTAGGAATTTGCTTAACTAAGAACATAAAGGACCTTTTTGATGAAAACTTTAAAACCCTAAAAAAGGAAATTAAAGCAGAACTAAGGAAATGGAAAACCTTCCATGCTCCTGGATTGGAAGAATCAACATTGTGAAAATGACAATCTTGCCAAGGGCTATATACAAATTCAATGCAATACCCATCAATATCCCAATGGCATTCTTTAAAGAAATAGAAGAGGCAATTCAAAATTTCATATGGAATAATAAAAGACCCCATATAGCAAAAACACTTCTTAGCAGAAAGAACAGCGCTGGAGGAATTTCAATTCCAAACTTTAGACTCTATTACAAAGCTCTAATTCTCAAAACAGCTTGGTACTGGCACAAGAACAGGCCTGAAGACCAATGGAATAGAACTGAGGACCCAGATATTAAACCACAGACCTATGGCCACCTAATCTTTGACAAGGGAGCCAAAAAAAATAGAATGGAAGAAAGACAGCCTCTTCAACAAGTTGTGCTGGCAGAACTGGTTAAGCACCTGCAGAAAACTAAAGTTGGATCCTTCTTTGTCTCCTTGCACTAGAATTAACTCCAAATGGATCAAAGACCTGGAGGTAAAAGCTGACACACTGAAAACTTTACAGGAAGGATTAGCAGATACACTAGGCCTCCTTGGCACAGGTCGAAACTTTCTTAATAAGGACCAAGAATCACAACAAATCAGAGAAAGGCTGGATAAGTGGGACTGCATTAAACTGCGGAGCTTTTGTATGGCAAAGGACATAGGTAGTAAATTAAATAGGAAGCCTACAGAGTGGGAGAAGATCTTCACCAACCAAACAACGGACAAAGGCCTCATATCTAAAATATAGCAACAACTCAAAAAATTGAATCACTCCAAAACTAATCTCCAAAGTAACAACCACCCCATTAGTAAATGGGCCAAAGACTTAAAGACAGTCTTCTCTGAAGAAGAAAGAACAATGGCCTATAGACACATGAAGAAATGCTCAACATCTCTGGTCATAAAAGAAATGCAAATCAAAACAACTCTAAGATTCCACCTCACTCCAGTTAGAATGGCCAGGATCAGGAAAACGAATAATAACAGATGCTGGAGGGGATGGGGCCAGGAGGGATCACTACCACACTGTTGGTGGGAGTGAAAACTCGTTCAACCACTATGGAAAGCAGTGTGGCAGTGCCTTAAAAGGCTAAACATAGAACTCCCCTATGACCCAGCAATTCCACTACTTGGCATTTACCCAATCACCCAGAAACAAGGGCATACTAAATCCACTAGCACAACAATGTTCATTGCAGCACTATTTACCATTGCAAAGATATGGAACCAACCTAGATGTCCCTCAGTTGATGAGTGGATCAACAAGTTGTCGTATTTGTACACAATGGAATTCTATGCTGCTGTCAGAAAGAATGACATCGCCCCATTTGTTAGGAAATGGAAAGACTTAGAAAAAATCATATTAAGTGAAGTAAGCCAGAGTCAAAGAAACTTAGGCTCAATGGTGTCCCTCATTCGTCGTAATCAGTGGAAACCTTGGGCTCTACTAGCAGAGATCTGCAATAGAGCAAAATCTTGATACATAAGGCCATATAGTATGAAGCTAATTGAAAGGTCCTCCAGGATATTGAAACAAAAGCCATATAATGAACGATGGTTGTCCTTAATGTATTATGTTGTATCTCATCTTTGCTGTCCCTTGGTTATCTCATATTGTTACAGTATCTCAATTTGTTATCTGATATAATGAATTTAGTTGTACTTGGTTATTTGAAATTTGATAGGGAAGGAGGGAAAACCAAGACGGTGGGAGGGTGGGGGGATTGTAATGGGTATGAAGACATGTGAAAGGCTATCAATGTATGTGAATTAATGCACCTTCTATCTGGCAAATATCATTTAACCCTTTTACTAATTACAATAAAAAATTTTTTTTAAAAAAGTCTAATAATGTATCACTTAAAAAATAAAATTTAACAGTAAAATTTTGCCTATCACCTGTGACACACTTTTATATGGTAAAAGACTTAAAAGTAAAACAAAATACATAAAAATATCAACACGTGCCTAACACATAAATAATATACTTCTTATTGTTTACAATAAACATATTATTCAACTGGCTAGTATATGTTTGACACGGATTGCATTCACTAATTGCATTTGTCATCTAATGTGGTGAAAATTAAAGTGTGCTGGGACATATGAACCTTTAAATGAACGTAATTAATAAAGCGCATTCATGAACACTCATCGCAAACAACCATATATAATTATGTCCTTAAGAATTAAAAGCCTTAATCTCATCATTATTTCTTGAGAGTAATATGTAAGAATTTGATTAATAAACTCTAAATACTTATTAAGCCATCTACTTCTCTCTGGATTCAATTCTCGATAACTCACTGTAAGTGAACATCATTAACGCTAATGGTCATTGCTGAAAATATATGTGACTGTTCTTAATATCTTGGCTATCATCATTAGCAAATTATACAATTCCTCCCCCAGGCTTTAGGGGTTTGATTTTGTTTTGGCAAAATGGAGAAGTATTTAGCATAATCTGATTACAGCTCATACTTGAAATAATGAAGATCTCCTTATTTTCCAAAGTTCCATGCTATACTATATACATAGCACAGTTATGAAAAAAATTAAAACAAAAATATCTAAGTAAACTTTTTATTAAGGTGGAAATTAATGAATATTCCTATTTTGAAAAATGAACAATAATCTCTCTATATAGCCTAGTTCCTGAAAACATGAAAAAGTGCAATTGACAAAATCTATGTACCAAACTTAAAATCAGTTACTTTAACCTAGATGGCAAAGGAGTACTTCATTTTTTTCTGTATTATTACAAGATACATTTTTCTTGCTTAACTTTGATTAAATATAAAAAGAATACCGCTCAGTGCCCCAATTTCAAGATAAGAATCCTTTAGTGTCTACTTATCATATTTGGGGAAGTTAGGTATTCTAATTCTTACAACACTTAAAGACAAACAACAGTATCTTCATTTTTCAGACTGAGAAAAACAAAAGCAGATCCAGAACCGGTCTCAACTACCATTCCCTAAGCCATATAGCAGACACTAAGTAGACCCTGTCTGACTCTAAAGCATGATTACACAATATTCCTTCAATAAGCCTATCTTGGGTATGTTCACAGAATAATCTCACAACTGCAAATATCAAAGGACTAAGTACTATATGGCCTTGTACTTTAATGAGACACTATATCTTTTTTACGTTTCTTTTTAATTCTAAAGGTGATATCCAAAGGGATTATTAATTATATAAGTCACTTCAAACGTAGTGTCAAACATAGTGTCTAGTGAGTATCATTGCTGAATTAGGTCTCCCTTTGTTCTACCATTTTTGTGATTTTCCTTCTTCTCCCCTAGTCACTTACTAGACAAAGGGTAGAGAAATCAAAAACAGAGACAAAAGGGAAAAATCAGAAGAAAAAAAGAACCACAAACAGTATAATAAAAAGAAAACGTCTTGTTTTCATTTCTTGGAGTTCAATTCCATAAGCAGCAACATTTTCTATGATCATATGCACATAATTACTGAGCACTTGTGATCCTCTCCTAAGAATATCCTCCTTTGGTCTCCCTGTGTGAATGCTTTAGAGTCCTGACCAAAGTATAATATTTTGTCTTTTACTATTCATAAAGTTTACATGTAGATTTATAGGCACATTCTAATTATTACAAGTGAGGAAAATCATGCACCCTATGTTTCTTTTGGTCTGGCTTACTTCATTTAATATAATTTTTCCCAAGTCTTTCTATTTCCATATGAATAGGGCAATGAGACACTACCTCTTGAAAAAGTGGTGAGACCTAATAAACTGACATGCATATAATACTGGGTGACTAGGTCAAAGTGGACAGTCACAACATTCCCTTCACCATTAATCTGTGGGCACTCAGCAGCATTGCTTGGATGAATGACATCAGTCCCTAGTGAAATATAAATGTATCATTGCCTCCTAGTATTAAAATGTGTTTACCGGGACTGTGTGAAGGTACTTTCATCTATTTCACGCAAAGAATAAGCCATGAAACATTTTTCTTCATTTAGTGCACATATACCATTGTAAGCTCTAAGCTGTATTATTCCCTTTGTCACTAAGAGAAAACCTATAAACTGTCTGGTTAGGAAAAGTGTTTTGCAGGTCGTCATACAACAAAAGAGATCACTGGCAAATTTGGCAGTTAATTGCCTCTGATTCCCAGAAGAAGCCACATGCTGACAATGATACAAATTGCCTTAGAAAACTACTTCTAAATAGAAGATATCAGACCAGAACATAAACCCAAATGAAGTGGATAACTTTACATGCTTCCCTAATCATCTTCATTCACAAGGAAGAAACTGACTGTTTTTTGTATAGTGAGAATTGATGTCAAAATAATCACATTTGTTAGATCATTTTTTGTGGTATATAATAGGCTTTTCTTTTGGGCTAGTCCTGGCGCTTGCACTTGGGGCCTGAGCACTGTCCTTGGGCTTTCCTCAAGGCTAACACTCTACCACATCAACCACAGTACCACTTCTGGATTTTTCTGTGTATGTGGTATTGAGGAATCAACCCCAGGGCTTCTTCAAGAATGCTAGGCAAGCACTCTACCACTAGGCCACACACCCAACCCCCTATTATAGGCTTTTATGCCAGAATCTATATTACGGTTCCATACTCATAAAATAATTAATTTAAAATACTTTGGACGCCAAAGAGAACTTTTCAGAGATTACGTCTAGTTGACTGAGCCACTCAATCAGAAATAAAACACAAAATTAGTTGGCCCATAGTTTTTCCAAAAATATGATACTATAATTCTAATTTAATTTTTTATTAGTCAAACTTATGAACAGACATTCAAAAAGTTTTACTACTAATGAGCCACTAATTCTTACAAAAAAACAAATGCTTCTATTGTATTTGACCTAGTCTGCAATTCATAAATTGTGAATAAAAATTATAAAATATCTGAAATAGGATAGGAAAGGGGGAATACAAGATGAGGGGATCAGGGGAGGGAAACTGGGACAAAAACATGAGAAGGGGTATCAATATATGTGAAATAATGCACCTTCTGTCTGGCAAATATAATGTAACCCTTCTATTAATTATAATAAAAAGGAATATAAAATAAAAATTATAAAATACACAATTTAAGTATATAGTTATGAATTAAAAATTACGATAATCTCCATTTATTAATTCATCTACTTATCCAAAGAAATAAATGTTAAAAATCAATTATTAATAAAATAATTCATTAGGTATTGAATATTTAGGTACTAAATATTTAAGTTTATTAATCAATAATTGCTTTTAATTGCAACTATTAAAGATACCAACTAAAACTGCAAGTTTTAAAATAATTAAAAAACTTAGGAACCCATGTACATAAAAGATTTTGATGTCTTTTCAATATTTATTACACTAAAGTCTGACCATTTAATTGGTTAAATGTTATCAATGTTTCTGCATTTCAAAATCCTAAACATTTTGACTAATGTGCAAGATCATTAGTTGTACTGAAATTTCTTGGAGACACTATGAAATGTGTTCTCAATGGGATATTAATTAATTCAGAAATAAGTTTCTGTTGATTACCCTCGAGCTAGACATAAATATTAATAGAAGATCACTGCTTAAGAGATGATGAGATGTTTTTAAATAAAATGGACTGGAAGACTGGTTTTTGTCTTTATTTTTTTAATACCTCAATTGCCTGGCAATCACAGGGTTCTTTATTTTTTCTTTTCTTTTAATTGTATTTTATTGTCAAAATGATATATACAGGGGTTACAGTAACATTCATCAGGTAGTGGGTACATTATTTCTTGAACATTGATACTCATTCCCATGTGTTTACTTCATCTATTGCCAACATAGTTAAAAAGTAAAAGCAAGATTCTTAATTTACTCCATTGTATAAATTTCAGGAATACCGTGAAGAAGAACTACAGAATTACTCATAGCATGGTGGTCAACTTTACTACAGATATCAGAAAAATGTTCTCATAGGAAATGTCACTTAAGCAAACCAGTAGTTGTCATATAGCAAAAGTGGTATAGGTAAAACTAGGAAGATAGGTTGGGGAGATAAAGCATGCCAGGTCTATGGGAAGCTTTGAGGCTGGAGAAGGCATAAAAACACATGAGGCTGAAGGTAGGTGACTGTAAATGGAATGAACAGGTATGGGAAAGCCCTTGCTATATGAACTCTTAAATATGTGTGTATGTATTTGTAGGGTAATGTGCAGAGGGTTGCTGTTACATAAGTCAAGTATTGAATACATTTTTAACAGTGTCACCCGTTCCCTTGCTCTCTCCCTGATTTTTCCCTCATCCTCACCTGGTGAGTATCACTGCTGCAATTTTTTAACCTTTAGTCCCATCCTCTCAAAAACAGATTAACAAAACAAAAACAAACAGCAACAAATTATTTTTTTTGCCAGTCCAGGGCTTGAGCTCAGAGCCTGAGCCCTGTCCTTGGACTTTCTCAAGACTAAAGTTCTACCACTTGAGCCTCAACACCACTTCTGGCTTTTTTCTATGTATGTGGTACTGAGGAATCGAACCCGGATCTTCATGCATGCTAGGCACGCACTCTTCCACTAGGCCAAACTCCTGGCCCAACAAATTTTTTAAAATACCCTCTTCTTTCTGCTTCCTGGAGTTGAATAGATATTATTTTATATGCACATAGCTATTGAATCTTTGTGATCCTCTGCCAAGATTATCCTTTGGTCTCACTGTGTCAATGTCTGGAGACCTGTATAATTTATCATGTCCCAGTGTATTTTTTTATCTTGTAATACTGAGTGTGTTTACTTGCAGATTGATAGGCATATTTTAGTTACCACAAATAAGAGAAATCAAGCAGTCTGTTTCTTTGGGTTTGGCTTACTTCACTTAATATACAGAAATACAAATACAAAGAAAGTTGAGATTCTACCTTACTGGAGTTAAAATGGCCATTATCAAAAAAGTAATAATAACAAATACTGGTAGGATGTGGCCAAAGGAACTCTACTACACTACTGGTAAGAATGGGAACTTGTTCAACCACTCTGGAAAGCAGTACAGAGGTTCTTCAAAGTTGAAACATTAGAGCTTCCCTATGATCCAGCAATTCTACTTCTGGGCATTTATCCAATATAACACAAAATGCAATTCTACTCTTCCATCAGAGAGAATGACTTTGTATCATAGAAACTCATAAATCAAAACTGAAGCTCTGATCTTTGTCCTGGGTGGCAGAGGAATGTAGTACAAGTCTTCAAAGTGTGCTGGCAATGAGAAGGAAGGGTTTGGGCAGGAGTTGGTAAAAGGTTATGGCATCAAATATGGCTTTACTTTACCAAGATGTTTAATCCCATGTAATTACAGGGATATTTTCCTACTACACTAATTGCAGAGAGAGTTATTCTTAAATTTCAAAATCCTTTCATGTATGCAGGGATATGAACTACATTTACTGTCACAGAATTATTACACACAGATTACTTCTTACTTTCTAATTTATCAATCATTTTATCATAACAACTTTTGTACAGTTTTAAGATCTTCACAATTTCATATCATTACTAATTATGATAAAAAGAAATCATGTATCATGTAACCTTAACCTATAGGTGAGTCTTGACCCCTAGAGGAAACTAGCTAAGTCCCTTCTCACCTAACTACAAGATTCTCTCCCCATTTCCCTGCCACAGAGCCTCCTAGATCAAGGTGATTTGCATGAGTCCTGCTCTTTCCTGAGATTTATGTATCAGTTCTGTGCATGCCCTTAAAATGCCTCAAAAAAGGTAAACCCTTCCACACACAGGATCAGAGGGCATCCATGCCTGAATCTAGTCACCTCCCACAGCTCCTGTCTTCTCATACAATGTCCTTCTTCCTGTAAACTTGAGTAACTATTATAAACTACTGCCATGTCCATCTGTCCAATGCTGTGATCCCTATATTCATCCATCTCTAGAAACTTGAGGCAGAATCTATCCACCACAAAGGACATGAGCAGGCAGTCATTAAACTAACAATTGGAGAAAGAAAACAGCCTGGGAAAATATGTTTGAAAGTGATGAAGTGCTTTACAAATATAAATGAGACCTCTATATTAAGCAAAGTTTCCCTATTTTTACTTTGAAAGTACCCTGCACTGCTTTATAGATAATTGAGGCCAATCAATGAACTTGTTTCTTTCTAATGGTTGTTTCTCCCAAGATCATACAATTACTAAGCATTAAAGCTGGGATTTAAAATGTTTTGTTTGTCTGAACCCCAGGCCTTTATTGCTTCTATTCTGCCATTTTGCTATCATGTACCCCTCCCCCACACTCCTTCAAGAACAAAGTGCAATAAATGATTACTATTTCTATTTAAAGGAATATAAACAATCAAGAAATGATTTTCTTAAAAATAATTTGTCATTATTCTCCTACTATCCACCCGGAATTGTAGGAAAATAACCATATACAAAGCTTTTAGGCCTAGTTCCTCCATCACTGTCATCTTCTGACAGGTACAAATAGAAGATCTAACACATGAAAGGTCTAACACACACACACACACACACACAATAACAAAATACATGGCTACGATTGCTGCCTACTCCACACAGCCTTGTGAAATTGCTAATTCTCATATAAAGAAGAGGAGGATTTTCTCTACTCAATCAACACAGAGTGCATGTGCACCAAAAAGAAAGTGTAGTCATAATATTTTAACTGGGAAACCACAGATTATGCTGTTACTCTTATAATGTTTAAATGTGTTCATGACACTATTTATTTAGCACCCAACTTGGCCAATGTCTTGGGAAGATGTTTCAAAAAGCAAAGTCTAGTGTGTTAAGAAAGTACTGATAAGTGAATGTGATCATTACTCAGGTGTGCCAGGGTCTGAAGTGTGGACTGTTAGGCCAAGGGAGGGTCCAGAATGCAGTGCTGGGACAATCCTGTGGCCAGCTTCAATCTGGAAAATAAAAGATGACCACGTTATCTTACACTAGCAAATTAAATGCAGACATTGCTTATAGTATCAGGAATCAAAAGCAAGCTTGTGCTTCTTCTACATAATCTTCAACGTGGAGAAAAGACTTTCGTGTCTATTGTGACATTTACATTCCACATATGCTTGTATAAAACTAAATGGCAATATAAAGTATTTAGTCATGATTAGTCAGAATTAACAACAATACAAAACCCAAGTTAGCAGAGTAGAGAAGCTCTTTCTTCTCAAAAGTCAGCTATGCCTTCTATAACTGTACACACACACACACACACACACACACACACACACACACACACACACTACAAGTGCCTGCATTTTGCCTTTCTAAATTCATCCTACTCAGGCAATTTTCCAAATAAGAAAAATTGTAGAAAGAGGAGGAAGCGCTGGATTTTATTTAAGTCACCAGCATCTACTGAGTGTCTAATGTCTACTTGGAACCTGGTGCACTTTGAACATATATGTTAACTCAAATGTACACCATCTCTCAAATATGCCCCATGGTTAGCAAGAAGCAGAGATCTGCCCACCACTTTATTCTGACTGTTTTGATTCCATACCGTTCACTGGTAAACATTTGTGTCTTTCCACATGCGAACTGGCTGCTTCATCACCAGATGGAAAGCTCGTTGAAGAAAGAACTCCTTCCTATCTGCTCCATGCACAGCTGTACACCCTGCCCTCCAGAGGACCTTCTATGTTGAATATGTACTATAATATGAAGAGGTTTCCCATACAACTCTCAGCAGCAATGATTCATCAGAACTCAACAATTAAGCAAAAAGCTGTATTATTTGGGGGGATAGTTTATTACAGCACAAACAGACTATTACTAGCAAACAAAAAAAAGCCTCCTCCTATGACAAGGTCCAGAGACCAAGCACGGTTTCTGTTATCCTCTCCCAGTGGACTAGCACAGACCATTCTTAATTTCCCCAGCCATGATGTATGACAACCGACATCAAACATTGTCAGCCACAGAAGTTTACTTGAGCCCTCTTGTCCAGGGGTCTTGCCCCTGTTAATCAAATAGGAATAAAACTCCTATGAAACTGACATTATCAAGCCAATCTCTAGCCTCTTCTAAGGCCAAAATGATAAGGCAATGACCCCATCAGCCTCAAGTGTGAGTCAATACCTCATTGCACAGAGTCAATACTTCAATGCTAAGAGAATGCAAGGTGAGGGATTTTTGCAAACAGAGTGCAACAACACCATAAAAAAAAGATGGAGCCTCGTTCTGAAAATATGAGAAAATATCCCTGTGGACACTGGTAGATACCCAGATCTGGAACATAAATGGGGGTTAACAAAAGCCAGAGGTTTATAAATGGAGGCCAGAGGGTTAGAAGTTTGGCCTAGTGATAGAGTGCTTGCCTAATATGAACCAAGACCCGGATTTGATTCCTAAGTACAACATACACAGAAAAAAGCCAGAAGTGGTGCTGTGACTCAAGTGGTGGAGCTCTACCTTGAGGAAGCCAAAGGACAGTGCTCAGGTCCTCAGTTAAACCCAGGACTGGAAAGATAAATAAATAAATAAGGCCAGATGTATAAAGAGATAGGAAAAGAGAGGTGGCAGAGGCATGCAAAGTGAATATACAACATATGAAGATCTGGAGGCACAAATTTTCAAAATGTATGCATTTAAATTCATCTTTCAACTCTTAGGTGCATCCTTTTGTATTTTATATCAAGGAAAAAACAACTCCTTACTTTGGCCAATGCATTTTAAATTCCAGTCTTAGTCTTATGCTGCTGTTTATCTAATCAAATATGTTTATTGTGAGTTACTATGTATTAAACATAACACAGAATACTGTCAATATAACTATAAACCTCAGTTCTCACTATTAATGGGGCATTTTATCTAAAACGAATTGGCGCTGTTTTACAAGTTGGGATTATAAAAGAAAGGAAAACTATAAATTGGAGTAATAGGCTAAGTCATTAAGATTATAATGATCTAAAAGGAGTTAGGCAGGTAACAGACAGAGGATAGGAAGAAGACAATGGACAGCAGTACTGGAAAAGCTTCATTGCAGCATATGAAAGGAACTACTCGGGGAAACTTGAAGTGCTCCAGGAGTAAAAAGGAAATTAATACTCCTGGGCAGACAGCAAAAGAAATGGTAAGGGAGACATCTCATGGTAGAAGGCCTTCTGGAAGAAGGAAAGGAAGAATCCTTAGTTCTTAATGCAAAGTGAGGGTTACAGAGGGCTTTCTAGAACTATTCAGTTTTTTTGTAAGAACAGCTGTAAGTTTAAGGATATCTGTGAGATAAATTTCTGTCCTGCACATGGTGTTTTCTCATCATCCAATACGGCACCACAGACACATGCATGTACATGAACACTCTCTCCCTCCCTGTCTCTGTCTCTGTCTCTCTGTCTCTCCCTCTCTCTCTCCCTCCCTCCTGTCTCTGTCTCTGTCTCTCTCTTTCTCTCCCTCCCTCCTGTCTCTGTCTCTGTCTCTCTCTTGCTCTCTCTCTCTCTGTCTCTCTCCCTCCCTCCTGTCTCTGTCTCTGTCTCTCTCCCTCCGTCCTGGCTCTGGCTCTGTCTCTGTCTGTCTCTGTCTCTCTTGCTCTCTCTGTCTCTCTGTCTCTGTCTTTCTCTCTGTCTCTCTCTGTGTCTCTGTCCCTGTCTCTCTCTCTGTCTCTGTCCCTGTCTCCCTGTCTCTCTCTCTCTGTCTCTCTCTCTCTGTCTCTCTCTGTCTGTCTCTCTCTCTCTTTCTCTCTCTCTCTCTCTCTCTCTCTCTGAGTGATTTTGTGCCTTTCCAAGAGCAGACTAGTGCTGTATGACTCCCACCAGCTATGAGACAAGAAGAGGTCCTGCATTTACTTAAGAAGGGGCAGAACCCAGGGGTGATATAATCAAGTCTCCATCACTGGTAACCTTGTAAGTCCAAGATTCAGACTTCCTAATGCTACATTTTCCAACACTTAGTTTTGAATCCATTAGTGTAAAATGTGATAATATTCATTCTCTCTCTCTCTCTCTCTCTCTCTCAATCTTACCAGATAGATAGATAAATAGATACATAAATACATATGGTAAGTATATATACAGTGAATTTATTTTAAAACACAAAGAAGATAAGGGTTGAGGTGCTTGCACTCAGAATGCAAAGCCTTTTAAAATGACATAGTAATGAATTAAATTCTGTATGTTCTCTCAGAAGGAGAAGCAAGAAGTGTCCCTAACAAAGGAAAAAGTTTAAAAAGCATAGAGAAAACATTGTCATCAGTTCCTCTGCTTTGGCTTTGTAGTTGAGTAGGATGAGAACCCCTATCGCTCTGAACGATTTCCTGTTTTGCACCATGCTACAATTACTCCCCTGTTTAAACAGTGATTTTAAAAAATAAAAGAGAGAGAGGACAGAAGATGGCGCCGAGACAATAGGGACGCTGCCTAGCTCTCTCTCACAAAAAGAGAGAACCAGGGAGTCCCACGAGCCAATTATCTTAAGAAATCCACACCAACAAACTTAAAAAGCAACAGAGAAGGACTCAAAGTGGAAAAGAAATCCAGATAAAGCTCACATCCAACTTTCTCAAAGAATTCGGAACGCGAGGACCCCTCTCCCCAACTCTCTCCTCTGGCTCCAAGCTGTGAAAACTGGCGGCTGGCGGAGGGCAGCCCGACCCCTGCAGAAACCAGCATAGAACTGGTTCCACCACCGTGGAACACACACAGACGGAACGCAGAGGCGTGAGTAATACAGCAAGTCCCTAAACCCATCGGGAAAGCAGAGCGGGTGCCAAGCAATAGAATTTAACTCAGACCCCTTCACCCCACTCGAGAAAGACTGGCAGGAGTAGTGGGGCAAGGAATTAAGCATCCTGTCCCTTCCCTCAACAGCCCCCTCCCTCAGGCCATTGACTGGAGATTGACAGGCAGACTACCTAAGACCCAGCACCCCATCAAGGGAGGCAGAGCTGTCCCAACTCCCCCCCGCCCAACGGGCTTAACTCCCAGCCATCTGACTGGAAACTGACAAGCAGGCGGACCCTAAGACTCCTCTCCCAGGCCACTGGATCTGGAATGTGGAGGGCGCTGGGACCCAACAGTGGGTAGGGTGTGCAGGAAAATAAGAGCCAGCATCTCTCCCCCCTCAATTCTTGAGCGGGGCATCCTCCAGGACCTTTTTGATGAAAACTTTAAAACCCTAAAAAAGGAAATTAAAGCAGAATTAAGGAAAAGGAAAAACCTCCCATGCTCCTGGATTGGAAGAATCAACATTGTGAAAATGACAATATTGCCAAGGACTATCTACAAATGCAATGCAATACCCATCAATATCCCAATGGCATTCTTTAAAGAAATAGAAGAAGCAATTCAAAATTTCATATGGAATAAAAAAAGACCCCGTGTAGTAAAAACACTTCTTAGCAGAAAGAACAGCGCTGGAGGAATTTCAATTCCAAACTTTAGACTCTATTACAAAGCTCTAATTCTCAAAACAGCTTGGTACTGGCACAAGAACAGGCCTGAAGACCAATGGAATATAACTGAGGACCCAGATATTAAACCACAAACCTATGGCCACCTAATCTTTGACAAGGGAGCCAAAAAAAATAGAATGGAACAAAGACACACTCTTCAAAAAGTTGTGCTGGCAGAACTGGTTAAGCACCTGCAGAAAACCAAAGTTGGATCCTTCTTTGTCACCTTACACTAGAATTAACTCCAAATGGATCAAAGACCTGGAGGTAAAAGCTGACACACTGAAAACTTTACAGGAAGGATTAGCAGATACACTAGGCCTCCTTGGCACAGGTCGAAACTTTCTTAATAAGGACCAAGAATCACAACAAATCAGAGAAAGGCTGGATAAGTGGGACTGCATTAAACTGCGGAGCTTTTGTATGGCAAAGGACATAGGAAGTAAATTAAATAGGAAGCCTACAGAGTGGGAGAAGATCTTCACCAACCAAACAACGGACAAAGGCCTCATATCTAAAATGTATCAACAACTCAAAAAATTGAATCACTCCAAAACTAATCTCCAAAGTAACAACCACCCCATTAAAAAATGGGCCAAAGACTTAAAGAGAGTCTTCACTGAAGAAGAAACTACAATGTCCTATAGACACATGAAGAAATGCTCAACATCTCTGGTCATAAAAGAAATGCAAATCAAAACAACTCTAAGATTCCACCTCACTCCAATTAGAATGGCCGGATGAGGAAAACGAATAATAACATGCTGGAGGGTATGTGGCCAGGAGGGATCACTACTACACTGTTGGTGGCAGTGCAAACTCGTTCAACCACTATGGAAAGCAGTGTGGCATTGCCTTAAAAGGCTAAACATATAACTCGCCTATGACCCAGCAATTCCACTATTTGGCATTTACCCAATCATCCAGAAACAAGGGCATGCTAAATCCACTAGCACAACAATGTTCATTGCAGCACAATTCACCATAGCAAAAATATAGAACCAACCTAGATGTCCCTCAGTTGATGAGTGGATCAACAAGTTGTGGTATTTGTACACAATGGAATTCTATGCTGCTGTCAGAAAGAATGACATTGCCCCATGTGTTAGGAAATGGAAAGACTTAGAAAAAAATCATATTTAGTGAAGTAAGCCAGACTCTAAGGAACTTAGGCTCAATGGTTTCCCTCATTCGTCATAATCAGTAGAAACCTGTGGCTCTACCAGCAGAGATCTGCAATAGAGCAAAATCCTAGTACATAAGGCCATATAGTATAAAGCTAATAGAAAGGACCTCCAGGATATTGAAACAAAAGCCATATAACGAACGATTGTTGTCCTTAATGTACTATGTTGTCTCTCATCTCCTTTGCTGTCCCTTGGTTATCTCATATTGTTATAGTATCTCACTTTGTTATCTGATATATTGAATTTAGTTGTACTTGGTTATTTGAAATTTGATAGGGAAGGGGGGAAAACCAAGACGTGTGGGGGGTCTGGGGGTAGGGTAATGGGTACCAAGACATGTGAAAGGGTATCAATGTATATGAATTAATGCACCTTCTATCTGGCAAATATCATGTAACCCTTTTACTAATTACAATAAAAAATTTAAAAAAAAAGAAATAAGAGGAAGGACAAGGACAAAGTAGAGGTAAGTCTATCTAGAGTTCAAGGGGTTTCAACCCATAAAACTCCTCAAAACAATTTGGGCATTTTTCAGAAGAGAAATTAGTCTTGTTCCTAATGGTCCTTACCATTAGCATCCTGTGATGGGAGCTAAAAACTGTAATTAGTAGAATATTTAAATTGTCAGTGGTTGGAAGTTACCCCATTTAAGAATAAAGAATCAATAGTTTATCTAGTGAACCACAATGTCTGGATAGCATTACCCAAGAATACGAAGAAGCGAGTCAGACATGCATGATATCCAGTACTTCAGAGAAAAATACCATAAGCACAAAACATATATTTCTACTATTTTCTTTCATCACTCACTCCTCCTCATAATATTCTCACTCATCTTTTCAAGAAAAAAATCTAACTGAAAGTTCAACATACTCTTTGTAGATCAGCTTATAAACATTCTTAAATACATTCAAACAATCTAAGAGCAACAGTGTTTCTTGGATAAATAATGATGTCTGAAATGGTATGTGACAATACTGACATGCATACTACCTAGTAAGCCTCACATTTGATTATTGATACCCAACATAAAATTGATAATTATTTCAGCAAAGTCATAGCCTTAACATAAGATATAAAATGAAAAATTCCAAATGGCAAAATCTAGTAATTGAACTGCTTTCAGGTAAAAGGATTTCAGGGATGCTTGATTGTTGTTCTTAATGTAGTATGTGACAGTATTTCTTTTCTTTTTCCCGTTCATGATTTATCTTAAAGACTAGATAAAATTATGTGCTTGCTTTATATTTGTTTAATGCAATTACAAGTGAAATTTCAAATTATGTTGATAAATACACATAAATTTTTTCCTTAACCTATTTTAATATGTTGTCTACCTAAATCTCTCTTCACTACTGTAATTACACAGTTTTCAAATGACTGACAAGGTTTAACAATGAAGTACTTGTTTAGAGAGACACGGAGATGAAACCTAGTTTTTTTTCCCTCAAAACTAAAGAAAGACAGATAATGACAGTGACTTTCAGAGGATGAAACTCTTATTTTTCCCTACATATGTCATAATTTCAAAGGGTCAGTACACTGAGAAGAATATACTTTTCAAAACAATCCTCCAGATTGTCACTCCCACAGTGACAGTTACTGGCAAATTTGACAACTACCATCACCAATTAGAGTGTCTTCCTCCTGGGAGTCTGCCCCTGTTTTATTCTAGATGTGCAATTTGGCCTCTATCTGTCACAGACCTCCTCTTGGTAGGGCACAATAAGGAAACCAACACTGTTGCTTAATTTTTTTCAGCCATAGGAAATTTCAATCCACAGCCATCTCATCCATTGGTGTTAATTACTCTTCCCTCTTCCTGGAGCCCAAATTGGGAAGACAATGCCCACAGGTCACTGAAGTGCAAGACCAGGTCAACAGGAGTTTGCAAATGGCACATTCAGCAAACCCATCAATGCAAGTGTGTGTACACAAATTATTACAGCAAAGTAGGCCCGGTTCATGGCAAAACAATAAATTAAGAGAAAAGAAAAAGAATAAGGGCCTCCCTTTCTTTGTTTTCATGTATTTTTATTGTAATTAATAGAGGGGTTATATAATATTCGCCAGATAGAGGGTGCATTACTTCACAAACATTGATACCCTTTCTCATGTCTTGGTCCCCATTTCCCTTCCCCCACCCCCACCCCTCATCTTGTTTTCCCCCATTTCCTATCCGATTTCAAATCACCAAATAAACATATATACAATATATCAGATAACAAGGTGAAACACTGTAACAATATGAGATAGCCAAGAGACAGCAAAAGAGATGAGACATAACATTAAGGACAACAATCACTCATTATATGGCTTTTGTTTCTATATCCTGGAAGTCCTTTCATTTAATATCATACTATATGGCCTTATGTATCTAGGTTTTATTCCATTGTAAATCTCTGCTAGGACAGCTCAGTGTTTTTACTGATTATGAAACCATTAAGCCTAAGTTCCCTTGAGTCTGGCTTACTTCACTTAATATGATTTTTTCTAAGTCTTTCCATTTCCTTACAAATGGGGCAATGTCATTCTTTCTGACAGCAGCATAGAATTCCATTGTGTACAAATACCACACCTTGTTGATCCACTCATCAACTGAGGGGCATCTGGTTTGGTTCCATATCTTTGCTATGGTAAATAGTGCTGCAATGAACATCACTGTGCAAATGGACTTAGTATGTTCCTGTTTCTGGACAACTGGGTAAATGCCAAGCAGTGGAATTGCTGGGTTATAGGGGAGCTCTATGTTTCGTGTTTTGAGGAACTGCCATACTGCTTTCCATGGTGGTTGAATGAGTTCGCACTCCCACCAACATTGTAGCAGTGATCCCTCCTGGCCACATCCTCTCCAGCATCTGTTGTTAGTAGATTTCTTGAACATGGCCATTCTAACTGGAGTGAGGTGGAATCTTAGATTCCCTTTGTATCCTCTTTATGCTTGCTTCTTGCCTTATTACTCTGGGTAGGAATTCTAATACTATGTTTTTAGCGGAGTGGAGAGAGTGGGCATCCTTGTCTCGTTCCTGATTTTAGAGGGAATAAGGGCCTCTCTTTCTAAGCAGATTGCTGAAATTCCACTACATTTTTAAGATAAGGAAAAGGGAAAGATGAGGAAAAGCAGAAATGTTCTCTGTCGCTTCAGCTATAAGTACTCTCTTCCTTTCCCTAAAAGTTCCTACCTGTAGATCAATCTTTCCTCTCCCAGAAATAAACAAGAAAAGGAGCACTATGAAACAAAGGATCAGGGATACTAGCAATTTACAGATCTACTAAGCTTCCCTCATTCACATTCAGTGGGGAAAAAGTCACCTTTTCTCCAGAATTTGATCAAAGTGCCTCTTACTCAGATTGTACCAATTTAGATGACATAGAAACAGGGTGGCTGGCCTGAATAATCTCTTGCATACAGTTTCAGATAATACATAAATATCTATAGAAAGTGTAGTAAATCAAAATGGAACTCACTCTTCAGTAAAATCAAAGGGTTCAGATGACTACCCTTATTGGGTGCTGGAAACACGTGTACAATCTTAGCTATTCTGGAAGCTACTCGGGAAGCTACCTACAGCATTGTAGTTTGAGGCCAGCTTAGGTGAAAAGTCCATGAGACTATCTCTTCCAAATAACAAAAATCAGGACGGAAGGATGGAGTGTTCTGCCTACAAAGCAAGCCAAATGAGGACAAGACTGTTGTAGGGAAAAGTTGAGTGTTAACCTTAGCTGCTAAGTATAAATTAATTTTCCACCTTTATTTTTAAAGGTAGTAATCTAAGAACAAAAGTTATTTCAACTTTAATGCAGCACAACAAAAAATATAAAACAAATAAAAACTGAACTATGAATTTATGGATAGGGATGGGAGGGGAAAATGAAAGAGGGCAAAGGAAGGGATGATACTAATCAAGAAGCACTGTACTCATAACCTGACTTACAAAATTGTAAGACTTTTATACAACTACTTAATAAGAAAAATAAAAAATACAAGAAATGAACAAGAAAAGAAACATAAAACAGTGTTATCATAACAGTCAGTAGAAGAACTGCTGCCCTCTGGCAATACAAAATCCATTACCACCAAATAAATATTTGAAAGTATTACAGGACCACTACCAAAGTATTTTTATCAACTATGATTTTAAATCTCAATACTCTTATGCTTATTTGTGTTTTCGATTAGCCACTTATGAATTCTAATGATAAAAGGTCATAGAGAATGTTGACATCCACAAAATAAAATTAACATTAAATATTAGAGAACTTCTTTGAATAATGAATTGCTTGAATAACAAGGTTTGCTTTAATTAGCATTTTTGGTGTATATTTATATCTGGACAAGGGAATAAATTACAATGCAAATTATTGAATCACTTCTCTGTAAAGTTTAGAGAAAAGGTAAACAAGCACCTTAAATAACTAGATAAAAAATGATAACTAGCTTTCATATAATGACCGTATCCTACATTGAAAGTACATATAAAATTATAAAATTATATACACCTGTGCCAAAAACAAAAAAAGACAACATAAGCCAGTGCTCCAAAAAAATCCTTGCATATAGAACTTTAGGTACTGATAGCCTCTTTTACATAGAAATTAAACAGCAACAGTCTATAAAGTCTATAAAGTCCTTTAAAAAGTGTATTCAGTGACCTCTGTCTCCCTGAACTGGTCATCTTCACTCTGTCATTACTTTTACCATCTCCTCCATTCTTACAGCTTCTATTCCAATATCCATGCTCGGAATGACTCAGAATTCCTCAACAAGCCTCCACCTCAGACCTCTTCATTTGCTAGTTTCTCCTGCTTGGATTGGAATTTTCTTCATGCCCTTCTCTCCTACTTCCTTCTGTTTTTTTTTTACCTAAATATGACATCCATGGTAAGTCCTTCTCTGACTACCCACCTGAAACAAATAAAATAACTTCCCCAATACCATTTCTTACTTTTTACCAATACTTCACCTGTGTGTATATAGATATTACACATCGGCCTATATACACACACATATACATATATTTAATTTATTGGGATATATTCCTAAGGGACACATGATGCAAAATACAAACAGCAATAAAGTAGAGAATTAAAGTCATAGAGTTAGTGCTTTCCATAATTCATGCCTGTGCTTTTGGTCTAGTGATTAAAATGCAAATCAAAGACATCTTCCAGGGGACCTGACTAGGCAGCAATCCCTCAGGTGAACAAGAGTGTATTTCAGACAGCACCATCCTTTGGTGAAATAAGCGGCTTTTTGGCAGGTCTGTAAGAGTATGAGGAAAATGAGAGGATCACTCATTATAACTGCCCTCCTGGAGTCCTTTCAAGAATATGCCTCCCTACAGACAAAGGGAATTCAAAGGCTAAGAGGCACTCCACTAAAATTTACAGGAGGCTTTGGCATAGATCCACATGAAAGATAAATACAGAAGTGCAAAGGATAAAAGATGTGTCAGGTTGACAATATCCTTCATGTGCTGTGGAAAGCAGTGTTTCTGAAGATGCGAATCCAGCCTGTTGAACAGTCCTTGGCAATGACATTTTAAAAGAACATCAGGAAACTAGAGGACCTATAGGGAAAATGGCTTAGAATCCAAAATTAGAGAAGCTGAGCACTAAAGCAAAACATGTACTGCCTTCTAAACCTTATTGTTCAAAGATCACTGCCATTTGTGGTGTAGAAATTACAAAGTTGAATCACTTCCAATAATTTCTGTGTTAACAAATGATGTATAACCAAAATTTATGGTATCACAATATTCTGCTCTCCTTTCTAAGGGGTTCTTTCTCTCACATTTAACAGGATTTTACAAAGTAAAATAGATACTTTTCGGTAGTGCAAGCTAAAGATTCCTGTAAACGTTCAAAATCGGGCCAGGACTTTGGCTTAGCAGTAGAGTGCTCTCCTAGGATGCATGAAGCCCTAGGTTCAATTACTTGGTTAACCACATACCCAGAAAGAGCTGAAGTGGTGCTGTGGCTCAACTGATAGAGCAGTAGCCTTGAGAAAGTTCAAGGACACTGTCCATGCCCTGAGTTCAACCCCAGGACTGGCAAATAAAGAAAAAAATTTTGGTGACTCCTCTATACATTGCAATAAAAAATTTTCAAAATCATCTTTTATAAAATTATAAATCAAGATATGTAATGGGAAGAAAATGGCATGAGCCATACGGTACCCTGCTCTCAATAACCATTCTTTCCTCTATATTTCTTTGGGAATACAAAATACTATAAACACAAATTATTAATTTATATCCTAAATTCCTGAACCCATATAAAATACATAGAAAAAATTAATATATTCAATGGTTTCCCTCATTTGCCATAATCAGTAGAAACTTTGGACTCTCCTGGCAGATATTTGCAATAGAGAAAAACATTGATACAAAAAGGCCATATAGTAGGACACTGAATGAAAGGATCTCTAGGATGTAGAAACATGTCATATAATGAATGCTTGTTGTTCTTAAGGTACTATGTTATCTCTCATCTCTTTTGCTGTCCCTTGGTTATCTCATATTGTTACAGTATCTCACTTTGTTACCTGATATATCGGATATATTTGTATTTAGTTTTTTGAAATTGGATAGGGAACAGGGGAAAACAAGATGAGGGGTAGGGTTGGGGGGGAGGGAAATGGGTACCAAGACATGTGAAAGGGTATCAATGTATGGGAATTAATGCACCATCTACCTGGCAAATATCATGTAACCCTTCAATTAATTACAATAAAAATTATGAAAAAATTAATATATTATAAGTTCTAAATTAAGATTTCTTTAATTTTTTATTGTAATTAGTAAAAGGGTCACATGATATTTGCCAGATAGAAGGTGCATTCATTCACATGCATTGATAACCTTTCACATGTCTTGGTACCCATTACCCTACCCCCCGACCCCCCACCTGTCTTGGTTTTCCACCCTTCCTTATCAAATTTCAAATAACCAAGTACAAATAAATTCAATATATCAGATAACAAAGTGAGATACTGTAACAATATGAGATAACCAAGGGACAGCAAAGGAGATGAGAGACAACATAGTACATTAAGGACAACAGTGTTTCGTTATATGGCTTTTGTTTCAATATCCTCGAGGTCCTTTCAATTAGCTTCATACTATATGGCCTTATGTATCACGATTTTGCTCTATTGCAGGTCTCTGCTGGTAGACCCCAAGGTTTCTACTGATTATGACAAATGAGGGAAACCATTGAGCCTAAGTTCCTTTGAGTCTGGCTTACTTCACTTAATATGATCTTTCCTAAGCCTTTCCATTTCCTAACAAATGGGGCGATGTCATTCTTTCTGACAGCAGCATAGAATTCCATTGTGTACAAATACCACAACTTGTTGATCCACTCATCAACTGAGGGACATCTAGGTTGGTTCCATATCTTTGCAATGGTGAATAGTGCTGCAATGAACATTGTTGTGCTAGTGGATTTATTGTGCCTTTGTTTCTGGATGGTTGGGTAAATGCCAAGTAGTGGAATTGCTGGGTCATAGGGGAGTTCTATGTTTAGCCTTTTAAGGCAGTGCCACACTGCTTTCCATAGTGGTTGAACGAGTTTGCACTCCCACCAACAGTGTAGTAGTGATCCCTCCTGGCCACATCCCCTCCAGCATCGGTTGTTATTCGTTTTCCTGATCCTGGCCATATTAACTGGTGTGAGGTGGAATCTTAGAGTTGTTTTGATTTGCATTTCTTTTATGACCAGAGATGTTGAGCATTTCTTCATGTGTCTATAGGCCATTGTTCTTTCTTCTTCAGAGAAGACTCTCTTTAAGTCCTTGGCCCATTTTTAATGGGATGGTTGTTACTTTGGAGATTAGTTTTGGAGTGATTCAATTTTTTGAGTTCTTGACATATTTTAGATATGAGGCCTTTGTTCGTTGTTTGGTTGGTGAAGATCTTCTACCACTCCGTAGGCTCCTAATTAACTTACTAGCTATGTCCTTTGCCATACAAAAGCTCCGCAGTTTAATACAGTCCCACTTATCCAGCCTTTCTCTGATTTGTTGTGATTCTTGGTCCTTATTAAGAAAGTTTCGACCTGTGCCAAGGAGGCCTAGTGTATCTCCTATTCCTTCCTGTACAGTTTTCAGTGTGTCAGCTTTTACCTCCAGGGCTTTGATCCATTTGGAGTTAATTCTTGTGCAAGGTGACAAAGAAGGATCCAACTTTAGTTTTCTGCAGGTGCTTCACCAGTTCTGCAGCACAACTTCTTCAAGACGCTGTATTTCTTCCATTCTATTTTTTTGGCTCCCTTGTCATAGATTAGGTGGCCATAGGTCTGTGGTTTAATATCTGGGTCCTCAGTTCTATTCCATTGGTCTTCAGGCCTGTTCTTGTGCCAGTACCAAGCTGTTTTGAGAATTATAGCTCTGTAATAGAGTCTAAAGTTTGGAATTGAAATTCCTCTAGCACTGTTCTTTCTGCTAAGCAGTGTTTTTGCTATACGGGGTCTTTTATTATTCCATATGAAATTTTGGATTGCCTCTTCTATTTTTTTAAAGAATCGCATTGGGATGTTGATGGGTATTGCATTGAATTTGTAGATAGCCCTTGGCATGATTGTCATTTTCACAATGTTGATTCTTCCAATCCAGGAGCATGGGAGGTTTTCCCATGCTAGTATTTTAATAGTTTAACGGCCCTCAGAGTTTGCCATACAATTTTTAAGAGTAGATAAAACAGGCTTCCAAATCCCAGATCTCCTCCTTTTCTCTCTTTGTGTAAAACTGCTACAGAATAAAAATTTTATTGTACTGAACAGCTTTAAATAATTCAGATAACAGCAATGAACTACTTTTATGACACTATCTAGAATGCTTTCATGGGCATAAATACCTAGCTTTGTTTTAATGGGCTACACAAAAGTTTATCCTAAATTTGCAGTATTTGCAAAGGCCTTTAAGATACAGGATGTTTGTACAAGATGATGTATATGCCCTCATTGGATGGTGACTTTTGTCCCAGGTCAAAAAAAGTTAAGTTTAATCATATCAACATGCATCATTATAATATGCTAAATTAAAACCAAGGAAATATTTTATCCTCAGGTAACTCTTACTTTAATTTGAAAAGTCTCTCTGAAACAACTAGGAACTGAATTAGTTGGATTTATTTTTTTATTTTTATTAAGTTTACTTATCAAGGATATCTTGAGATTTTCCTGGATACAAGCCCAAGGTGCAGGAAGAATAAAACTTTTAGAGGCACAAAAGTTAAAGAATCTTTCCAAGATACTGGTCAATGGGTGTTAGCAACAGGATGTGTACATGATCACACTGAGTGAACACAGGTGGCTAGAAATGATGACAAAGAAGATTCTAATGTATACTAAGCACTTCCTACATTTCTCACTATTCTGAGCCTTCCATATACATCTAAACTTTTTAAATTTTTTTACATCTAAACTTTTGATAAACTTTTCTGAGATCACTCTTCTCAATTCACAGTCACAAAAACTGAGCACTAGAGATAGGGGTAATACCTGCAAAATCACACAGCTTCCAATGGCATGCATTCTGAACCCAAGAGTTGCTTGACTCCAACTCCATGTTTGGAGAGAAAGGAAATACTTATAATGACCAGAGATATGCCAAGGACTATCCAGCACAGCTGAAAGTCTACACTCACATTGGCTATATATATAAAATAGGAGAATCTAAAGCCAGATGGTTGTAAGGAGATGGAACATTCATGGACATCCTAATGGACATCCATTAATTCTTTTGCTCGGGAGTTTCTTCATGGTTATCTAAACCCCACACATATCATCAAGCTGCCAGCACTGACAGTCATCTAGAAAGTTATACAGCCAGGGTCACTCCTACTGCCCAAATACTTTAGCCATCTGGAGTGAAATCAAATATTGCATTGTCAGTCATGGGTCTTGAACTCTGGCCTGGATGCAGCCCCTGATCACTTCAACTCAAGGCTAGTGCTCTACCACTTGAGCCAGAGCACCACTTCCAGTTTTCTGATGGCAAAGCGGAGATAAGAGTCTCATAGATTTTTGTGCCCAGACTAGCTTTGAACTGAGATCCTCAGATCTCAGCCTCTTGAGAATTACAGATGTAAGCCACCAGCACAAGGCTGACACTACCCTTTTAATTGACATGGATAAAGGAATAAGATCCTGCCATAGGGAATAGGAACAAATACACTCACACCTGTTATCAATCACTCCAAAGTGAACTGTGCACAAGAAGTCACTGAGAAAGAACCCCCAAATCAGAGGTCCTCCTTTTAAAATACTTCATTCAATATTTCACTTGGCTTAAGAATAAGCTGCAATAAATACTTCCACCAAACTAGCAACAATGCCCCTCATCTACTCCTATATACAAAGAAACCAATGAGGCTAATAGATATGAACTAAAACAATGGGGCAAGACTAAAGCAGCCACATGAAGCATCAGGGTGGCTGGCTAAAGGACAGGAGAGCAAGGGCTGTGCTGCAGAGGCCAGGAAGCCCAAGGCAGTAAGACCAGATCACATCACAAAATCCAAAGGAGAGGACTTGAGAGAACTGTTCTCTTCCTGATGGCTTCATTCCATTCATGATTCACATAGAAATATACCCTACTTCTGCATTCCACCTGTCTACCATGAAAAGGCAGAAAGACAGAAATTAATACCCTCCAATAAAAAGTGACTAGTAATAGCAGTTACCAGCATTTTAAATGGAATCATTATTCTATCTCATGTCAACAGCTCTGCAGCAGAGGGGCACATTTTCAAAATCTTGACAAGTATTTTAAATCCAGATATCAGGTTTTTCTAGTTACAATAGCACACACAGGAAGCACTTACCTTCCTGACTATATATTGTCTTGGGTTTTAAACCCCCAGAGGGGAATGCTATATTCTACACTTAATTCTGAATAACCTTTTTCTTTTAAATAACTCATTGCTTTTATAAAGCAGATTATATATTTCAGTGGAGTTTTTCTATTATAACATTTTATTTGACTTTCATCGTCTTATCCCAAGTGTATAGACAGAAGCTGAAAAAGAATACTTTCCCAAGAACACATAGCTACTCAATACAAAAAATTAAGGTAAGAATCTGAATCTTCTGATGTAAGGGAAACAAACCTAATTTTTCAGATTTGCTTATTTTCAACAACAACAAAAAAGCAACAGTGATTTTTATTGTATAGCCTCCCTCTTAAATTGACTACTCAGCCTAAATCATGGATCAGACACGAAGAAACCTTAAATAGAAGGTCTAGGACAATTACTGTTTAATCTTAGAAATTATTTTTTTTAATTTCAATATATAGAGGGGTTAGAGTTATATTCGCCAGATAGAGGATGCATTACTTCTCACACATTGATATCCCTTCTTATGTTTTTGTCTGCATTTCCCTCCCACTACCCCCTACCCTCATTTTCCCCTCCTATTTCAAAGAAACAAGTAAACATCTATATAATATACCAGGTAACAAAGTGGGATAATGTAACAATATGAGATGAACCAAAGGGCAACATAAGAGAAGGGAGAAAAACATAATACATAAAGAGTAACTTATACTTAAAGTCTTGTTTCCATGTCCTGGAGGTCCATTAGTTTGGCCTCATCCTATATGGTCTTCTGTATCTAGGGTTTGAGCTATTGTAATCCTCTGCTAGGAGAGTTTTAGATGTGTACTAATTATTACAGATGAGGGAAACCATTGAGCCTATGTTCCTTTAGGTCTGGCTTACTTCACTTAATCTGAATTTTTCCAAGTCTTTCCCTTTCCTTACAAATGGTGTGATGTCATTCTTTCTGATGGCAGCATAGAATCCCACTATGTATAAATACCACATCTTGTTGATCCACTCATCAACTGAGGGGCACCTTGGTTGGTTCCATATCTTCGCTATGGTAAATAGTGCTGCAATGAACACTGTTGTTCTAGTGGATTTAGTATGTCCTTGTTTCTGGACCAATGGGTAAGTGCTCAGTAGTGGAATTGCTGGGTCTACAGGGGGCTCTATGATTAGCCTTTTGGGGAATCGTTATACTGCTTTCCATAGTGGTTGAACAAGTCTGCACTCCCACCAACAGTGTAGTAGTGTTCCCTCCTGGTCACATCCCCACCAGCATCTGTTGTTAGAATTCGTGATTATGGCCATTCTAACTAGAGTGAGGTGGTATCTCAGAGTTTATGCATTTCTTTTATGTCCAGAGATGTCAAGCATTTCTTCATGTGCCTAGAGATCGTTCTTATTTCTTCTTCAAAGAAGTCTCTAAGTTTTTGGCCCATTATTTAATGGGATGGTTGTTTCTTTGGAGATTTGTTTTGGAGAGATTCAATTTTTTAGATATTTTAGATATGAGGCCTTTGTTGTATGGTTAGTAAAGATCTGTGGGCTTTCTATTTAACTTGCTAGTTATGTCCTTTGCCATACAGAAGTTCTGCAATTTAATGCAGTCCCATTTGTCCAAGCTATCTTTAAGTTGTTGTGTTTCTGTGTCTTTATTAAGTGTGTTTCTGGGTTTTTATTAAGAAAGGAGGACTCTCCTATTCCTTCTTGTAAAGTTTTTGAGGTGTATGCTTTTACCTCAAGGTCTTTGATCCATTTTGAATTAATCCTGGTGTGGGGTGACAAAGAAGGATCCAACTTTAGCTTTCTGCAGGTGCTTAGCCAGTTCTGCCAGCACCACTTGTTGAAGAGGATGTCTTTCTTCCATTCTATTTTTTGGCTCCCTTATCAAAGATTAGTGGCCATAGGTCTGTGGGTTGATATCTGGGTCTTCAGTTTTATTCCTTTGGTCCTCAGGCCTGTTCTTGTGCCAGTCCCAAACTGTTTATCTTAAAAACTGTTTTAAACGATAATGTAACCGATTGCTAATAAAGTGGAATGAGGATAGATCATTCCTCTAAGCAAGAATTTAATCTGGACTGATAAAGGTGGATTGTTAGTACAATGCTCTACTGAAAGACTTAAAAACAAAAGGAAGAAAAGGACAATGTCATGGATTGAAGGTGTGTGGGATGATATTTACTGATGTGGACTTCAGGAGCTAATGGGATTAGATTAGACCATTACAGTTGGGTTTTCATGATGGGATTGTATGCATATAAAAAGAAAGGCACTCCACTGCTGTATCTGTGTGGCCATAGGAGGACATAACCAGGACCTCACCAAGAACCTAACCCTCCTGAGCCCCTGATCTTGGGCATCCAGCTCCAAGAGCACTAAGGACTGAAACATCTCTAGTGTAACACCCCAACTATGGTATTCTGGAAGGGCACTCTGAGCAGGCTGAGAACAGTGCCGATGAACAGATGTCATCTGTGGCCACATTACAAGCTAAGTGTGGCAGCAATTCCACACACCAAGTGATCCCTGTCATTATGTGAAATTGTGACTCAACAGCCAAAGTAAAGTCATTTTTCTATACTGTCTTCTAAAAGATATGACAACAAAAATCTAGCTCTTAGTAAGTTCTAGTTACTGAAATACCACCAACCTCTAGCTTTTCAAAACACAGCTAATGAGTTAAATGGGGACCAAGACATGAGCAAGGGTATCAACGTTTGTGAAGTAATGTACCTTCTATCTAGTGAATATAATGTAACCATTCTATTAATTATAATAAAAATATATTTAAAAATAAATAAAAACAAAAACACAGTTACATATATATATATATATATATATGATAAATTAATGGAAAACTCGCAAGTACCACTACTCTATTTAGAGGACTGTCTCAACATAACACTTCTCTATGAGATGACATATACTAAGGACAATACCTATGCATCCGCCAGATGAATCCCAAAACCACCAATACTCACAAACCCTGTTCTGTGATGCCTTTCCACCTCAACAAAACACAGAAGCACTGGCTCTAACTTTGATAGTCTGAAGTATGACCACAGAGTAATATGCATTTTCTCCTTCATAATTTCACAGATCGATTTAGTCTATCCATGAAAAGCATGAGGTAGTAAGAAATTTACATTTTATGCCAAAACCAAATTTTCACTTTAGGAAAACTGTAAAGAATAAGGTTATTTACCTACCAAAGTAAGAATTTTCTTCATTTTTAAGCAAAGTTATTATAAATGTTTATCATATGAACTCAATAAGAAATCGAATTTTAAGTTTTAAGGAATAATAAAAGAACTCTATTTGTGACTCTCACCAAATATAATCGCAGATATTATATTTACATAAATGTATTTTTGAATTTCATATTGAAGTTAATATCAAAGTACTGGAGAATATATATTTGATAATATACATTATTCTAAACCCAGAAATATAGAATATATGATAGCTTCAGCTTCTGAAGAGCATTAATCATCAGGGTAGAGTATTTTAACTTAGCTAACATTGACTTTTTCTTCTTTTTGGCTAGACCTGGGGCTTAAGCTCAAGGACTGGGTACTGTCCTTGGACTTTTTCAAGGCTAGAGCTCAATCACTTGAGCCACAGCATGACTTCTGGCTTTTTCCATGTAAGTGGTACCAAGGAATCAAACCCAAGGCTTTGTGCATGCTAGGCAAGCACTCTACCACTAGGCCACACTCCCAGCCCGTGAAGTCAAGATTTTGAGCTCCAGAGAAAGAATTCTGTTAAGCAGTAAACGCAAGGGATTTAAATCCTAACAGAGTAGAAGTCAAACTCTGCCCCTTCCACTTTCTGACTGTATAATCTGTAAGTGATCAGCAGTCAACCTGCTTCCTTATAATATGTGTAGTTACCAAACATGTTGCCAGGTGGAATATCTGAGATGAGATGAAGTGAAAAAGAAGTGAGAACAGTACCGCACTCAAGATAAGAAGCCAATGGCAACCATTATTTAAGGAAAACAAGGAAACTTCTATATACAAATATATGTATAATTCTGTTGGTGGGAGTGCAAACTCGTTCAACCACTATGGAAAGCAGTGTGGCAGTGCCTCAAAAGGTTAAACATAGAACTCCCCTATGACCCAGCAATTCCACTACTTGACATTTACCCAACCATCCAGAAACAAGGACATACTAAATCCACTAGCACAACAATGTTCATTGCAGCACTATTCACCATAGCAAAGATATGGAACCAACCTAGATGTCCCTCAGTTGATGAGTGGATCAACAAGTTGTGGTATTTGTACACAATGGAATTCTATGCTGCTGTCAGAAAGAATGACATTGCCCCATTTGTTAGGAAATGGAAAGACTTAGAAAAAATCATATTAAGTGAAGTAAGCCAGACTCAAGGGAACTTAGGCTCAATGGTTTCCCTCATTCGTCATAATCAGTAGAAACCTTGGGCTCTACTAGCAGAGATCTGCAATAGAGCAAAATCTTGATACATAAGGCCATATAATGTGAAGCTAATTGAAAGGACCTCCAGGATATTGAAACAAAAGCCATATAATGAATGATTGTTGTCCTTAATGTATTATGTTGTCTCTCATCTCCTTTGCTGTCCCTTGGTTATCTCATATTGTTATAGTATCTCACTTTGTTATCTGATATATTGAATTTATTTGTATTTGGTTATTTGAAATTTGATAGGGAAGGGGGGAAAACCAAGACCGGTGGAGGGTGTGGGGGGGGGAGGAAAATGGGTACCAAAACATGTGAAAGGGTATCAATGTATGTGAATTAATGCACCTTCTACCTGACAAATATCATGTAACCCTTTTACTAATTACAATAAAAAACAAATATGTGTATAATTACATATTGTATGTAATTATAATATAGAATTATATATAATTGCATATTAAACATTTATTATACAACTGCTTTCATGAGACATGTGGTAATTATTTCATGTATCTGTCCCCTTATTGGAGACCTAGCTCCCAGAGGCAGATTTCGCCTTTTTCCACATTTAATAAGGATCTTCATACATATTTGGTGCAGAATGATTTTTTGTACATGAAGTAAAGCTTAAGTGGCTATTATTTTTAAGATATTATTTCCAATTATTTTATCTAAGAAGCAGAACTATGTAGCCCTGTATTCTGCTTCAAATATTTAGAAGTATTTAGGATAAATTACCTTCTGAAAACTTCCATCAAATACAATACTAAAAGGGGAATCTGTTCCCAAGAAAAATACGCTGTGCTATGCTTTTCAGCTGGTAGTAGAGTTCAAAGTCTCAAGGCAAGTATCGAGTTAATGTCTAACAACTGAACTGCTATTTCATTTTAAGTACTGACAGTGTTCTTAGCAATCGGCAAAGAAGAAAGGCTGTAATGTTCTTTCAGATACAGGGACAGAACTGTTGGTTCTGGGCTCTAACCCCTGCTGCATAATTTACATTCAGAAGGTTATTTTCAAAGCCAAAAGATCAAGGACTACAAAGGCTTCAAGTAAGAAATTTAGGAATTACTGTATCTAAAAGTCTTCATATTTTAAAACTGTCTTCACATGATAATAGGATTCTGAGTATAATGAAGAAAAGAAAGTCTTCACTTTTCCCCCTGGAAAATGAATTTTTCCCATGGGGAATGACCTGAACTAGTTTAAAGTTATGTTCATAGATATTTCATGGGTTGCAGTTAACTACAGAGTGCTGAAGGAGTGGACATGTTTCTGGAATCCTGACTCAACTAAACTGAATCAAAGCAGAAGCTCTGAGTACCCCCTCACACCTGCTTCCGAAGCTGCATCCAGGGCTTACCTGGCCTAGACAAAGCTCAGCAAATCTCTGAAGGTGGGTGCTCAATTACAGCAGGAAGAGGCTACCTCCCATCAGTTAATCTAACATCTGCCTGGAAAGCTAGAAGTGTTGACTGTGATCTAGAGCAGAAAACAAGGTGGTAAGTTTGCAGTAAGGAGGCAAAGAAGGAAGGTGAAGTGTACAGTAGAGACAAGAAAGGCTACCACAACCACTTAGGTAAGAGTTCTGACCAGCCATTTCAACTGTCTCCAACTTACTACTCTGGAAGGATCTTCTTCTCGCTAGGGTATTGTGCTCAGCGTTTGGAGTTCTTTACTTTCCCCTTCTCTGACCTGTGGCCTTAGGAATTGAATCCATTTCAAGTAGTGCCTATGCATTGATGTGATCCCCAGTGTTCATCTTGAGTACTGCCTGTGCTCTTTTGATATGGACATGTAGGCCATCTAATGCACCACTGCTAATACAGGACCCTTGAACATGTGCCCCACGTCAGCCATCCCAGCCAGTCAGAATCAATGGCAGCACCACCTACTTACTTCTGTTTTCCCCAACAACATTCTAGTCAAAACAACTCTTCCCTGTCACTCCCAAAGGTCTTCCACAGGCACCTTTGTTCCCTAGCATTCATTCCCCACACTGCCAGACCCAGGCATTTCCTTTTCTTTTGAAGAACAGCAACTTCACAATCACAATTCTGAGGAAACATTTACTATGGTTTACCTCTGCTCCTAGAACCAACTCTTACTGTAGTCAAAAGTCCCTGCATCATCTGTTCCCTCCCAATGACCACTTTTCCTCCTCCTCCTCTATTCAAAATATACCAGTGCCTTGAGCATGGGAAGTCCCATTGGAACGGAGCCCATGAAGTCATTCTCTTTTCACTCTTAGGGAAAGGATTTTAAATAAAATTCACTGTGTACAAAATTTCTCTTGGATGCTATATCATAATCTCTGGTTTGGTTCTTTGTACACTGTCCCTCTTTCTGTCCTGGGAGTCAGTCCTTCAAAACCCTTGTCATTGCAAATTCCTCTCCTTATCTGGAAATTATGTTCCCATCTCCACACAGGATCCACTGCTTTTCCCTATACAGGACTGAGAGTGATCCACAATTAAATATTCCAGGATGCGTTCTGATTTGATTACTCATTCTAGTAAAAGGCCACATGGGGCTTCAACAAAACACTGCACAGTGGGAGAAGGGTTTGGCAATTCAAATCAAGATGATCCTGAAGACTTTGCATATATTTGTTTCCTCCATTAGTCTGCTCTCTGAACATACAATATTTACTGCCTCCATTCGTATGCTCTCTATACATATATTTACTGCCCCTGTAGTATATCAGGCATCATATACATTTTGAAGGGTGACTATCAGCAAATGTACGTGAAAAGTACACCTTACTCCTGCAATCACTCATGATACTCATATGTCCAAATACACTTCAAATGACAACCAGTATCTGCTCTAATGCGAATTGATCTGCAAACCTTACTTTGTTCATAGTACACATAACATATTACATTTTAATGTAGATCTGTTTCATTATCTCTGTACATGCTCTTTTCCACATCAAATTAGGTCTTATCCTTCTGTATCACAAGAGTAGACTATAGCACAGTATAAGCAACACAAATATTTGCCTCACATTTCCAACTCAAAAGACACAAAATGACTGGGAAATAAACCTTCAAAATATCTCTGTTTTTCCATTTACCTTCATCCAAATTCCCCTCCATCCCCCCATTTCCTCATGACCGCTTTCAATTGTTAAAAGGAGCACATCATGGAGAGAGGAGTATGGATTTTTCTTCTACTCTATAAATACATACTTCGTAGACATATGTATATAAATATACATATTGCATAAGCAAATTTAATGTATCTTAAAATATAATTTATAAGAGGACAACACTTTTCCAAATGCAACTCAGCAATATGAATTTTTAAAGTAGGGTTGTTTCACAGTCATTGGGTGACTGAAAGGTGACTTTCACCCGCAACTACATTAGTTAGTCAGCAATTCAATTTTCTCAGATCTGTAAGAGGGGGTAATAGCTGCAAATTGTCCTGACATATGCTACCAGCTGCTTCTGTAAAGCAACAGTTATACAACTTGCTCTCTCTCAGTTTGAAGCAGAAAGAAAAAAATTTTCTTTAACAGTTATTTTCCATTTTCAAGTTTGGAATTAAAAGTCTGAAACTGCCTCTGTGCACAGTACACAAAAGCCAGTTCACAAAAGCTACTCTGATACATAATTTTAACTGCTGACTCATTTTTTCACAATTTGACCACATTTTAATGTTTCCATGAAATTTTACACTACATCTGAAATAATACCGCATTTTTTCAAGAACTGTTCAGATCCCTCACTTCTTGAAGCCTAAAAACCATGGTGAGTGGTGTGTTCAGTGTATAATGCAGGGAGTACTTTCCACAGGTCCAAGCAGGAGAAACTGAAGTTCCAGGAAATCAGAATGTGACTACTACAAAATGAGTGTCTTGATCCTGTTCCTTCATTCAACAACAGTAACATTCAACTCCACATGAGAAAACCATTCCTATCAGGAAATCATTCTACCTTTAATTCATGCTATTTATCCAAACTCAACAACACCACCTGTGATTTTCATGGTCTCCAGAGTGTCATGCTATGCTCTGTTCTTATAACTCAGTCTTACTCCCAAGGCATGGCCCACTGAATATCTTCTCCTGGGAGGACTTCCTCGAAATTCTTCAGCAGCCCATTCTCCAGCTCAGAATCATTTTTAGTATATTTTTATTGTAATTAATAGAAGGGCTACATTATATTCACCAGATAGAAGATGCTTTACTTCACAAACATTGATACCATTTCTCATGTCTTGGTCCCCATTTCCCTCCCCCCACCCCCAAACCTCATCTTGTTTTCCCCCCTTCCCTATCCAATTTCAAATAACCAAATAAACATATATACAATATATCAGATAACAAGGTAAAATACTGTAACAATTCGAGGTAACTAAGGGACAGCAAAAGAGATGAGAGATAACATAGTACATTAAGGACAACAATCACTCATTATATGGTTTTTGTTTCTATATCCTGGAGGACCTTTCATTTAGCATCATACTATATGGCCTTATGTATCTAGGTTTTATTCTATTGGAAATCTCTGCTAGGAGAGCCTAAGGTTTCTACTGATTAGGACAAATGAGGGAAACCATTGAGCCTATGTTCCTTTGAGTCTGGCTTACTTCACTTAAAATGATTTTATTCTAAGTCTTTCCATATCCTTACAAATGGGGCGATGTCGTTCTTTCTGACAGCAGCATAGAATTCCATTGTGTATAAATACCACATCTTGTTGATCCACTCATTAACTGAAGGGCATTTGGGTTGGTTCCATATCTTTGCTATGGTAAACAGTGCTGCAATGAACGTCATTGTGATAGTGGATGTTGTATGTCCTTGTTTCTGGACAACAGGGTAAATGCCAACTAGTGGAATTGCTGGGTCATAGGGGAGCTCTATGTTAAGTCTTTTGAGGAACCACCTGTCAGGAAGGCTCTTTTCCTTTGTTTTGCAGAAACTGTTCTGTATTCAAACAGAATCCTACCTGTATTACTCACTTCTGGAAAGGATTGTACTGCACCACCTAGCAAAAACACTGAGAAACTTCAGCTTCCTGAGCAACTAGCTGCAAAAAACTATGAAACATAATACACTACTTCGTTTTTTTTTTGCCAGTCCTGGGCTTTAGCTCAGGGCCTGAACACTGTCCTTGGACTTTCTCAAGTTTAGAGCTCTACCACTTGAGCCTCAGCACCACTTCCGGCTTTTTTTTCTATGTATGTGGTACCGAGGAATCGAACCCAGGTCTTCATGCATGTTAGACGAGCACTTTAACCACTAGGCAAAACTCCCGGCCCCAGTGATGTCTTTCACATATCTTACATGCTAGCTTAAGCTCCCAGACTTAACAACAAAGAGGTTTTATTATGACAGTTCTAAACACTCATATATTTTGACCATATTCATTCTTTTTTTAATCTCTGCTCCTCTTGTTCATTTCTGGTTGCGTATCAAGCTCATGATTAAAAATGAAATTAATGTCCCCTAAGATATATTCCTCTTTGTTATGGCTTGTATCTAAAATGTTGCCCCAAAGCTATATGCTAAAGATTAGATTGCCTGCTGATATGCTTTTTACAAAGTGGTGGGATCATGAAAACTTTGTTCTCACCAAAGGATCAACCTACTCATGTGTCCATAATTTGATGAGCTATTGGGAAGGGATAAAAACTTTCCAATTTGAGCTGGGACTTAAGGTTGGTAAATGCATCCCTGAAATGTGTCCTTGTAAATGATCTTTGACCTAATTTTTAAACTATTTTCTGACCCTGATCGAGAGCTCAGACATCAAAAAGATATTCACCATCTTTCTAGAAACTGGCTTTGGTTTAACCCTAAAATGAGTAAATAGGTGTTCTTCATGAACTGCACTCAAAGCTTACTTGCTACTTAAAGCAAGACCTCAAAAAACATCACAACTCATAAAATCAGTAATATCCCAGAGTTCTTTTGTAAAGAACTTCAAGCATTTACATATATGAAATGAAACTGATGTGCAGTCAAAAGGACAGAAACAGATGGTTCTGCCATCACTTAATATGACACTTGTTTCTCCAGGCTGGTGAACAGAAGGAACCAGTTGTAGAAGGTGAAAAGGGTCTTGCAATTTAGAACCCACTGAAGTATAAAATGCCACCAAACTTGTCTCAAATTAAAACACATTTTAGTTTCTTCATTTGAAATCCTATACTGCGTAAGATTAAAAATCTCATAACTACCCAGATTTAAACTCTGAGCTTCTGATCATCTGAGGCCTGAAAATACTGGTTTGTGATGAACAGGTCTTAGGAAAACAGAAGGGGCATTTCAAATTCAAGATAAAACTATATCCATTGAAAATCTATATAACTGTCCAAACAAGAGTTTTCAAGATAAAATATCCAATTTATTTTAAAGTAAGATGTTTTAAATGTTCATATTCACCAAGTTTCACCAACTTACATATTCCTTTATTTAACAGTGATTTATTGATAAGAAATAATACAGTATAATGAACAGAGCACAATATCTGGTATTGTATACCTTGGGTTTCCTTTCCTACCTCCCCTACTTGTTGATTCTGTAGATCTATAGTCCTGGAACAGAAGCCTGGCTTTATAAGATTCATTTTCTCTACTGTCATGAAGCAGAATGTAGCATGTAAGTCCAGACAGTATTTGGCATTTTCTGAGCAACTACGTATAAACTCACCTCCTTCACTCACGTTCCTTCTCCTGCCATGTCCTATCATGCACATGTTGAGCACAGTTCAACTCCAAAGTTCAGAGTGTGAAAAAGTTCAAACTTTATACTTAATGCTATGAATATTATCTCTCAGCCCAGAAAGCAGAATCACAATTCTGCCATTCTTTGGTGTCACTACTTTTCATCATTCACACTGCAGCTTAAATTTTGCACCCAAGAAAAGTCTAAATCACCAAGTTTGTACATTTTTATATTATATATCTGACAGTACAGTGACTAGGATTCATGTAGCCCATTATAATTCTCAGTTGTTCATCTTTTCTTAGAGCCTGGTTATTTTCTTTGGTGTCTAAAGTTATTTCATTAGGTCCAAACAAGATAAAATGATTTGCATTTCCGTACAGAATTACAGGATTTTCCCATGCTTTGACTACTTGTACTTATTTAATTAATTTATAGAGTTATTTATTTTCGCTGTCATACAAGCTTTGAACTCAGGGCCTTGGGCTTACTAAGCTGGTACTGACTCTGTAACTGAGTCAAGTCTCTAGTCCTGTTTTTTAAGAGTCTCAATTAACTCCCAAGCACACACTCAAGTCACAATTGACTTACTTTATGCTTCTCATAGGTGCTGGGCTAAGAAACACAAACCACCATGTCTATGGCTTGTGAAAGTGATACACACATTTCAGGGCTGGCCTCAAGCTGTGTCCTCCAATATTTCCCTCCCCAGAATCTAAGATGACAGGTGTGAGCTACCGGTAACCCCACTTGACTTATTACAATTTTTTTTGCCAGTCCTGGGCTTGGGCTCAGGGCTTGAGCACTGTCCTTGTACTTTCTGAAGGCTAGCACTCTACCATTTGAGCCTCAGCACCACTTCCGACTTTTTGCTATGTATGTGGGGTACCAAGGAATTGAACCCGGGTCTTCGTGCATGCTATGCGAGCACTCTACCACTAGACCAAACCCCGGCCCTTACAATTTTTTTTTATAATTTGAAAGCAGTTCAAGAAAAGAGATTACTCCTCAGAAACCACCAGCTCTCACAAAGTGCCTTACACAAAATCAACCAATTCTATAGAAGCCTTAAATAAATTAGTGTGTATATCCTTCTACTTCAGTTCTGCAATTCCACCTGCTCATAATTCTCCAACTATGCCTCAAATAGGTTTATATTTAATGTTATTAATGGCTTCATGTTATTCCTCCTCTTAGAAATAGCAGTTTTACACATGTCTTATTAACGATGGATTTCTGTCATTAGACAGAGCTCAGTGTATAAAAAATTTTGGAACTCTCTGTTGTGTCCAAACCCTATGACATATATCACCATCCAATCTGCCTGTGTACAACAACAGTTCTCCTTTCACTTTCAAAGTATTTCTACTTTTGATAGTTGCTATCATTCCCAGTTCAAGAATGCCTACAAAAGGAAGAAAGAAGAATCTAATTAAACCAAAAAGAACAGCTAAGTGGAAGGAAAATATTATCTATTGCCCACATATTGACATTCTTATGAATTATTCAACTTGGATTTGTGCAAAACCTCCCAAACTGTGATTGCATCTGTATGGATAGATGCCTTTGGAACATCGTGGGAGCGTGATTCTTTAGGTAGGAAGTAGTTACAGTGGAAATTTCTGTGGTGCTATCATCTACATGCCAAAGAGTTCTGTGGTTTGTTTTTGCTTTTGGAGAGACTGGTGATTGGTCAGGGTGAAAGGAGAGTCTCTAAATTCATCATTTCCAAGCAATACGAAGCCTGGGTTCTATCATTTATTTCTTGTATGTTTGTCTATTATCTCTCATTTGTCATACTAAGCTACTTCAGGAACTCCTCTTCATAGATATTTGTCTGCTATCTGCTATTCTAAACAAGAAATAATTTGGGGATCATGTAAGGTGATCTATTTGAGGCAATCCTGCTGAGAAACACTAACGTGGGATTTGCTGGCTCCCACTCTGTATTCAGCAGCATTGTGACATAGTTTATAGACTTCATTTTATTCTCTCCCTTATTTCCTTTTTCTCAATCACAACATGAACTAGGGTAGATTTAATAGTTTATAAATAATTCTGACACCTAAAGTAAGGTTTTGTTTTTTCTTGCTTTTTACTTAACCAAGAACAGAGATTGTTATGGTTATGCTCCGTGCCACCTTATTAAAACAAAGAGCCCAAACAGCCCAAACTAAATTTTCTATCTGGCAGATAATTCAACAGACTCATTTTAATATTCTGCTTAGCAACTGCAGTTTTATGGATACATACTGCCCTCTGCAAAGATGCACTGCATCCAGGGACAGAGGAAGAAAAACATTCTCCAAGTCCTTCATGTACATGGAAAATATATTCATTAATATATCCTACCACTTATTGAAGAAGGAAAATAGTTGTGAGGCCTAAGCCCTTCCCTCCTACTCTACTAGCTTGGCCCGGGGCTGCTGGGCACCAGAGGCAGAGAGACTTGCTTTTAACACACATTTCATTTTAAAGATGCTGACAGTCTCCATTTGCTGACAGTGAAAAGCGAATGCTTTATGATCATGCAGGTTACCACGGACTATTAAATTCCCTATTGCAAAAAATAAGCCACAATTTAGCTTTTAACATAAGCTGTTACTCTCAAGGATATAGAATTTGCTACAACTACACTATGGCTCAAATAACTAGAGATGGAAGGACAGAAATTGTGTAAATATGTCTATTTAAGAACAATATGAAATTCCATATGTAATACGCCAAACAGAAAACAGAAAAACATTTGCCTAATAGTAAAGAAGAAAGAACTGAACAAACAACATCAACTGAAGAAAAAATATTTTAATATGATTCTGTTGTTACTCTTAATATGTTGTAAAGAGGGGTAACCATTTCATAAGGTAAATAATGACAATTCTTTGTGTTTGCTGGTTCTGGGGTCTGAACTCAGGAACTGGGCATGATCACAGACCATTTTTGCTTAAGGATAGCTCTCTACCACTTGAGACAGAGCTCTACTGGAAATTTGGGTGGCTAATTAGAAATAAGGTTCTCAAAAGACTTTCCTGCTAAGCTGGCTTAGAACCATGATCCTCAGATATCAGGCTCCTGAAGAAATTAGGATTACAGGCATGAACCAGCAAAATTTAGCTGAGTACAAGTTTCCAACTTCCTTCCTCTCATCTCTTACAAGATACACAGAAGAAAAGCATTTTTTAAATTTTAAATGAAACTTGATTGCAAAACCTAGAACTTTTGAACATTTAAGGAATTTTGCTACATTAACTGAGGTAAGAGTTTTATACCCATAAGGGTATATTTGGAAAGTACCATATTCTCTCTAGTAGGGAACATGAATACCAAAAGATGTTCCCTTCACCATCAAACTGTCAAATCTTGCAATACTACCAGACAGAATTTTGGCATAAGTATCAGCTTCTAGAAGAAAGTAGGAAATGCTTTCAATAAGCTTGCAAATTTGAGTCTAGCATTTCAATTCAATAACTAATAAATATTTGAACTCTACTTACAGTAATTTTCACATTACTATGACGTCTCACAACAGATGGTTGTTAATTGATTCAATTGTTGTCTGAAAAACAGTACATCAAGAATAGTAGTCTTTCCTTCAAAACTTTGATTTCACATACAAAATAATTTAGCAGGGCCAAGTCATTTGAACAAATTTTAAAACATCTCTTTAGCAGAAATTTCCTTATGCTAATTAAATTGTAATACAAAATTTATCTTCAATATACTATATTTCCTCCACTCATTCTAACATATATCTTTCTAGTGCTGTGTTTAAGATTTAATTGAAATGGTGAACTGACCTCAAGTGTTTCCTTCCCTAATCTCCATACATATCCATCAACAATTTTTGTAGAATACCTATTCTTTTTAATGAATTTTAAATATATTTAGAAATGGTGTGATATTCTATTGTTCTTTATATTATGTAGTAAAGACCATATTATATACCTTTTGAAAAATCTCTCCAAAATCCCAGAAAATTGTTCTATCTCCAGTAAAGCATTGTTCTTTCCAAGAAAGAAAAGTAAATAGAGAAAGTAAACAGAGGAAATGGCAAGGAGGTGGGCAAGATTAGGACAAAAGGAAAGAAACAAATAAAAAATAAGGATATACAAAAAATAAAAAGAAACAGAAGGTACAAATAAGAATAAGAGAAGCTGAAATATTGAAAAAAACCCAACTAAGTTTAAAAATGAGCAACTCCTAACGCTTATCTCAAACAAAATGGGGCATTGTCAAATAACATATAGACTAAAATCTTCAGGGAAAATGGGGCAGTACTGACAATGGTCTTATCTCAGTACTGAGAGACAATTAGCCCTAGAGTAAACAGGTGTTGAGAGCAAAATTAAAACGATTCAACCATTTCCAATGAAATAATCTCAAGTATTTTTATAGGATAGCAAAGATATACAGCACCTATGAAATAAATGCTATAAGATCTGGAATATGATTAGGTATTCTAAGAAAACGAATGAGCAGAAAATACAGTTCATCAAAACCTATCTGGAGTTGACATTGTTAGAATTATCAGACAAGAAGTACTTATTAGTTTTTGTAACTTTCTGTTTAAGTGTAGATATGGGAGATACTTTAAAAATGAACATGTAGAGATGAAAAGTACAATGTGCGTAATGGGCCCAAGACACTGGGTTACTGACAGTTTGAAGATCATTGACTCAAACATTAATGCACTTCAATACACATGATACACATCACTCAAAAGATAACATCATGGAAAACATAATTTAAGAAAGTAAACATTTATCACTGAGCCTGTGAAGCTTTTAAGAAATAAAACAGCATCAAATATGAACCCTACAGAGAAAAAGAAAAGAACATAAAATATCTGAAGAAATAATGCCCCAAATTTTCTAAGAAGCCCATTAAACTTAAGCACAACCCATAAAGAAAGCTATATACAAGATTTCATAAACAACCTCCTCAAACCAATGATAAAGAAAAAAGCTTTTCAAATTTTGAGTTTCTGAAAAATAATGAGAAATAAGGCAAGCAATGTACAGAAGAGAAATGATTAAAAAACAATGAGAGGTTAAGGGAGGGAGGTGTGGAGGAGTCACCACTGGCATGTCTAGGGGTGGCGCCAGCCCAGATGACCCATGCCTGGCTTCCAGTCAAGGTTTGTGGCCACACCAAGACAGCATTGTTTCAGCAGTGAATAGGCAGAGACACAGCTTGAAACAGAATGCTTGGAGATTGTAGCAAGGGGAAAGACTACAGTGAGGAAGCAAAGTATTCAGTGGTAAAGGACAACAGCTACAGTGAAAATAAACATTTGGAAAATGGAAAACTACAATTTTAGTCATGAGCAAAGAAAATCTTAGCAGTTTAAGAGACCACAAAGACGGATGGGGGGTGTGGGGGGGGGAGGTAAATGGGTACCAAGACATGTGCAAGGGTATCAATGTATGTGAATTAATGCACCTTCTATCTGGCAAATATCTTGTAACCCTTTTACTAATTACAATAAAAAATTAAAAAAATCTAAAAAAAGAAATCTGTTGTAAAAATCAATGGTAATAAATTCTTTAATAAAAAAAGAAAAGAAAAAAGAAAAAAAGAAAAAAAATCCATTAATGCTAGTCACTGGTGGCTCATGATTTTAATCCTAGTTAATCAGAAGGCTGAGATCTGAAAATTGTGATTATAAACTAGCATAGGGTAGAGTCAAGAAATGCAAATCAAAACAACTCTAAGATTCCACCTCACTCCAGTTAGAATGGCCAGGATTAGGAAAACGAATAATAACATGCTGGAGGGTATGTGGCCAGGAGGGATCACTACTACACTGTTGGTGGGAGTGCAAACTCGTTCAACCAATATGGAAAGCAGTGTGGCACTGCCTTAAAAGGCTAAACATAAAACTCCCCTATGACCCAGCAATTCCACTACTTGGCATTTACCCAATCATCCAGAAACAAGGCCATGCTAAATCCACTAGCACAACAATGTTCATTGCAGCACTATTCACCATAGCAAAAATATAGAACCAACCTAGATGTCCCTCAGTTGATGAGTGGATCAACAAGTTGTGGTATTTGTACACAATGGAATTCTATGCTGCTGTCAGAAAGAATGACATTGCCCCATGTGTTAGGAAATGGAAAGACTTAGAAAAAAATCATATTTAGTAAAGTAAGCCAGACTCAAAGGAACTTAGGCTCAATGGTTTCCCTCATTTGTCATAATCAGTAGAAACCTTGGGCTCTACCAGCAGAGATCTGCAATAGAGCAAAATCCTAGTACATAAGGCCATATAGTATGATGCTAATTGAAAGGACCTCCAGGATATTCAAACAAAAGCCATATAACAAATGATTGTTGTCCTTAATGTACTATGTTGTCTCTCACCTCGTTTGCTGTCCCTTAGTTATCTCATATTGTTATAGTATCTCACTTTGTTATCTGATATATTGAATTTAGTTGTACTTGGTTATTTGAAATTTGATAGGGAAGGGGGGAAAACCAAGACGGGTGGGGGGGCGGTGGTTAGGGTAATGGGTACCAAGACATGTGAAAGGGTATCAATGTATGTGAATTAATGCACCTTCTATCTGGCAAATATCATGTAACCCTTTTACTAATTACAATAGAAATTAAAAAAAAGAAATAAGAGGAAGGACAAGGACAAAGTAGAGGTAAGTCTATCTAGAGTTCAAGGGGTTTCAACCCATAAAACTCCTCAAAACAATTTGGGCATTTTTCAGAAAGAGAAATTAGTCTTGTTCCTAATGGTCATTACCATTAGCATTCTGCAATGGGAGCTAAAAACTGTAATTATTAGAATATTTAAATTGTCACTGGTTGGAAGTTACCCCATTTAAGAATAAAGAATCAGTAGTTTATCTAGTGAACCACAATGTCTGGATAGCATTACCCAAGAATACGAAGAAGCGAGTCAGACATGCATGATATCCAGTACTTCAGAGAAAAATACCATAAGCACAAAACATATATTTCTACTATTTTCTTTCATCACTCACTCCTCCTCATAATATTCTCACTCTTCTTTTCAAGAAAAAATATCTAACTGAAAGTTCAACATACTCTTTGTAGATCAGCTTATAAACATTCTTAAATAAATTCAAACAATCTAATAGCAACAGTGTTTCTTGGATAAATAATGATGTCTGAAATGGTATGTGACAATACTGACATGCATACTACCTAGTAAGCCTCACATTTGATTATTGATACCCAACATAAAATTGATAATTATTTCAGCAAAGTCATAGCCTTAACATAAGATATAAAATGAAAAATTCCAAATGGCAAAATCTAGTAATTGAACTGCTTTCAGGTAAAAGGATTTCAGGGATGCTTGATTGTTGTTCTTAATGTAGTATGTGACATTATTTCTTTTCTTTTTCCCGTTTATGATTTATCTTAAAGACTAGATAAAATTATGTGCTTGCTTTATATTTGTTTAATGCAATTACAAGTGAAATTTCAAATTATGTTGATAAATACACATAATTTTTTTTCCTTAAACTATTTTAATGTGTTGTCTACCTAAATCTCTCTTCACTACTGTAATTACACAGTTTTCAAATGACTGACAAGGTTTAACAATGAAGTACTTGTTTAGAGAGACACGGAGATGAAACCTAGTTTTTTTCCCTCAAAACTAAAGAAAGACAGATAATGACAGTGACTTTCAGAGGATGAAACTCTTATTTTTCCCTACATATGTCATAATTTCAAAGGGTCAGTACACTGAGAAGAATATACTTTTCAAAACAATCCTCCAGAAAGGTCACTCCCACAGTGACAGTTACTGGCAAATTTGACAACTACCATCACCAATTAGAGTGTCTTCCCCCTGGGAGTCTGCCCCTGTTTTATTCTAGATGTGCAATTTGGCCTCTATCTGTCACAGACCTCCTCTTGGTAGGGCACAATAAGGAAACCAACACTGTTGCTTAATTTTTTCAGCCATAGGAAATTTCAATCCACAGCCATCTCATCCATTGGTGTTAATTACTCTTCCCTCTTCCCGGAGCCCAAATTGGGAAGACAATGCCCACAGGTCACTGAAGTGCAAGACCAGGTCAACAGGAGTTTGCAAATGGCACATTCAGCAAACCCATCAATGCAAGAGTGTGCACAGAAATTATTACAGCAAAGTAGGCCCGGTTCATGGCAAAAAATAAATTAAGAGAAAAGAAAAAGAATAAGGGCCTCCCTTTCTTTGTTTTCATGTATTTTTATTGTAATTAATAGAGGGGTTATATAATATTCGCCAGATAGAGGGTGCATTACTTCACAAACATTGATACCCTTTCTCATGTCTTGGTCCCCATTTCCCTTCCCCCACCCCCACCCCTCATCTTGTTTTCCCCCATTTCCTATCCGATTTCAAATCACCAAATAAACATATATACAATATATCAGATAACAATGCGAAATACTGTAACAACATGAGATAGCCAAGAGACAGCAAAAGAGATGAGACATAACATAGTACATTAAGGACAACAATCACTCATTATATGGCTTTTGTTTCTATATCCTGGAAGTCCTTTCATTTAATATCATACTATATGGCCTTATGTATCTAGGTTTTATTGCACTGTAAATCTCTGCTAGGACAGCTCAGTGTTTTTACTGATTATGAAACCATTTAGCCTATGTTCCTTTGTGTCTGGTTTACTTCACTTAATATGATTTTTTCTAAGTCTTTCCATATCCTTACAAATGGGGCGATGTCGTTCTTTCTGACAGCAGCATAGAATTCCATTGTGTATAAATACCACACCTTGTTGATCCACTCATCAACTGAGGGGCATCTGGGTTGGTTCCATATCTTTGCTATGGTAAATAGTGCTGCAATGAACATCACTGTGCAAGTGGATTTAGTATGTTCTTGTTTCTGGACAACTGGGTAAATGCCAAGCAGTGGAATTGCTGGGTTATAGGGGAGCTCTATGTTTCATGTTTTGAGGAACTGCCATACTGCTTTCCATGGTGGTTGAATGAGTTTGCACTCCCACCAACATTGTAGTAGTGATCCCTCCTGGCCACATCCTCTCCAGCATCTGTTGTGAGTAGATTTCTTGATCATGGCCATTCTAACTGGAGTGAGGTGGAATCTTAGATTCCCTTTGTATCCTCTTTATGCTTGCTTCTTGCCTTATTACTCTGGGTAGGAATTCTAATACTATGTTTTTAGCGGAGTGGAGAGAGTGGGCATCCTTGTCTCGTTCCTGATTTTAGAGGGAATAAGGGCCTCTCTTTCTCAGCAGATTGCTGAAATTCCACTACATTTTTAAGATGAGGAAAAGGGAAAGATGAGGAAAAGCAGAAATGATCTCTGTCCCTTCAGCTATAAGTACTCTCTTCCTTTCCCTAAAAGTTCCTACCTTAGATCAATCTTTACTCTCCCAGAAATAAACAAGAAAAGGAGCACTGTGAAATAAAGGATCAGGGATACTAGCAAGTCATTGAGTCAGAGCAACAACCTGGAAGGAAGACAAGCTTCAGAGGACTTCCCCTAGCCAAGAGCAGCACCCCATTCTCCAGCAAGTAGCTCCCCTGGAGAGGGACATCCAAGGCCTCATTGCTTTCCAAGGCAGATACAAATCAAGATTGCTACTAAAAATTCTCCCATTTTTCAAGTGGTAGCTTAAATATTATAAAGATGCAATAAATAAACCAACTTAAATGCTGCTGGAGAACAAGCAAATAAGTATATTCAAAAGTTACTTGTGTCTACTTCAGTTTAGTCTTCATAACTCTCCAACTTGATTTTTTTAATCAGGACAAAAAGCAGCTATTTTAGAGACATTAAAAGGATTACATGAATAAAGTACTTTTGATTATACATTGTACAATATACATTGTAAATGACTACTAGATATCTGCTATACACAGTTAAGTAGGAATTTAATTTTAGCGTACCCCAAGGCCTACCCTTTACCAATTCAACATTATCATTCCTTTAACAAAGCCCTATTTTAGAGTTTTTATCATAAGTCCCTGATTGATCCAAGGGTTAACTGGCACATTTGGAAAGCTAAACATTGGTTAAGTGTCATTTTTCTCCTATAAAAGAACATCTAATTCAACGTGAAATGTATTAGCTCATGTATCTAAAACACTTGACCATGGCACCAAAAGTTTGTTTTTTTTTTGCCAGTTTGGGCTTGAGCTCAGGGCCTGAGCACTGTCCTTGGACTTCCTCAAGGAGGCTAGAGCTCTACCACTTGAGCCTCAGCACCACTTCCGGCTTCTTTTTCTATCTATGTGGTACCATTGTATCTATGTGGTACCCGGGTCTTCGTACATGCTAGGCAAGCACTTTAACCACTAGGCCAAACTCCCGGCCCCAGTGTGTGTGTTTATCTTTATGTGTGAAGTTGGTTTTCTGTTGATATTATTTGGGATTTTTGTTGTTGTTTTGTCAGTTGTAGGACTTGAACTCAGGGCTTGGGGGCTGTCCTTGAGCCTCTTGGTGCTCAAGGCTAAAGCTCTACCACTTGAGCCACAGCATCAGTTCCAGTTTTGGAGTGGTTAACTGGTGGTAAAAATCTCATGGGGACTTTTCTGCATGGGCTGGCTTTGACCCACAATCCTCAGATCTCAGCCTCTTTTGTAGCAAGGATTAAAATAGTGAGCCACCCATGCCCAGATTTGTGTGCGAGTTTTCCCTACTTCCCTCCATCTTCCAAGGTATTTATAGATCTACTAAGCTTTCCTCATTCACATTCAGTGGGGAAAAAGTCACCTTTTCTCCAGAATTTCGAGCAAAGTGCCTCTTACTCAGATTGTACCAATTTAGATGACATAGAAACAGGGTGGCTGGCCTGAATAATCTCTTGCATACAGTTTCAGATAATACATAAATATCTATAGAAAGTGTAGTAAATCAAAATGGAACTCACTCTTCAGTAAAATCAAAGGGTTCAGATGACTATACTTATTGGGTGCTGGAAACACGTCTACAACCTTAGCTATTCAGGAAGCTACTCGGGAAGCTACCTACAGCATTGTAGTTTGAGGCCAGCTTAGGTGAAAAGTCCATGAGACTATCTCTTCCAAAAAACAAAAATCAGGACGGAAGGATGGAGTGTTCTGCCTACAAAGCAAGCCGAATGAGGACAAGACTGTTGTAGGGAAAAGTTAAGAGTGTTAACCTTAGCTGCTAAGTATAAATTAATTTTCCACCTTTATTTTTAAAGGTAGTAATCTAAGAACAAAAGTTATTTCAACTTTAATGCAGCACAACAAAAAATATAAAACAAATAAAAACTGAACTATGAATTTATGGATAGGGATGGGAGGGGAAAATGAATGTTATGTGGGAATAGAGCTATCTTCTTCCTAAAACTATTAGAAAGGACTTCAAACTCCAAGAAAAAAATAGAACTATTAGTATTTTCTGGCAGTTTTACGTTTGTGTTATTTAAATGTAAGAAAGAAAATGTTATTTCTATAAGAATGCCTCCTAAATATAACAAAGCAAAAGGGCTAAAGAGACCAGGCCGAGCAGGATTCACAATCTTCCCAGGGCTAGAAGTTCAGCAATAATGTTTGCCTAGCAAGCAAATCCTAGAGCTGCCAAATAGAAAACAAGCAAAACCTTTTCCAATTGTATTCCCTCTGAAACATTTAAAACTTCTGCCCAATGACAATCCTTCCTGAAAAGGCCTTCTGAGGTCAGAGATACTTAGAACTGTGCAGAAGTATCAAGTCACATGGGAACAATGCAACGATGCAGGTCTTATTACTTGTGATTAGAGTCAGATAACTAACCTCACACTATGACTTCTAATAATCATTTCTATACTATACTATAGTATTCTTGAAAGAACTCATACTGCTTTACACAAAACATCTGCAGCTGTGAGGAGGAAAATGTCCACTGACTCACACTGGAGTTGGGGTGTTTTGACATCATTTTCAAGGTAAGCAAACAGAGAGAGGTTAAATGACATTGGAAGGTCACATGTCTCCTCTTTCTGAAGGAAGATGATGGTTGCGTTCCAAATAAAGAGAACTTCAACCAGAGAGAATTAGTGGAGCAGTCACAATTTGACCTTTCACCCTCTGACTGTAGCAAGCTATTAGAATTGTGTATATATGTCATCGTTATACTATTGCATGAGAAATGAATTAACTAATTTCCACGCTGATACTCGTGCTGCTAGAAAATCATGCTTCCATTCAATTTTACATAAAAGTATACCAATGAATTTAGACTGTTCTACTAAATCTCATGTAATGTTTAGATTTTTATTATGTCAGGTAACTGAAACCATGTTCCCCATACTTCAGAATTGAACGTATCAGAAAAGCATGGAGAAGATATACAAATGTTTAGCTCAGTTGACAAAACTCGGGTTCCTTCTGAATTACTGTTATGTTTTTACTGCTGTCCCTGTAAGTCGGCAGTGTCAATGAGAAGCCTACTCTGTATGAATCAATAGATAATGAGATGAGTGAAGGTTTAGGATTGGAGAACACTAACACTAGTTCTTTGATATAGACTTTCAATCCCAGTTACAATATAATTATACTAACCTTAATTTTCCAATGACAAATTTGAACATTTATTTGAGAATCACAAAACAGACGTTCCTCTGCTTACATGTTTCAAAATAGTACTCTTGTTGAATTTTAATGCAACCAAGACATAATTCATATCATAAAAGAGATACAAACTTGTATGAGACTTTACTTACAAGTAGTTATTTTCAGTAGTTATTTTGTATAAGAAAGACAAGGATGTTTGTATGGCACAGAAAACATGTAAAGGGGAATTTTTAGGGATAGTTATGATTTTAACGTAGCCGAGATTATGATGGAAATCAAGACAGTCTTTACGACCCATTTGATTGAATAGTATTTGTTAGCAAGGGTTACGGGAGAATTTTTGGAACCAAATGTATTAAAAACTAGTTTGGAGAAAGAGAATACCATTAAATGAATATAGAAAAAAAGATGATATGAGTACAAAAGGTGAGAAAAATCAGAGGAACAGCTGTCTTTTTCCTTGTTGGTATTCTTTATATCAGTTTCCCTTTGTCCTCCTCTATCAATCTTCCCTACCTGGGAGTAACAGAACCACAAAAGCAAAATGGAAAGTATCAGTGGTAAATTAGCTTTCTTAGCTAGTGATAGATGTCTCATAATCAGGAAAGAAATAGGACAGCAAACTCAAGTAGTTTGTTGTATCCAAACTACTGCCTATTCTAACAGGGTACTAGAACTAGAGTTAACAAGTTCTCATTTAACCTTCTCTTCATCTCTAAAAGCAGCACTCAAAAGTCTTCACGGCTTAACTTGACTTTCAAGATCATGCATTTGGGATGTATTTATCATTGTTCAGAATAGGGGAGGAGAGTGCCCAGGTAAAAGAAAGGCAATTTCGCAAAATGAATTAAAGATAATTCAAGAGAAAGGAGATTGACAAAGAAAGAAACACTTGCCACAACTGCATACATTTTACTTATTTAAGGTACAGATAATGAGATTTTATAATGACTCATACATAAGATTACCACATAAATAATTTTATTTTCTTAAAAAATGGGAAATGCCAACCAATTCTAATAGGTGAGAGATACCAGCCAGGTTTTTGAGGAAGTTATTTAGATGGGAGGAATGATGAGTACAATAAAAGGACTCTGGATACCCCAGAACAGAAGAGCATAATAGTAGGAAATGTTTAAATAAGGAACTGTTTTCAGCAAGAGGTCATGAAGGGAATTAGCTGTTCCCACGAGTCCAGATGCTCCAAATCCACAGGGGCAATGGTAAGAATTTTATGTTTCACTGATAAGGGAATGGGGGTGATAAAAGAATTAAGCTGAAATAGACATCCTAGGAGGAACTGGTACACATGCCATGCCCATACTCCAGTTATATTTGGAAAGAAACTAAATCAGAACAATGTAATTGGAGTAACATTTCTAAAGCAGAAAATAGATTAAAAAGTAACAAATATATGGCTTCCTTCTGCCAAGTCCTGGGTAGAGAAGGAAAAAAATCCACAACTTCTCAATACTTCGCAAAGAACCACTAGTCTTGAAAATAAGAACCAGCATCCTAGCAAAAGCAGAAAATACAGGAAACAACATCACGAGACCGAGACGTGTCACTTACTACTCAAAGTAGTGAAAGATGCAGCAAACCTGCAGATTTTAACCATAGGGTTTTGTAATAGAACAGAAAATAGGGTGCTTGAAAAAGAACAGAAGAGGTTTACTCATCCTTCTCCTTAGAGTTGAGACCAATCTCCTAGCTTTGTTCCTTGGTTCTAAACAAAGTAGAAACAATCATAAGCATCTGGATAGAATATAAAATGATACATGTACACTCTTCATGCAAGATAGACACCAGGAAGAAATCTTGTATTCAAGGAAGTAGGGTTTGCCCTGTTGAAGAGATAGGAGAGTGAGTAGGTAGGTGCTGGAGAAGGATCTTCTGTAGAATTATGAGTCAACCCAAGAAAACTAAATTTCTGTATCATAAAATTAGCCAGCAAAACAGAAAGAACAGTTCAAAAACATGAAACTTGCTTGGCTTGATTTCTGTTTATATTGGTGAAGTACTTGCTCATTGAGGATCAATATTTCCACTGCAAACAACAAGCAAACTTGACTAAAATATAAAATGACTTACGTCTGGAAAGCACTGGGGAGATTCCAAGGTGTTAAGAATTTGAGAACCAAGATCAAGGAGAGAGAGAAAGGATAAAAGCAAGAGACCTAAATACCAAATCACCACATGGAATGTACAAGTTCTAATATACAAGGTGAAAATAAAATCATGGGGTAGTTGCTAAGAGATCGAGTAGGTAGATCCACTTTTAAGCTTTGTCACCAAGTTTATAAAACAAACTTTGACAGTCATAAAAGAGGACACGGGTATTTTCTGCATGATTTTACTGATGGTAAGGCTCTACTTTGCATCCTGAGGAAAATTCTGTCTAGCTAGGATGTTTTAACTCAAAGTGTTAAGGTTAAGTGCTTTTCAAACACAGTGGAAGGGCATACATCAAAAAAGAAATGGACAACAGGACCCACGTAAATTCACACAGGGAAAGCAACATTAGACCCTAAACTCTATACCAGTTCTCTGCATGTGTTCTTTATTGGACACACAGTGGTGGTTGACACCACAAAGCCTTTGGCAACCCTGCTTCTTTGGCTTTGTAAGTTCATCTATCATATATTTTTCTTCCACAAAGCTCTAAAGCAGAGAGAGACTGCCGAGAGGATGGGTTTTACTCCATCTTCCAGGAAATTGTTCTCCATTTACACCATAGATTGGCTAACTATACTTCCATCAGCATTCTGTCAAATTACCTAAGCACTCTTCTTAGAGGATTCAGACTTTCTCTACAGCACCCTTCTTTCTCCCAATCCTCACCAGCACAAACCTCAATATTTTGCTAGTGACAATACTGGTTTTCTGGCCTGCTCTTCCAAATTCTTCTGGTTTTTATCCAGCTTCAAAGCTGCTTCCACATGTTCAACTATTTGCTATAGTGATAGTCTCACTTTTCAATATCAATTTTCTTTTTTAGTCTGTTTTGTGATGCAGTCGCTATACCACAGACTGGGTCAATCATAATCAGTAGAAGTTTTTTTTTGTCTCACAGTTCTGGAGACTGGGAAGTCTGAGATTGAGAGACTGCATCTGGGAGGTGCTTCATGCTATGTCTCAAAAGACAGCAGGACAAACACAAAGTATGATAGAGAGAAGAAAAAAGCTCAAAGAAATTCACCTTTTTTTGAGAGACTTTTGAGAGTTAGAAAAGCCTACAAACCATAACAAATAATCTATTCTAAACATGGCAGTTGTAGCTGAACATCTTTGATATTTTCTCCAGTTTCTTACTAATTTAAAACACTTTGTAGTCTGTGAGCTGGGAGTTGTAAACCTTAAAAAGGTTGTATTATCAAACATTTAAAACAAATGTAGAAATATTCATATGTAAAATCTTAATTAAAAACACATAAGAGGTAGAATACTAATTTATAGGAGCTATTTCTAACAAAGAAATAATCTATAATTAAGTTTCAAACATGATTATGAACATAGATCACCATTTCAAAATATGTCTGGATTGAAAGAATGCCACGGTTTATAAAACTGTAATACTTCTGGTGAGATGATTTTTATGGCTAAGAAAAACAAAAGGTAAGATTTTAAGCAAAAATTTAATATCAATCAAAGTGTTTTATTTCATTTATTTTTTCTTTTTTTATTGTAATTAATAATGCACCTACTAGCTGGCGAATGTAACCTTAACCCCTCTATACATTACAATAAAAATATAAATAAATTCTAATAAACATTTTATGATCTCTATAAAAATTCTGAAAAATATCTCCAAATTATCATATGATGTGAAAGAATACAATCTATATGGCTTCATCACATTAGGATACATCAATAAATTAAACTTACAAGACACTATCACAAGATAATTGATACACTGATAATAGAGAAATATCGAAATTGTTACTCTAGAACTAAAGGATTCGTTTTAGCATTAAAGAAATTGCATGCCTAGACATCTCTAGCCATAAAAGAAATACAAATCAAAACAACTCTCAGATTGCACCTCACTCCAGTTAGAATGGCCATGATTAAGAAATCTAAAAACAGCAGATGCTGGCAGGGATGTGGCCAGGAGGGATCACTACTACACTGCTGATGAGAGTGCAAACTCGTTCAACCAGTATGGAAAGCAGCAGTATGGCAGTTTCTCAAAAGACTAAACATAGAGCTCCCCTATGACCCAGCAATTCCACTACTTGGCATTTACCCAATCGTCCAGAAACAAGGACATGCTAAATCCACTAGCACAGCGATGTTCATTGCAGCACTATTCACCATAGCAAAGATATGGAACCAACCTAGATGTCCCTCAGTTGATGAGTGGATCAACAAGTTGTGGTATTTGTACACAATGGAATTCTATGCTGCGGTCAGAAAGAATGACATCGCCCCATTTGGAAGGAAATGGAAAGACTTAGAAAAAAATCATAGTAAGTGAAGTAAACCAGACTCAAAGGAACATAGGCTCACTGGTTTCCCTCATTTGTCAAAATCAGTAGAAACCTTGGGCTCTTCTAGCAGAGATTTGCAATAGAGCAAAACCTAGACACATAAGGTCTGTATACAGTATGACGCTAAATGAAAGGACCTCTAGGATATAGAAACAAAAGCCATATAATGAGTGATTATTGTCCTTAATGTGCTATGTTATCTCTCATCTCTTTTGCTGTCCCTTCGTTATCTCATATTGTTACAGTATTTCGCCGGGTTATCTGATATATTGCATACATGCGTATTTGCTTATTTGAAGTCCGACAGGAAAGGGGGTAAAACAAGATGAGGGGCGGGGGTAGGGGGAGGGAAATGGGGACCAAGACATGAGAAAGGGTATCAATGTTTGTGTAGTAATGCACCCTGTATCTGGTGAATATAATGTAACCCTTTTATTAATTACAATAAAAATATATTAAGAAGAAGAATAAGAAGAAGAAGAAGAAGAAGAAGAAGAAGAAGAAGAAGAAGGAGGAGGAGGAGGAGGAGGAGGAGGAGGAGGAGGAGGAGGAGGAGGAGGAGAAAGAGGAGAAGGAAGAAGAGGAGGAGGAGGAAGAGGAGGAGGAGGAGAAGGAGGAGGAAGAAATTGCATGCCCTGGAGTGCATTCTAAATTATTCACAGACCTAGTAATTGTCTTCACAGAATCTGTCAATAATTAATTTTCCTAACTTAATGCATTTCAACAGAATCTCTCTAAATTTCCATATTCAAGAAAAATGTTTATAAAATATAATAAATATAAGTACAAAATTTGATAAAGTTTCGGCAAAGTTAGATATATGATAAACATTGGGAGCTCAGGTCTATAAGTGTGACATATTGTTTTCATCTATTTCTGGCTTCTCTCTAGAGAACAGTTAATGTAGAGATCACATCTCTAGAGCTCATCTCTCTAGCTTGACCCTTCCTTATTTCTTATATCCATTCTGATAATGTGCACCTTCATAATATACTTTTTAATACTGTAATTGCAAGGATTGGAAAAGGGGTAGATTTAGTTTTTTTGACAATAGAGGTGAATTCTACGGTGATTATATTTAAGGTAATTACTAGCTATCCACATTGGTGGAAGCATCACCTTGACAATAAAATTAAATTAAAAATAAATAAATATAAAATATCTAAAGCCATTCGCTCTAAAATCAGGAATGAGACAAGGATGCCCACTCTCTCCACTACTCTTTAACATAGTACTAGAATTCCTAGCCAGTGCAATAAGGCAAGAAGCAAGCATAAAGGGGATCCAAGTAGGGAAAGAGGAAATAAAACTATCCCTCTTTGCAGATGAATGAAATGAAGAATTTGATATATTATTATACGTTAATCTTTTAACACAGTCATGAATTCTGTTTCTAAAACACCGAGTAGTTGGGCAATTGAAATAAGCACACTTTAAGACCAGCACAAAATTTTTTCCTACAGTACTTACAATTAAACCTCATTTTAGTAACATCACAATATTCGTGAAAAAATCTTAGTCTCTCTTTCAGATAGATATACTAATTAATTATATTCTCTTCATCAAACAAAATAGTGGGATTAGATCAATGCTGTGCATATTTATACAAATAATATAACCTTCACTTTTTTGTGAGGAAAGGCATGCCCTACCAAATGAGGACTAGTTAAAATGTGGAAGAATATACCCTTGGTAGTGGGGTAGCTATTTTTACAAGGAAACCTGAACTTTGTCTAACAAGTTCCCTGGGGAATTAAGAGAAAAACACATTGAAATAGAGAATATAAATTTTAGCACAAAATTACATGGACTAACTTTAGACTTTAGAGTAAATATTCACATTGTATACAACAGGACTGAATTTCTCATGAATAAAATATACAAAATTATCAATACTTAATTTTGTCTAGAAAGTAAAATGCATAATTGCCAAACATTTCTCACTGGTTTTTAAAATGTACATGACACTTCAGATGATGACAGTTTTTGGTATTGGAAATGATTATACAATAAATTCTAACTGGTCTGAGAAAAAAAGAAAGTAAAGTGCAGAGGAAAGCAATTCATGAGGGGCCGAGAGCATGGCCTAGTGGTTGAGTGTTTCTCTAACATTCATGAAGCCCTGGGTTTGATTCCTTAGTACCACATAAACAGAAAAAAACTGGAAGTGGTGCTGTGGCTGTGGTAGAGTGCTAGCCTAGAGAAAAACACAAGGACAGTCCCCAGGCACTGAGTTCAAGCCCAGGACTGCCCAAAGGAAGAAGCAATTAATGAAGGAAGCATGTATATCTAAGTCATCAATGCCATAGAAATGATTTATTTTATGGAATACATTTTGACTCATATGTCAAGAATTTTTGTGACTCAGAAAATGCATTATTTGGGGCTGGGAGCATAGCCTAGCAGTAGAGTGCTTACCTAGTATTCTCAAAGCCCTAGGTTCAATTCCTCAGAACCACATACTTAGAAAAAGCCAGAAGTGGTACTGTGGCTCAAGTGGAAATATTATTTTCACCCAGTATAATCTCAGTTGCAATCAAACTATAAACAAATGGCTTTGTCCTAACAGACATGTATTTAGAGTTTTCATATCCTTATAGTCTACAAAGTTACAAAACTAATGTAAATAAACATAGTAACCATAAAGGCTTTTTCTTGCACTCAAATGGCATAGCAGTATTCATTTTATATACTCATTAGAAAAGTCCCACAGAAATTCAATACTGTTGTCAGAGGATGCTTGGAAAATGGTGGCTCTATTGAATACCAACTTGGTTAACTTGTTTTCATCAGCAGTAGCTGAGAATAGCAGGAGGACAGGACCTACAAGAGACAAGCAAGGTTCTATCTCCTTTATCCATCCAAAGGAGACACAGTTTCTCTGCATCAGAGGCAAATTTTGACAACAGTGTCATAGATGCTAGATTGTTCTTGCAGGCCTGAATTTGTAGCCCATAACTCCTCTAGTAATTACAGGAAAAGTAAATGGAAAGCACCCAGTGCCTGACACTGGAAGATGAAAGAAGAATGGAAATAAGAATGTTCACTTCAGAACATCCAGAGGTGACAGACTACTGCCAACTACTGTAACCTCAGGTCTCATGTGTGAAGAGCAAAGCAACTTATATTCCTTAGAAGTTCCGTCCATTAACATACTGAGGAAGTAGTGTGAAAAAAATTACCACAAGTTCAATGGAACCCAACTTTAAATAAGATCATAAGAGTACATCAATATATTTAAGAAAAGAATAAAGCAAGTTCCTGGAAACTGACTACATCATCATAACAAGAAGATATAACAAAAGACATGGGAATCTCTTATCTACTTTTCTTAAAAGACACAAGTGGTGCTGTGGCTCAAGTGATAGAGCTCTAGCCTTGAGAAAGCCCAAGGACAGTGCTCAGGCCTCTGAGTTCAAGACCCAGGACTGGAAAAAAAATCATCAACATGAACTCTTGTAACAATGTCTGAAACATGATTGATTCTCAATAAATTTGTTGGTGTTGAATGCATAAGCAGGTAAGTGATTGAACAAAGTTGACGCATCAAGTAAACTTTGTGGTTCCACATCCTCAATTACATCCTCAATTTTAGTATGGTGCTGATCTCTTTTACAAACTACCAGAAGGCATGGTGGAATTTGTGTAGGGTGACTGCCGTGAACAGTGAGTGCTGAAATTGTGGTCTTTCATTCAGCAAAAGTCAGTGAATGCCAGGCAGACGCCATGCCTGTGATAGACAGCCTCGTTTGTGCACAATTACTTTCTTGAACCTTTCCCACATTTCCTTGTAGGCAGAGTATCATTCTTGCTCCAGTGATTTCAGGCTCAGTCCAGTCACTTGCTACAGCCAGCAGAAAGCCCCTGGCTGTGATTTTTTTGCTGCCTCTGGGCACAAGTGGGAAGGGGAGTGGTATGGTGTGCTGATCCCTGGCTCTGAGAAATGCATCATGGGAGCAGCATGCTCCAGATGGTGATTGGCTGTATCTTCAGCTTGGGCTCTGAGTGAAAAGACATACGGAATGCAGGCAATCCCATCAGGATGAAAGCTTTCCACAGCCTCATAACATGAACCAAAAAAATCATTTTTGTTACATGCCTCTGGATATACTGGGGTTGTTTCTGCTGCATAATAACTAGAGAATAGCATTAACTATTTCAGTGTCTACTGTGAATGCTGGAAAAGATGAGAACACATTATTCGTGGTCATATCTGCATCCCAGAGGCCAGAGCCACATGTCTGGTAGCCTGGTGACATTTGTCAAATGAAAGGGATTATACAAATATCACAAATGCCTGTAATGAGCTTGAGAAGCCTGAACCTCATCTGTCAGCACTTTGCAACAGCTTCGCATTGCCATGAGCAAACCCTTTCCAGGGAGTATGCCCTGCATTTCCCATCTAGCAGGCAGACATTGCTATACTGTCAATTCTTTTCCCTCAGCCACCATACTTGAGTGAGCGTGTGATTGCCTGGGTGGGTATGTGTGGGTGAGTTCACTGCTGGTGTGGTATCATCAGTACATTCCCATACTCATAGTCAGCATGATTCTCACCAGCTCTACTCTTCTGTGAGCCCATACTGCTTCTTAAAATTTGGTCAGAGTATAATGCCTGCTGAAGTCCTTTTAATTATTCTTCCCTATACCTTCTTACTACCAGAAGAAGCTTATTTAGAAGGAACCAGGGCTTAATGAGCTATTTTATCCAAACTAGCCACATAGCAAGTAACAAGTCTCACACCGCTTTGATAACTCAATGTATATACTCCAGCAGAAAGACCAGTTTAAAAATTCTGAAACTGTTCTATCAAACCACTAGCATTCCCCCCCCACAGCCCCCACCCGTCTTGGCTTTCCCCCCTTATGTTTGGTATGGTTCATCAGTGAAATGTTATGTTTTAAGCTTTTCTCCTAAATGACTGTATGTCATTTCTTCATTCCATTTCTTCATGATTAAATGCATAAGTGTTTTATGTTTGTAGGACTGTTTCCCAGTTCCCCTAGGTCAATTATTTTTCTTTCAGATAATTGTTATAAATTCTAATGGTCCTTTCTCTTTCTGAAACATCCATTGTAATACCTCCTCTCTTTTTATCTAATTTTATTTAATTTTATATTGTTTATTTCTTAGTATAGATGAAGGACTTTAATATTTCTTTTTTTTTCCAGTCCTGGGTTTGAGCTCAGACCTTAACACTGTCCTTGGACTTTCTCAAGGGTAGCGCTCTACCACCTGAGCCTCAGCACCACTTCCGGTTTTTCTATGTATGTGGTACCAGCAATCGAACCCGGATCTTCATGCATGCTAGGCAAGCACTTTAACCACTAGGGCAAACTCGCGGCCCCTGAAGGACTTTAATTTTTTTTTAATTTTTTATTGTAATTAGTAAAAGGGTTACATGATATTTGCCAGATAGGAGGTGCATTAATTCACATACATTGATACCCTTTCACATGTCTTGGTACCCATTGCCCTACCCCTCGCCCCCCCACCCATCTTGGTTTTCTCCCCTTCCCTATCCAATTTCAAATAACCAAGTACAACTAAATTCAATATATAAGATAAGAAAGTGAGATACTCTAACAATATGAGATGACCAAGATAGAGCAAAGGAGATGAGAGACACCACAGTACATTAAAGACAACAATCATTCGTTATATGGCTTTTGTTTCAATATCCTGGAGGTCCTTTCAATTAGCTTCATACTGTATGGCCTTATGTATCAAGATTTTGCTCTATTGCAGATCTCTGCTAGTAGAGCCCAAGGTTTCTACTGATTTTGACAAATGAGGGAAACCATGGAGTCTAAGTTCCTTTGAGTCTGGCTTACTTCACTTAATATGATTTTTTTAAGTCTTTCCATTTCCTCAAAACTAATCTCCAAAGTAACAACCATCCCATTAAAAAATGGGCCAAAGACTTAAAGAGAGTCTTCTCTGAAGAAGAAACAAAAATGGCCTATAGACACATGAAGAAATGCTCAACATCTCTGGTCATAAAAGAAATGCAAATCAAAACAACTCTAAGATTCCACCTCACTCCAGTTAGAATGGCGAGGATCAGGACAACGAATAATAACAGATGCTGGAGGGGATTTGGCCAGGAGGGATCACTACTACAATGTTGGTGGGAGTGCAAACTCGTTCAACCACTATCGAAAGCAGTGTGGCACTGCCTTAAAAGGCTAAACATAGAACTCCCCTATGACCCAGCAATTCCACTACTTGGCATTTACCCAATCATCCAGAAACAAGGCATACTAAATCCACTAGCACAACCATGTTCATTGCAGCACTATTCACCATAGCAAAGATATGGAACCAACCTTGATGTCCCTCAATTCATGAGTGGATCAACAAGTTGTGGTATTTGCACACAATGGAATTCTTTGCTGCTGTCAGAAAGAAGGACTTTAATTTTTATAAGAAATAATTATTAGTTCACTGATTTTTGTCTTTACTGATTTTCCATTTTCTTTGTTTCTATTGTTGTTTTGGTTCTACATTAAATACTAATTTCTGCAAACTGGACTTCATTTGTCGTTTTTTTTCAATGTCATTATAATGTGTAATGTATAATGTTAGGTTACTTATTTGAAACACTTCTTGTTTCTTTTTTGACTGTCCTGGGTTTTGAACTCAAGGTTTTATGTTTGCTAAGAAGGTGCTCCGTCACTTGAACCAAAACTCCAGATCTATATTGCAGTTATTTTTAAGATAGAGCCTCAGTGATGGACCTTGATACTCCTGTCCACTCTTCTCAGACTAGCTGGACTACTAGCACATGCCGCCATTCCCAGCACCTGTTGAAGTGGGATCTCATGAAAGCTTCTGCCTATACTAAATTCTGATTTTCCAGATCTCTGATCTCTGCCTCCTGTACAGCTGGGGTGATAGGTGTGTGCAATTGGTTATGAGAGATCTTATGACCTTTCTCCCTCCAGGATGACCTTCAATGGCCTGGGCAGTTTTGCTTTATATATTTACTCTTATGATAGTGATCATGTATTTACCACTATTATGATTTCTTGGTGAATTGGAACTTACATAACTACATATTGTTTCTGTTTATGTCTTAGAACAATTTTTACTGAAATTCTACTCTGTATGATATAAATATAGCCACTTCATTCTTTTTTTTTGCTTGCCTTTTGCATGGGATGTCTATTCTTTTCCTTCACTTTCAGCCTACACATGCCCTTAAATGTAAAGTAAGTTACTTATAGCCAACATATAGTTTGATTTTAAGCTACACGTGCACATGCACAAATACATATAAAATTTTTGAACTCAGGCACGCTTACTTGATTTACGTGGTTGGCCAGAACTCTACTATTTAAGTCAGTACAGCCCTGCTCTTTGCTTGTTATTTTACAGATGTGGTCTAGAAAACTCCTCACTGACTGGCCTTGGACCACAATCCTTCGGATCTCAACCTGCTGAGTAACTATGATTACAGGCCTGACACACCAGTCTCCAAACTCATCCTGTTTTCCATGTAGCCTCTCTAAGACAATAGTAATGTAAATGTCTCTTGTGCCATGAATATTTCATACTTTCTTATTATCACATTTCTCTCCCTTCCAAGGTAACTTTCTTTGTTTTAAAGTTCATGTGATCAAATGGGGTCTACCTAAATTTTACAATTGAGGAGAGTTTCCTTATTTTAAAACCTGGTCTACAAACTTAATCCTATCTGTAAGGCCCTTTTTGCTATAGAATGCAACATATTCATAACTTGTAGAGATTAGGAATCATTATCATACCTACTACAGTCACAAATCCAAGAAACAAATACTCATGAATACTACTTACACCGAACAAAACAGATCTGTTGTCCTAATCATAACTCAGGGATCTCTAGGAAATAAATGTCATCAACAGAATATTACTCTTAAAATAAAGCTCTTAAATTAACTTCATGAAGATAAATACATTATTTAATTTTACAATCTTTATCGCTATATGCAGTCGCTAGTACTACACAAAGGTCAAGGTGCTGTGGTGTGGGATATATGAATAGTTAATAACCAACATTTGTTCTCAGTCTTCCTCCATTTGGAAGAATAGATGGAGTCATTACTATTGTGTACAGTGCCTTGAAGCCAGTATAAATAAGTCACTTTTTTATTGGGCTTGATTTATATAAACTATTAAACATTTTCAATGGGTCAAAAGACAATATTGCCCCACAGAGTCATCTGTCATTTGTTTATTCTCATTAGCTGTATGAAAAATAAACCATGGAACTACATAAAAATATATTGGCTACTTTATGTCCCTCATTGTAGTTATCTACCTAAACAGGCTTTTTGTGAGGTTTTGTAATCTGAAGCAAGGTCACTGTCATCTAGTTATCACCTTGTCTTGGGTCCAAAAAATAGAACACAGTCCTGTAACAAGTTCTACGAAGTAGGTTTATTAGTTACAAGAATAGGAGTCCAAGATCCACTGCAAGCTGGTTCCTAACGCTAAAGAAAGCTCTCCACAGCAGTCGCCTCACTTGCACCACAGGTGAAGGATTCCCCAAAAGTTTCATCTTAAGTTTTACACGAGGACAGATGAGTTTCTGTGTTAAAGGGCATCTGTCTCCTAAATGGGACTAGAATGAGCACAGATGTTTTCATCATGACAAATTTATCATCTTGATAAATTGCATTCCTATACAATACAACCTACAGTTAATTTTGAGCATTACAAACGATGCAAAGGAAAGAAATGGGTCTCTCTAAGGCCACTCAGAAAAATGTTCCACAGAAATGAATTTAACTAATCGAGAATTTATTTACATGTGCTTTTGAAAGTTTAATACCTTCATAACCCATTATTTTATATAGTATTTTGTCTCTTCAAAGTAAAGGACAATATAACAGCTTCCATTTACTAAGTACACACTGTGTACCAGCATGGCCCTTAGTGTTTATGAATATCTGCTCATCTAATGTTCACAGAAATTTGAGGCATTTACTTTTAATAACCTCGGAGGTTTTTCAAAGAAAACAGTGAAGCACAGAGTGGCTTGTTCAAGGTCATCTAGGTTGTAAATGAATGCAGTAAGTTTTGAAGCTAAGCAGCAGCTTTCAGAACCCATATTTACATCCATTAAGCTACAATGCCAAGGATGAAAGCCTAAAAAGGGGTAGATATACCTCTGTACTCCAACTACCATTTTTAAGGTCAGTGTAAATGTTTGGAGGTGTGTAAGCAAAATTGCAATTGTGCCTTTCTTCAACTACACTAGATATAAAGTGCATGCTATAAGTAGAAATGGCAGAGTAAGGGTAAGAGATGACAGGAGATTAGGAAGAGGAATGAATATTTTGACTAGTTAGAAAGGCTGGTAGCGCTAAGAAATGTCTGAAACACAATGAACTAGATATAATCCCGGAATTCTAGCTCTGCTGCTATTGTGGGGCACATCTTCAACTAAAATAAGAAGTGGAATCTAAAACCCAGACTAAATTAGACTCATATTTTCTAAAGATTATCTAATTTAATTATATTATTGTATAAATTACAGAAACACTGCCTTTGGCCACGAAGTCAATTTACTATTTTTTTCATCTTTTTTTTTTTAACATTTCTCTCTTTACTTTTTTTTTTTTGCCAGTCCTGGGCTTGAGCTCAGAGCCTGAGCCCTGTCCTTGGACTTTCTCAAGGCTAGCACTCTACCACTTGAGCCTCAGCACCATTTCCAGCTTTTGTCTATGTATGTGGTACCAAGGAATCGAACCTGGGTCTTCGTGCATGCTAGGCAAGCACTTTAACCACTAGGCCAAACTCCCGGCCCCAAATAGATTTTGGTAGCTCTTTTTTTTGCCAGTCCTGGGCTTGGGCTCAGGGCCTGAGCACTGTCCTTGGACTTTCTCAAGGCTAGAACTCTACCACTTGAGCCTCAGCACCACTTCGGGGTTTTTTCTATGTATGTGGTACCGAGGTTTTTTCATCTTTTTAACAAGATTCTCTTAAATGAAATTTTTCATTAAATTAATGCATTCATGTAATTTTACTCAAGCCAAGAAAACTGAATAGATATTATCATCTAAAGCAGGGAGTCTGGGACCACAGTGTCCTGGACCAGTCCACTCTTGTCTGTAAAATTCAGTGTTTCAACCAAAAGGGATTATTTCCACATTCCATTCTGATAGAATGTTTTGCTCAGGGTCCAGTAAGAACTTCTGGGAAAAGGTATTCTGTTTAGCCATTTATTAAGCACCTTAATTCATAAATAAAAACAACCCCCAAAGGATCAACAGTTGGTGAAATTATGTAGGACAGATATATAGACAGGAAGACTCTGGGCATTACATCTTTTGTAAAGGCTCATGGATAAATAGTAGCTAAAAACTCCAGGATTTAGCTTCCTGTGTTTCTGATTTCTCTGGATGGGGAACTTTCTATGACTAATAGCACCCTTTGGCATCTGTTTCCCTAGGGGGAAAATACATTAGCCATAGAAAGATTAAATATAATGATTGTGATTTCCATTTCTGGGACAAGGCCTTTTCATCAATAATTATGATTCGGTGCCAAACTGGCAATCTTTAAGCACTGGCCCTATCGTTCATAATAATGAGCAGATTCATAACCCATGCTCCTTAGCTGTAGAAGGCTAATTAGGACTTTAACCAAAAACACCACTCATGTGAACTGCTCACAGAGGTCACTGGCTTCAGAACACCAGTTCTGGCCAAATGAACTCCATGTGCTGATCAGGAGTAAAGAGTACCTGCACTAGAAAAGAAAGTTACAGCTCAGAGTGTAACCCTCAGAGAGAGGCAAGTTTTAATTCCTGCAGGAGTATGTACTTAAACATGCAAATGGAAATCACAGCCAAATCAAATATTCCAAAGGGCAGTGAACAACTATGGATAAAATATGAAATACCACATGCTCACAGGTGGATGAGGACAAAATAAGTCAAAACATTAAAATTTATTAAATATGTATGATGATAACAAAAGACCAATTTTTGTCTGAGCTTTTTTTTGTTTACCTAAGATATCTACTAACTGCAGAAAAGATTTTAAAATATATTACTCGTCTAATATGCAGGCTACCAAACAGTACTCACTGGATTTGCTCTGACACTGCACTTTCTAATTTATAAGTCATTAATCACACATTTTCTGATGCTTTTCAGTCTCACTGTTGTCCTACAACAAGCCCTGCAGGAAAAGGATTTATTTATTCTCACAGTATCCCCAAGAGCCTAGTTAAGAGCTTGCCACTGCATGTCACTTGTATATTACACGTACACATTTTATCTATTCCACAGGTCATAATGAAGAAAATTCATGAAGGACCTCCCTGCCTCTCCGTCAAAGGAAAGCAATGAGGCTTCATTGGGCAGACCATAAAGTGCCCTGCAAAACACACGGAGGACGAGAGAAACTTATAAATGAGTTTTTGGCTGTAGAGTGGAAAAGCTTATAATTTATTTTAGGCTCTTTACCAGAATTTTGCTCCCAGGAGATAACAAATGGTCAACACACCACCAGGCCACCACTCACTAGCTATTCCCTGGTCTGTTTGAAGCACACATTGTTGATCTACTGCCTCTCACTCCCCTTTACATTGTAATTTGGTAAAGTAACAATAAAGTCTGGATTAAAGTTCATTATGTATGAAGCTAACTGTAGTAATCCATATGCTATGCTTCATTTGCACAATTCACTGTACCTATTTCCAGTGGTCGATTTTACCTTTTATTATTGATCCAATGTTATTTCAGGAGCTAAGGTAAATGAATGCCTTTGCAAGTTCGTACAATGGCTCATATCTTCTTTGTGCAGAGTGTCCTTGAACTTTTGCTGAATTACTGTAAGGAATCAGAATTCCCAATTCTATTTTCACAGTCTAGTATCCTAAAGAAAACCTACTAGTTGCTTTTATGAATTTTGAAGCAGTCTAAAAGCTGTAAGAAGGAAAGAAGCCTGAAAAAGATCAGAGGTGACTGAAGAATCCATCCGAAGGTCATTCACTGAACAGGCATGACTTTCTCTAAGTCGGAGACATGAGTATCTGTGTAATTCACAGATTGTGACAAAAGACAACATTTAGTGCCTCTCATAGCTATTCCTTTCTCATACTCTGTACTGAGAGAAAAATATGGTGAGATAAAGGTTGTTTACAAAGTGCAAGTGTATAGGCAAAAATGCAACTCAGATACATGCCTATTAATTTTCAAGAGGCCACAAACAAGAATTGCTCTAAAATTTCCTTGGCTTAAAAATACCATGATAACTTTCAAAACTACTGAAAACTTTAGAAAGCATATGATTATGTGAGCTTTATCAACTTATATTTTTCAAATGTGAAGTTGAAATCAAGTAACTAAAAACAGTTTGGTTATTCAACCATCTTGTAGGCCATGTTCACAAGAATTATATATTTAATGAGCTACTGATATACTCTAACAAAAATATGTGGTGAAAACTGCATTAACTTTTGACAAATCGTACACATCTCTCTAGTATTTGACTTGATAGAAGACAATATTTCTTATATTTTGTTCTGAATTAAATCTGCTTGGATTTGTCATTCTGGTTATGCTGCATGAACAAAATTTGAAGTTATTCAGATAAGAAAGTTAGAAAAGGGATATGAAATCAAAAGAGTAGTTTAGCTTACAATCTGATCAAGTATCATCATTCCAGCAGAAGTACTTTGTGAATGAGTCTCACCATGCCACACAAACTGTTTAAAAGTATGCACTGAATGTACTGAGATTTATTGACAGTATCTCACTACTCTACAAGGACATGGGGTTGTCTGATCACAATTAGGCCTGAGCACTTGGTAGTAACAGTTACAAAAACTACTAGTGTAGTGTCCTTTCAGTGATATACTAAGGCTTTACAGCGCCTTTGCCTATTATTGAGTTTGTACCAGTGAAGCAAACCTCAAACACACACAAAAAAACAGCAAATAATGCTTTATCATTACTATGGAAACCTTATCTTCTAACCTCCTAAAATCTCAAGGAAACCTAGGGGTCTGAAAACTCCATGTTGAGTCCCATCGTCTTAGCATGTAGCAGATGCAAACACTATGCTCTGTGTTTAACTAAGAATACAAGGAAAACGGGGATGGCCTATGGTCTGCATTTTTGTTCAACCTGTCAGCCTGCTCTAAGTTAATTGTCACAGAAATGAAGCTTCAGCAAGCCAACAGAAGCATTCCACATGCAAGAACCAAAAACAAAAATTGATAAGAACAAATGACATCATTTAAGTTGCCCAACTCACAGCTAAATAATGTCGTATGTTTGTATGTACAACTCTCTTCAGCCACACTATCCTCTCATGAACACGTTCCAGTTCCTACTCCCTCTGCTTCATTCCTCTTTTAATCCAACATACTTCTCATCATAAATAGCAGTTTCCTGATTATGTTTTGCTAACACATACTAAAGCATTCTTAAAATATTATCTCTGGTGGCTTAACTACATTTAAAAGCTGTATTCTAGCCCAAAGCAATTAAAAATGGTGTAATCTAAATCTCTGGATGATAAAATTCTAAGGAGAAAACAAAATGCATATAGTTCCTAATTATCTTTGCATGCATTTTAAATCTTTCCAGAGGACAGAATATCATTTAAACATGAATAATTGTACTGCAGAGGAAATGAGTTCATCCTAGAATGCAATCTGCAAAGATAACAGTTTACTTCACTCAATGGTGGTTGAAACTTTGGCTAAATCAAATATATGAGTAAAAATCTCTTCAGGAATAAGGCAGAAAGTTTGAGAGAAGAAAGATGCAATCAATATTTCCAATTCTAAATTACAGGCTTACTAACCTGTACCATACTGCAGATGTTGCTTGATGTGTTATAAGCAAACGATAGCAAATTTCCTCCTACACAGAATAAAATTATTATCTTGGCGCAAATTTTTTTTTAAAAGAGATGATGTGAGACCGGGAGTTTGGCCTACTGTCTAGAGTGCTTGCCTAGCATTAACAAAGACTGGGGTTCAATTCCTCTGTACCACATACATAGAAAAAATGTGGAAGTGGTGCTGTGGTTCAAGTGGTAAAGCACTAGCCTTGAGAAAGCCCAAGGACAATGCTCTGGCCCTGAGCTGGCAAAAAAAAAGAAAGATGATGTGAGATAAAGTGATTATCTCTCACTAAGTTACAACTTGAAAATTGGTCCCAACTGAAATCTATTCTGCCTTTAGGCATTAAAACATGGTTAATGATACCTCATATCAGTCACTTACGTGCTATTTAGGTCTTCATAATTGAATAATATTTTATCATAAAAAGGAGTACACACTGAGGTTGGGTAATTTTCCCAGTATATATTTGTTAAAGGACTTTCTGTGTCCAACATTATGGCAAACAGACGGATGAATTCTTTGTTATAAGTACCTACAAGACAGAAGAAATTTAGTTATGTTCTTCCTAGGATCTTAGTACAATAATCTATATATCAAAGACCCTAAGAGAAATGGATATTGTAATTTTGAATGTTCTGATAAAATTTAAAAGACAAATTTTAATACTTATACATAAGAATTATGCCTTACATTTTCTAGAATTCCTGTAATGCAAACATAAATATATACCAGCTGAGTGGTGTTTTATTCAATAAACAGCTCTAGTTTAATTTCAACAAACAAAAAATGGAATCCTGTATACTTCCTGTCAATCTTTCATAGCCTTTAGCAGTTCATATTAATAAGAACAGTACAGATTTCTAGTTGTGGTGTTACAAAGCTTTATTATCTAGCATTTAGGGATCTATAAATGTAGGTGTCTTATTATCATCCAATGTTCAGATTGTAGCCACAACATAATTATTACATATTGGAACTTTATTTATAACATTATTTTTCAAAGATTATCAAAACTGTCTCTGAAACACTGGCTAAAATATTTATGGTGACATCTTTCTTTGACCCAAAAATTTAAAATCTAAACTAACCTAACATTGCATAACCTACAGAAAAAAATGGAACAAAGTGCCACTAAGAAATTAAAAGATAGACCAGAAATCTTTTTCCCTATAAGTATGGGCTAGAAGATTTTGGACAACTCATAGAAATAGAATGTATCCGGATCATCACTCTTACAGCCAATTTTTTCTGTCTCTCTCTCATTTTGTTTTAGTCCATCATGGACTAGAACTCTGGTCCTGGGTGTGTCAAATGAGACAAAGCATTGGAGTTTTTGGTTTTTTGTGGGTTTTTTTTTTGCCAGTCCTGGGCTTGATCTCAGAGCCTGAGCACTGTCCTTGGACTTTCTCAAGACTAGAGCTCTACCACTTGAGCCTCAACACCACGTCCAGCTTTTATCTATGTATGTGGTACCGAGGAATTAAACCGGGTCTTCGTGCATACTAGGCAAGCACTCTACCACTAGGCCAAAAGCCCAGCCCCAGGAACTGGGTTTCTAACTAAACTATCCTTCCATAGAAGTATTAGAATTGTTACTTATTTATAGATCTAAATATCTGTATGTAATATTTGATTTTAAACAAATTTGTATTTCTCTATATATGCAAGCAGAAATATAGAAACAGATACACATATATATGAATATTATATACATATTTTGGGGCACAAGGCTGGTACTCTACCATTTTGATCCACATCTACACTTCCTGATTGTTAATGGAGTTGAGAGTCTCATGGATTTTCTTAATGAGTGCTGGCTTCGAATCTTGACTCAAATATCGCAGCCTCCTATTAGTAGCTAGGATTACAGATATGAGTCACCAGTACATGACTTCCAACAGTGTTTTCAAATATTCTGATCTGAAAAATCTCCACATTAAAATCTTTTAAATTAAAATTTCATTACTTTTAAGTACCTGCTATAAACTTAAGAAAAAATGGATTTATCTTTCTTGGTAAAGAAATAAGAATAATTTACATATTTGTCTATTGGTTATCAGTTTAAAAAGTGTACCACTTTACTTTGTCAAAAACATTTGTCTATTAATTATCAGTTTAAAAGGTATATTACTTTACTTTGTTAAACTGCATGGAGGAAAAATGGCTAGTAGTAAACATTATCACCAGCAACTTATATTTATAAAGAATTTTATAAAGTGAAATAAGTTCAAATTACCACCATTATAAATTTATGAAGTAGTGAAAACAAATTACCATATAATTACCATCCAAGTTCATCCTGATTAATAAGTACATTTCTAAGAAAAACAAGGTTTTTGAAAAGGATGACCATACTTAGAATTCAAAAAGTACTCTTTTTCCCATGAGTCCTGCTGAGATGGATAAACTGCCACTCACATTAGGTACAGTGGCTTGTGGCTGTCTGTAATCACAGCTACCCAGGAAGATTGAGCAAAAACATTAGTTAAGGCCTGGTCTCAAACCATGAGACAAGTGTGTCAGTTCATACCTAGCATCCCAGCTACAAAGAAGTCCATGAGAAGGAAGGCCAGTCCCAGGCAACAACACAAGATACTATTCAACAATAAGTAAAGTGACAAGGTCTGAAGGGATGGCTTGTGTTGACCGCCTGACTAGAAAGCATCAAGTGTTCAGTGTAAGTCCCAATACCAGTAATGATAACAACTGTCCAATAGCTGATATTAAAAACTTCCAAAGTCCCTTCAGTTACAGTGGTGTCTTTAGAGACTGGAAATCCCCATTCTCTAAACAAAAGCTCACTCTGGACTCCACAGGAAGAATATCTGTGGTGGTCACCCAGCTTCCACTCTAAAAAACTGCCAGGGCTCCCTTGACTTTCCAAATGCTCTAAGTAAAACTGGTCCAACCATTGTGAGACCCAAACAAACGGTAAACAATGAGAGGAATGTGTTTTATTTCTCACACTGAGCAACTCCTTTCTGAAAACCTTTTAATAAAAATCTTATGATCTGAATTTGATTATTTGAAATAGGAAAGGGAAGGGGGAAAACAAGATGATTGAGAGTGGGTGGGGGAGGGAAATGGGGACAAAATATGAGAAGGGGTATCAATGTATGAGAAGTAATGCACCTACTAGCTGGCGAATGTAACCTTAACCCCTCTATACATTACAATAAAAATATAAATAAATACTAATAAACATTTTATGATCTCTATAAAAATTATGAAAAATATCTCCAAATTATCATATGATGTGAAAGAATACAATCTATATGGCTTCATCACATTAGGATACATCAATAAATTAAACTTACAAGACACTATCACAAGATAATTGATACACTGATAATAGAGAAATATCGAAATTGTTACTCTAGAACTAAAGGATTCGTTTTAGCGTTAAAGAAATTGCATGCCTAGACATCTCTAGCCATAAAAGAAATACAAATCAAAACAACTCTAAGATTCCACCTCACTCCAGTTAGAATGGCCATGATTAAGAAATCAAAAACAGCAGATGTTGGCAGGGATGTGGCCAGGAGGGATCATTACTGCACTGCTGATGAGAGTGCAAACTCGTTCAACCAGTATGGAAAGCAGCAGTATGGCAGTTTCTCAAAAGACTAAACATAGAGCTCCCCTATGACCCAGCAATTCCACTACTTGGCATTTACCCAATCGTCCAGAAACAAGGACATGCTAAATCCACTAGCACAGCGATGTTCATTGCAGCACTATTCACCATAGCAAAGATATGGAACCAACCTAGATGTCCCTCAGTTGATGAGTGGATCAACAAGTTGTGGTATTTGTACACAATGGAATTCTATGCTGCGGTCAGAAAGAATGACATCGCCCCATTTGTATGGAAATGGAAAGACTTAGAAAAAAATCATAGTAAGTGAAGTAAGCCAGACTCAAAGGAACATAGGCTCAATGGTTTCCCTCATTTGTCAAAATCAGTAGAAACCTTGGGCTCTTCTAGCAGAGATTTGCAATAGAGCAAAACCTAGACACATAAGGTCTGTATACAGTATGACGCTAAATGAAAGGACCTCTAGGATATAGAAACAAAAGCCATATAATGAGTGATTATTGTCCTTAATGTGCTATGTTATCTCTCATCTCTTTTGCTGTCCCTTCGTTATCTCATATTGTTACAGTATTTCGCCGGGTTATCTGATATATTGTATACATGCATATTTGGTTATTTGAAGTTCGACAGGAAAGGGGGGAAAACAAGATGAGGGGCGGGGTATGGGGAGGGAAATGGGGACCAAGACATGAGAAAGGGTATGAATGTTTGTGAAGTAATGCACCCTCTATCTGGTGAATATAATGTAACCCTTTTATTAATTACAATAAAAATATATTAAGAAGAAGAAGAAGAAGAAGAAGAAGAAGGAGAAGAAGGAGAAGAAGAAGAAGAAGAAGAAGAAGAAGAAGAAGAAGAAGAAGAAGAAGAAGAAGAAGAAGAAGAGGAAGAAGAAGAAGAAGGAGGAGGAGGATGACGAGGAGGAAGAGGAGGAGGAGGAGGAGGAGCAGGAGGAGGAGGAGGAGGACGAGGAGGAGGAGGAGGAGGAAGACGAGGAGAAGGAGGAGGAAGAGGAGGAGGAGGAAGAGGAAGAGGAAGAGGAGGAGGAGGAGGAGGAAGAAATTGCATGCCCTGGAGTGCATTCTAAATTACTCACAACACCTAGTAATTATCTTCACAGAATCTGTCAATAATTAATTTTCCTAACTTAATGCATTTCAACAGAATCTCTCTAAATTTCCATATAAAGGAAAAATGTTTATAAAATATAATAAATATGAGTATAAAATTTGATAAAGTTTCAGCAAAGTTAGATATAAGAAAAACATTGGGAGCTCAGGTCTATAAGTGTGACATATTGTTTTCATTCCATTTCTGGCTTCTCTCTAGAGAACAGTTAATGTAGAGATCACATCTCTAGAGCTCATCTCTCTAGCTTGACCCTTCCTCATTTCTTATATCCATTCTGATAATGTGCACCTTCATAATATACTTTTTAATACTGTAATTGCAAAGATTGGAAAAGGGGTAGATTTAGTTCTTTGACAATAGAGGTGAATTCTACGGTGTTTATATTTAAGGTAATTACTAGCTATCCACATTGGTGGAAGCATCACCTTGACAATAAAATTAAATTAACAATAAATAAATATAAAATATCTAAAGCCATTCGCTCTAAAATCAGGAACAAGACAAGGATGCCCACTCTCTCCATTACTCTTTAACATAGTACTAGAATTCCTAGCCAGTGCAATAAGGCAAGAAGCAAGCATAAAGGGGATCCAAGTAGGGAAAGAGGAAATAAAACTATCCCTCTTTGCAGATGACATGATTCTGAATTTAAAAAATCCTACAGACTCCACTCCCAGCTCCTTGAGCTGATTCAAAACTTTGGAAGAGTAGCAGGCTATAAAAATCAACCCTCAAAAATCAACTGCCTTCCTTTATGCCAACAGTGAGAGGAATCAGGAAAGCAACTCCTTTCACAATAGCCTCAAAGAAAATGAAGTACCTAGGAATTAGCTTAACTAAGAATGTAAAGGACCTTTTTGATGAAAACTTTAAAACCCTAAAAAAGAAAATTAAAGCAGAACTAAGGAAATGGGAAAACCTCCCACGCTCCTGGATTGGAAGAATCAACATTGTGAAAATGACATTCTTGCCAAGGGTTATCTACAAATTCAATGCAATACCCATCAATATCCCAATGGCATTCTTTAAAGAAATAGAAGAGGCAATTCAAAATTTCATATGGAATAATAAAAGACCCCATATAGCAAAAACACTTCTTAGCAGAAAGAACAGCGCTGGAGGAATTTCAATTCCAAACTTTAAGACTCTATTACAGAGCTATTGTGACTAAAACAGCTTGGTACTGGCACAAGAACAGGCCTGAAGACTAATGGAATAGAACTGAGGACCCAGATCCTAAACCACAGACCTATGGCCACCTAATCTTTGACAAGGGAGCCAAAAAAATAGAATGGAAGAAACACACCCTCTTCAACAAGTTGTGCTGGCAGAACTGGGTAAGCACCTGCAGAAACCTAAAGTTGGATCCTTCTTTGTCACCTTGCACTAGAATTAACTCCAAATGGATCAAAGACCTGGAGGTAAAAGCTGACACATTGAAAAATTTACAGGAAGGAATAGCTGTTACACTAGGCCTCCTTGGCACAGGTCGAAACTTTCTTAATAAGGACCAAGAATCACAACAAATCAGAGAAAGGCTGGATAAGTGGGACTGCATTAAACTGTGGAGCTTTTGTTTGGCAAAGGACATAGGTAGTAAATTAAATAGGAAGCCTACAGAGTGGGAGAAGATCTTCACCAACCAAACAACGGACAAAGGCTTCATATCTAAAATATATCAACAACTCAAAAAATTCAATCAGTCCAAAACTAATCTCCCAAGTAACAACCACCCCATTAAAAATGGGCCAAAGACTTAAAGACAGTCTTCTCTGAAAAAGAAACAACAATGGCCTATAGATACATGAAGAAATGCTCAACATCTCTGGTCATAAAAGAAATGCAAATCAAAACAACTCTAAGATTCCACCTCACTCCAGTTAGAATGGCCAGGATCAGGAAAACGAATAATAACAGATGCTGGAGGGGATGTGGCCAGGAGGGATCACTACTACACTATTGGTGGGAGTGCAAACTCGTTCAACCACTATGGAAAGCAGTGTGGCAGTGCCTCAAAAGCCTAAACATAGAACTCCCCTATGACCCAGCAATTCCACTACTTGGCATTTACCCAATCATCCAGAAAAAAGGGCATACTAAATGCACTAGCACAACAATGTTCATTGCAGCACTATGTACCATTGCAAAGATATGGAACCAACCTAGATGTCCCTCAGTTGATGAGTGGATCAACAAGTTGTGGTATTTGTACACAATGGAATTCTATGCTGCTGTCAGAAAGAATGACATCGCCCCATTTGTTAGGAAATGGAAAGACTTAGAAAAAAATCATATTAAGTGAAGTAAGCCAGACTCAAAGGAACTTAGGCTCAGTGGTGTCCCTCATTCGTCATAATCAGTAGAAACCTTGAGCTCTACTAGCCAAGATATGCAATAGAGCAAAATCTTGATACATAAGGCCATATAGTATGAAGCTAATTGAAAGGACCTCCAGGATATTGAAACAAAAGCCATATAATGAACGATGGTTGTCCTTAATGTATTATATTGTATCTCATCTTTGCTGTCCCTTGGTTATCTCATATTGTTACAGTATCTCACTTTGTTATCTGATATATTGAATTTAGTTGTACTTGGTTATTTGAAATTTGATAGGGAAGCGGGGAAAACCAAGACAGTGGGAGGTGGGGGGATTGTAATGGGTACCAAGACATGTGCAAGGGTATCAATGTGTGTGAATTAATGCACCTTCTATCTGGCAAATATCATGTAACCCTTTTACTAATTACAATAAAAATTTTTTTTAAAAAAGTCTAATAATTTATCACTCAAAAAATAAAATTTAACAGCAAAATTTTGCCTGTCACCTGTGGCACACTTTTATATGGTAAAAGACTTAAAAGTAAAACAAAATACATAAAAATATCAACACGTGCCTAACACATAAATAATATACTTCTTATTGTTTGCAATAAACATATTATTCAACTGGCTAGTATATGTTTGACACGGATTGCATTCACTAATTGCATTTGTCATCTAGTGTGGTGAAAATTAAAGTGTGCTGGGACATATGAACCTTTAAATGAACGTAATTAATAAAGCGCATTCATGAACACTCATCGCAAACAACCATATATAATTATGTCCTTAAGAATTAAAAGCCTTAATCTCATCATTATTTCTTCAGAGTAATATGTAAGAATTTGATTAATAAACTCTAAATACTTATTAAGCCATCTACTTCTCTCTGGATTCAATTCTCGATAACTCACTGTAAGTGAACATCATTAACGCTAATGGTCATTGCTGAAAATATATGTGACTCTTCTTAATATCTTGGCTATCATCATTAGCAAATTATACAATTCCTCTCCCAGGCTTTAGGGGTTTGATTTTGTTTTGGCAAAATGGAGAAGTATTTAGCATAATCTGATTACAGCTCATACTTGAAATAATGAAAATTTCCTTATTTTCCAAAGTTCCATGCTATACTATATACATAGCACAGTTATGAAAAATTAAAACATAAAATATCTAAGTACACTATTTATTAAGGTGGAAATTAATGAATATTCCTATTTTGAAAAATGAACAATAATCTCTCTATATAGCCTAGTTCCTGAAAACATGAAAAAGTGCAATTGACAAAATCTATGTACCAAACTTAAAATCAGTTACTTTAACCTAGATGGCAAAGGAGTACTTCATTTTTTCTGTATTATTACAAGATACATTTTTCTTGCTTAACTTTGATTAAATATAAAAAGAATACCGCTCAGTGCCCCAATTTCAAGATAAGAATCCTTTAGTGTCTACTTATCATATTTGGGGAAGTTAGGTATTCTAATTCTTACAACACTTAAAGACAAACAACAGTATCTTCATTTTTCAGACTGAGAAAAACAAAAGCAACTACCATTCCCTAAGCCATATAGCAGACACTAAGTAGACCCTGTCTGACTCTAAAGCATGATTACTCAATATTCCTTCAATAAGCCTATCTTGGTATGTTCATAGAATAATCTCACAACTGCAAATATCAAAGGACTAAGTACTATATGGCCTTGTACTTTAATGAGACACTATATCTTTTTTATGTTTCTTTTTAATTCTAAAGGTGATATCCAAAGGGATTATTAATTATATGTCACTTCAAACGTAGTGTCAAACATAGTGTCTAGTGAGTATCATTGCTGAATTAGGTCTCCTTGGTTCTACCATTTTTGTGATTTTTCCTTCTTCTCCCCTACTCACTTACAAGACAAAGGGTAGAGAAATCAAAAACAGAGACAAAAGGGAAAAATCAGAAGATAAAAAGAACCACAAACAGTATAATAAAAAGAAAACATCTTGTTTTCATTTCTTGGAGTTCAATTCCATAAGCAGCAACGTTTTCTATGATCATATGCACATAATTACTGAGCCCTTGTGATCCTCTCCTAAGAATATCCTCCTTTAGTCTCCCTGTGTGAATGCTTTAAAGTCCTGACCAAAGTATAATATTTTGTCTTTTACTATTCATAAAGTTTACATGTAGATTTATAAGCACATTCTAATTATTACAAGTGAGGAAAATCATGCACCCTATGTTTCTTTTGGTCTGGCTTACTTCATTTAATATAATTTTTTCCAAGTCTTTCTATTTCCATATGAATAGGGCAATGAGACACTACCTCTTGAAAAAGTGGTGAGACCTAATAAACTGACATGCATATAATACTGGGTGACTAGGTCAAAGTGGACAGTCACAACATTCCCTTCACCATTAATCTGTGGGCACTCAGCAGCATTCCTTGGATGAATGACATCAGTCCCTAGTTTAATATAAATGTATCATTGCCTCCTAGTATTAAAATGTGTTTGCCAGGACTGTGTGAAGGTACTTTCATCTATTTCATGCAAAGAATAAGCCATGAAACATTTTTCTTCATTTAGTGCACATATACCATTGTAAGCTCTAAGCTGTATTATTCCCTTTGTCACTAAGAGAAAAACCTATAAACTGTCTGGTTAGGAAAAGTGTTTTGCAGGTCGTCATACAACAAAAGAGATCACTGGCAAATTTGGCAGTTAATTGCCTCTGATTCCCAGAAGAAGCCACATGCTGACAATGATACAAATTGCTTTAGAAAACTACTTCTAAATAGAAGATATCAGACCAGAACATAAACCCAAATGAAGTGGATAACTTTACATGCTTCCCTAATCATCTTCATTCACAAGGAAGAAACTGACTGTTTTTTGTATAGTGAGAATTGGTGTCAAAATAATCACATTTGTTAGATCATTTTTTGTGGTATATAATAGGCTTTTTTTTGGCTAGTCCTGGCGCTTGTACTTGGGGCCTGAGCACTGTCCTTGGGCTGTCCTCAAGGCTAACACTCTACCACATCAACCACAGTATCACTTCTGGATTTTTCTGTGTATGTGGTATTGAGGAATCAACCCCAGGGCTTCTTCAAGAATGCTAGGCAAGCACTCTACCACTAGGCCACATTCCCAACCCCCTATTATAGGCTTTTATGCCAGAATCTATATTACGGTTCCATACTCATAAAATAATTAATTTAAAATGCTTTGGACTCCAAAGAGAACTTTTCAGAGATTACGTCTAGTTGACTGAGCCACTCAATCAGAAATAAAACACAAAATTAGTTGGCCCATAGTTTTTCCAAAAATATGATACTATAATTCTAATTTAATTTTTTATTAGTCAAACTTATGAACATACATTCAAAAAGTTTTACTACTAATGAGCCACTAATTCATACAAAAAAACAAATGCTTTCTATTGTATTTGACCTAGTCTGTAATTCATAAATTGTGAATAAAAATAATAAAATATCTGAAATAGGATAGGAAAGGGGGAATACAAGATGAGGGGATCAGGGGAGGGAAACTGGGCCAAAAACATGAGAAGGGGTATCAATGTATGTGAAATAATGCACCTTCTTTCTGGCAAATATAATGTAACCCTTCTATTAATTATAATAAAAAGGAATATAAAATAAAAATTATAAAATATACAATTTCAGTATATAGTTATGAATTAAAAATTACGATAATCTCCATTTATTAATTCATCTACTTATCCAAAGAAATAAATGTTAAAAATCAATTATTAATAAAATAATTCATTAGGTATTGAATATTTAGGTACTAAATATTTAAGTTTATTAATCAATAATTGCTTTAACTGCAACTATTAAAGATACCAACTAAAACTGTAAGTTTTAAAATAATCAAAAAACTTAGGAACCCATGTACATAAAAGATTTTGATGTCTTTTCAATATTTATTACACTAAAGTCTGACCATTTAATTGATTAAATGTTATCAATGTTTCTGCATTTCAAAATCCTGAACATTTTGACAAATGTGCAAGATCATTAGTTGTACTGAAATTTCCTGGAGACACTATGAAATGTGTTCTCAATGGGATATTAATTAATTCAGAAATAAGTTTCTGTTGATTATCCTCGAGCTAGACATAAATGTTAATAGAAGATCACTGCTTAAGAGATGATGAGATGTTTTTAAATAAAATGGACTGGAAGACTGGTTTTTGTCTTTATTTTTTTAATCCCTCAATTGCCTGGCAATCACAGGGTTCTTTATTTTTTCTTTTCTTTTAATTGTATTTTATTGTCAAAATGATATATACAGGGGTTACAGTAACATTCATCTGGTAGTGGGTACATTATTTCTTGAACATTGATACTCATTCCCATGTGTTTATTTCATCTATTGCCAACATAGTTAAAAAGTAAAAGCAAGATTCTTAATTTACTCCATTGTATAAATTTCAGGAATACTGTGAAGAAGAACTACAGAATTACTCATACCATGGTGGTCAACTTTACTAGAGATATCAGAAAAATGTTCTCATAGGAAATGTCACTTAAGCAAACCAGTAGTTGTCATATAGCAAAAGTGGTATAGGTAAAACTAGGAAGATAGGTTGGGGAGATAAAGCATGCCAGGTCTATGGGAAGCTCTGAGGCTGGAGAAGGCATAAAAACACATGAGGCTGAAGGTAGGTGACTGTAAATGGAATGAACAGGTATGGGAAAGCCCTTGCTATATGAACTCTTAAATATGTGTGTATGTATTTGTAGGGTAATGTGCAGAGGGTTGCTGTTACATAAGTCAAGTATTGAATACATTTTTAACAGTGTCACCCGTTCCCTTGCTCTCTCCCAGTTTTTTCTCTCATCCTCACCTGGTGAGTATCACTGCTGCAATTTTTTAACCTTTAGTCCCATCCTCTTAAAAACAGATTAACAAAACAAAAACAAACAGCAACAAATTATTTTTTTTGCCAGTCCTGGGCTTGAGCTCAGAGCCTGAGCCCTGTCCTTGGACTTTCTCAAGACTAAAGTTCTACCACTTGAGCCTCAACACCACTTCTGGCTTTTTTCTATGTATGTGGTACTGAGGAATCGAACCCGGATCTTCATGCATGCTAGGCAAGCACTCTACCACTAGGCCAAACTCTTGGCCCAACAAATTTTTTAAAATACCCTCTTCTTTCTGCTTCCTGGAGTTGAATAGATATTATTTTATATGCACATAGCTATTGAATCTTTGTGATCCTCTGTCAAGATTATCCTCCTTTGGTCTCACTGTGTCAATGTCTGGAGACCAGTGTATTTTTTTATCTTGTAATATTGAGTGTGTTTACTTGCAGATTGATAGGCATATTTTAGTTACCACAAATAAGAGAAATCAAGCAGTCTGTTTCTTTGGGTTTGGCTTACTTCACTTAATATACAGAAATACAAATACAAAGAACGTTGAGATTCTACCTTACTGGAGTTAAAATGGCCATTATCAAAAAAGTAATAACAACAAATACTGGTAGGATGTGGCCAAAAGGAACTCTACTACACTACTGGTAAGAATGGGAACTTGTTCAACCACTCTGGAAAGCAGTACAGAGGTTCTTCAAAGTTGAAACATTAGAGCTTCCCTATGATCCAGCAATTCTACTTCTGGGCATTTATCCAATATAACACAAAATGCAATTCTACTCTTCCATCAGAGAGAATGATTTTGTACCATAGAAACACAAAAATCAAAACTGAAGCCCTGATCTTTGTCCTGGGTGGCAGAGGAATGTAGTACAAGTCTTCAAAGTGTGCTGGCAATGAGAAGGAAGGGTTTGGGCAGGAGTTGGTAAAAGGTTATGGCATCAAATATGGCTTTACTTTACCACGATGTTTAATCCCATGTAATTACAGGGATATTTTCCTACTACACTAATTGCAGAGAGAGTTATTCTTAAATTTCAAAATCCTTTCATGTATGCAGGGATATGAACTACATTTACTGTCACAGAATTATTACACACAGATTACTTCTTACTTTCTAATTTATCAATCATTTTATCATGACAACTTTTGTACAGTTTTAAGATCTTCAGAATTTCATATCATTACTAATTATGATAAAAAGAAATCATGTATCATGTAACCTTAACCTATAGGTGAGTCTTGACCCCCAGAGGAAACTAGCTAAGTCCCTTCTCACCTAACTACAAGATTCTCTCCCAATTTCCCTGCCACAGAGCCTCCTAGATCAAGGTGATTTGCACGAGTCCTGCTCTTTCCTGAGATTTATGTATCAGTTCTGTGCATGCCCTTAAAATGCCTCAAAAAAGGTAAACCCTTCCACACACAGGAACAGAGGGCATCCATGCCTGAATCTAGTCATCTCCCACAGATCCTGTCTTCTCATACAATGTCCTTCTTCCTGTAAACTTGAGTAACTATTATAAACTACTGCCATGTCCATCTGTCCAATGCTGTGATCCCTATATTCATCCATCTCTAGAAACTTGAGGCAGAATCTATCCACCACAAAGGACATGAGCAGGCAGTCATTAAACTAACAATTGGAGAAAGAAAACAGCCTGGGAAAATATGTTTGAAAGTGATGAAGTGCTTTACAAATATAAATGAGACCTCTATATTAAGCAAAGTTTCCCGATTTTTACTTTGAAAGTACCCTGCACTGCTTTATAGATAATTGAGGCCAATACAATGAACTTGTTTCTTTCTAATGGTTGTTTCTCCCAAGATCATACAATTACTAAGCATTAAAGCTGGGATTTAAAATGTTTTGTTTGTCTGAACCCCAGGCCTTTATTGCTTCTATTCTGCCATTTTGCTATCATGTACCCCTCCCCCACACTCCTTCAAGAACAAAATGCAATAAATGATTACTATTTCTATTTAAAGGAATATAAACAATCAAGAATTGATTTTCTTAAAAATAATTTGTCATTATTCTCCTACTATCCACCCAGAATTGTAGGAAAATAACCATATACAAAGCTTTTAGGCCTAGTTCCTCCATCACTGTCATTTTCTGACAGGTACAAATAGAAGATCTAACACATGAAAGGGCTAACACACACACACACACACAATAACACAACACATGAAAGGTTTAACACACACACACACACACAATAACACAATACATGGCTACGATTGCTGCCTACTCCACACAGCCTTGTGAAATTGCTAATTCTCATATAAAGAAGAGGAGGTTTTTCTCTACTCAATCAACACAGAGTGCATGTGCACCAAGAAGAAAGTGTAGTCATAATATTTTAACTGGGAAACCACAGATTATGCTGTTAATGTTATAATGTTTAAATATGTTCATGACACCATTTATTTAGCACCCAACTTGGCCAATGTCTTGGGAAGATGTTTCAAAAAGCAAAGTCTAGTGTGTTAAGAAAGTACTGATAAGTGAACGTGATCATTACTCACGTGTGCCAGGGTCTGAAGTGTGGACTGTTAGGCCAAGGGAGGGTCCAGAATGCAGTGCTGGGACAATCTGTGGCCAGCTTCAATCTGGAAAATAAAAGATGACCACGTTATCTTACACTAGCAAATTAAATGCAGACATTGCTCATAGTATCAGGAATCAAAAGCAAGCTTGTGCTTCTTCTACATAATCTTCAACGTGGAGAAAAGACTTTCGTGTCTATTGTGACATTTACATTCCACATATGCTTGTATAAAACTAAATGGCAATATAAAGTATTTAGTCATGATTAGTCAGAATTAACAACAATTCAAAACCCAAGTTAGCAGAGTAGAGAAGCTCTTTCTTCTCAAAAGTCAGCTATGCCTTCTATAACTGTACACACACACACACACACACACAATACAAGTGCATGCATTTTGCCTTTCTAAATTCATAGTACTCAGGCAATTTTCCAAATAAGAAAAATTGTAGAAAGAGGAGGAAGCGCTGGATTTTATTTAAGCCACCAGCATCTACTGAGTGTCTAATGTCTACTTGGAACCTGGTGCACTTTGAACATATATGTTAACTCAAATGTACACCATCTCTCAAATATGCCCCATGGTTAGCAAGAAGCAGAGATCTGCCCACCACTTTATTCTGACTGTTTTGATTCCATACCGTTCACTGGTAAACATTTGTGTCTTTCCACATGCGAACTGGCTGCTTCATCACCAGATGGAAAGCTCGTTGAAGAAAGAACTCCTTCCTATCTGCTCCATGCACAGCTGTACACCCTGCCCTCCAGAGGGACCTTCTATGTTGAATATGTACTATAATATGAAGAGGTTTCCCATACAACTCTCAGCAGCAATGATTCATCAGAACTCAACAATTAAGCAAAAAGCTGTATTATTTGGGGGGATAGTTTATTACAGCACAAACAGACTATTACTAGCAAACAAAAAAAAGCCTCCTCCTATGACAAGGTCCAGAGACCAAGCACGGTTTCTGTTATCCTCTCCCAGTGGACTAGCACAGACCATTCTTAATTTCCCCAGCCATGATGTATGACAACCGACATCAAACATTGTCAGCCACAGAAGTTTACTTAAGCCCTCTTGTCCAGGGGTCTTGCCCCTGTTAATCAAATAGGAATAAAACTCCTATGAAACTGACATTATCAAGTCAATCTCTAGCCTCTTCTAAGGCCAAAGTGATAAGGCAATGACCCCATCAGCCTCAAGTGTGAGTCAATACCTCATTGCACAGAGTCAATACTTCAATGCTAAGAGAATGCAAGGTGAGGGATTTTTGCAAACAGAGTGCAACAACACCATGAAAAAAAGATGGAGCCTCGTTCTGAAAATATGAGAAAATATCCCTGTGGACATTGGTAGATACCCAGATCTGGAACATAAATGGGGGTTAACAAAAGCCAGAGGTTTATAAATGGAGGCCAGAGGGTTAGAAGTTTGGCCTAGTGGTAGAGTGCTTGCCTAATATGAGCAAAAACCCAGATTTGATTCCTCAGTACAACATACACAGAAAAAAGCCAGAAGTGGTGCTGTGACTCAAGTGGGAGAGCTCTACCTTGAGGAAGCCAAAGGACAGTGCTCAGGTCCTCAGTTAAACCCAGGACTGGCAAAGATAAATAAATAAGGCCAGATGTATAAAGAGATAGGAAAAGAGAGGTGGCAGAGGCATGCAAAGTGAACAAACAACATATGAAGATCTGGAGACACAAATTTTCAAAATGTATGCATTTAAATTCATCTTTCAACTCTCAGGTGCATCCTTTTGTATTTTATATCAAGGAAAAAAACAACTCCTTACTTTGGCCAATGCATTTTAAATTCCAGTCTTAGTCTTATGCTGCTGTTTATCTAATCAAATATGTTTATTGAGAGTTACTATGTATTAAACATAACCCAGAATACTGTCAATATAACTATAAACCTCAGTTCTCACTATTAATGGGGCATTTTATCTAAAACGAATTGGCGCTGTTTTACAAGTTGGGATTATAAAAGAAAGGAAAACTATAAATTGGAGTAATAGGCTAAGTCATTAAGATTATAATGATCTAAAAGGAGTTAGGCAGGTAACAGACAGAGGATAGGAAGAAGACAATGGACAGCAGTACTGGAAAAGCTTCACTGCAGCATATGAAAGGAACTAGTCGGGGAAACTTGAAGTGCTCCAGGAGCAAAAAGGAAATTAATACTCCTGGGCAGACAGCAAAAGAAATGGTAAGGTAGACATCTCATGGTAGAAGGCCTTCTGGAAGAAGGAAAGGAAGAATCCTTAGTTCTTAATGCAAAGTGAGGGTTACAAAGGGATTTCTAGAACTATTCAGTTTTTTTTGTAAGAACAGCTGTAAGTTTAAGGATATCTGTGAGATAAATTTCTGTCCTGAACATGGTGTTTTCTCATCATCCAATACGGCACCACAGACACATGCATGTACATGAACACTCTCTCCCTCCCTGTCTCTTTCTCTGTCTCTCCCTCTCTCTCTCCCTCCCTCCTGTCTCTGTCTCTGTCTCTCTCTTTCTCTCCCTCCCTCCTGTCTCTGTCTCTGTCTCTCTCTTGCTCTCTCTGTCTCTCTCCCTTCCTCCTGTCTCTGTCTCTGTCTCTCTCCCTCCCTCCTGGCTCTGGCTCTGTCTCTGTCTCTGTCTGTCTATGTCTCTCTTGCTCTCTCTGTCTCTCTGTGTCTGTCTTTCTCTCTGTCTCTCTCTCTGTCTCTGTCCCTGTCTCTCTCTCTGTCTCTGTCCCTGTCTCTCTGTCTCTGTCTCTGTCCCTGTCTCTCTCTCTCTCTCTCTCTCTCTCTCTCTCTCTCTCTCTCTCTCTCTCTCTCTCTCTCTCTCTCTTTCTCTCTCTCTCTCTCTCTCTGAGTGATTTTGTGCCTTTCCAAGAGCAGACTAGTGCTGTATGACTCCCACCAGCTATGAGACAAGAAGAGGTCCTGCATTTACTTAAGAAGGGGCAGAACCCAGGAGTTGTGGTATTTGTACACAATGGAATTCTATGCTGCTGTCAGAAAGAATGACATCGCCCCATTTGTTAGGAAATGGAAAGACTTAGAAAAAATCATATTAAGTGAAGTAAGCCAGACTCAAAGGAACTTAGGCTCAATGGTTTCCCTCATTCGTCATAATCAGTAGAAATCTTGGGCTCTACTAGCAGAGATCTGCAATAGAGCAAAATCTTGATACATAAGGCCATATAGTATGAAGCTAATTGAAAGGACCTCCAGGACATTGAAACAAAAGCCATATAACGAATGATTGTTTTCCTTAATGTACTATGTTGTCTCTCATCTCCTTTGCTGTCCCTTGGTTATCTCATATTGTTATAGTATCTCACTTTATTATCTGATATATTGAATTTATTTGTATTTGGGTATTTGAAATTTGATAGGGACAGGGGGAAAACCAAGACGGGTGGGGGGTGTGGGGGGTAGGGTAATGGGTACCAAGACATGTGAAAGGGTATCAATGTATGTGAATTAATGCACCTTCTATCTGGCAAATATCATGTAACCCTTTTACTAATTACAATAAAAAATAAAGAAAGAAAAGAAACAGCATGTGCACTGTTTTGCTTGCAGGCATAGAAATTACATTATTCAAAAAATATTTTCTACATAGTAGGTAGGGTAGCTACACTGGACATGAAAGGGCGGGGACAATTAATATGGATGAAACAGTCCTGTTTCATTAACTTTCCACCTTATTGTTCATTTATTTTTTCAAATTTTGGGTTTGTCTGAGAGATGAGAGATTCTCTTCTCTCTTTGATTATATCAGAATAAAAATAGATATTGGTCTGGAGGTGTGGCTCAAATACTAGAGCAGCAGATGTGCAAGCAAGTTGAGCAAATATGAAGCCATAAGTTCAAACCAAGTATTTTCTAAAATCATCATCATCATCAATAAAAATAATAAATAGCATAAGCTGGGGACAAGGCAGAAAAGTTCATGAAATGTTAATTTCTAATTAATCAGCAAAAAGAAAAAATTCAGAAGTGGAGATATGGGCTCAAGTGGTAGAGCATGAAATAGTTGAAATAGCCAAGTGAGAGCTCAAGGTCCTGAGTTCATGTCCCAGTGGTGCTTCTCTTAATCATATATGAATGCACATATACACACAGGACTGAAAATGTACATGGTATACACTGCCAAATACACAGCTCACTCCCTCCAGCAGCTCCTAAAACCTGTTTTTAGGTTGCAGGTTTGAAGTCTATAGCAACTCCACATCTCTTAGGCACCTTATTTCAAAGAGGATTGAACAGAGGGACCAGGAAAAGACTTAATTAACTAGGGCAGTATTTCTCGAGATATTTGTTGTTGACATTGCAAAAGGGACAACATATTATATTTGATTTCCCATTTTCAAAGCAGAAGGAAAGGCAATCCACAACATAGGAAACATTTCACTTTCCTTCCTATTTTAATCAATCTTGAAAGAAAGACTGGGGTGGGAACACTTAAAGCATAATTCTGCGGTTATTGAAAACCCCAAGAATGATGAACTTCATGCATATGATGTTGAAATAACACACAATGAATTGTAGGCACTCTGAACGGCAGTGAAATTTACAACTCCTTTCCTCTGTTCCAAAATAAAAAAAGAATTTCTATCTTCCCAGCAAGTGGTCTCCAAAATAAATGCTGTTCTCACACCCATGAACAAAGAAATAACTTGGGGCAAGAAAGCACAGTGTGTTTTTATTTACAAATTATATACATCTCATCACTTTACTAACATGCTGCCAAATATAAAAACTGAAAAATAAACTGTATGAGATATAAAATGCATAGCGTATTAGGCATCTCAGTATTTTTCCCCACATTGTCTGACATACTGTTCCACATAACTCAAATACTGACTATGATGATGTCTCGTGCATAACTATAAATTTCTACCTCCCTAAATATCCCTTCCACACAGCTGAAAACAAAAAACTTGAAGATAACTCTTATTGCTGGCATGCCTCTTTTAGAGAGCCTAAAAGGACAGAAATAAGTTGAGACCATAAATGA